>NW_026705402.1:0-717176 GCF_029867415.1 Vicia villosa | reverse complement strand
TAATCAAAGAGATACTTTAGACTCTTTTGATCACTAAATACTTCAAACCTCGAACCATACAGATAATGTCTCCATAATTTCAATCCAAAGACTACCGCTGCCAATTCTAAATCATGAGTCGGATAATTCCTTTCATGCACTTTGAGTTGTCTCAACGCAGAAGCTACAACCTCTTGATTCTGCATTAATACACCTCCCAATTCCATCAACGAAGCATCACAATAAACCACAAAAGATTTCGTCAGATTCGGCAAAATCAAGATCGGAGCACTAGTCAACCTCTTCTTCAACTCTTGGAATCCTTCTTCACACTTGGAATCCCAAATAAACGCTTGCCCCTTTCTAGTCAACTTAGTTAACGACAATGCTAACTTCAAAAATCCTTCAATAAACTTCCTGTAGTAATCCGCAAGACCTAGAAAACTACGAATCTCCGACGCGGACTTCGGCGCTTTCCACTGCGATACCGCTTCAACCTTCGTAGGATCTACGACAACGCCATTATTGGAAATCACATGACCAAGAGAACTTACTTCCTCTAACTAGAACTCACACTTCAACAACTTCGTATAAAGTTTCTTCTCTTTTAACAATTCCAATACCACTCTTAGATGTTCCGCATGCTCTTCATTAAGCATGTCCATGACCGACTTTTAGTTTACAAAATCGAATTTTTGTCCTGGTAATACAAAAATTATTAAATTAATATATTTTCATTTTTCTTAGCCAATTAAAATTAAATTTTTTTAATTTTTTTTACTATTTTCAATATTTTTAAATGCATTATTTAATTATTTATTAATTAATTATAATTTATTATATTTAAAATGTATTTTTAAAACAATTAAAAATAACAAAAAATTAAAAAAAATGAAAAAAAAAATAAAAAACATCCATTCAATATGGCGGCCACTTGAAGAGGTTTTTATTTTATTAAAAAAAAACACCTAAAAAATAGCATATTGAGATTATATTTTGAGAGGGTGGCAATTGAAGAATTTATTTTCTCAAAGGTGGCATATGGGTCAAAATTCCAAAAATTATAGCTTAAAAAGTAACAACCATTATTAGTTTTCTTGATATGTGTAAAAAGTCAAAATATGACAATTAAAAAGGAAATGAGGGAGTATCATAATTAAAGAACCAGGCTCTAGTATTTTTCAAGAATATCATCATTTGATAATTGTTACTCCCTCCGTCTCACAATAGGTGTCTTCTTTGAAATTTTCACACTTTTTAAGATAATGATTAATTGTTTTGACTTTATTGAGAAAATGAATTTTATTTATTAAAATAATCTTATTAATAATAAATTGTGGAATAGTTACATAATTGAAAATACAATAAATAAGAGTAAGTTAATGAAAGTAAATAATAAATATTACATTGGTATTTTAAAGGGATAAATAATTTGAGACAAATAAAAAAAATATATCTATTATAAGATGGAAGGAGTATATAGTATATAATATATAAGATATTATACTTAATTAAATTATATATATATATATATATATATATATATATATATATATATATATATATATATATATATATATATATATATATATATATATATATATATATATATATATATGATTATTTAGTTATTTAATATGAGTGAAAGTTATAGATAAAAAAATTTGGGAGGGCCGTTAACATAAAATAAAGATTATAAATAAAATATAAATAATATTTTAAATAAAACATTAATGTTAAAATAAATATAAAGTTAATTAATAAAAAAATTAAATTACATGACTTAAAATCACCTTAAAGTAATGCCTTACGCGTTCCGAGTGACTTGAAATCGTCAGTAATTGACTCAGAACTAATGCTTGCACTAATCTCCCCTTCAATATATACCGTCATGCTATCTCCAAGAAACCCATCATCCATCTTGTTTCTCAACTTAGTCTTAATAATTTTCATTGCTGAAAAAGATCTCTCAGTTGTGGCCGTAGAAACGGGAAGAGTCATGATAAGACGGAGTAGTCTATCAATCAAGAAGTACGTTTCAACCTGTCCAGATGCAACTAAACATGAACGTAGTTCTTGAATAGTTGATAAATTATTCAAGTTTGATGCTTGACGAGTAACAAATAGAAAATGTTGGAGTTGAAATTGCAAATTATTCTTCTATTGATCACTAAAATCCATAGGATAATATTTTTCAACTAAAGAACAAATAGTATCAATGCTAAAAGCTTTATATCCATCCTTAGGAGACAGAGAACAAGAAAGAGTTGACAAATTCATTGTTTGCTCACTGAATCTGCTATTCAACTCCTGTAACTGTTTGTCAATAGTAGTGAAAAAGATTTCAACTTTAAAGCAATGTTGAATTGTGACTTGATTCTCTTCAAGGCGGGAGCGTCCAAATCTTGTTGTTGAATGAACATCATTAAGATCAGGAATCTCAATACCATGCTTTTCACAAAAAGATATCACGTTAGTAAACAATATATCCCAACCATTTTCTCTCAAACCTTGAATAAGATGTTTTGTTGAACGAACCAAGTTCATTGCATTAACTACATCTTGGTTTTTTTTGTAAAGCTTGACAAAGCATATCAGTTATTCCCATGATTTCTTTCATCTAGTGCAAAATAAATATAAAATCAAATGCCTTCAAGTAATTGTAACAACTATCTGCATCCCCACGTGTAGTCTTTTACCTGCACATCATCCACTTGGATCACATGAGACGGATCCACAATGTATTTCCTCAGTTGAGACACATGAAATACATCATGCAAATTCGCAAGCGTCGGTGGTAAAGCAACACGATAAGCCACTTCTCCTACTCTTCCAATAATTTGAAACGGACCAATAAAACACGGTGTCAACTTCCTTGACTTCAGCGCTCGACCAACACCCTTCGTAGGAGTCACTCTCAGAAACACATGATCTCCTTCTTGAAATTCAAATGTTCTAAGTCTCTTATCGTGATAGCTCTTCTGACGACTCTGAGAAGCTTTCATCTTCTCCTGAATCATTTTAATCTTTTCTGTCGTCTCTTGAACAATCTCTAGTCCAATTACCGCACTCTCACCGGATTCATACCAATATAATGGCGTCCTACATCTTCTACTATACAAAGCTTCAAACGGAGCCATACCAATGCTCGAATGAAAAATGTTATTTTAGGTAAATTCAATAAAAGGTAAATAACTATCCCACGCACCACCTTTTTCCAACACACAAGCACGCAATAAATCTTCCAACGATTGAATCGTTCTCTCCGTCTGACCATCAGTCTGCGGATGATAAGCAGAACTCAATCTCAACTTAGTACCCAACACTTTCTGCAAACCTTCCTAGAATCTCGATGTAAACCTTGGATCTCTATCCGACACAATACTCGTAGGAATACCATGTAAACTCACTATCTTCTCAATATACAATTGAGCTAACTTCTCCATTGAATAATCCATTCTCATCGGTATAAAGTGAGCAGACTTCGTCAATCTATCAACAATAACCCAGATAGCTTCACAATTCTTAACCGTCCTCGGCAAACCAGAAACAAAATCCATAGATATGCTATCCCACTTCCATTTCGGAATAAACAACGGTTGCATAGCACCATATAGCTTCTGATGTTCAATTTCCGACTTCTGGAAAGTCAAACAAGAGTAGACAAATTTAGCAATCTCTTTCTTCATTCCAGGACACCAAAATAACTTCTTCAAATTATGATACATCTTGGTAGCACCTGGATGAATACTCAATCCACTACGATGTCCTTCTTCAAGAATGTTTTTTCTCAACTCGGCAACATCAGGAACACAAACTCGATCACCAAACCTCATTATACCATTCTCATCAATCCTGAAATCACATCCTTTTCCTTGGTTAATTAAAGTCAATTTAGCAACCAAATCCACATCAGCTTTCTGACCTTCTCTAACCTCATCAAGGATACCACTCGTCAGCTTTAGCATACCCAGTTTAATACTATTAGGAGTACTTTCACATACCAAACTTAAATCTCGGAATTGTTCAATTAAATTCAATTCCCGCACCATTAGCGTAGACATATGTAAGGAATTCCTACTCAATGCATCAGCAACGATATTCACTTTACATGGATGGTAATTCAGCCCAAAATCATAATCTTTAAGAAACTCTAACCATATTCTTTATCTCATATTAAGCTCTTTCTAATCAAAGAGATACTTTAGACTCTTTTGATCACTAAATACTTCAAACCTCGAACCATACAGATAATGTCTCCATAATTTCAATCCAAAGACTACCGCTGCCAATTCTAAATCATGAGTCGGATAATTCCTTTCATGCACTTTGAGTTGTCTCAACGCAGAAGCTACAACCTCTTGATTCTGCATTAATACACCTCCCAATTCCATCAACGAAGCATCACAATAAACCACAAAAGATTCCGTCAGATTCGGCAAAATCAAGATCGGAGCACTAGTCAACCTCTTCTTCAACTCTTGGAATCCTTCTTCACACTTGGAATCCCAAATAAACGCTTGCCCCTTTCTAGTCAACTTAGTTAACGACAATGCTAACTTCAAAAATCCTTCAATAAACTTCCTGTAGTAATCCGCAAGACCTAGAAAACTACGAATCTCCGACGCGGACTTCGGCGCTTTCCACTGCGATACCGCTTCAACCTTCGTAGGATCTACGACAACGCCATTATTGGAAATCACATGACCAAGAGAACTTACTTCCTCTAACTAGAACTCACACTTCAACAACTTCGTATAAAGTTTCTTCTCTTTTAACAATTCCAATACCACTCTTAGATGTTCCGCATGCTCTTCATTAAGCATGTCCATGACCGACTTTTAGTTTACAAAATCGAATTTTTGTCCTGGTAATACAAAAATTATTAAATTAATATATTTTCATTTTTCTTAGCCAATTAAAATTAAATTTTTTTAATTTTTTTTACTATTTTCAATATTTTTAAATGCATTATTTAATTATTTATTAATTAATTATAATTTATTATATTTAAAATGTATTTTTAAAACAATTAAAAATAACAAAAAATTAAAAAAAATGAAAAAAAAAAATAAAAAACATCCATTCAATATGGCGGCCACTTGAAGAGGTTTTTATTTTATTAAAAAAAAACACCTAAAAAATAGCATATTGAGATTATATTTTGAGAGGGTGGCAATTGAAGAATTTATTTTCTCAAAGGTGGCATATGGGTCAAAATTCCAAAAATTATAGCTTAAAAAGTAACAACCATTATTAGTTTTCTTGATATGTGTAAAAAGTCAAAATATGACAATTAAAAAGGAAATGAGGGAGTATCATAATTAAAGAACCAGACTCTAGTATTTTTCAAGAATATCATCATTTGATAATTGTTACTCCCTCCGTCTCACAATAGGTGTCTTCTTTGAAATTTTCACACTTTTTAAGATAATGATTAATTGTTTTGACTTTATTGAGAAAATGAATTTTATTTATTAAAATAATCTTATTAATAATAAATTGTGGAATAGTTACATAATTGAAAATACAATAAATAAGAGTAAGTTAATGAAAGTAAATAATAAATATTACATTGGTATTTTAAAGGGATAAATAATTTGAGACAAATAAAAAAAATATATCTATTATAAGATGGAAGGAGTATATAGTATATAATATATAAGATATTATACTTAATTAAATTATATATATATATATATATATATATATATATATATATATATATATATATATATATATATATATATATATATATATGATTATTTAGTTATTTAATATGAGTGAAAGTTATAGATAAAAAAATTTGGGAGGGCCGTTAACATAAAATAAAGATTATAAATAAAATATAAATAATATTTTAAATAAAACATTAATGTTAAAATAAATATAAAGTTAATTAATAAAAAAATTAAATTACATGACTTAAAATCACCTTAAAGTAATGCCTTACGCGTTCCGAGTGACTTGAAATCGTCAGTAATTGACTCAGAACTAATGCTTGCACTAATCTCCCCTTCAATATATACCGTCATGCTATCTCCAAGAAACCCATCATCCATCTTGTTTCTCAACTTAGTCTTAATAATTTTCATTGCTGAAAAAGATCTCTCAGTTGTGGCCGTAGAAACGGGAAGAGTCATGATAAGACGGAGTAGTCTATCAATCAAGAAGTACGTTTCAACCTGTCCAGATGCAACTAAACATGAACGTAGTTCTTGAATAGTTGATAAATTATTCAAGTTTGATGCTTGACGAGTAACAAATAGAAAATGTTGGAGTTGAAATTGCAAATTATTCTTCTATTGATCACTAAAATCCATAGGATAATATTTTTCAACTAAAGAACAAATAGTATCAATGCTAAAAGCTTTATATCCATCCTTAGGAGACAGAGAACAAGAAAGAGTTGACAAATTCATTGTTTGCTCACTGAATCTGCTATTCAACTCCTGTAACTGTTTGTCAATAGTAGTGAAAAAGATTTCAACTTTAAAGCAATGTTGAATTGTGACTTGATTCTCTTCAAGGCGGGAGCGTCCAAATCTTGTTGTTGAATGAACATCATTAAGATCAGGAATCTCAATACCATGCTTTTCACAAAAAGATATCACGTTAGTAAACAATATATCCCAACCATTTTCTCTCAAACCTTGAATAAGATGTTTTGTTGAACGAACCAAGTTCATTGCATTAACTACATCTTGGTTTTTTTTGTAAAGCTTGACAAAGCATATCAGTTATTCCCATGATTTCTTTCATCTAGTGCAAAATAAATATAAAATCAAATGCCTTCAAGTAATTGTAACAACTATCTGCATCCCCACGTGTAGTCTTTTACCTGCACATCATCCACTTGGATCACATGAGACGGATCCACAATGTATTTCCTCAGTTGAGACACATGAAATACATCATGCAAATTCGCAAGCGTCGGTGGTAAAGCAACACGATAAGCCACTTCTCCTACTCTTCCAATAATTTGAAACGGACCAATAAAACACGGTGTCAACTTCCTTGACTTCAGCGCTCGACCAACACCCTTCGTAGGAGTCACTCTCAGAAACACATGATCTCCTTCTTGAAATTCAAATGTTCTAAGTCTCTTATCGTGATAGCTCTTCTGACGACTCTGAGAAGCTTTCATCTTCTCCTGAATCATTTTAATCTTTTCTGTCGTCTCTTGAACAATCTCTAGTCCAATTACCGCACTCTCACCGGATTCATACCAATATAATGGCGTCCTACATCTTCTACTATACAAAGCTTCAAACGGAGCCATACCAATGCTCGAATGAAAAATGTTATTTTAGGTAAATTCAATAAAAGGTAAATAACTATCCCACGCACCACCTTTTTCCAACACACAAGCACGCAATAAATCTTCCAACGATTGAATCGTTCTCTCCGTCTGACCATCAGTCTGCGGATGATAAGCAGAACTCAATCTCAACTTAGTACCCAACACTTTCTGCAAACCTTCCTAGAATCTCGATGTAAACCTTGGATCTCTATCCGACACAATACTCGTAGGAATACCATGTAAACTCACTATCTTCTCAATATACAATTGAGCTAACTTCTCCATTGAATAATCCATTCTCATCGGTATAAAGTGAGCAGACTTCGTCAATCTATCAACAATAACCCAGATAGCTTCACAATTCTTAACCGTCCTCGGCAAACCAGAAACAAAATCCATAGATATGCTATCCCACTTCCATTTCGGAATAAACAACGGTTGCATAGCACCATATAGCTTCTGATGTTCAATTTCCGACTTCTGGAAAGTCAAACAAGAGTAGACAAATTTAGCAATCTCTTTCTTCATTCCAGGACACCAAAATAACTTCTTCAAATTATGATACATCTTGGTAGCACCTGGATGAATACTCAATCCACTACGATGTCCTTCTTCAAGAATGTTTTTTCTCAACTCGGCAACATCAGGAACACAAACTCGATCACCAAACCTCATTATACCATTCTCATCAATCCTGAAATCACATCCTTTTCCTTGGTTAATTAAAGTCAATTTAGCAACCAAATCCACATCAGCTTTCTGACCTTCTCTAACCTCATCAAGGATACCACTCGTCAGCTTTAGCATACCCAGTTTAATACTATTAGGAGTACTTTCACATACCAAACTTAAATCTCGGAATTGTTCAATTAAATTCAATTCCCGCACCATTAGCGTAGACATATGTAAGGAATTCCTACTCAATGCATCAGCAACGATATTCACTTTACATGGATGGTAATTCAGCCCAAAATCATAATCTTTAAGAAACTCTAACCATATTCTTTATCTCATATTAAGCTCTTTCTAATCAAAGAGATACTTTAGACTCTTTTGATCACTAAATACTTCAAACCTCAAACCATACAGATAATGTCTCCATAATTTCAATCCAAAGACTACCGCTGCCAATTCTAAATCATGAGTCGGATAATTCCTTTCATGCACTTTGAGTTGTCTCAACGCAGAAGCTACAACCTCTTGATTCTGCATTAATACACCTCCCAATTCCATCAACGAAGCATCACAATAAACCACAAAAGATTCCGTCAGATTCGGCAAAATCAAGATCGGAGCACTAGTCAACCTCTTCTTCAACTCTTGGAATCCTTCTTCACACTTGGAATCCCAAATAAACGCTTGCCCCTTTCTAGTCAACTTAGTTAACGACAATGCTAACTTCAAAAATCCTTCAATAAACTTCCTGTAGTAATCCGCAAGACCTAGAAAACTACGAATCTCCGACGCGGACTTCGGCGCTTTCCACTGCGATACCGCTTCAACCTTCGTAGGATCTACGACAACGCCATTATTGGAAATCACATGACCAAGAGAACTTACTTCCTCTAACTAGAACTCACACTTCAACAACTTCGTATAAAGTTTCTTCTCTTTTAACAATTCCAATACCACTCTTAGATGTTCCGCATGCTCTTCATTAAGCATGTCCATGACCGACTTTTAGTTTACAAAATCGACTTTTTGTCCTGGTAATACAAAAATTATTAAATTAATATATTTTCATTTTTCTTAGCCAATTAAAATTAAATTTTTTTAATTTTTTTTACTATTTTCAATATTTTTAAATGCATTATTTAATTATTTATTAATTAATTATAATTTATTATATTTAAAATGTATTTTTAAAACAATTAAAAATAACAAAAAATTAAAAAAAATGAAAAAAAAAAATAAAAAACATCCATTCAATATGGCGGCCACTTGAAGAGGTTTTTATTTTATTAAAAAAAAACACCTAAAAAATAGCATATTGAGATTATATTTTGAGAGGGTGGCAATTGAAGAATTTATTTTCTCAAAGGTGGCATATGGGTCAAAATTCCAAAAATTATAGCTTAAAAAGTAACAACCATTATTAGTTTTCTTGATATGTGTAAAAAGTCAAAATATGACAATTAAAAAGGAAATGAGGGAGTATCATAATTAAAGAACCAGGCTCTAGTATTTTTCAAGAATATCATCATTTGATAATTGTTACTCCCTCCGTCTCACAATAGGTGTCTTCTTTGAAATTTTCACACTTTTTAAGATAATGATTAATTGTTTTGACTTTATTGAGAAAATGAATTTTATTTATTAAAATAATCTTATTAATAATAAATTGTGGAATAGTTACATAATTGAAAATACAATAAATAAGAGTAAGTTAATGAAAGTAAATAATAAATATTACATTGGTATTTTAAAGGGATAAATAATTTGAGACAAATAAAAAAAATATATCTATTATAAGATGGAAGGAGTATATAGTATATAATATATAAGATATTTTACTTAATTAAATTTAATATATATATATATATATATACATATATATATATATATATATATATATATATATATATATATATATATATATATATATATATATATATATATATATATATATGATTATTTAGTTATTTAATATGAGTGAAAGTTATAGATAAAAAAATTTGGGAGGGCCGTTAACATAAAATAAAGATTATAAATAAAATATAAATAATATTTTAAATAAAACATTAATGTTAAAATAAATATAAAGTTAATTAATAAAAAAATTAAATTACATGACTTAAAATCACCTTAAAGTAATGCCTTACGCGTTCCGAGTGACTTGAAATCGTCAGTAATTGACTCAGAACTAATGCTTGCACTAATCTCCCCTTCAATATATACCGTCATGCTATCTCCAAGAAACCCATCATCCATCTTGTTTCTCAACTTAGTCTTAATAATTTTCATTGCTGAAAAAGATCTCTCAGTTGTGGCCGTAGAAACGGGAAGAGTCATGATAAGACGGAGTAGTCTATCAATCAAGAAGTACGTTTCAACCTGTCCAGATGCAACTAAACATGAACGTAGTTCTTGAATAGTTGATAAATTATTCAAGTTTGATGCTTGACGAGTAACAAATAGAAAATGTTGGAGTTGAAATTGCAAATTATTCTTCTATTGATCACTAAAATCCATAGGATAATATTTTTCAACTAAAGAACAAATAGTATCAATGCTAAAAGCTTTATATCCATCCTTAGGAGACAGAGAACAAGAAAGAGTTGACAAATTCATTGTTTGCTCACTGAATCTGCTATTCAACTCCTGTAACTGTTTGTCAATAGTAGTGAAAAAGATTTCAACTTTAAAGCAATGTTGAATTGTGACTTGATTCTCTTCAAGGCGGGAGCGTCCAAATCTTGTTGTTGAATGAACATCATTAAGATCAGGAATCTCAATACCATGCTTTTCACAAAAAGATATCACGTTAGTAAACAATATATCCCAACCATTTTCTCTCAAACCTTGAATAAGATGTTTTGTTGAACGAACCAAGTTCATTGCATTAACTACATCTTGGTTTTTTTTGTAAAGCTTGACAAAGCATAGCAGTTATTCCCATGATTTCTTTCATCTAGTGCAAAATAAATATAAAATCAAATGCCTTCAAGTAATTGTAACAACTATCTGCATCCCCACGTGTAGCATAACTTCCTCTATCGTTTGCAATTTTTTTTAAAACTGAACAAGTTGCTTAATACATGTTTATCAAGCTAGAAATAGAATCGTAATGTGATCCCCAACGAGTATCTCCAGCTCGTTTCAATGTACCAACTTGATTTGCACATTTACCAATTACAATTTCATCAATCTCCAACAAATAAACAATTTCTTCTAATTGGGCAACTTGTAACTTATCATGGCGCTTTGTAGAAGAATAAACAACATTCACAATAAAGATCAGCTTCTCAAAAAATTTATGAACATGTTTTACTTCTCTTGATGATGTAACTAATGAAAGTTGCAATCGATGAGCAAAACAATGAACATAGTATGCATAAGGACAATCCTTCATAAAGAGGGCTTGTAAACCATTCCATTCTCCTCTCATATTTCTAGCACCATCATACCCTTGGCCACGAATGTTAGAAACATCAAGGTTATGTCGAGAAAGTATATCACATATTGCTTCCTTAAGAGTTAAAGATATGGTGTCTTTAACATGTGCCACATCAAAAAATCTCTCCTGTATTAAACCAACTTTATCAACAAATCTTAATACAAGAGCCATTTGTTCCTTTTTTGACTCATCACGAGCTTCATCAACAACGATACAAAATTTGGAATCACCAATTTCCTCATGAATACTCTTTTTCACCCTACTAGAAAGAATTTGCAAGAGCTCTTTTTGAATTTTATGTGAAGTATACTTGCAATTTTGTGGAGCATTTTCCAACACAACTTTTGCAATTTCATCATTGTAGGATGCTAAAAGTTTCAATAACTCAAGAAAGTTACCTTGATTTCTTGATTTGCTAGTTTCTTTGTGACCCCTAAAAGCACAAGCTTGTAGTGTTAACCAACGAACAATGTCAATTGAAGTCTTGATTCGTAACCGATTATTCATTCTTTGACTTGAACTTTGCACTTGAATAACATTTCTAATATGACCATCTTGATTCAACAAGTCTTGACAAGCTTTCATTGCATTGTTGTGTGGTGAGCAAGGATCCTTCCCTATGTTTTTAAGAAAGGAACAATGTTTTCCATTCCTAACTTTCTTCCAATTTCTAAAACCCATAGAAATAAAGACAAGTGATCCGGGATGTCCACTTAGTTTTTTGCTAAAAAGGTAACATGGTAAGCAATATGCGGCATCTTCGGTTGGTGAATATTCTAACCATGATGGAAAGATGCTAAACCAAGTATGCTGAAACCTTCTTAGATGATCCTCGTTACCGGACAAAGGATAGTTTTCTAAATGAATTTGATATGGACCCCATTTTAGATAAGCTCTTCATATTGCATCCACTTGATTTGGTGGATATTGCCAAATCGGAGTACACTTTCCAAGATCGCGTTCCAAAGAATTTTCAAAACCATGATGCTCTTCAATTGTTGGATTCTCAAGAACTGTTTCAAATTCGGATGTCGGGATTATAATTTCTTCATCTCTCTCTTCTCTTTCAATTTCACATGCTTTCCTTTTGAAAAAAAAAATCAAATTTCCTATTATTCATCTTTACTTTTCCTATAATATCATATCAGATCAAAAAATCAATTTAGAGAACTCAGAAATTAAAAGAGAAAAAAATTAATACTTAAATAATCAACTTTAATCCGTTTTTAAATACCAGTAACTTCACTATTAGAAATTAGCAGCAACAATGATTAAATAAACCGTATTATAGTGTATAACTATATTTGTAAATTACGGTGTTATGAATTGGCTTAATAAACCTCATATAGACTATTATTGATTAATGATTTAATGTGTTGTTCATCTAATTTAACACAACAAGGAAGAAGAACCCTAAAAATCCCAAAAACACAAATCAAGATTTCACTTTAATTTGTTACTTGTTATAAAAGAAGAATGAATAAAGCTTTTTATCTGTTAGATGCGAACCACTTTAATCTGTTCCAATTCCGGTGCCGGTAGCAAATGCATATGAGAAAGAAAGGAAAGTTAGAAGTTTTTTACCTTATATGTATTTTAACCTAATTATGAATGAGAAAGAAAAGATAAAAATTAATTTTAATTTAATATAAGAATATTTTAGCAATTTAGAATATATGAATTAAAAAAAAAAGTTGAGGGGTGGCCGTGGCCTTCCCACGCCCCCAGTTCCGCCAATATATATATATATATATATATATATATATATATATATATATATATATATATATATATATATATATATATATATATATATATATATATATATATATATATATAATTAATGTAATTGATTTCAACCCTCTCTCAATCATAGTTGCGGAAAATCAAACCGTAATCATTCCTACTAAATTTTATGTCAATCACCACTAAATTAATTAACGATTGATTTGCTCCAATCAATTTTTATAATGGTTAATATTCTTTTAAATTTAATTAAATAATCATTGCTCAAGTCACGGAGGAATAAATTATGATCATGATAACCATAACGTGGTTACTTTAATATAGGTGGCAAAAAATTTGATTGGAATCTTGACGTAATAATTGTTCTTGATTTTTTCTTTACCCACCTCCCTGTGGGGTCACCCCCAGCGAAAACCCCACTTTACCCCTGCTTCGGAAATGCATTTCCGAAATATTTTTTTTCTAAATTTTTTCAGACTTCGGAAGTGCATTTCCGAAAAAATCCCAAAAATTGAGATTTTGATTAATTCGGAGATGCATCTCCGAAAAAACAAAAAAAAACCTAAAAATCCCAAAAATTAATTTTAGGATATTAATTAATTCATATATCATAAATTTGATATAATTTATGAGTAATAAATAATAATAATTATATATTTTGATATAATTTATGAGTTATGAATAATAATTATTATATATTTCTATTCTGATTCATATTTTAAAATTTAAAATAATTTTAATTAAAAAAATTAAAATAATTTCACTAACAAAATGAGTTATAATTTTTATTTATATATTTATAATTATTATGTATTTACAATAAAAATTAAAAAAATGAGTGTTTTAATTTATATATTTATATAATAATTATAATAATTATTATATATTTATAAAAATTATTATATATTTATATATTTATATAATAATTATTATATATTAATTATAAATATATTTATATATTTATATAATAATTATAAAAATTAAAAAAATGAGTGTTTTAATTTATAATAATTATTATATATTTATATATTTATATATTAATTATCATATATTTATATATTATATATTTATATATTTCACTTACAAAATAAATAATTATTATTATATATTTATATATTTTTATTCTGATTCATAATTAAAAATGAGTCATAATTAGTTTAAAAAAATTAAAAAAAGATTTTGTCTTAATTTTATTTAATGAATAAATTTTATATTTAATTCTATATAATTCAAAATATACTTATGGAATTAAAATGTTTTTGATTTATATAAGTTAAAAATAATTTTGAACTTTAAAATTGTTTAGGAAATTTTGATTCACATTGATTCACCTTCATTTTATTGATTCACCTTGATTTTATACCTATTAATTGTATTGATTCACCTTGATTTTATTGATTCACCTTGATTTTATACCTATTAATTGTATTGATTCACCTTGATTTTAATTTTTTAATAATTATTGAATTCTTTCGGAAGTGTATATCCGAAACATTCCAAGACCAATTTGGTCTATCCGAAACATTCCAAGACCAATTTGGTCTTGGAATATTTCGGATATGCATCTCCGAAGACACCCCCTCCTAAAAAAAAGGTATTTTCGGAAATGCATCTCCGAAAACCCAAAAAAGGGGTGTTTTCGGAAATGAATCTCCGAAAACACCTTTTTTTCGTGTTTTCGGAAGTGCATTTCCGAAATAAGATAAATTTTGAAAAAAAAAAGCATTTCGGAAATGCATTTCCGAAGTGAGTGTATTATGGGTTTTTCGCTAAAGGTAACCAAAAAAAGAGGGAGGTAGAGAAAGAAATTTTCTTGTTCTTTCTTCCTACCATAATATCACCGTTCCGTTTATTACTTTATTTCTCCATTGACCTTTACATTCCAACCAAATTTTTATCATTTCTCAATAATAACTCAACTAGTATTCAAAAATATTAGGAAATTTATTTATTATTATTATGGAGTTTTGTTGGGCACTATTACGTTGTATGTAAAATTACATTGGTGCAACTAATTAATGAAAACCGGAGCATCAATACGTCATGGCATCTTCAAATCTAATCATTGTTTAGGTCAATATTAGGTGCTGTCATGTTGGTTTAGACTTCATTAAAAAATTCAAATGATTTCATTGACTCCAAACACTCCTGAGAACATTAATAGAAATATATTTTCCATACTTTTTTTCCCTTTATGCATTCCCAATCCTACATTAGGTTAATTCAAAAAAAAAATCCTACATTAGGTTAGCTGAACAAAAAATTTCCTAAATTTGGTTTAAAAATAGGTGAAATCCTATATTGAATTTTTTAACATTTTAGTCCCCTATAAAAAAAACCCTACTAAAAATAGGTGAAATCCTACTAAATTTAGTCCTCCTATATTGAATTTTTTAACATTTTAGTCCCCCTATAAAAAAAATCAGTTTTTAGGTCCCCCAATATTAAATAATGTAAATTTTTGATGGTCCCTAGTCATTTGGCATATTTTTTAATGACATGGCACCTCATTATGTGTCCAGTCACTTGCCACCTCAGAAACATTTTATTTATAATTTTTATTTAAATAATATATAAAATTATTAAATACAAAAATATAAATATTCATAGATAATTTTTTTTCCAAATCTTCAAAAATCAAATCTTGATTTTTCTACCAATAGGGATATAATTTAAATATTCATAACTAAATAAAATTCTATATCTTCATCTTTATAAATCAATTCTTCTTATCTTCGTCCTCCAGATTTTTTTCCAATTCTTCATAAATCAAATCTTGATTTTTTTTTGTTGACAAAAACAAACTTAACTCATATCATTAATCAAATGAACATCAATACAAGGAGGAATTACATTAAAGGTACTACGCCTAGACCATGAATTGGTCGCCTTAACTAAAGAGTCGGCAACCATATTCGCTTGACGTTTAATAAACTTTACCTCAAAGTTTGGAATAGAAACTAACAATTGTTTAATAGAAAGAAGAATACAATTAAACTCTGATGAACCCGTGACCGACGAGTGAATACCTTTACTAACCAACTGAGAGTCGCTTTCAAAGATCACACAGTTCATGTTCAAAGTGACAGCATGTTGAACCGCTTCTTTCAAGGCTAAAGCCTCCGCCTCTAAAGTCGATAAATTATCGATATCCCAAGCAATGCCGGCCGTAATGAATCTACCCATGGCATCACGAAAACACCACCCTCTATTTGTGGACCTGTAGGTTTTATTGAAACCAGCATCAACATTACATTTAACCCACCCTTCACCAGGAGGGGACCAGCTTACAGGAGTATGAGCACTCGAACTTCTATTCTGATTATCTTGGGCGGTAAGCCACTCTTGCCAATTAAAGAAGGCTTGCAATCCCATTCTAGAGAATCCCTCTCGATCGTTATTCCACACTATATTATTACGGTTTTTCCAAATCACCTCTATCGTCATAGCAAACCGCCCCGCTTCCTTCCTATCTTCTTTACTACAAACATCAAGAATAAGGGATTTAGCATCATTAAAATGATGAAGACGGGGCTCAATGATAGATAACAAACCTGCTGCCCGCCAACATAGGATAATGGTATTGCACCCGAAAAACACATGCCAATCCTCTTCCTCAGTGTCCTCGCAAACCGGGCACTCCACCGGGCATTGTACAAAATGTTTGCGCAGGCTAACCCGGGTCGGTAAGCAACCACGGCAAATCCTCCATAACAGGTGTTTAAGTTTAACTCTAGGAGGAGCCATGATATTCCACAAATCTTCCCACTTGCCGGCCACTTTGTAACTAGTATGATGAATGGGCGAATTTCTCCAAAGACGGTAACCTGAGCGGACGCTATAAGTCCCATTATTCTCTGCACTCCAAACCAAACCATCAACCAACACGTCCTCTATCAAAGGGACATTAAAGATCTCTTTAGCAACTACATTGTCAAACAATGAATGGATAATCGGAATATTCCACTGTTTAATATTAGGTAAAATAAGATCTTGAACATAAAGATTGTACACACCTTGGGGGAACGGGCCTCTTAGGCAAACATCAGAACTTCCTCGAATCCACGGCTCATTAACAACCTTTATAAGACTCCCATTTCCAATACTTCACCTACAACCCAATCGCAAAACATCTTTAGCTTTCCAAAGGCTTCTCCATAAAAAACTCGGATTTGAACCAATATTAGAATCCAGGAAAGAATTATTTGGATAATACCTTGCTTTGAAGAATCTGGATACCAAGGTATTGGGATTGGCCAATAAATTCCACCCTTGTTTAGCCACCATAGCCAAGTTGAATGCTCTAAAATCCTTGAACCCCAAGCCACCATCCCTCTTAGAACAAGCAAGCTTCTCCCACGTCATCCAACGAATCCCTCTATTATTATTACCACCTCCCCACCAGAAGGAATTTAACATCTTTTCAATCTCATCTATCACCCCATCAGGAATTATATACACACTCATAATATAGGATGGGATAGCCTGTAACACCGACTTTATCATTACTTCTTTACCCGCTTTAGACAAGAACCTCCCCCTCCAAGAGTTAATTCTTTTCCATATACGGTCTTTGATAAAAGCAAAAGTTTCCTTCTTACTCCGACCAATCATCGAAGGCAACCCCAAATACGATCCGGTCCCAAGAACATGACGGACTCCCATAATTTGTGCAAGATCTTCCTGGGCCGGTATACTGATATTGCGGCTAAAAAAGACCTCAGACTTTGCTAGATTGATTTCTTGGCCTGATGCTGTGGCAAAAATTTTGAGTAACTCCAAAAGGTAAGTGACCTCCGAAATAGTGGCCCTGCAAAATAAAAAACAGTCGTCAGCAAAAAGCAGATGGGACACACTGGGTGCCCCTCTGCAGATCTGGATCCCATGAATATCTCCTCGAGACACGGCTCCCTTAATAAGGGCATACAGACCCTCCATGACAAGAATAAAGAGGTAAGGTGACAGTGGGTCACCTTGTCTCAATCCTCTCCCTGGTTTAATTGGTCCAACTCTATCAGTATTAACAAGAACCGTGTAATTTACAGACGACACACACATCATCACCCAATGAATCCACCTCTCCGCAAACCCCAATCTTCTCAACATACCACATAAGAAACCCCAATCCACTCTATCATAAGCCTTACTGATATCGATCTTTAATGCCATATGAGCCTTATTCCCCTTTGTCTTCCTTTTGAGAGCATGAATTATTTCAATAGCCATCATTGCATTATCTAAAATTGACCGGTTCTCAATGAATGCGGATTGTTCCTCAGAAACACACTTATCCAAGCAAACCTTCATTCTATTGGCTAACACCTTTGAAACCAGCTTATAAGCTACATTGCACAAGGAAATGGGACGGAATTATTTCATCGTGTTGGGTTTAGGGCATTTAGGGATTAAACAAATATTAGTGTCATTGAGAGAGGGAGGGAAGAACCCTTGCTCAAGCTAACTAGACGCTGCTGAAAAAATATCATCACCACATATATGCCAAAAGTTCTGGTAGAAGGCCGGATTGAAACCGCCGGGACCCGAAGACTTATCCGGATGCATAAGGCTAAGGGCTGAATACAATTCCTCCTTAGTAAGGTTCGCTAACAACTTGTTGTTATCTTCCAAAGTAATCACGGGCTGAATGAGATCAAGAACCGGGACATAATCACCTACACTTTCCTCGAAAAGAATCTCAAAATACCGTTGGGCAATTCCACATAAACCTTCTTGATCACGCACCTGTACATTAACTAGATCCATTAACATCTCCATTTTTTGATAGTTTTTCCTCACAGTAGCAGTTCTATGAAAGAACTTCGTGTTACGATCTCCACTACCGAGCCAGTGCATCTTGGCTCTCTATTTCCAAAAAATTTCATCACTAACAATCAGTTTATTATATTCCTTTTGAGCTTCTAGATACCGAGACGACGAAACCGTATCCTGAGCATCTCTATAGCAATCCATAGTAGCTAAACATTCAGCTAATCTCTCTTTATGGTTTTTACCTCTCAGTCTGTTCCAAGTCCCAAGCTCACCAGCACACGTACCAATGCAATGTATTAAGTTCTGCCTGTGACCTTTCTGCCAACCGCGAGTAACAACATCCTCAATCCCCTCCTCCTTGAGCCAACTGTTTTCAAATCTAAAAGAGAACATCTTGCGGCGCTGCTGGATTTGTTCGCAAGCTAAAAGAATCGGATTATGATCCGAATGAGTCGCGATCAAGTTGAGTAATTTCGCGTCAAGAAAAAAGTCAAACCAACTGGGGTTAACAAGAGCTCTATCAAGACGTTCTTCCAACGCATGGTCTGTACCTCGGCTTTTAGTCCATGTAAATTGGTGACCTTCCAAAGAAAGGTCCATGAGATTACAATCACACACTGCTTGACGAAAACCGGTGCAAAGCCAATTCGGATGAGGGTGAATTCCACGTTTATCTTATTGGGACAAAAGATCGTTAAAATCACCGATAACGCACCAAGGAATATCTGACATATCACGAAGATTATGGAGCATGTCCCATGATTGTTGACGACGGCTTCGTTCCGGGTATCCGTAAAAACACGTAAGCCGCCAAGCACCTTTAATGTCATCTTGAACCAGAATATTAACAAAATTTCTAGAGAAATTTAACACTTCACATTGTATGTTGTTCTTCCATAACACAACAAGCCCACAACTTCTACCATCCACATCAATTTCTAGACACGAATCATATCGGAGCAGTACTCTAATGCTTTCCAATTTTTGGGCTTTCGCAAGCGTCTCCGAGAGGAACACAACATCCGACTGGTGTTGTTGAGCGAGACGCCGCAGATTTGGAATTGCTCTCGGGTTGCTCAGGCCCCGGCAATTCCAACTTAGAATCTTCATTGTTCCCGGCAGTCCTGGCTTCCAGGACCTGCCGATAAAAAATGCACTGTGATCTCTTGAGGAGTGTTTTCTTCACCTTTAACTAACTCTCGACGACGTTTACGTTCCACTTGTGTTCCGGTTTCGTCAAGTGCTTCCAAGTTATTTTCAGAAGTATGCTGAGATAAGGTTTTAAGCTCCCGTTGGTTTTGGCTGAGGGAGTTAAATTGTAGGTGTGTTTGAGGATGGACATGGTCAACATGAACTGGTTTCAGATGGGGGTTTTTTGTTTTGAATTTGAAAGGTTTGGGGTGAAGGTTGGGTTTTGTGGAGGGGAAGGTAGTTATGGTCGAAAGCTTTTTGAAATTTTTAGGAGCAGACTCAATCACGTTCTGCATGGGAATATTGACACTATCTGGTGAAGCAATGGTAGAAAGGGCTTGTGACGTGGCTACGGTTTTATCTAGCACCTCGTTTGGTTCCCAAAGTGGGTTACAAAAAGCATTTGTACGTGTGACATGGTTTAAAGGGTGGGGCCGGGGGTTAATGAGATTGTCGGTAGCATTGAGTTGGGTGGGGGACAGCAGCAAGACAGAGTTATGAATTGGCAATGATTGAGTATCAGGGAATGTCGGCTGGGAATTATGGGGTTTGAAGGTTTGACTAACGCCTGGGTGGGTAACAACATCTCTCTCATTAATGCAGAAATCCTTCCTAATAATGACATCATTATTGGGAGGATAATGACAATTGAATGCCACCGTTGAATCAGAAATTGCTCCTATTGGCTGGCCTGGTGTATGCAAAGCAGTGCGGACTCCACTACTCTCACCATGCAGCGGTTGTGTTTCACGCGCCAAATCATCATGTTCTCGAGCATCAGTCGCCATGGAATTTTTTCCAGCACTGTTAGTAGAATCTTGCCTAAGCCATTTTGATGCTGGAGCCCCATATTTTCTGTTCTCAGCACGTATATCATTGGACCACGCTCGAACTCCATCATCATCAACCTTAGCAAATCTCACTTCGCATCGTTGTTCTGAATGTCCAAGAAGACCACAAACAAAGCAAAAGAGACTGAGTTTCTCATATTTGAAATTTACAACACACCAATCTCCCCCTTTGTTCTTAACCTTAGTGGACTGCTTCAAGGGGAGCCTCACGTCAACTTTGACCCGAATCCGCATATATTGCAG
This sequence comes from Vicia villosa, assembly GCF_029867415.1. Taxonomy (NCBI): domain Eukaryota; kingdom Viridiplantae; phylum Streptophyta; class Magnoliopsida; order Fabales; family Fabaceae; genus Vicia; species Vicia villosa. The sequence goes on along the minus strand of NW_026705402.1, from coordinate 695,977 downwards.
CCAGAAACTAGTATTATTATTTTTATCATACTCCATGAACACTCCAACATAATTACCCATAGCTTTCCCTACTTTCTCCAACATAAATCCCGCCGGGAGGTTATGAACTTGAATCCAGAATTCAACGTGGAATAACAGAATGTTTTCAATCTGAACGCCTATTTGGATTTTCTCGAGGATAAGAAGGTGGTTGTCATACGTCCAAGGGCCCCCATTAAGCACCGCCTCTAGATCATACTTATGTTCAAATTGAAACAAAAACAAACCCTTCGACGCTTCTTTGATAGCTACACTTTTTACCGATCTCCATATGTCGGCAATTCTACTCATCATAGAACGCACATGGATAGGCCTGTCACAAAGGAAACGGCCGACAAGACACAGTTTCAGATCTGCTATCTCACACTCTTCTTTCTCTAAATCGAAACAAAAACCTTCACCCTCACCGTCATCGTTAATAGAGAGGTTTTCAATACTCGGACTCGCCATACTGAACGGAAGAAAGGACCAAAAAGAACCAGAACCAGGATAAAAGACAAGCTTCTCACAAGAGAAGAAAAACACCAAACCCTAGCAGAGCCTAGGGAAAAAAATGATAATATAATAGTATATGAAATAACTAATAGAAAAGAACTTGGAATCTTATCAAATCTTGATTTTTAAGAAAATGAAAAATCTCAAATCAACAATGCACCATCTTAAACAAAGACCAGAACAAGTATAAGAAAAAAAATACCAGTGATTTCTTCTCAAACTCAAACAACATATAACAACTAAATCTGAAGAAACATTTCATCAAAAAAACAAGAACAAATATCCTCTGTTGGGTTTTAAGAATCTTTCGACAAGAGTTGATTTATCTCACCGGTGGCACACCACCACTGCGAAATCGGACCACTGCACAACCACACAACACCACCTCGAAACCGTACCTCCGCGCGCCGCCATTATGAGGGTGTTCCTCGATCTGAAGCGTAGGGAGGAGTGTTAGAAATTCTGGCCATAGAAATTCGAACCCAGAATTGAGTTAACAACCATGAGCTGAAATTTGATTTTACTGTTCTTGTTGTATAATGTTTCAATTTCAATTTTAATTTTCCTTATTCATCACTAATTGCTTTGAATTAAGAATTTGAAACCCTAATTTTATTGAATTTGAACTTTGTGTATTCTGAATAATATGATTCATCAATGAAAACCTTTGTTTCCTGTTAATCTTATTATTTTTTGTTGAGATTCTTGTCATACCCCAATTTTTGACCTAAGATACCACCTCATATCATCTGCATATGCATCATTTGCATCTCTAACAAATTGCATAGCTTGTGTTTGTTACTTGTGACTCAGCAGGGATTTAATCAAGAAATCACTCATCAGTGCAAGAAACAGTCAATTAGGGTTTTGTTCTCCCTTCATCTCAAATGAATCATCTTCATCAATAATCAACATTTGGTCCTCAGAGATTCATTTCAACAAGCTCAACAGCTTTGAATCGACTGAATTAGGGTTTTGACTGAAGACAGCACACTCCTAACTTTTGCTCAGAATTTGACCTAATGGCTTGGGACATGATATCAAGACCACAAGTACATAATTTTGACCTAATCCATTGGCTCATAACATCTCCTACACAAAGATTGATCAGACAAATCCTCAGATCAGGATTTTGAACTATCAGGGACTAAAATCAGGGATCACATTTGGGAAACCCTAAAAACCCCCAGGAAGTCAATCAAAGGTTTCAATCATCCTCAAATAATCCCTATGACCATATCCCATGGAAATTGCATCTCAATTCAAGGTCCACAGTCATCAATTTCATCAGGTCGACAATTAGGGTTTTTTGACCTAATGCACTGAACAACTGACTTTTTAATCAGGACATGGTGCCACAACTCAAACCATGGCTCAATATCCTCTAATGCCTCAATGTGATCCATTCATACCATTCATTTGGTGAGGATAGCCTGTTTCATTTGAAATCTCCAGAAACGCGATTCGTCTGAAAAAGTCAACTGTGCAAGATCACCATTGACTTTTGGGGAATTTTGGTCAACCATGACTTTTGAAGTTCTAAATCATTAATATATAATATGAGAAGTCATTTGATCAAGAAAAATCAAGAAAATCAATCAAGAATCAAAAAGTCAAAAGTTTGACTTTCATACTTAGAAATTTTTTCTAAGTGTTTTTCATGGTTTTTTCCAAACTTTGGAGGGGAATAACTCAAAATTTCACCTACAAACTGAAAAAAACTTCCAACATGAAAGTTGTAGATTTTGATCCAATAAACAACTTTGACACATATAAATTTTTTCCATAAGATCAACCATTTAAGAGATATGGAGCTTCAAAGTTGGTATCTTATGAAAATTTCACTTAAAACTTCATTTCCTTCAAAGTTCATGGATCTTTTTCACCCATTTCCTTAAAGGTCTTGAAGAAACTTTCAACTAGGGTTTTGAAGTACATAACATGAGCTTTCCAAAATGTCCAAGAGCATGAAAAAATATGAAGTGTAGCTATGGTTTTGAATTTTGCCATTAGTGAACTTTTCACTTGAAATTTCAAGTCATTTTGCCAAAGTTATGAGCCAAATTGCCAAATGGACCAAGTAATGATACATAGAGGCAATAATTGGAAGATATTTTCTGATTTGAGACAGATGGGAAAGAGATAAGAAGCATAGCCAATTTTAACCATGGTTTAGTAACTTTAACCATATGCATTTAATGGTAAGATTCCTTTCTATCCTTTAAGTGCCAAATCACCAAAGAAGAAGCAAGTTGCAAAGCTCTGAGTTCAGAATGTTTGGCCTATAAATAGAGGTGCAAATCACTCTTCAATTCACACCAAAACCTCACAATTATAGGTTTTCTCTCTTCTTTCTTGAATTACAAGTCATGTGTTTCAAAGTGAGGTAGAAAACTCAACCTCCAAACCTTGCAAGTTCTGAACAAAGTGATGCTTCCCACAACTCATAAACATCATTTGAAACTTGTTTGAACCACTCATACACCCCAAAAACACCTCAAGCTCAAAATCACTACCTCACTTCTCAAATATGCATAACCATGGCCTTATCATGCCAAAATCCATTCAAGATCATTTCTGTCCAAACTAACACTTCCAACACCTCATATATATCACATATGAACTATCCAAACACTCACATATGATCTGAAACATCTCCATCTTCAAATTCGATTCATACTTGAAGCAACTGCAGATCGGGTGCCATGGCCATGCTCAGATGAATTCAACTTGTTCCAGACATCCAGACACCTTCCATAATCATCATAGAAGCTATTCAGATTGATACAAAGCATCTGTAACACCTCCAGATCAAAATCCAATTCTCAGTTTGGCCGTTTTTGAGGTAAGTGCTCATGAACTTCAAATTCATACTTCCACGCATCATAAATGAAATGTGAGCATACCATCTTGTTTCTGCACCTATGAGGATCATTAACCCTCAATCAATTGCATCATAACTTGCACATACACGATTTCACATTGAATTTCAGTTCTAGGGTTCTTCATGTTCATGCGAAAATTGATCCCTTTAGAGCAAAAATAAATGAATTCTGAGATCACCATCATGTTCCTTGTGAAAAACCAAGTGAGATAGACCCTTTGCTTGATCAAAACAACACAGTTTTAGAGATTTTCAAATTTCAGTTGGAGGGTTGTTCTTGGCGCGTTTTTGGTTCAAAGGATTTCTGGAAATTGATTTAAAATATAATTAATTCAACGCGTGTATATTACAAGCCACAAGCGTGGCTCAGTTGGCTTTTGTTTTGAGTAGTGACCTTAGGGTCAAGAGTTCAAGTCCCTATGGGACCAAACCCTTCTTTTTTATCACTATTTCTCTTCATTTTTCTTCACAACTTCAACCATTAATTTAACCAATCAAATTAACTCATTTTTTATTCATTTTTTACACACTTATTATTTTATATATGTATTTTATGAATATAAAAAAAATCACAAAAATATATTTGTTTAATACATTTTTAATTAAGTTTAAAATAACATATTTTAAGTGTTTTTTATTACTTTTAAATATTGTTTTTCACTTGATTTCTCAAATTTAATCACTTGTAAATATTTTTTGAGCAAACCCTAATCATCTAAGTGTAGACAATCTTTTTGTTTATCTTGATTAAATTAACTTCTTTCAAAATTCAAATCATTTTAAATAAGCGATCGCGATTCTTTTCAAAAACGATAAACCATTTTCTTTTGATTTTCAAAGAAAACTATTGATTAAATCTTTTTAATTGATCAATTGATTTTCAAAACGAAGTGGGGCCTCTCGAATATTAGAGAGTGTAAGACCCACTCTTTTTTTTTTATACAGTTTTTCTTTGTACAGAAAACTCTTTCAAAACAAAATTTCAAACAGTTTTTCAAACCTCGCGTCTGTAAATAAAACCATCCACCCTGTTTTATGAAAATAAAACAGGGGCCTCTCGAATATTAGAGAGTGTAAGTCCCATTTCTTTTCTTTTTGTACAGTTTTTTAAACAATAAAACTTTTTCAAACAATTTTCAAATCATTTTCAAAACAACAAAACTTCAAAGAAACAAACTTTTCAATATACCATGGGCCTCCACGTAGGTATAAGTCCCAAGCCCCTTTTGTACATACCCACTCCAGTACATGAAATTAGGTATTTCATTGTACGCCTTTTGTACATATCTCGATCAATTTGATTTTTAACTTTGAATAACAAACCAAAAATGAAGGTTTCTTTAAATCTTCCCAAAAAATATACCATGGGCCTCCATGTAGGTATAAGTCCCAAGCCCCTTTGTGAATACCTGTTTACATAGCTTTTGAATAAACTCAAATGGGCCTCTCCCCGAGTATAAGTCCCGAGCCCTGTGTATACAAATGGATCATGCTTACAGGTATATTTCCTTCATAAACTCCATTATATACACACACTTTGTCATATGTATAACTGTTCATATTTGTTCATGTACTTGTTCATATTTGTTCGTACTTGTTCATACTTGTGATTGTGTTATATGCTTATTCAACTTAGTACAACACTAGGTTCCCCATAGCCTCCTATTGGGCTTCGTGCAAAGAATCTCTCTAGTTTAGGTTAGGACATAGAGTATGGTTTCCCGGTGAAATCGCTCTAAGAGCTCAAACCAACTATACCATGCCTCCCCTTGGGCTTTGTACAAACGAGTGACCCTCCCATAGCCTCCTCTTGGGCTTACAATGCAAGGACCCTGGATTGTCCCTCCCATAGCCTCCTCTTGGGCTTACAATGCAAGGACCCTCGGATAGCCTCCTCTTGGGCTTCGTACAAGGACCCACGGGCTTCTTATAAGCATCCCCAATATCCAAATCAAATACCCTAGGAGATTAGACATTTTTCATCTCTATGCTAGGAGTATCTCTTCTATATCATCACAAACAATCAAACAATCAAAATCAAACTTTTTTGCCACAAGTCTGGCTAATCAATCAAACTTCTTTTTGCCACAAGGCTGGCTAATCAATCAAACTGTTTTACCACCGTACTGGATGATTAATCAAAGTTTTTGTCACAAGGCTGACTTCATTGAAACTTTTGCCACAAGGCTGGCTGATTAATCAAAGTTTTTGTCACAAGGCTGACTTCATTGAAACTTTTGCCACAAGGCTGGTTAAACAAAAACATCTTTATCATTCTAAGCACCCTAAGTGGCATGGCCCCGGGCTTATAATGAAAAGATTTTCAAACAAAAATCAAACAGATGTATGTGATGATATAGATTAGATACATCTAGCATTTAGACGACATTTGTCTATTTTCCTTTGCTTCCACTAGCATAAGTGGGAACTACGATTGCTCTGACTTTCTCAACATCCCTTTGAGAATACGTAGGCACAAGGTCGATCCTTGGCGAGCAAAACAAAACAAAAAACCATTCAAACCTTAGCACCCGTAGACCCCGAGCTACAGATGCTCTGATTCCCTTTAAGGGATATGTATGCAGAGGATCGCGATGATCTTTGCGAGCATAATCAAACAAACACCTTAGGTCCCACCTATTTCACAAGAACCTCTCAATAATATGGAATGAAAAACAAAGTAAAGAACCCTGTAGAGTACTACAGATACGTTGGGTGCTAATACCTTCCCTTCGTATAACCAACCCTCTTACCCAAGATCTCTCCCCCACTTTTAGGTTATTGCAGCTTTTTTCCTTTTCCTCTTTTGGAAACAATAAAAAGTTTGGTCGAAACAAAGAAAAATCATTTTTTATGAGCACTCGAGCCCAAAGAAGGCATCAGGTGTCTCATCCACAAAAAAGAGGAACAAAACGATTTTTCGCCTGCGACAATTCTATATCGGATAATGAATAATCTCCTACCTTTTCTTCTTCTTTAACAGTAGATTCAACCTCATCATCAACTTCTTCAGATCTGGTTTTAAAAAATCATCGTTAAAATTAACTTAAAAAATCATCATTATCAGCTGTACCAGATCTGAGATGCCGAGCTCTGACGTTTCTGGGAAATTTCGGAAGCGGCCTCAGAGAATCATGAATTTACAAAAAGTTATCTTAGTGGACCAGATTCACTTTCTTAATAAAGAGAAAAATAGCACAGAAATCGTGGCATCCATTAGTACAAACATAGGAAGATAATGCAAGCTTAATTGTTAACTTTCGAAAACAAGTTTTCTTCATAGATCTGAAATTTCACTCCTGAATAAACATTCTTGTAAAGCTATATTCAAAGAAGTTGAAAACAAAGTTAAAACAAAGAAGGATAAGAAGATAAGTACATGTTTTTCAATCTGAAAAAATAAAAGATGAAGATTTGACGAATTGATTTATGAAGATGAATATATGATGATTTTTTTAGTTATCAAAATTTAATTTTTGGTATTTAATTTTTTATATATTATTAAAATAAAAAATACAAATAAAATGTTTCTGAGGTGGCAAGTGACTAGATACATAATGAGGTGTCATGTCATTAAAAAATATGTCAAATGACTAGGATCATAAAAAATTCACATTATTTGATATTGGAGGACCTAAAAACTGATTTTTTTTATAGGAGGACTAAAATATTAAAAAATTCAATATAGGGGGACCAAAAGTGCATTTAAACCTACTTTTTAATTACAACCACTCCTTATCCAATAAGTTAATCAAATTTAAGTAAGAATTTTCACATTTCTTTAATAGGTTTATATTAATATTTGGATTATTACATTACCTACCTACCATATTTAGCTTTCTTATTTACAAACCACCAACCAAAGTTATTGATCTAGTATGAACTATTCTACGGACCCAAACTCAATAATACTTCCTTAAAGTTCAATAAGGACCACGCTATCGATTAATTTATGCATTATTTTGAATCTCTATAGTTCATCAAATAATATATTGATTTAGACTTTCTTTAGGATTTCAGAAAAAGAGACGAAGCTTTTTTTAAAAGAAATGAATGATTGAGAAAAAAACAAATAAATTTAAGGGGAGAGAGTTTTGAAACTTAAATTTATTCATAATATGAAATTTGGATAATTTGAAAGAACTCAAAATGTATTGGAGGAGAAGTTTAGAGGACTAATATAAACTTTTTAATTATAATATACTAGTATATTGTAATAATATTTTAAAAATTAAAAATTTATTAACGATAAACATTCATTTATTATTCCATATAAAATTATTATTTTTTTAAAATTATATTATAATTTTTCTGTTTCTTCTAATCTATTTCTTATGAAATCATCTCTTCTCTTTCCTTCATAATTGGCAAATAGAGTTTTACATGTTGAAGTGTTCGCAAGTAAATTCTACTGCCGTCGTCTTCTATAAGGATTCCACCCAAAACCTTTATTAATTCCTTCAATTCTAAAATACTTTAAAATCTTCTATCTTTACTCATAAAATTGAAATCTTGATTTGAACAATAATTATGTTTTTTTAAGATTTTTTTATCTGTTTAAACATATCATAATTTTTATCAAAAGAAAATACATTTGATAATTTTTAAACTTGATTAGTTAGAAGAAAAAAAAGTTGTAACAGAGGAATGGAGCTTGACCAATGTGGCAATTATCGTCAAGCTAAAATTGTTGTTTTGTAATAGTCTATAGTCTTTTGAGCATGAGATGTACATTGAAGTGTAATTCAAGTTTAGAATGTGTTAGTTAATGTGAAATATTAGATCGAACTCTAGTATGGTCGAAGGGTAGCTTCTTGGTTCGACAGGATTAAGCATGAAGTCGAAGATTATTCACATGAAGATGCTAGGGTTGTTAGCATGTTAAATTAGGTTTTAGTGTTTAAACCCTAATTTATAAAGTTAGCTTGTGTAATGGCCCTTGTGGAAAAAGCCCATTAGTTAGTATGTTAGGTTTTATTATAAATAGAATACTAGTCTCTCATCATTGCATGCTGCAAATCCTAATTTAGGTGAGAGAGGTTATTTGTTATTCTTGTAAACTTCTAATCTTGTTTTCTAAGAGAAAGTAAAAGAATAATAGTTATAACTAATTCTTGTGTTCTTCTTCTTCCTTGTTCTTCATTCATCCCTTGTTTTATACTTTGTTATTGGCAATGAATTCACAACAAATTGGTGCGATGAGCGTGGAGAAGATGACTTCAACAAAGTAAGAGATTGAAAAGTTCACCGGAGTGAATGATTTTGGTCTGTGGTGCTTGAAGATGAAAGTCGTACTAGTTCAACAGGATTGTTTGGAAGCGTTGAAGGGAGCGGCGGCTATGGACGTTGTGTTAACTGAAAGAGAGAAGAAGGCCATGAACGAGAAAGCACACAACCCAATTTTGTTGAGCCTTGGTGATAAGGTTTTTCGATAGGTATCAAAGGAGACGACGGCATCAGGGTTATGGGTGAAACTTGAAAGTTTGTACATGACCAAATCGTTGGTAAATCGACTCTACCTAAAGCAAGCTTTGTATTCATTCAAGATGATTGAAGACAAAGTGTTGGCTGAGCAGTTGGATATGTTCAACAAGCTGATTCTTGATCTTGAAAATATTGATGTGAAGATCGATGATGAAGATCAAGCGCTGTTATTATTGTGCGCTTTGCCTCAATCACATGCTTACTTCAAAGAAACTCTCCTGTATGGAAGGGAGTTCCTGACCTTTGAAGAAGTTCAATCAGCCCTGTATTCTAAGGATTTGAACAAACGAAAGGAGCATAAACCTTCGACTGTTGGTAAAGGTTTGGCCGTTAAGGGAAAATTCTTGCGAAAAGAAGGTAAGTTCGACAAGAAGAAAGGCAAAAGTCAGCAGAAGTCTTATAGTGGTGAAGCATTTGGTATTCGATGCTATCATTGTAAGAAGGAGGGCCACACAAGAAAGGTGTTCCCTGAACGCCTGAAAGATCATGGAGGTAAGGATAATGGCAATGCAGCCATTGTTCAAGATGATTTCGAATCATCTGATGTCTTTGTGGTTTCGAGCAGTGACTCTATGAAGGATTGGATTATGGATTCAGGTTGCACTTAGCACATGACTCAAAACAAAGACTTGTTCGAGGAATTATGTGATCAAGATGGTGGATCAATACTGCTGGGAAATAACAAAGCTTGCAAGATTGCAGGTGTTGGATATGTGAGATTCAAGCTCCTTGATGAGTTAATAAGGTTGTTGACTGAAGTCAGGTATGTTCCTGATTTGAAGAGAAATCTGCTTTCTCTTGGTGAATTCGACAAGAAAGGATATGTTTTCCAAGGAGAGAAATGTATCATAAGAGTCATGAAGGGGTCGAAGGAAGTCTTGAGAGGCGTGAAGAAACAAGGCTTGTATACCCTTGAGGCTGAAGTTATAAGTGGTTCGACAAATGTTGCATCCACGAAACCTTTGTCGAAGACAGATATCTGGCACATGAGATCGGGCCATGTCAGTGAAAGGGGTCTGGTCGAATTAGGGAAACAAAATCTGCTTGGTGGAGACAAAGTTGAAAAGTTGAAGTTTTGTGAACTCTGTGTATTTGGAAAATCTTGCAGAGTGAAGTTCAACAAAGGCAAACAAAGAACACATGGATCCCTTGATTACATCCATGCTGATCTTTGGGGGCCTGCAAGGTGTCCATCACATTCAGGAGCAAGGTATTTTTAATCCATAGTTGATGATTATTCCAGGAAGTTATGGGTATTCATCCAGAATACTAAGGATGAAAATTTTGAGAATTTCAAAAGTTGGAAGACTCTGGTCGAAAATCAGACTGGCAGAAAGGTCAAGAGGTTGAGAACCGACAATGGTCTTGAATTTTTCAATGAGGCGTTCGATAATTTTTGTGTTGCCTCTAGATTGCAAGGCACATAACTACTGCAGGTACTCCACATCAAAATGGTTTGGCTGAAAGGTTTAATCGATCTATTTTGGAGAGAGTCAGATGCATGTTGACTAGTGCTGGATTAAAGAAGGTGTTTTGGGCTGAGGGTGTGTCGACAGTAACATATCTGATAAACAGATGTCCTTCGATAACGTTAGATATGAAGACATCTGAAGAAGTTTGGTCGGGACATCCACCATATCTCGACAAACTGATAGTATTTGATTGCGTAGCCTATGCTCACATTAGGCAAGACAATGTCGAACCTAGAGCCCTGAAATGCATGTTCATGGGATACCCTAAAGGATTCAAAGCTTATAGGCTATGGTGCCTAGAGCCAGGTCACATGAGGTGTATCACCAGTCGAGATGTAGTTTTCAATGAAGCTGAGATGGCTTTCAAGAAAATTGATGATGATGATGGTCGAAGTGCAGAAGAGCTGAAACAGGTAGAGATTCCTGTTCAGGTGGAGCAAGTTGATGCTGAATTACATATTCTAGATGAAGTCGAAGAAGAAGCAGAAGATGTTGAGGAAACTTTAGATGACTACTGTCGCGCGCTCGGTTTTTTGGCCATACCTCTCGCGGAGAGATACGCGAACTGACTCTTTTTTGTTTCTGCTTTTGTGTTTGAAAATCAGAGAGTCGCCACCGACCTTTTATTTTATCCAATTAAGGAAAGGTTTATAAAAGAAACAGAAAAAAGACCTTTAAGAAATTCTGGGTAAGGGGGTAGGTTATACAAAGGGAAGGTGTTAGCACCCTTTGTATCCATGGTTATCCATGGGCTCTTTAATTTCCTTAGCTCACTTGTTTTCAATTGCTTTTAAATGCTCGTATGTGGTTTCAAATACCTTTGTAAATTGAATTTGTAATGATCCTTGTGCGGATGTATACAAAGTGTTTTTATCTTTCAAAAGATGTTTTTTGAAAAAAAAAACGTTAACTTCGTAATGATCCTTGTTTGGATATATACAAAGTATTGTCTTTTTTTGAAAGTTTTATTTTGAAAAACAATGATATATGAGAGATTTGTTTGTTTTGATTTGAGCAAGCAAATTAGGAGGTCTACCCTGAGTTATAAGGTCTTTATCCTATTTCCTTTAAAAATCTATCCTTTCACCGGATATAAACAAAAGTTCGATTTTTGCATTTGAAATAATAGAATTTGATTTTGATTTTGAAAAGAATGAGAAAGGGATTACCCTAAGAGGTGCAAGTGTGATTGTGTTTGGATTCAAATATTTTATCTTTGAAGTTAGTGATCTAACGATTCAATTTTATCTTTGGCATACACGCAGTTTATATGTGCTGGAATTTAAAATGCGGAAAGTAAATCTACGCTATTACATCGATTGTGCAGGAAATGTAAACTACGCTATTTACATGAAATTGGCAACCTATACATTTATCTAGGAATTTAAATTGCAAGAAAATAAAAGAAATGTTTTTGGTTTTTTTTATGATTTGATTTTAATTATAATTAATGCATGATTAATTAAATTAAAATGAGGAAAAAAGATGAAAATAAATTTCAAACCTAAAAATTAAGTTCAAAATATGTTCAAAATGCTTGTTAATTAATTTTAAAACAAAACTAATTTTTTTGGGATTTTTGAAATTGATTTGAAATTTATTAAGTTAATTAATACATAATTATATAAATAATTATACAACTAATTAAAACTTAAAGAGAAAAATATTCTAAATATGTACAAAATTAGCCTATAATATATAAACTATATTTAATATAAAGAACAATTTTTTAATGATTTTTGATTGGTTGAAAATAATTAAAAGGTAAATATATGCATATTATCTAATTAATTATACAAAATATTTAAATTATGAAGAAAAATAAAATATTTTTATATCAAAAAATAAAATATTATTTTAGAAACTTAAAAATATTTTTTTTGTATTTATTGGATTTTTAAAACTTATTTTAATTAATTTAACAAAGAAATTAAAATAAAATAGAAAATAAAAAGATAGTAATCAGATGTGGAAATTAAATAAAGTCCATGGTAAGGATGAGTGTTTTGATGCGTTGGATTGAGAGATGGATGGATCTGATGGTGAAAAGCATGAGGGACCATAGCACGTGACACACCTGCAAAACACTGAATCCAAGGTCAGTTTAAAAAACACGCGCGCGCCCTCCAGCCAATCAGAGGACGCCACGCATCATCTTCTTCCCCAGGATGGATCTTTTACACCTTTCATTTGCAGGTGGTGTAAAAACTCCAACCTTTTACACCTGTTGAAAATAGCGAATGCAAGCAAACATTAATATAAATTTGGCGCGATGCCATGGTTTGGTTCGTCTTGTTCACGTGAGTTTAATAGTACTATTTAGAGTTTATAATTTTGCATGGATCGTAAAGCCCTAAATTTAAAAGTAAGAACCCTAAAATGGTGGTTCTTCGTATAGGTGTCCAAACTTCAATTAAGTTTCCAGAAATGATTAGGACCTCAAACTAAACTTAAATATGGATCTACATCTTGCTAATCATGCATGTGTGATGAGATTTTTGTAAGTTTTAGTTCGAGCAAACCGTGAGGTGTCGTGGACGATTCTGAGTGTTTCAAGGCTTGAAACTGATTGGAATAGTTTCAGTGATACTTGAGGAAGGTGTTTGAATGTTTAGTTTGTATTGAAACTGACTTGAATTCAAAATTCGAATTTGGAATTTCTTTGAAAATTTTAAGTGATTACAAATAGGGTTACAAGCATAAATTCTGTTCTGAATTCCTTTCTTTTGTTTGTGAAGTACTCTAAGCTATTTATAAGCTATGTTGTGCTTAGAATTGAAGCCAAGAAGCCTTTGGTTGCCTTTGTTGAATTCTTGATTTTTTAATATTAAAACCTTTGAATTGTTGACCAAGTCTTGCTTCTCTTCAATGCTCTTGCCTTGTACCTCAATCTTCTGCAGAAAATTAAAGATTCTTGGATGACTCATGCTTAGAAACTAAGCTATCCATTATCCTTCCATTTTCCATTTTCATTTAATCTTAAAATGGGATAAAATTAAACCAAAAATGGATAAAAATGGTGTGGGCTTTGTCTTGGTCGTGGGAGGCCCATAATATCATGGCAAACATGTTTGAACCATGAAAACTTGGCCCCATTTGGAAAAAATACATTTTTGAGCAATGTTGGTTTTATGCATTTTCCCAAAATTTAGCCAACTTCAACAAGGTGTAAATCCCTCAATTTTTGTCATATGAAGGAGATCTTGCACTTTTTGGAAACCTCAAAGAGTCCTCTAACCAATGTCTTTAGTCTCATGTCAAAATGAATTTTGATGCTCCTTGTGTATCCTTTTGAAAAAAGTGTCTTTTTGTTGATTTTGAAAATGACCTGTAATGTCTTGGTTCATATTTTTCAAATGGTGAACCTAATGACCATGGGATCAATTGCATTTGAAATATAATCGAGTTTCCTTCAAAATGAGCTTTGGTTTGAATTTTTTGGATGAAGGATGAGATAGTTATGACCAGTCAAAGTTCAGTTGACTTTTTAGGAGAAAACCCTAATTTTGAATCTTAGGGTTTTGTTGATTTTTGATCTTTCCTTGATGAATTATGATCATCCAATGATCAAATGATGAATCCTTTGACAAAATATGGATGTTGACAAAAAATTTCATTTTTGACTGTCTGTTGACTTTTTGGTCAACCGGGTCGTCTGTTGACTGTTTAAGCTGCTGACGGTGCGTCTGAGTGAATTGAAGTCTGAAAATTTGTATGGTGGTACTTTGAGATATATGGAGGTCCATGAAATCCATTTGAGGTCTCAAAAACTTGTTTCTCCTGAAAAAACAAGAAACCCTAATCAGGGACTGTTTGTGTAGGAGACAGTTAAGCGTACCTGATTTTTGTGCAGTGCTGAGTCTCTGCTAATCATGTGATATTCAGAAGACTTCTAGGACAAAAATCTTAGAATTTTGAAATGCAAAAGTTTGATTTGATTGATGGTACAAAACACAGAGAATTGTACTGTCAGCAGTTCGACTGTCAACTGACTATTCAGGCATGTAACAGTTAGAGTGAAAAATCAACAGTCAAAGTTAATTTTCTTTTTGTTGTTTTTGTTTTATGTGAAAGATGAAAGTTTATTTACATGACTCGTTAAAAAACACAGACATAATAAATAATTATTATTTACTGTACGCGAGCAAAATTACCGATAATAACCCTGAAAATCATTTAATGCACAGAAACATAAATATTTGACTGGCAGAAAACACACAAAATATTATCTGAATAATTAAGCAACAATATGACAAATAGTGCAACATTTAATACTGACAGTACAAACATTACATACTATAATGGACGGTACGACGAGTAAACGATACATTTAAGAAAATAAGAGATACGACAAACTTTAAGAATGACGATTAATAACCCATGCTATGACCAACAGAAAATAGATGATCGGGAGTGTAACCATCGCAGGTCCACATTTTTCAGGACTATGCAGACAGAAGAAAGACATGATTACCACCACAACGGTGATGACCATAAGAAAACACGTTTCCCACCGCTTCGCCATTTTGTCGGGGGAAGAAGAGAGAATGGATATGAAGTAGAAATTTGAGAAATGATTTAGAATTTGATGTGAGATTTTATGGAAAAAATGAGAGGTATTTATAGAATGAAAAGAAGGATAGAGACGTTGGGGAATGAAGTGATTCCGTACAAAAGGAAAATTTGAGTGGAAGTAAGATTTGAAAGAAAGTGTATGATAGTGGTAGGAAAAAGAGAGATGTGTAGAATAAAGTTAAGATTTGATTTTTGAAAAAGAGATTTGAAAAGATTTTGAAAATAATGGAATATAGTACAAAAGTTAGTGGGAAACAAAAATTAGTAATAATTTACTTGTTACCAGTACAGTCTGAATCCCGGACTCTGCGCCTGCAAAAGATTTAACTCTGTACCAATTGCGTCAGTACTACTTATCTGTAAATAAATATCAAATAAATAGCGTGTGTGAAGCAATAAACAGTACTTGGCATTTGCGTAAGAATAAATTCAACAGCGAGCCAAAATACTGTATAAGAAAATATTCTAAAAATCAAGTATTCAAAAATCAGGATGTGAAAATCCAAGATTATATGAAACTCTTAATTTTTAGATTGAAGTTTTCTTGAAAAAAGATGCGGGCAAATTTTGGGGTATAACAGTTGCCCCTATTCAATCTTCTTAAACCTGAAGAGATTGTCTGAAATATGAAGGTGGAAGATGATTGAATATTTTAGATGCCCTAAAAATTTGCACTTACCTTGATCGGAAGAGATGTTGGAAGTTGTTTTTTGAATGTTGTCTGAGAAATGTTGTTGGCAGATTGGAACATTACCTGAGATGGGCTTTCAGATGCCATCTGGCAATTGTGTTATAGGTTTGTTCACCAGAATGAATCCATTGATTATATCTTGATGAAGGATTTGAGAACCTCTGCGTCGACCGTTTCGGAACCGTCCAAGGTTACCGTTTTAAGTCTAGGAGGATGATTGTTATGAAACTGTCCAAAGTTTTTCCGCTTTAGATTTTGAAAGTTGATCGTTATGGAACCGTCTGAGGTATCAGCTTTAGATCTTCGATGGTAGATCGTTCTGGAACCGTTTGAGGTATCGGCTTTAGATCTTCGATGGTAGATCGTTCTGGAACCGTCTGAGGTATCAGCTTTAGATCTTCGATGGTAGATCGTTCTGGAACCGTCTGAGGTATCAGCTTTAGATCTTCGATGGTAGATCGTTCTAGAACCGTCTGAGGTATCAGCTTTAGATCTGCGATGGTAGATCGTTCTGGAACCGTCTGAGGTATCAGCTTTGGATCTTTGATGGTAGATCGTCCTGGAACCGTCTGAGGTATCAGCTTTAGATCTTCGATGGTAGATCGTTCTGGAACCATCTGAGGTATCGACTTTGATCTGTGTTACTTGTTTTTTGAGTTGATAAGTGATTTGGAAAGAGAGATCTCTTCAGAATGAATCCTTGGCTTGATTATATCTGAGAGGACTACTTATTTGAATAGAGTTCAAGGGGAACACTGTAACACCCTTCTAAACCCTGCGGCAATTTTAATAATTAATCAGAGTAAAAACATATGCACAAGGGTGCCACAATTATTCAAAACAATTAAATCAACTAAGGTCAAAGTCATGCTTTATTAGGAAACAATTCACCAAAACACAATCATGTTTAACACAGCGGAATACGAAACATCATTAAATACAACCAAAATGGGATCATAATCCAACACCAAATAAATTAGATAATTTCATAAAACTCTATAACTATCGTTCCCCAGTGTTACAGATCAGAGCATGACCGACACGACCCAACATAAACGGATAAACTCTATGAGTCATCCTCACCAAGCACTAATGCCGCTACTCCTCAATCTGGAAATGACAACATGTAAGGGTGAGTCTCATTCTCAATTAGTAAATATTATGCAATTCATAAGCAACAAGCATCATAATATACCGTTCACCCAATTATACATATTCAGATTCACATCCATTATTAATTCACACAATAATAGATTACAACACATACTACAGAAATCCATACAATCATATTGTGACAAAATGCATATGACACAACTGACACTATGCATGTGGTACCAATAAACCGTGGGATCAATCCACCTAACCGATCTACGCCTCATCGAGATACGGCCCACCGACACAATTTCAACACAATGGGAAATATGTCCACCAACGATCCAAACCTCACCGGGATCCAACATCAATGCACATGAATGAATGAAACACATATAAAATACTTAAAACACACTAAATCACGATGAGCAACTCATCTCAACACCACATCACCGAATAAGTATGTACATGTTTTCAACATCATTCAAATAGTCATGCATCCATCACAATCATAATAACAAATTATAACCAATTCATCATCACATCAAACATATTGTCACACCTATCTCATATGCACACAATGTTCAATTCTCATCAAGTAATTAAATCGAGTTTTTAAAGAAATAAGGTCGGATAATACCAATATTCATCGTTCTTCATATAAAACATTTAATTACTTGCACAACGCCCAAAACGGAACTAAGAATTGATTCACGGATCAAAAGATACGTTATTTTGAAGTTTGGAAAAATTCACACACAGCAAGGTTCGCTCAACGGAGCAAGGCAGAAGCGAAACCCTTCCAACCCCCGCTCAGCGGACCTCAAGCGACGTCAAACAGAAGCGAACTACGTTGGGACCTCCACTCAGCGGACCCCCCTCCGCTCAGCGGACTTGCGATTTCAGCAAACCCCAAGTCTGCGACAGACCCTGCGATTTCACTCCCCTTTCACCCAAAAATGATTCCAGACATCACATACAGGCATACAATCATCATATATTCAATTACACACCACAAAAACATCATTTAACGCATTATTAACCAAATAGTTCACACAATCATCATCAATTCAATCCAAATTAGAACACCCTAACCTAACAATCCCAATATCTAATTGAATCAAACCATACATCAATCTACTTATCACCTAAGATCACATAAGAGATGCTAAAAGGAAGAGTCCCCCCTTACCTCGATGAATTTCTTGAATGCTCTCCTTCCGATTTCACGTTCTTGCCCCTTTCTCTTCTCTTCTTTTCACGTGTTCTTCTTTTTTTCCCCAAATGGTTCCTTTCTTTCTTATTTTATGAAAATAAAATAAAATAAAATATCACAACTTAGTAAAAGGCCTAACTAGTTAGCACCCCCTTTTACTATCACCACACCATAAGCCCAATATCTCATATTCCATCATTTTCCAATTAAATCCAATTTAAAATTCTAAAATTCCAATTATTTAATTTAAATCCAAATTAAATTAATAAACTGAAATTATGGGGTGTTACAACTCTCCCCCACTAAAAGAGTTTTCGTCCTCGAAAACATACCTTAGACGAAAAGTTTCGGGTAAGAGTCCTTCATCTGGCTCTCTAACTCCCATGTAACATTTCCACCGGCTGGTCCTCCCCAAACCACTTTCACCGTTGCTATATCTTTACCTCGCAACTGCTTCACTTTACGATCTTCAATCCTCATAGGTAATGTCTCTACAGTCAGATTATCTCGCACCTGTATATCATCTACCTGAATCTCATGAGACGGATCCGCAATGTATTTCCTCAACTGAGATACGTGGAACACATCATGCAAATTAGCGAGTGCAGGCGGTAAAGCAACCTGATAAGCAACCTTTCCAATCTTCTTAGTAATCTGAAATGGACCAATGAAACGCGGAGTTAACTTCTTCGACTTCAAGGCTCTCCCAATACCAGTCATCGGAGTAACTCGCATGAATACATGATCTCCTTCCTTAAATTCAATATCCTTCCTTCTCTTGTCATGGTAACTCTTCTGACGACTCTGAGAAGCTCTCATCTTTTCCTGAATCATCTTGATCTTTTTTGTAGTTTGTTGCACAATCTTCGGTCCAACCACCGTGTTTTCTCCAGATTCGTACCAACACAAAGGTGTTCTATATCTCCTACCATACAATGCTTCAAACGGAGCCATACCAATACTCGAATGATAACTATTGTTGTAGGTAAACTCAACCAAAGGTAAATAACTATCCCAAGCACCACCTTTTTCTAATACACAAGCTCGTAACAAATCCTCTAACGATTGAATCGTTCTCTCCGTCTGTCCATCTGTCTGCGGATGATAAGCAGAACTCAACCTCAACTTAGTACCCAAGGCTTCCTGCAATCATGTCCAGAACTTAGAAGTAAATCTCGGATCTCTATCCGACACAATACTAGCCGGAACACCATGCAAACTCACTATCTTCTCAACATACAACTGAGCCAGCTTCTCCATCGGATAATCCATTCTTATTGGAATAAAGTGAGCAGATTTCGTCAACCGATCTACAATAACCCAGATAGAATCACAATTCTTGCTCGTTCTAGGTAAACTAGATACAAAGTCCATAGAAATTCCATCCCACTTCCAATCCGGAACAAACAACGGTTCCATCAACCCAAACGGTTTCTGATGCTCAATTTTCGACTTTTGACAAATTAAGCAAGCATAAACAAACTCATCAATTTCCTTCTTCATTCCAGGCCACCAAAATAATTTCTTCAAATCATGATACATCTTAGTAGCACCAGGATGAATGCTCAATCCACTCCGGTGTCCTTCTTCCAGAATACTCTTTCTGATCTCAGCAACATCGGGTACACACACTCGGTCTCCAAACCTTATAACACCATTCTCGTCAATTCGGAATTCACCTCCTTGACCTTGGTTAATCAATGTCAACTTATCTACCAATCCAACGTCAGATTTCTGTCCGTTTCTAATTTCCTCAAGGATACTGTTAGTTAACTTTAACATCCCCAACTTAACGCTATTAGAAGTACTTTCGCATACCAAACTCAAATCTCGGAATTGCTCAATTAAATCCAATTCTCGTACCATTAGCATAGACATATGCAAAGACTTCCTGCTCAATGCATCAGCAACAACATTTGCTTTACCAGGATGGTAATTCAAACCGAAATCATAGTCCTTCAAAAATTCTAACCATTTTCTCTGTCTCATATTGAGCTCTTTCTGATCGAAGAGATACTTCAGACTCTTATGATCGCTGAATACCTCAAATCGAGAACCATAGAGATAATGTCTCCACAACTTCAACACAAACACCACAGCCGCCAATTCCAAATCATGAGTCGGATAATTCTTTTCATGAATTTTCAACTGTCTTGAAGCATAGGCCACTACCTGCTTATCTTGCATCAAAACACCACCTAAACCCATCAGTGAAGCATCACAGTACACATTAAAAGACTTCGCTGGATTAGGCAAAATTAAGATCGGAGCACTTGTCAATCTTTTCTTCAACTCTTGAAAACCTTTTTCACATTCTAAATCCCATACAAATACTTGTCCTTTTCTTGTTAACTTAGTCATTGGTAATGCCAACTTCGAAAATCCTTCAATGAACTTTCTATAGTAACCTGCCAGACCAAGAAAACTACGAATCTCTGAAGCATTCTTCGGCGTTTCCCACTGAGATACAGCTTCTACCTTCATAGGATCCACTGCGATACCGTTCTTCGAAATTACGTGGCCAAGAAAACTTACTTCCTTCAACCAGAATTCACATTTAGACAATTTCGCATACAACTTCTTCTCTTTCAACAACTCCAACACCACTCTTAGATGCTCTGCATGTTCTTCATCACTCTTCGAGTAAATTAGAATGTCGACAATGCATACTACCACGAACTTGTCAAGATACGGGTGAAATATCCTGTTCATATACTCCATGAAAACACCAGGTGCATTAGTAACACCAAATGGCATAACACAATATTCATAATGTCCATACCTCGTTCGGAATGCCGTCTTCTGAATATCTTCCGCCTTCACACGAATTTGGTGGTATCCAGACCTCAGATTAATCTTGCTAAACACACAAGCTCCAACCATCTGGTCCATCAAATCATCAATCCTCGGCAAAGGATATCGATTTTTGATTGTCACTTTGTTCAGTTGTCTATAATCAACACACAGCCTCATTGAACCTTCTTTCTTCTTGACTAACAGTACCGGCGCACCCCACGGTGACAAACTAGGACGAATAAACCTCTTCTCCAACAATTCTTCTAACTGTTTCTTCAGTTCAGCCAATTCTGATGCCGACATGCGGTACGGTGCCATCGATACAGGACTAGTTCCAGGAATCAATTCTATCGCGAACTCCACTTCTCTTTCAGGTGGCAACTCACTAACATCTTCCGGAAACACTTCTGGATATTCATTCACTACCCGTAGCTCACCAGTATTATCGCCCCCTGTCACCTCCATCGAAGAACACAACATAAATACCACTGCTCCATCATTGACAGCTAAACTCATCTGTTTGACTGACATAGTCAAATCCTCAACACTAACCTCTTCAGGAAAGATAACCGTCTTCGTAAAACAATTGATATGAACTCGATTAAATTGCAACCAGTTCATTCCCAATATGACGTCAAGTCCTTCAAGGGGAAGGCACACTAAGTCCATTCCAAACTTCCTACCAAATATGTCAACAGGACAGTTCAAACAAGCAGAAGGAGTAGTTACTGAACCCGACGCAGGAGTGTCAATAATCATACTTCCATGAATAACAGATATTTCTAATCCCAATCGTTTAGCACAATCCAATGAAATGAACGAATGAGTCGCTCCAGTATCTATAATAGCAACTAAAGGTGTGTCATGGATAAAACACGTACCTTTAATTAGACGATCTTCTGGAGTAGTCTCTGACCCAGACAAGGCAAAGACTTTTCCACCAACCTGATCCTTCTTCGGTTTAGTGCAGTGCGGACTGATGTGACCCTCTTCGCCGCAATTGTAGCAAGTCACTATCTTCATCCTACAATCTGAAGCAATATGACCCGCCTTACCACACTTGAAGCATTTCTTCTCTCCACCCTTGCACTCATTCCTTCTATGCCCAGTCTCTCCATAGTTGTAGCACCTAACGGGAGCACCAGAATCTCCCCCACTAGGCCTCTTCCAATCTCCAGTTCTAGGATTTCCTCTACCATATGGCTTACCTCTATCCATAAGCTTCTTACCTTTCTTGTCAACCAACTCGCGAGAGTGAGATGACTTCAGCTTAAGGTTATCCTCCTTGAAGATCCCACTACAGTCCACCAAATCGACAAATCGCCGAATTCTATGGTACCTAATTCCTTGCTTGATCTCATCACGAAGACCATTCTCGAACTTGATGCACTTTGAGAATTCACTAGCCTCGTCATTGTTGTAGTGAACGTAGTACTTCGCCAACTCGACAAATTTCGAAGCATACTCTGGTACCGTCATATTACCCTGAGTCAGCTCCAAAAATTCAATCTCTTTCCTGCCTCGAACGTCTTCAGGAAAATACATCCTCAGAAACTCCCTCTTGAACACAGCCCAGGAGATAGCTACACCATCAGCATCCAATTCAGCCTTGGTAGCCATCCACCAGTCATCAGCTTCTTCGGACAACATATGAGTACCATACCTCACTTTCAGGTTCTCAGCACAATCGATGACTCTGAAAATCCTCTCGATCTCCTTAAGCCATTTCTGAGCACCTTCAGGATCATGTGTGCCCTTGAACAACGGAGGATTGTTCCGCTGGAAACTGTTCAGCTGCCTGTCAGCACCAATACCAGCTCCATTGACATTCCCTCCCAGTACCCCAGCAATCATGCCCAGAGTCTCAGCAATTGCATCGTCATTTCTTCCTCCTCTTCCGGCCATTGTTCTGCTAAATATCAAACAATATTCATTAGAACAAGAAGTATCGATAGTGTCAACCTTACACTATTCGCATACGAGGGATTAACTGACACTAAGACTCTGACTCAAACGACTGACTATGCTCTGATACCACTATTGTAACACCCTTCTAAACCCCGCGGCAATTTTAATAATTAATCAGAGTAAAAACCTATGCACAAGGGTGCCACAATTATTCAAAACAATTAAATCAACTAAGGTCAAAGTCATGCTTTATTAGGAAACGATTCTCCAAAACACAATCATGTTTAACACAGCGGAATACGAAACATCATCAAATACAACCAAAATGGGATCATAATCCAACACCAAATAAATTAGATAATTTCATAAAACTCTATAACTATCATTCCCTAGTGCTACAGATCAGAGCATGACCGACACGACCCAACATAAACGGATAAACTCTATGAGTCATCCTCACCAAGCACTAATGCCGCTACTCCTCAATCTGAAAATGACAACATGTAAGGGTGAGTCTCATTCTCAATTAGTAAATATTATGCAATTCATAAGCAACAAGCACCATAATATACCGTTCACCCAATTATACATATTCAGATTCACATCCATTATTAATTCACACAATAATAGATTACAACACATACTACAGAAATCCATACAATCATATTATGACAAAATGCATATGACACAACTGACACTATGCATGTGGTACCAATAAACCGTGGGATCAATCCACCTAACCGATCTACGCCTCATCGAGATACGGCCCACCGACACAATTTCCACACAATGGGAAATATGTCCACCAACGATCCAAACCTCACCGGGATCCAACATCAATGCACATGAATGAATGAAACACATATAACATACTTAAAACACACTAAATCACGATGAGCAACTCATCTCAACACCACATCACCGAATAAGTATATACATGTTTTCAACATCATTCAAATAGTCATGCATCCATCACAATCATAATAACAAATCACAACCAATTCATCATCACATCAAACATATTGTCACACCTATCTCATATGCACACAATGTTCAATTCTCATCAAGTAATTAAATCGAGTTTTTAAAGAAATAAGGTCGGATAATACCAATATTCATCGTTCTTCATATAAAACATTTAATTACTTGCACAACGCCCAAAACGGCACTAAGAAATGATTCACGGATCAAAAGATACGTTATTTTGAAGTTTGGAAAAATTCACACACAGCAAGGTTAGCTCAGCGGAGCAAGGCAGAAGCGAAACCCTTCCAATCCCCGCTCAGCGGACCTCAAGCGACGTCAAACAGAAGCGAACTACATTGGGACCTCCGCTCAGCGGACCCCCTTCCGCTCAGTGGACCTGCGATTTCAGCAAACCCCAAGTCTGCGATAGACCCTGCGATTTCACTCCCCTTTCACCCAAAAACGATTCCAGACATCACATACAGGCATACAATCATCATATATTCAATTACACACCACAAAAACATCATTTAACGCATTATTAACCAAATAGTTCACACAATCATCATCAATTCAATCCAAATTAGAACACCCTAACCTAACAATCCCAATATCTAATTGAATCAAACCATACATCAATCTACTTATCACCTAAGATCACATAAGAGATGCTAAAAGGAAGAGTCCCCCCTTACCTCGATGAATTTCTTGAATGCTCTCCTTCCGGTTTCACGTTCTTGCCCCTTTCTCTTCTCTTCTTTTCACGTGTTCTTCTTTTTTTCCCCAAATGGTTCCTTTCTTTCTTATTTTATGAAAATAAAATATAATAAAATATCACAACTTAGTAAAAGGCCTAACTAGTTAGCACCCCCCTTTTACTATCACCACACCATAAGCCCAATATCTCATATTCCATCATTTTCCAATTAAATCCAATTTAAAATTCTAAAATTCCAATTATTTAATTTAAATCCAAATTAAATTAATAAACTGAAATTATGGGGTGTTACAAACACTGCATGTGATTGAGAACATCTTTGCTGAAGACATCCGTTTGCCTGAAAAATTAAGTTAGTGATATGCAATGGCATGATGTATGTAATGCATGAGATTCTCTACCTAAAGGAGAAATATGCATGTCATGTATGCGTTTGTCATGAAATATTATATGCTGTGTATGAATATGTGTATGAATATGATATATGATGTATGATTTATGATTGAGAAAATAAATCCCAGCTAGTCAGTCATCTGGAGATGAAGGTATTGTGATTGTTGATGATCTTTTGAGTGGGAATGAGGAAGATGCATAATCCTCCGATGCACTATTTGACCAAGTCCTGGTGTGGAGACCACACCTTCTGGAGATAGTAATCTGGAACAACCCTGCTGGGGGATAAGATTTCTCGAATCACTTCGTTTGGAGAGAAAAATCTTATCGAGGAATTTGCTGAGAAATGCATCTCTGTTGGAGATTTTCTTCTGATGCTGGTTTCGGGATGATGTCCAAATGATTGGGACATTACCTGAATGCTGTTCCTGTTTTTCCTGGTAAACATCAATCATATTCAAATGCACATGTTCATTCAAAATTATCATTGGGACGTTTACGTATTCAAAATAGAAAAAGTGAAAACGTTGATTTTGAGCCTAAGCTGTATTGATTTTTTGAAAAAGAGCCATGATAGGCTGGTTAGTTCAAGGAAACAAAAATCCTAGTAGTAGGAAATTGTTATAAAGCTTTGGAAAATATTTATAAAGTGAAATAGCTATGTGAAAACAATCCAGTCAAGTTTCAATTCTGCTATTGCCAATCTGTCTTCGAGCATCTCATCCCTCGCTTGTTGGAAGAAAGTGATTGGACTGATCGGCGTCTTCGATATGTTGAATCTTGATGGTGAGTAGGCAGCTGAACTGAACATAGTTGTACGCTTTATTCCCTAACTTTTGCCTAGGCTGCCTTTTCAGGTTTTCAACCTACCGGGATAGTATTATTTAGTCTCTAATTTTTGCCTGGACCGCCCTTTCGGGTTTTCAATCCACCGAGATGCTCATTTTTTTGCCTAAGTTGCCCTTTCAGGTTTTCAACTTAGCGAGCTTTTCTTTTTAAGCGAAGTATTTTTTTACTATGTCTGCATTCACAGGGTGTGGGAAATCCTCGCCATCCATGGTGGTAAGCAACATGGCACCGCCGGAGAATATTTTCTTGATTACGAATGGTCCCTCATAAGTGGGAGTCCATTTGCCTCTGGGATCACCTTGTGGTAAGATGATGCGTTTGACAACCAAGCCACCAGTTTGGTATGCTTGACTTTTGACTTTTTTGTTGAAGGCTTTGATCATACGCTTTTGGTACAACTGACCATGACAAATAGCTGCGAGCCTCTTCTCATCAATCAAGTTTATCTGGTCCAACCGTGTTTGAATCCAATCATTTTCGTCTAGATCGGCTTCTTTCATAATCCTTAAGGAAGGAATCTGAATTTCAATTGGAAGAACTGCCTCCATACCATAGACTAAGGAGAATGGAGTTGCCCCTGTTGAAGTACGCGCAGATGTGCGATAACCATGAAGAGCAAAAGGTAACATCTCATGCCAGTCTTTGTAGGTTACTGTCATCTTTTGTATGATTTTCTTGATGTTCTTGTTGGCAGCTTCCACTGCGCCATTCATCTTTGGTCGATATGGAGAGGAATTATGATGTTTGATTTGGAATTGTGTGCAGAGTTCAGTAATCATTCTGTTGTTTAGATTTGTGCCGTTGTCTGTGATGATCCATTCAGGAATGCCATACCGACAAATGAGATTGTGCTTGATAAACCGGGCCACAACATTCTTGGTGACAGAAGCAAATGAAGCTGCTTCTACCCATTTTGTGAAATAGTCAATGGCGACCAGGATAAAGCGATGTCCGTTGGAGGCAGTGGGCTTGATTTCTCCAATCATATCAATACCCCACATTGCAAAAGGCCAAGGAGCTGTCAGGACGTTTAACGGGACTGGAGGTACATGTACCTTGTCTGCATATATCTGACATTTGTGACAGGTTCGGGAATGATGATGACAGTCTGTCTCCATGGTAGACCAGTAATAACCTGCTCTGAGGATCTTTTTAGCCATTGTATGTCCACTTGAATGAGTACCAAAGGCACCATCGTGTATGTCTTCCATAATCTGTTATGCTTCCTTCTTGTTTACACAACGAAGTAAAGTCGAGTCATGGTTGCGTTTGTGTAGGGTTCCATTGCTTAGAAAGAATTTGGCGGCAAACCTCCTTAGAAACTTTCTGTCGTTGATGGACGCCCCTTCAGGGTACTCCTGAGTTTCGAGATATTTTTTTACTTCATGGAACCATGGTTTTTCTCCCGTTCCTTCGGCATTGATCTCATTGCAGTAGGATGGTTCATCTTGTCTGTAAATGGTGATTATCGGCGCCTCATTGTCCCACCTGACTTTGAACATGGATGACATGGTAGCTAAGGCATCAGCTAGTTGATTTTCCTCGCATGGGATATGTTCAAAAGTGATTTCTTCGAAATAAGGAATCAGACTCAGCACATATTCTTTGTAAGGAATTAGATTCGGGTGCTTCGTGTCTCATTCCTCTTTGACTTGGTAAATTACCAAGGCCGAGTCTCCGTAGACCTTCAGGAACTTGATTCTTAGATCGATTGCAGCTTTGAGACCCAGAATACATGCTTCGTACTCGACTATATTGTTAGTGCAGTTGAAGCATAATCTGGCAGTGAATGGTGTATAACCTCCTGCAGGAGAAATGATCACAGCTCCGATGCCATTGCCAAGTGCGTTAGAAGCTCCGTCAAAAACCATAGTCCACCGGGATCCTGGCTCGGGTCCTTCTTCTGGTCCTGGTTGTTTGTAGCCATTGACTAGCATAATGTCCTCGTCTGGGAAGTCAAAGTTTAATGCTTGATAATCATCCACTGCTTGATGAGCCAGATGATCAGCTACCACACTTCCTTTGTGAAGGATAGAAAAACACTTAGAAAGGGGGGGTTTGAATAAGTGTAGCTTTAAAAAAACTTGACAGATAAAAATAAATTGCACAGTTATTTTTATCCTGGTTCGTTGTTAACTAAACTACTCCAGTCCACCCCCGCAGAGATGATTTACCTCAACTGAGGATTTAATCCACTAATCGCACGGATTACAATGGTTCTCCACTTAGTCAGCAACTAAGTCTTCCAGAGTCTTTTGATCACACACTGATCACTCCAGGAACAACTGCTTAGATACCCTCTAAGACTTTCTAGAGTATTCTGATCCACACGATCACTCTAGTTACAACCTGCTTAGATAACCTCTAAGACTTCCTAGAGTATTCTGATCCACACGATCACTCTAGTTCCTTACAACTTAATGTAATCAATTCTAAGAGTATTACAATTGCTTCTTAAAAGCTATAATCACAAACTGTGATATTTCTCTTAACGTTTAAGCTTAATCTCACTAATATATTACAACAGCAATGTAGTGAGCTTTGATGAAGATGAAGATTCTGAGCTTTGAGTAGAACAGAGTTTCAGCAAGTTAATATGAGTTGTTTTTGTTCAGAATCGTTAACCTTGCTTCTCATCAGAACTTCATATTTATAGGCGTTGGAGAAGATGACCGTTGAGTGCATTTAATGCTTTGCGTGTTCCGTACAGCATCGCATTTAATGTTATACGCTTTTGTCAACTACCTCGAGCCTTGTTCACGCTGTGTCTACTGACGTTGCCTTTAATAGCTTTTAACGTTCCTTTTGTCAGTCAGCGTAGCTTGCCACTTGTACTTCCTTCTGATCTGATGTTTGTGAATACAACGTTTGAATATCATCAGAGTCAAACAGCTTGGTGCAAAGCATCTTCTGATCTTCTGACCTTGAAGTGCTTCTGTGCGTGATACCATCAGAACTTCAGTGCTTCTGATCTCATGTTCTTCTGATGCTTCCATAGACCCATGTTCTGATTCTGCTTCGACCATCTTCTGATGTCTTGCCAGACCATGTTCTGATGTTGCATGCTGAACCCTTGAGACAAAGCTTCTGAGCGCTGAATTATGCATACTCTTTATATATTTCCTGAAAAGGAAATTGCATTGGATTAGAGTACCATATTATCTTAAGCAAAATTCATATTATTGTTATCATCAAAACTAAGATAATTGATCAGAACAAATCTTGTTCTAACAATCTCCCCCTTTTTGATGATGACAAAAACATATATAAATGATATGAATTTGCGATCAGAAAGAGCAGACGGCAAAAGACAAATTACACAGCTATAGCATAAGCATATGAATATGTCTCCCCCTGAGATTAACAATCTCCCCCTGAGATAAATAATCTCCCCCTGAAATAAATACTCGAAGAACTTTAATAAAAGACTTCCCTGATTATTTCGGTAGAGACGATCACATAAGCTTCTGTCTTCAGAGAATTCATAGCTTCTGACTTCTGCTTCCATTGGACAGCTTCAGAACTAGAATTTCTTTAGATCCCTAGAACACTCACAGCTTCTGATTCCTGCTTCCATCTAGGACAGCTTCAGAACTTGAATTTCTTTGATCTTCAGAACATTCACAGCTTCTGATTTCTGCTTCCATTTAGGACAGCTTCAGAACTTGAGTTTTCTGGATCTTTAAAACATTCACAGCTTCTGATTTCTGCTTCCATTTAGGACAGCTTCAGAACTTGAGTTTTCTGGATCTTTAGAACATTCACAGCTTCTGATTTCTGCTTCCCTCGGATAGCTTCAGAGCTTTGAATTTCTACCAACATCACTTCATGCTAGATTTGTATCAGAACATTGTTGAATGTACCAGAGCATCATCAGAGCATCTCTACATCCTGAAATGTTACAGAACAAAAATTAAACGACAAAAGTTAGCATGAACGAGTCAGAACATAAAATGTATATTAGAACACATGATATGTATCAGAGCCATATAGGCTAAAATAATGTATCAGAGCAAATAGACAAATATGGATCAAATTCTATTATCAGTGCTTCTGATTCATTCTTCTTTCTTGCTTCTGATTTCTGAAGCTTGACAGCACTTAGCTTGCTTCAGTTTCCATGAGCTTATTCTTTCTACAGAATAACACTCCTTATGGTTTTGCTTCTTGTGTTTGCTTTGAAGATTCTCTTCACTTCTTTATACCTGCAAAACACTTAAACCATATAGAACTTGCAGTTCTTGTTAGTAAATGTGTGGGAGCTTTACCCAGCAACTGATAGATTAATCAAATCATTTATCATTTATCTTCTCCCCCTTTTTGTCATATCATCAAAAAACAGAAAAGATTCAGAGACAAACAAAAAGAGACACACAGAGGAGGAAGATGATTTCATTGAAGTTCAAACATCAGGTACAGAAGTACATGAGGATAAGTAAGATCAGATGCACAAAAAAAAAACAGATGCAACGAAAAGAAAGAAACAACACAGACTCAATCTAAGATGGCCCTAGCCTTGACAAGATCTTGGCCAGCATCTCTTGAACCTCATTGTTGTGTCCATCTTGCCTCACCATGAAAGTTCTAAACTCAGCATTGAGTGAGCTTTGCTCATCCTGTCTCTTCTGAATTTCTTCCAGAGTCCTTGCAAGACGAGAAGATTCATCAGAAGAAGCTTCACCGCTTTCAACCACAGGAATAGCAACTTGATCTGTAGCTTCCATGGATAGATCATTTGCAGGGATTTCCTCAACAGGATCTGATTCAGCAACATGATCTTCAGCATCTGCTTCTTGCATAGAAGCATCTCCATATTCTGCAGCAGGAATTTCCGAGTCTCCATTCTCAAGTGCCTGAAGAATGGCAGCTAGATTCCTGGGAGCAGAAGGACCTTCACTTTCTGGTGGGTTAACAACTTCTGGAATGACCAAGCTTGGGTCTTTCTCAGAAGGGTTTTCCCTCAGATAGTCAAAGAGAGTCTTGAAGTCTCCGAGCAGAACAGGATAATCAGGAATAAAGATAACAATATCCCTGCATGGATTTGCTTCCATTTCAGCAGCCAGTCTTAATTGTTCCATCTCATCCAAGAAGGGCTTCTCTTCCAACAGATGTCTTCCTTTGAGACTAGCAAACCAGAAGTCTTCATAATTCCTCAGAATTCCACGAGGCCGTGGGGCAGCAGCTACACAGGCTTCCTGAAGTTCTAAAAACAGAGCATCTGATTCTCTGCGAAAGATCCTCCAGAAGTTCCGCATAGCAACATCATTCAATCCAGAACTTTCAGCAATTCTGAGAGTATCAAAGATACTTCTGAGATTCCTCTTTATTTTTTCAAAAACTACACCAATAGGGTATACAGGGCGGAATTTTATTTGGGTTTTTGAAAAGGCAGGGTTGGAAGTGAAGTACGGATGAGGTTCTCTATCCAACCTATAAGAAGATTCTGCTTCAGTATCAGAATCTAACACTACCACTTCAGCTTCAGGACGAGGCTTGGGAGTGTAGTTGCAATCACGGAGCAACTGCTCATGTGATGCAGAGGTTGGAAGAGGAGAATCACAAAGATTGTTTTGAGAGGTGGAGGGAGTATGTTCAAAGGTGGCATTGAGAGAAGGTTGAGATGGAAAGAGAGTTTGAAGGGGTGGTATATCCAGAACAGGATTTATGGTAGGTGGAGAGGAAGGAATGGTTATAGGAGAAGATGGAGGTGTAAGAACATGGACAAAGACAGGTGATTCTGATGTGGCTTTTTCTGGTTCAGGTGTAGGGACAACCTCTATTGGTGCAACTTCTGAACGAACAGCAGGAACAGAATCAGGTTCAGAAATGCATATACCTTTGGAACCTCTCAGAAAAGCTTTGGCCACATCCTCAGTCTTCTTCTGCTTCTTACTCTTCGGCTCTTCAATAATCTTTGCTTTGCCGCTAGAGATTTCTTTCCTTCTGACATATGCCAGAACTTCTGGTTGATTCTCAGCCTCTTGAGAGACATTTTCTTCATCAGACTCTTGAAGAATCATCTTCCTTTTTCTTGTTTTCTTCTTCTCAACAGCTTCTTTCCCTTTCTTCTCAAACTCATCAGAGACAGACTTAGCAACCTTTGCAATGACTTCTTTAGAAACATCTTGTTTCTTAGAGACAGCAGAAGGATAATCATGCTTTCTTTTAGTCCTTTCTTCCTTCTTCTTATTTATTTTCATTGGAGCACCCTTCTCTTGATTTTTGAGATATTTATTTTCTTCTTGTGATAACATATACCTAGTTTTGACTACAGGTACCTCACAGTTGAAGAAAGTTTCAAACTCAGCAAGAACAGGTGCTCTTCTGATTCTTGTATCAGTAAGAGGTTGAGGAGTCTTACTGATAGTCTTAATTACTTTCATCTTCTTCAAAGTGAATGCATTCAGACAAGCCCCAGATGTGACAGCAAGGTCTTTCACAATACCTTCAGATTCCAAGCTTTCAACAATCTTTGAATGCACCAAAAGATTTGAAATAATCCTTCCAAAAGGAATGATTGTTCCACCTTTTTCTCTGAAAGCGTTTCTGGAATCCTTTACTGCTTTCCACAAATGGTTGAAGATGATGTAGATCGCATCAACCTTCTTCCTAGTGGCAATGCAATAAAGAATATACCTTTGCTCATTACTGATGAAATCCGAGGCATGTGTTCCTTTCCTATGGTAGAAACACCCAAGAATGATCTTTGTCCAGATTTTGTAGACATCTCTCAAATCCTTGACGCTTTTTGTTTTCTTGACATTTGGATAGAGAGTGGATAGAACATCTTCCCAAACTGCCCTTTGATCAATCTCAAAAGCCCCTTCAGGGTTTTTCAGATCAAACATCACTCTTAGGATGTTTTCAGTAATAACAACAAACTTTCCATGGACGAAAGAAAGTATTGATTTTGGAGCAACCACAGCATGTGCCCATAACTCCTTGACAAGATCCGGATAAACTGGGCCAACGAACTCAGCAAACAACGAGGTCCATCCTTGAAAGATGATGTCTTCTTTAAGATGAAATTCATGTTCTTCAAGGTTGTCAAAATCAACAATAAGTTCACATAGAACTTCTAATTTGTCATTGGGAATAGAGCATGCAACAACAGGAGTAAGTTGCAAAGTTTCTTCTTGGAGATGGTGAGGAACAGATGTATCAACATTTTGGGATGAGAAGGCAGCCATGGATGCAGAATGAACAAAAACGAACAAGAGAAGAGAACTGGGTTTTTGATTAGGGTTTTAGAAAACGGCTAAGAACTTTTCAAACGAGAGAATGCAATAAGAAAGAGAGACAAGGGAGCGAAAAAGATGTATGATATGATTTGAAAAGAATATAAGGAGACGAATATAGAATAGAGAATGAAAAAGAATAAATAAACAAAATGAATAGTTTTAGAATCAAAAGAAATCATTTTCATTAAATGACGAGTGACGTGAGGAGAGAGATCGTGGTAAAAGAAATGATTTAATACAGTTACCTAGGTCGGCGTCTTTTCAACTGCACGCTTCGTACTGACCGTAGAGACACGTGTTCATCATTAGATAATGGATGACAGGTGTGAAATATTCAATAGGCTTTACGCCTTCTGATTCCGATCACTGCTTCTGAATTGATCAAGTTTCTCTTCTGGAAACACTCCTTCTGAAGTGTGCTGATATAAATCTGAATGATCTTCTGATCCATTACTTCTGATATACACAGCTTCTGGAGATTCACTTCTTTGTTCTGCAGCTTCTGATAAGACAAAACTGTATCTGCAGAAATTCTTAAGCTGCTTTGTTTCATCAGAAACAAGTTTATCATCAAACCAGATATTTATTGATTCGTCCACAATCAATGTTTCAATATTGTATATTCTGTAGCATTTAGAGCATTCAGAATAATCAAGAACGAAACATCATTGCTTTAGAAACAAACAAAACAGATGGTTCCAAGACTAATAAACTTTCTTTTCTGATCTCCTACGAACATAGTTTCTTCAACAGATTTGAGTACCAGAACTTGGAAGACAGTCCTTCTTCCCTTCAAGTGTTGAGACCAACTTGAGTCCAGGTGACATGACATGTTGACTTTTATCTTCTTTGTCGCCAAGAGAATCTGCAAAAGAAATAGTCTTTTTCTTTGGTACCCACATCTTCTTGGGTCCTTTCTTGTTAGATTTTCTCAAGTTCTGATTGAACTTGGGTTTAACATTGTAAGCAATAGGAGGAACAGCATGATAATTTTTAATGTGAGTTTCATGATATTTCCTAGGTTGTGTCACATGCTTTTTGGTGTGTGTTATGTGAAAACTTTGAGCATGTGAAGTGTGCCTAATATCATGGGAGTGGCCATACTTGAACTGATCATACAATGGCTTGTATGTGAATTTCATTTCATCAACAGGTTCAAGTTTGTATGGGGTTTCACCCTCAAAACCAATGCCGACTCTTTTGTTTCCAGACACAGCATATATCATAGAAGCTAGCTGACTTCTGCCAATACTTCTAGATAAGAACTTCCTGAAACTTAAATCATATTCTTTCAGAATATGGTTTAGACTAGGAGTGGATTTTTCTGAATCAGAAGGAGATCCAACGTTATTGGATAATTTTAAAAGTTTTTCTTTTAATTCAGAATTCTCCAACTCAAGCTTCTTTGTTTCAAATTCAAATAGCTTTTTCAGCTTTTTGTATTTGAGACTAATCTGAGACTTGAATTCCAGAAGTTCTGTTAGACCGGAAACTAACTCATCTCTAGTAAGTTCAGAGAATACCTCTTCAGAATCTGATTCTGATGTAGATTCTGATCCGTCATCTTCTGTCGCCATCAGCGCACAGTTAGCCTGCTCATCTTCAGAGTCTGAATCATCTTCTGACTCATCCCAGGTTGCCATAAGACCTTTCTTCTTATGAAACTTCTTCTTGGGATTTTCCTTCTGAAGTTTTGGACATTCATTCTTGAAGTGTCCAGGCTCATTGCATTCATAGCACATGACCTTCTTCTTGTCAAATCTTCTGTCATCAGAAGATTCTCCACGTTCAAATTTCTTTGAACTTCTGACGCCTCTGAACTTCCTTTGCTTGTTCTTCCAGAGTTGATTTAGCCTTCTGGAGATCAAGGACAGTTCATCTTCTTCTTCAGATTCTGATTCTTCAGGACCTTCTTCTCTAGCCTGAAAAGCGTTAGTGCATTTCTTGATATTGGATTTTAATGCAATAGACTTACCTTTCTTTTGAGGCTCATTTGCGTCCAGCTCTATTTCATGGCTTCTCAAGGCACTGATAAGCTCTTCCAGAGAAACTTCATTCAGATTCTTTGCAATCTTGAATGCAGTCACCATAAGACCCCATCTTCTGGGTAAGCTTCTGATGATCTTCTTTACGTGATCAACCTTTGTGTACCCCTTGTCAAGAACTCTCAATCCAGCAGTAAGAGTTTGAAATCTTGAAAACATCTTTTCAATGTCTTCATCATCCTCCATCTTGAAGGCTTCATACTTCTGGATTAAAGCGAGAGCTTTAGTCTCCTTGACTTGAGCATTTCCTTCATGAGTCATTTTCAAGGACTCATATATGTCATAGGCCGTTTCCCTGTTAGATATCTTCTCATACTCAGCATGAGAGATAGCATTCAGCAAAACAGTTCTGCATTTATGATGATTCCTGAAAAGCTTCTTCTGATCATCACTCATTTCTTGCCTTGTCAGCTTTACGCCACTGGCATTTACTGGATGTTTGTAACCATCCATCAGAAGATCCCATAGATCACCATCTAGACCAAGAAAGTAACTTTCCAGTTTATCTTTCCAGTATTCAAAGTTTTCACCATCAAATTCCGGCGGTCTAGTATAACCATTGTTACCGTTGTGTTGCTCAGCAGAGCCAGATGTAGGTGTAGACTTTGCAGTTTCATCAGCCATCTTTTACTGAAGCGTTTTTCTCTTCCTGAATCTTTTCTAAACACGGTTAAGTGCTTGCACCTTAGAACCGGCGCTCTGATGCCAATTGAAGGATAGAAAAACACTTAGAAAGGGGGGGTTTGAATAAGTGTAGCTTTAAAAAAACTTGACAGATAAAAATAAATTGCACAGTTATTTTTATCCTGGTTCGTTGTTAACTAAACTACTCCAGTCCACCCCCGCAGAGATGATTTACCTCAACTGAGGATTTAATCCACTAATCGCACGGATTACAATGGTTCTCCACTTAGTCAGCAACTAAGTCTTCCAGAGTCTTCTGATCACACACTGATCACTCCAGGAACAACTGCTTAGATACCCTCTAAGACTTTCTAGAGTATTCTGATCCACACGATCACTCTAGTTACAACCTGCTTAGATAACCTCTAAGACTTCCTAGAGTATTCTGATCCACACGATCACTCTAGTTCCTTACAACTTAATGTAATCAATTCTAAGAGTATTACAATTGCTTCTTAAAAGCTATAATCACAAACTGTGATATTTCTCTTAACGTTTAAGCTTAATCTCACTAATATATTACAACAGCAATGTAGTGAGCTTTGATGAAGATGAAGATTCTGAGCTTTGAGTAGAACAGAGTTTCAGCAAGTTAATATGAGTTGTTTTTGTTCAGAATCGTTAACCTTGCTTCTCATCAGAACTTCATATTTATAGGCGTTGGAGAAGATGACCGTTGAGTGCATTTAATGCTTTGCGTGTTCCGTACAGCATCGCATTTAATGTTATACGCTTTTGTCAACTACCTCGAGCCTTGTTCACGCCGTGTCTACTGACGTTGCCTTTAATAGCTTTTAACGTTCCTTTTGTCAGTCAGCGTAGCTTGCCACTTGTACTTCCTTCTGATCTGATGTTTGTGAATACAACGTTTGAATATCATCAGAGTCAAACAGCTTGGTGCAAAGCATCTTCTGATCTTCTGACCTTGAAGTGCTTCTGTGCGTGATACCATCAGAACTTCAGTGCTTCTGATCTCATGTTCTTCTGATGCTTCCATAGACCCATGTTCTGATTCTGCTTCGACCATCTTCTGATGTCTTGCCAGACCATATTCTGATGTTGCATGCTGAACCCTTGAGACAAAGCTTCTGAGCGCTGAATTATGCATACTCTTTATATATTTCCTGAAAAGGAAATTGCATTGGATTAGAGTACCATATTATCTTAAGCAAAATTCATATTATTGTTATCATCAAAACTAAGATAATTGATCAGAACAAATCTTGTTCTAACACTTTGATTGCTTTTTGTGAAGTGTATTGAATGTCATATTCTGTTAGGATCATTTGCCATCTTGCTATTCTTCCAGAGAGAGCAGGTTTTTCAAACACTACTTGATAGGATCCATTTTGGAGATTAGGAAAGTGGTGTGATTTAGCATATACTGTCTTAGTCGGCGAGCCGCCCAAGCTAAGGCACAGCAAGTTTTTTCGAGTAGTGAGTATCTTGTTTCACAATCGGTAAACTTTTTGCTAAGATAGTAGATTGCATGCTCCTTTCGGCCGGACTCGTCATGTTGCCCCAGTAAACACCCCATTGAATCTTCTAACACAGTTAGGTACATTATCAGAGGTCTTCCTTCCACAAGTGGTAACAAGATTGGCGGTTTTTGGAGATACTCTTTGATTTTGTCAAAGGCTAACTGGCATTTGTCCTTCCACCTTTCCACTTGATCTTTCTTCAACAGTTTGAAGATCGGCACACAAGTAGTAGTCATGTGGGCAATAAATCGGGCGATGTAATTCAGACGTCCCAAGAACCCTCTGACTTGTTTCTCGGTACGGGGTATAGGCATTTCTTGAATGGCTTTGACCTTAGCCGGATCAACCTCAATACCTTTGCTACTGACGATGAAACCTAAGAGTTTGCCGGATCTTACTCCAAAGGTACACTTATTTGGATTCAGTCGCAACCTGTATTTCTTGAGTCTGTCAAACAGCTTGTGTAGATGACCCAGATGTTCTTCTTCGGTGTTGGACTTTGCAATCATATCATTGACATACACCTCTATCTCCCGATGAATCATATCATGAAATAGAGCTACCATTGCACGTTGATAGGTTTCTCCTGCGTTTTTTAAACCAAAGGGCATTACTTTGTAACAAAAGGTTCCCCAGGGTGTTGTGAAGGTTGTTTTTTCCATGTCTTCGGGTGCCATCTTGATTTGATTGTACCCTGAGAATCCGTCCATAAAGGAGAATACCTTGCATTGTGCGGTATTATCAACCAGTACATCGATGTGAGGTAAAGGGAAATCATCTTTGGGGCTTGCCCAGTTTAGATCTCTGTAGTCTACACACATTCTGACTTTCCCGTCTTTTTTAGGTACGGGCACGATGTTAGCTATCCAAGGAGGATAACTTACCACTTTCAGGAATCCGGCATTGAATTGCTTTTCAACCTCGTTTTTGATCTTTTTTGACATATCAGGCCTACTCCTTCATAGTTTCTGCTTGACTGGAATGCTACCTTCTTTGATTGGCAGGCGATGAACCACAATGTCCGTGTCAAGGCCTGGAATATCTTCATAGGACCAGGCGAATATCTCGACGTAGTCTTGCAACATTTGAATCAGTCTTTGCTTGACACTGTTTTCTAAATCAGCCCCTATTTTGACTTCTTTCTCTTCTTCATTGCTGCCCAAGTTGATAACCTCAATTGGTTCCTCATGAGGCTGTATAGCCTTCTCTTCTTATTCTAGCAGCCTTGCAATTTCTCTTGGTACTTCACAATCTTCCTCACTTTCGTCCTCAGTTTGGTAGATTGGATTTTCAAAGTCATGACGGGCAATAGCAGAATCGTTATTGACTGGATCCAACGTGAATGTGAATCTGCATTTTTATTTATGTGAGTGTGTGTAAGAAAACATAGCTATTTGAAAAGAAAAGAAAGAAAAAGGATCACAAAATTTGAATATGCAAACGTCCCATGAATTTATTGAATGCACATGCTCATGCTATGATAAACCCTTGTAAAAGGACCAGTGTGCTTCGGGCAAGGCACACGGCTTTCAAGCTCATGGTTCGATAGTACAGGAACCATTTTTATCTTTGCACAATATACACAAAGAAAACAGGAAATTGCATTTACTCCTGATCGAAGGAGATCACATCCTCAGTTTTCCAGTTGTTCAATCCATTGTTGTGAGGAGGGAGTATCCAACTGTTCCAGTTGCAGTTGTCTTCTTCATCTCCCACAGCATTGATTTCATTGGTGGGGAAATGAGTCGGTGATCTTTCAGGATAAGTAGGATAATTTGTTGGATATGAGGATCCAGGTTGAGGTATCTCTGTTGGCTGAGCGAGATACTCGATAAGGCCGTCCCATCCAGTCGGGATGATGTCTTTGAGGGAGACTTGTGCAGTCTGCTGAGTAGTGTACTGTGACAGAAAGTAACCCTCGTTATTTGGTGTTTCCCTGGTGTTTTCAGGGGTAAAATTGTCATCATAATGTTCATCCCATCCAGTTGGGACAATGTCTTCCATGGCGATTTGTGAGCTCGGAGGAGCGGAATATTTCACCATAAAGTCATATTTGCCACTTGGCTCTCCTAGCGTATCCTAAACTTCTTTAGGTGGATTTTGATATTGCTGAGTGTTGGGACTTGTGAGACTTTTGTCATTTTCAAATTGATCACCCCATCCAGTTGGGGTAATATCTTCCATAGCAATAAAAGAATTCTGAGGTGCGGTATATTGATAATTATATCCGCCGCTTGGATCTCCCAA
Source organism: Vicia villosa (assembly GCF_029867415.1). Taxonomy (NCBI): domain Eukaryota; kingdom Viridiplantae; phylum Streptophyta; class Magnoliopsida; order Fabales; family Fabaceae; genus Vicia; species Vicia villosa. The sequence goes on along the minus strand of NW_026705402.1, from coordinate 656,701 downwards.
AGTATCCCACATTCCCATGGAAATGGGTGGAATTTCATCTGGATATGGCTGAATGATATGGTTCAAGAACACTCCATCGTCTTCAATAGCGTTTACTCCTTGGCTGATGAAATGTGACGTTAATCCTCCATAACAAGGACTTTGATCATTCTTTTGATTTCCACTATCATAGCCCAGGCCTAGCTTGTCGGATTTGTAAGGTATATCGAGGAGCTGTCCCCATACTGTGCAATCACCTTTTTCGATCACAGCTTTAGCATCTTTGAGAGAAGCCATAGTTGTAGTTGGAGTAGCAGAAATATGCTTGGTAGTAGAGACATCTGGAGAGACCACCTCAAAAGATTGGCAGGGAGTTTCGATGAATTCGTCATCCAACTCGACATATTTGGAATTGCTCAGGTGACTAACCACATATTCCTCTTCGCCATAAACTGTGACAATCTTTCCTTTTACTGGATATTTCAACTTCTGATGCAGGGTAGAAGTTACAGCGTTTTCCCCATGTATTCAAGGGCGTCCGAGTAAACAGGAATATGCTGGGTGAATTTCCATTACGTAAAAGGTAGAATCAAAGATCTGAGAGCCCACTGTGATTGGGAGATTCACCTTTCCGTACACTGTTCTTGTTGACCCATCGAAGGCTCTTACCACAACATCGCTTGGTTGTAACACAACTCCTTCGAAGTCAAGCTTTTCCAGTACTGTTTTTGGTAACACGTTCAAAGAAGAACCGTTATCTACCAGCACATGAGATAGAGTGGTGCCATTACATTCAATGGAGATATGTAGGGCTTTATTATGATTCTTTCCAGCAGGGGTTAGATCAACATCAGAGAAACCGAGGCCATTGGTCACTGTTAGATTGGCGACACAATTTTCAAATTGATCGACTGAAATCTCTTGAGGCACATGCGCAACTTTCAGGAACTTCATCAGAGCTTTGGCATGAGCTTCTGAATACTTTAACAGAGACAGCATTGAGATTTTTGAAGCAGTGTGCCCCAGTTGTTCGACAATATTTTAATCACTCTTGTAGATGATTTTCAATATTTCCTCCATTTCTTGCTTCGATGGATCTTCAATAGTGACCTCCACTGGTATTTGAACTGGTTCAACTTGTGGCTCTTTGCCTCGAGCGTTGACATTTTGATTAGGAACTGGGACCTGGACTGGACCAGTAGCAACATTTGGAGAAATTTCTGGTGAAAAGATCCTTCCACTTCTCGTGATCTTGCTGGTAGCCACAATATTATCCACAGTTGGAGCAGTAAAATTCAGGGCCTCTTTGGTCGAGGTACCCTGCTTAACTCCATGGACATAAACATTAGTGTCGTAACCCCACGGGACAGCTTTGTCTGAGGAGTATGGAAATGGAGTTGGACTAGCAATGATTACTGATGCCACTTTGAGTGTAGTGGAAATTTTGAAAGGAGCCTTGGCAGAGATTTTGAATGGTAAGCTGGAGATCACTGAGACTTCGCATAAAACGTCCATAGAAGGGAGCCTCTCAAACATAATGATACGGCGATCCATCCATTTTTGAATTCCCATTCTCAGATTTTCACAACCATTGGGCAGGTATGAGCAATAAAAGCAATCAGGGTCACAACCTGGAAAGTAACCAGCTCGGATTAGCTTTCCTTTGACTTCGAGGAGCGGAGTTGACAATTCGGTCACATCATAGATGTAAACAGTGTCTAGGATAGTGTTGACAGTTTTGTCATGCTTCGGCATGGGTGCCGTGATGACATTTGGAGTTTCTGGAGGATCGAACTCAATTTCCCCAGCATCTATCATGTCTTGTATTTTATTTTTCAGGGCCCAACAGTGATCTGCGTCATGTCCTGGACAGTTTGAGTGATACGCACACGTTGCATCGAGGCGATAACTCGGAGAGGAAGTGTTGACATTATTTGGAGGATCTTTTAATGTGATTAGATCTACTTTTAGCAAATGCTGCAATGCCTGAGAGATTGGCATATTGATTCTGGTGAAATTTCTTCTTGGCGCATCTGGTCGACGCGTATATTTTGGCTGTTGATCTTTTTGAGGTGCAGATGCGGAGATCAGAACTGCCCCCACGGATTGGTGCTGCTCACTTTTGCGACCTTTCAGACTGTGCATTGTGTTGACCTCATTTCTCCCACTGATGGGCCTTTTTGTAGTACCAGAGGAAGAGCTTATTTGAATTTTTCCATTTTGAATGCCGCTTTCGACACGTTCCCCAGTCAATATCAGGTCAGTGAAACCTGATGATGAGCTTCCCAGCAAATGACTATAGAAAGGGCCAGTTAAAGTACCCATGAACATGTTGACTAGCTCGCGATCAGATAAGGGTGGTTGAACCCTTCCAGCCATATCTCTCCATTTTTGTGCATATCCTTTGAAACTTTCTTTTGGTGCCATGGACATGCCTCTTAGTTGAGTACGGGTTGGTGCAAGATCAGCATTGTATTGATACTGTTTGTAAAAAGCAGCAGCTAATTCTTCCCAGGTATGAACTTTGGTACTTTCCAGCTGGTAGTACCATTCGAGTTGTGTACCCGACAGACTTTCTTGGAAGATGTGAATCCACATTTGTTATCTGTTGTGTGAGGTTGTATCTTCCTTACATAGGACCTCAGATGTAGTTTTGGGCAAGAAACTCCTTCATATTTCACAAAGACAGGAACTTTGAACTTTGGAGGGATAACAACATCTGAGATGAGTCCCAGATCATTGAAATCTAAGCCAGGTATTTTTTGTATCTCCATAGCTTTCATGCGTTCTTCCAACTGCTGATACTTGTCATCATCCTGTTCGTCTCCAGAATGATAATCTTCTTCATTAGAAGAGAGAGAGGGTTTGGCAGAACCCTGGTTGCTGTGATTGTCTCCTTGTTCACCATCACCGACTATTTCAAGGATCGGTGGCTTTTTGAACTTTTTGGCTGGGATTTTGATCTTTCTTTTCAGTTGGCTCAAACCTACAGATCCTTTGGGCTTCTTTTTCTTCTTGATCATCAGGGCTTTCAGTTCTTGTTGCCCCTTTGCCAGTTCTAGAATTGCCACTTGAACTTGGGCGTTCTGTGCTTCGAGATTCTTGATGCTTGTTTCAGATTCCATCTCTTCTGACTGAAATAAACAGCGAGGAGATGAGAAATCCGTCATGTGAACCTGTTATGCAATGTGTATGAATGCAATGTATATGCAATGAATGAAATGTATATGCAATGTTTTCAAGGATCTTAGAGTTTAGATTTGTTAGAACAAAAGAAAAACAAACATTTGTTAGTCAAACAATTTATTATTATTTTTCTTCTTCTTCTTTTTTTTTTGCCTCATTCGGGCTTACAAAACAGAAATAAATAAAGAAAATGAAGGATCCCTCAGGTCTCCCATGGACGCTTTCTCTTTGCGCCCAGGAATGTGTTGATCTGCTGCTCTTCTTGGAGTTGTCCGGTGAGCTCCAATAATCTTCTCTCATAGTCTTGACAATGTGCTTTGAAGGTATCTCTTTCCTCTTTTAGTTGAACCCAAGATTTTTGCAACTCTTGTAGGTCAGTTGGCATATCCGGATGTAGAATAACTTGAGGTTCGTCTCCTTCGGCTTCCGGCTCAATAGTCACAGGTAGAATAGCGGGATATGGCATGATGAGTTTCCGAGCATGAGCCCGAACCCATCTGAGGTAAGGTTCCATAGGAATAGAATTCCATTGTCCCAAAGTTTTGCTTTCTATTCTATAGACACTTCCCCACACATGTATAAACCTTCGTCGATGTCTGTGGGAATCATCCTCGTAATCAAACACAATGCCACGGATAATCATGTCATGAGGACCGTTGCTCCGTGCATATCCGAATTGGCGTAAAGCTAAAGAGGGATTGTAAGTGATGCCCCCTTTGATGCCAAGTAGTGGCACATTAGGGTACTCTCCACAATGATCAATGATAGTAATGTCTCTTTGAAAGAAGTTGTTCCACCGGATATCTGAATGAGACAAAGACATAATCCTGCGAGACCATTGCATTCTTTGTTCATTTCTCAACACTGATCGGAGAAGATGAAATGTAAACCACCTAGCCAGTAGTGGTATATAGCACATGAGAGTTCATCGTTTCTTCATGGTACGAGTGTGTAGAGAATGTAGAATGTCTCCCAGCAATGTTGGTACCGGGTTACGGGTTAGGAAAAGATTGATAATGTGTACACTTATGAACTGGTCGGGATTAGGGAATAAAACCAACCCATAGATCAAAAGAGCCACAACCTCCTCAAAAGCTGGGTAACTTTTGTTTTCTAGTAGTAATCGAGCCTTTTCCATTAAGAACTTAGCAAGCAAACCCTTAACTCCACTCTTTGTTTCTCAATTGGACTCGATTTCCAACTTTCGCAAATGTAAGGCAGCAGCAATGGTTTCAGGTTTTGGAATCCTTTCTAAACCAGTGAAAGGTAATTGATTTCGAACAGGTAATCCAATTAGTTCAGAAAACTCTTCCAAGGTGGGTACCAACTGGTAATCAGGAAAGGTAAAGCAATGATGTTCGGGATCAAAGAATTGGAACAGGACCCGCATCATGTCTTCTTCAAATTTTGAGGTAACCAAATGGAGTAGGTGACCGTGCTTTTCGGTGAATTGAACATTCCTGGGGAATTCTGATACTAAGTTTTTCAGTTCAGATGGCACTGTTGAGATGTTGATTCGGATGTAATCTCTGGTGGCGGGAGCCATTACCTGCAATAACAAAGGTAAACTATTTGATCCTTGAAATGATTAGTGAGAAAATGATATGCTTATGATGCTTATGATGTTATGATGTCAAACATGTGGCACACAAAAACAAATCAAACAATAGCCTTAAGTTTAAAGGCTTGCATGAAGTTCATAGGTGATACCCTCCCCACTGAAGTTGAGATAGTTAAAACCTGTCCTAGAATAGTATTCGGGTTCTATGATCCTTGGAGGTAACATCTCAATACGGTGCTCGGACGACCGATCAAAATATTCCTCGAGGATAACTAACTTCGATCAACTTCAAAGCTAGCCACTTAATAGGCCACAAGTCAAGTTCAACTAAAAGGTTCTAAGACAAATTAGTGTTTAATGACATTTTGGAAGCCTAATATACTCCTTGATCGTTTTCAAGGGACATCAGTATAAACCAAAGTATCGCACTAATGGTGACTACCAGATCAACCGTATCGGTACATGCCGTACAGTTTCCTTGGTCTATTGTCACATACTTAAGGTATCTCGAGATTCGGGTTATAATCTTTCACACAAGAAAAATACCCAAACAACCTTTTGAAAAATAGAGCAATCAAGTCAAACAATTGAAAACGTCGGAATGATCTATTCTCTAAAGGTAACCCCTTTTGAAAACATTTTGTTTTTAGAAAGTGTCCCCAGCAGAGTCGCCAGTTCTGTCGCGCGCTCGGTTTTTTGGCCATACCTCTCGCGGAGAGATACGCGAACTGACTCTTTTTTGTTTCTGCTTTTGTGTTTGAAAATCAGAGAGTCGCCACCGACCTTTTATTTTATCCAATTAAGGAAAGGTTTATAAAAGAAACAGAAAAAAGACCTTTAAGAAATTCTGGGTAAGGGGGTAGGTTATACAAAGGGAAGGTGTTAGCACCCTTTGTATCCATGGTTATCCATGGGCTCTTTAATTTGCTTAGCTCACTTGTTTTCAATTGCTTTTAAATGCTCGTATGTGGTTTCAAATACCTTTGTAAATTGAATTTGTAATGATCCTTGTGCGGATGTATACAAAGTGTTTTTATCTTTCAAAAGATGTTTTTTGAAAAAAAGAACGTTAACTTCGTAATGATCCTTGTTTGGATATATACAAAGTATTGTATTTTTTTGAAAGTTTTATTTTGAAAAACAATGATATATGAGAGATTTGTTTGTTTTGATTTGAGCAAGCAAATTAGGAGGTCTACCCTGAGTTATAAGGTCTTTATCCTATTTCCTTTAAAAATCTATCCTTTCACCGGATATAAACAAAAGTTCGATTTTTGCGTTTGAAATAATAGAATTTGATTTTGATTTTGAAAAGAATGAGAAAGGGATTACCCTAAGAGGTGCAAGTGTGATTGTGTTTGGATTCAAATATTTTATCTTTGAAGTTAGTGATCTAACGATTCAATTTTATCTTTGGCATACACGCAATTTATATGTGCTGGAATTTAAAATGCGGAAATGTAAAATGCGGAAAGTAAATCTACGCTATTACATCGATTGTGCAGGAAATGTAAACTACGTTATTTACATGAAATTGAAAACCTATACATTTATCTAGGAATTTAAATTGAAAGAAAATAAAAGAAATGTTTTTGGTTTTTTTTATGATTTGATTTTAATTATAATTAATGCATGATTAATTAAATTAAAATGAGGAAAAAAGATGAAAATAAATTTCAAACCTAAAAATTAAGTTCAAAATATGTTCAAAATGCTTGTTAATTAATTTTAAAACAAAACTAATTTTTTTGGGATTTTTGAAATTGATTTGAAATTTATTAAGTTAATTAATACATAATTATATAAATAATTATACAACTAATTAAAACTTAAAGAGAAAAATATTCTAAATATGTACAAAATTAGCCTATAATATATAAACTATATTTAATATAAAGAACAATTTTTTTTATGATTTTTGTTTGGTTGAAAATAATTAAAAGGTAAATATATGCATATTATCTAATTAATTATACAAAATATTTAAATTATGAAGAAAAATAAAATATTTTTATATCAAAAAATAAAATATTATTTTAGAAACTTAAAAATATTTTTTGTGTATTATTTGGATTTTAAAACTTATTTTAATTAATTTAACAAAGAAATTAAAATAAAATAGAAAATAAAAAGATAGTAATCAGATGTGGAAATTAAATAAAGTCCATGGTAAGGATGAGTGTTTTGATGCGTTGGATTGAGAGATGGATGGATCTGATGGTGAAAAGCATGAGGGACCATAGCACGTGACACACCTGCAAAACACTGAATCCAAGGCCAGTTTAAAAAACACGCGCGCACCCTCCAGCCAATCAGAGGACGCCACGCATCATCTTCTTCCCTAGGATGGATCTTTTACACCTTTCATTTGCAGGTGGTGTAAAAACTCCAACCTTTTACACCTGTTGAAAATAGCGAATGCAAGCAAACATTAATATAAATTTGGCGCGATGCCATGGTTTGGTTCGTCTTGTTCACGTGAGTTTAATACTACTATTTAGAGTTTATAATTTTGCATGGATCGTAAAGCCCTAAATTTAAAAGTAAGAACCCTAAAATGGTGGTTCTTCGTATAGGTGTCCAAACTTCAATTAAGTTTCCAGAAATGATTAGGACCTCAAACTAAACTTAAATATGGATCTACATCTTGCTAATCATGCATGTGTGATGAGATTTTTGTAAGTTTTAGTTCGAGCAAACCGTGAGGTGTCGTGGACGATTCTGAGTGTTTCAAGGCTTGAAACTGATTGGAATAGTTTCAGTGATACTTGAGGAAGGTGTTTGAATGTTTAGTTTGTATTGAAACTGACTTGAATTCAAAATTCGAATTTTAAGTGATTACAAGTAGGGTTACAAGCATAAATTCTGTTCTGAATTCCTTTCTTTTGTTTGTGAAGTACTTTAAGCTATTTATAAGCTATGTTGTGCTTAGAATTGAAGCCAAGAAGCCTTTGGTTGCCTTTGTTGAATTCTTGATTTTTTAATATTAAAACCTTTGAATTGTTGACCAAGTCTTGCTTCTCTTCAATGCTCTTGCCTTGTACCTCAATATTCTGCAGAAAATTAAAGATTCTTGGATGACTCATGCTTAGAAACTAAGCTATCCATTATCCTTCCATTTTCCATTTTCATTTAATCTTAAAATGGGATAAAATTAAACCAAAAATGGATAAAAATGGTGTGGGCTTTGTCTTGGTCGTGGGAGGCCCATAATATCATGGCAAACATGTTTGAACCATGAAAACTTGGCCCCATTTGGAAAAAATACATTTTTGAGCAATGTTGGTTTTATTCATTTTCCCAAAATTTAGCCAACTTCAACAAGGTGTAAATCCCTCAATTTTTGTCATATGAAGGAGATCTTGCACTTTTTGGAAACATCAAAGAGTCCTCTAACCAATGTCTTTGGTCTCATGTCAAAATGATTTTTGATGCTCCTTGTGTATCCTTTTGAAAAAAGTGTCTTTTTGTTGATTTTGAAAATGACCTGTAATGTCTTGGTTCATATTTTTCAAATGGTGAACCTAATGACCATGGGATCAATTGCATTTGAAATATAATTGAGTTTCCTTCAAAATGAGCTTTGGTTTGATTTTTTTGGATGAAGGATGAGATAGTTATGACCAGTCAAAGTTCAGTTGACTTTTTAGGAGAAAACCCTAATTTTGAATCTTAGGGTTTTGTTGATTTTTGATCTTTCCTTGATGAATTATGATCATCCAATGATCAAATGATGAATCCTTTGACAAAATATGGATGTTGACAAAAAATTTCATTTTTGACTGTCTGTTGACTTTTTGGTCAACCGGGTCGTCTGTTGACTGTTTAAGCTGCTGACGGTGCGTCTGAGTGAATTGAAGTCTGAAAATTTGTATGGTGGTACTTTGAGATATATGGAGGTCCATGAAATCCATTTGAGGTCTCAAAAACTTGTTTCTCCTGAAAAAACAAGAAACCCTAATCAGGGACTGTTTGTGTAGGAGACAGTTAAGCGTACCTGATTTTTGTGCAGTGCTGAGTCTCTGCTAATCATGTGATATTCAGAAGACTTCTAGGACAAAAATCTTGGAATTTTGAAATGCAAAAGTTTGATTTGATTGATGGTACAAAACACGGAGAATTGTACTGTCAGCAGTTCGACTGTCAACTGACTATTCAGGCATGTAACAGTTAGAGTGAAAAATCAACAGTCAAAGTTAATTTTCTTTTTGTTGTTTTTGTTTTATGTGAAAGATGAAAGTTTATTTACATGACTTGTTAAAAATCACAGACATAATAAATAATTATTATTTACTGTACGCGAGCAAAATTACCGATAATAACCCTGAAAATCATTTAATGCACAGAAACATAAATATTTGACTGGAAGAAAATACACAAAATATTATCTGAATAATTAAGCAACAATATGACAAATAGTACAACATTTAATACTGACAGTACAAACATTACATACTATAATGGACGGTACGACGAGTAAACGATACATTTAAGAAAATAAGAGATACAACAAACTTTAAGAATGACGATTAATAACCCATGCTATGACCAACAGAAAATAGATGATCGGGAGTGTAACCATCGCAGGTCCACATTTTTCAGGACTATGCAGACAGAAGAAAGACATGATTACCACCACAACGGTGATGACCATAAGAAAACACGTTTCCCACCGCTTCGCCATTTTGTCGGGGGAAGAAGAGAGAATGGATATGAAGTAGAAATTTGAGAAATGATTTAGAATTTGATGTGAGATTTTATGGAAAAAATGAGAGGTATTTATAGAATGAAAAGAAGGATAGAGACGTTGGGGAATGAAGTGATTCCGTACAAAAGGAAAATTTGAGTGGAAGCAAGATTTGAAAGAAAGTGTATGATAGTGTTAGGAAAAAGAGAGATGTGTAGAATAAAGTTAAGATTTGATTTTTGAAAAAGATATTTGAAAAGATTTTGAAAATAATGGAATATAGTACAAAAGTTAGTGGGAAACAAAAATTAGTAATAATTTACTTGTTACCAGTACAGTCTGAATCCCGGACTCTGCGCCTGCAAAAGATTTAACTCTGTACCAATTGCGTCAGTACTACTTATCTGTAAATAAATATCAAATAAATAGCGTGTGTGAAGCAATAAACAGTACTTGGCGTTTGCGTAAGAATAAATTCAACAGCGAGCCAAAATACTGTATAAGAAAAGATTCTAAAAATCAAGTATTCATAAATCAGGATGTGAAAATCCAAGATTATATGAAACTCTTAATTTTTAGATTGAAGTTTTCTTGAAAAAAGATGCGGGCAAATTTTGGGGTATAACAACTACCTATCGTTAAGAGATAGGTCGAGAAGAGTCATCAAGCCACCTCAGAGACTTGAGTATGCAGATCTTATAGCTTATGCCTTAATCTCTGCAAGTGAGGTTATAGACGAAGAACCTATAAATTATTAGGAAGTTATGAGGATTCGAAATAAGACTGAATGGCGGAAGGCCATGAATGATGAGATGAAATTTCTTCATGATAATCACACTTGGGAACTGATCAAGAAACCTGTTGAGGCAAGGTTAGTCAGTTGTAAATGGATTTTCAAAGTTAAGGAAGGAATCAAAGGAGTGACGTCGAAAAGATACAAGGCAAGGTTGGTCGCAAGGGGTTTCACTCAGAAAGAAGGTGTCGACTTCAATGATGTGTTTTCTTCTGTTGTAAAGCATAGGTCCATTCGAATGTTGCTTGCCATGGTGGCACAGTTCGACCTTGAACTGGAACAGATGGATGTGAAGAATGTGTTCTTGTATGGTAATCTAGATGAAACAATTATAATGAGGCAACCTGAAGGGTATGTCGAAAAGGGGAAGGAAGATTATGTATGCAAGCTAAAGAGATATTTATATGGGCTGAAACAATCTCCTCGACAGTGGAATTGGAGATTCGACAAGTTTATGGCACTCATAAGTTTCGTTAGAAGCCAGTTCGACCACTGTGTTTACTTCAGATTTTGACCTGGTAATTCATTTTTTATTTTGTTCCTTTTTGTGGATGATATTCTCATAGCAAGCAACAATGTCAAAGATGTAAAGAGGGTGAAGGTTGAACTCAATAAGGAGTTCGACATGAAGGATCTGGGAGCTGCTTCCAGAATTCTTGGAATTGGCATTCGAAGAGATAGAAAGAAGTCGAAGTTATGCTTATCTCAAGAGGCATATCTACGAAAGATTCTCGAAAAGTTTGGTATGTCGATTTCGAAACCAGTTGTGACTCCAACAAACCCTAAATTTAAGCTGAGTATTGATCAGTATCCCAGTACTGATGTCGAAAGAGCCTAAATGAACAACATTCCATATGTTAATATAGTTGGTTCTTTGATGTATGCTATGGTATGTACTAGACCCGACATAGCATATGCAGTAAGTCTTATAAGCAGGTACATGGTGAATCCTGGAAAGGCTCACTAGCAAGCATTGAAATGGATTTTAAGGTACATAAATGGGTCTCTGAACAGGGTCCTAATTTATGATGGAGCCTTGGGTGAAGATAGTAAAGCAGTAATCGAAGGATATGTCGACTCTGATTATGCAGGTTGTATGGATTCTAGAAAATCTATTTCTGGATATGTTTTCACTATGTTTTGCAAAGCAATTAGTTGGAAAGTAACACTTCAGAAGGTTGTTGCTATCAACCACTGATGCGAAGCATATTTCCCTAACTGAAGCTATGAAAGAAGCATTGTGGCTTGAAGGTTTTGCGAAGGAGCTGAAACTTCAAGGTCGAGGCATCACTGTTAAATGTGATAGTCAAAGTGCAATACACATGTCGAAGAACTCAGGGTATCATGAGCGAACTAAGCATATTGATGTGGGGCTGTATTTTGTCAGAGAAGTAATCGAGCATGGAGAAGTTAAGTGCTGAAGGTTTCGACTGAGGACAATGCGGCTGATATGATCACCAAGACATTGCCAAGTTGCAAGTTTTTCCACTGTATGCAGTTGATAAAGCTCCGTGAAGAAAGCTAGTTTGTTCCCTTGATGTTGTAGAGTTAGGTCCAAGGTGGAGATTTGTGAGATATTGGATCGAACTCTAGTATGGTCGAAGGTTAGCTTCTTGGTTCGACAGGATTAAGCATGAAGTCAAAGGTTGTTCACATGCAGGTGTCGAAGATGCTAGGGTTGTTAGCATGTTAAATTAGGTTTTAGTGTTTAAACCCTAATTTGTTAAGTTAGCTTGTTTATTAAGTTAGCTTGTGTAATGGGCCTTGTGGAAAAAAACTCATTAGTTAGTATGTTGGTTTTATTATAAGTAGCATACTAGTCTCTCATCATTGCACGTTGCAAATCCTAATTTAGGGTGAGAGAGGTTATTTGCTATTTTTGTAAACTTGTAATCTTGTTTTCTAAGAGAAAGTAAAAGAATAGCAGTTTTAACCAATTCTTGTGTTCTTCTTCTTCCTTGTTCTTCATTCATCCCTTGTTTTATACTTTGTTATTGACATTGAATTCACAACAGTTAAGTTACTTGTTACACGAGTAACTAACTAATTAAATTGATTATACTATTGAGCCTTGTCAGTGTTTGTAAGTTCAACTAGGTTGTATAAATAACTATCATTAGTTCACATTATTGAATGTACACAAGAAGATAGCCAGTCAATGTAAATGTGAAGTGCAATATAGAGAAATTACTTCAACTTTCTCCATTTCTCTTTTATGTGTGACCATAGTTCTACAAGTGGTATATAAAGCCTCAATGGGTTCTTAAGTTTTCAAGATTTGATGTCCATTCTACTTATTCATAAAGCGAACATGACAAGTTCTTTGGAGAATTTGGATACAATTTCGGTAGGAAACTACTCGTTCTTGACATAAGTAATTGGGATATTTGGAGAAAGCTAATGAAGACGATCTTTGGGTTCTAAGATGTGTTGGAAATAATGCAAACAACTCTGAAAGACCTTCTCAATGATGCATTATATGTTCAGGTTGTTGCTCATAAAGAATCGAAGAAGAAATATTTAAGATGTTTTTCATCCACCAATGTGTTGATACTATCAATTTCAAAATAAAAAATGAGAGCACTACTTCATTGAAGAAGGCATTGGATGTTCTTTAAAATGGTCATGTTGGCGATGACAAATTCAAGAAAGTTATCTTTAAACTTTAATAAGATAAATCGAGTTGTTATAAATGGGGAATAATTATAAGGTTGCTGAGTATTTCAACAAGATTACAACAATCTATAATCAGATGAAGAGATATGGTAAAGCTATTTCTAATCAAACCATCATGAACAAAGTGATGTACACTTTCTCCTTTAAATTTGATTATATTGCACATGAATTTGAGTAATCAAATGATATATCTATAATGAGGGATGAGAAATTTTAGTGTTACTTGGAAGCACATGAATGGAAGATGCTTGAAAGAACCAACGGAAGAGTGCCTCAACCAATTGAAAAATCCAAAAAAGATTGTGGTTCAAACTTAAAAGGAAATGAAAAAATCAAGAAAGAAAGGTCTCCACAAAATAACTCCAAAAAAATTATTAACCTGAATCATCTTCAAAAAATAACAATACTCATTAAGATAGGAAATGAAAGGAAAGAAACCAATGAACAAGAAGAATAATAATTGTTATAATTGCCAATAATTTGGATACTTTGCATATGAGTGTAAAACGAAATGTGTTCCCAGAGCCAAAGGCAGTGCAAATAATGAGGCACACATGGCTCATGATGAGAGTAACTTAGATTCATACTCCATCCTTCTGATGGCGACAACAAATGACAAACTGTGAAGCATAGACAAGTGGTATTTGGATACATGTTGTTTAAATCATAGAGAATGGCTAGTAAACTTTGATGATTCAAGAAATACATAGATAAGATTTACGGACATCATAGCCATTCAATCAGAAGTTGATAATATTTTGTTCAAAGGAAGACAAAGAAATCAAGCACTCATCATTGTTATGTTCTTCTAAGCATGATGAGTAACTTGTTCAACATAAGTCAATTTCTTCATAAAGGATTTACCATGCACCTTGCAAACTATTCCGTTTTGAAACTAGAAATAGAGAGAGATGCAGAAGTTGCGACGGAGTAGAGCTTCCAACATGCACTCCTCAACATAAAGGTATTTTTGATATTAGAAACAAAGATATTATGAATATGACCATACATCTGCTAATAGAAAAGAAACATCCACATAGATTTTTGGTGGTGAAGCTGTCAAAATTGCATGTTGCATGCTTAAAAAGAGTCCAACGAAGATATTAAACATGGTCCTAGAGGCAATATGGCCATGTCACACTCCATTTGTCAAACACTTGGAGGATTTTTTCACTCTTCATATTTCAAACTCATCTCAGGCCAAAGAAGAAAGAAGCATGAAAGTAAGAGTGAAGTAATGATTCTTATATGATACCATATTGTAGGTTCTTAAAAGTTATACAATCTTGTTACCTAGAGGATTAAGCAAGAATATGTGTTTCAATGAATAAACATGAATATTGGAATTAGGAAATTCAAGATGTTATATCATCTTTAAGTATGTTGTTTACTTTCCATGATGACCAAAATGAGTGTTATCTATAAACAAAAGGTGTTGTATATGTAGATCAAGCAAGAAGATCCCATAGGATTATATTCCTAACTAAAATTCTCCAAGAATATGATTTCATTCTATATCAGATGATCACACTAGAGGAAGATCTAATGCACCTAATTTTATTTATCAATATTGATCCGCTCAATTTTGTAGAAGCACTTATATTCTCTCCGTGGATTATCGCAATGGAGGAAGAAATTAAGACAATAAAGAAGAATGAAATATGTGGCTAAATTTTGGCAATAGAATCTTGTTCAACTAAATGTCAAGTTTACATTTCTTGATCACCTGATTGAAGAGCCTTGGAGGTTCATTGTCAAAAGTGAACAAGGTAACTGGCCAAATTGTTTTAGCTTTAAAAAAAAATAGATTTTTTCGTTGTATTTTCAAAAATTATTTTTATTAAAATGTTTTTTAAAATATTACAAGTTTTCTTATATTCATTTTTTTTCAAATTGAAAGATTAATTTTGATATCCTATAACATAAATATACATTATTGAAGATCAAGACATAGTCAAAATCGCAAACATATATCTAGAAAGTTGTGTCTAAAAAATGATTTTTATGAAAAGATATTTGAAATAGCTTCAAAATTAAGTGATTTTTTGAAATTTTATATCAAAGTTTTTTTTCAATAAAATGATAAAAAAACTAAAATAACATTTTAAGAATAACTATTCAAACCAAATTTTCATTTGAAACTTATATGAAAAGTTTCTTTGTAAATTTTTTTACACAAAAATATGTAACACTATAAAAATCATTCTTAAAAAAATGGTGAAACAAACGGGCCCAAAGTCTGGATGCTTAATAAGGCTCTCTATGGCTTGAAATATTCTCCAAGAGCATCGTATAAAAGGATTAACGAGTTCCTAAAGTAGATTGGTTATCCCAAGCGTACAATAGAACATTACATTATGTGAAAGAATTAAATTACGACAATCTTAGCATAATATATATTTTTGAATGACCTACCCATCATAGGAAGCAATCACAATCGAATTGAGAATCTTAAATTCAACATGAAAATTGAATTTATCATGGACTGACTTAGGTGGCCTATATTACTTTCTTAACCTTGAATTTTCTGCAACCATGAAAGGATTGGTAATTCACAAGAGGATATACATTAGCAATATCCTTAAGAGATTTAATACGAAGAACAAAAACTTAGTAAGTACTTCTATAGAATCAAATTCAAAATTAAGCAAATATGAAGATACAAAGGCTGTTGATAGAACTTTATACTAGCAAATGGTTTAATTTTTTAGATACACTTGCAATTTGAGATCTGATGTAAGTCACGGTGTAAGAGTGATGAGCATATTTATGCCAGAATCTAAGTTATCACATGTGCAGGTAAAATAAAGGATCATAAGATATCTTAAAGGCATAGTAGGAATTAGAATTGTATTTCCAAAAATGATGGCCAGAGGGATAAGTTGACAAGTTTTTGTGACTCTTATTGGTATGTACACAAGGTGGGAAAAAAAGCAAAATGGAATATGTGTTCAAGATATTCAGTTTTCATATTTTATGATGCTCCAAGAAGAAAACAATAGCGACATTGTCTTCTTATAAAGCTGAGTATATCTCATCATGCAAAGTAACATGTCAAAGAGGGTGGTGAAGGGATAAATACGAAGTATGCTCCATGCAATAAGTGTAGAGACTTTAAATTAAGATGGATTGTTGTGTAATTAAAGTGTAGAAGGTGTTAGCTAAGTTACTTGTTACATAAGTGTCGCGGGGAAAAATCGTATCTTTTTTTCGGGATGAGACACCTGATGCCTTCTTTGGGCTCGAGTGTTCATAAAAATGATTTTTCTTTTGTTTTGACCAAACTTTTTATTGTTTCCAAAGTAGGAAAAGGAAAAAAGCTGCAATAACCTTAAAAGTGGGGGAGAGATCTTTGGGTAAGAGGGTTGGTTATACGAAGGGAAGGTATTAGCACCCAACGTATCTATAGTACTCTATAGGTTTCTTTGTTATGTCCATTTCATTCTATGCTATTGGGGTTCTGTTGTGAGATAGGTGGGACCTAAGGTGTTTGTTTGATTATGCTCGCAAAGATCATAGCGATCTTCTGCATACATATCCCTTAGAGGGAATCAGAGCATCTGTAGCTCGGGTCTACGGGTGCTAAGGTTTGAATGGTTTGAGGGAGAAGTTTTGCTCGCCAAGGATACGACCTTGTGCCTACGTATTTTCAAAGGGATGTTGAGAAATTCAGAGCAATCGTAGTTCCCACTTATGCTAGTGGAAGCAAAGGATAAGAGACAAATGTCATCTAAATGTTTGATGTATCTAATCTATATCATCACATACATCTGTTTGATTTTTGTTTGAAAATCTTTTCATTATAAGCCCTGGGCCATGCCACTTATGGTGCTTAGAATGATAAAGATGTTTCTTTTTTAGCCAGCCTTGTGGCAAAAACTTTCAATGAAGTCAGCCTTGTGACAAAAACTTTGATTAATCAGCCAGTATGGTGGCAAAAAAAAGTTTGATTGATTAGCCAGCCTTGTGGCAAAAAAGAAAAAGTTAAGTTGATTGATTGATTGATTGATTGTTTGTGATGATATAGAAGAGATACTCCTATCATAGAGATGATAAATGTCTAATCTCCTAGGGTATTTGATTTGGATATTGGGGATGCTTATAAGAAGCTCGTGGGTCCTTGTACGAAGCCCAAGAGGAGGCTATCCGGGGGTCCTTGCATTGTAAGCCCAAGAGGAGGCTATGGGAGGGACTACCGAGGGTCCTTGCATTGTAAGCCCAAGAGGAGGCTATGGGAGGGACAAGTCGTTTGTACGAAGCCCAAGGGGAGGCATGGTATAGTTGGTTTGAGCTCTTAGAGCGATTTCACCGGGAAACCATACTCTATGTCCTAAACTAAACTAGGGAGATTCTTTGCACGAAGCTCAATAGGAGGCTATGGGGAACCTAGTGTTGTACTAAGTTGAACAAGCATATATATAACACAATCACAAATATGAACAAGTACGAACAAATATGAACAAGTACATGAACAAACATGAACAAGTATGAACAAGCACATATATATGACAAGGTGTGTGTATACAATGGAGTTTATGAAGGAAATATACCTGTAAGCATGATCCGTTTGTAAACACAGGGGCTCGGGACTTATACTCGGGGAGAGACCCACTTGAGTTTATTCAAAATCTATGTAAACAAATATTTACAAAAGGGCTCGGGACTTATACCTACATGGAGGCCCATGGTATTTTTGGAAAGATTTAAAGAAAACCTTCATTTTTTGATTTGTTGTTCGAAGTTAAAAAAACAAATTGAACGAGATATATACAAAAAGGTATGTGTACAATGAAATACCTAATTTCATGTACAGGAATGGGACTTATACCTATGTGGAGGCCCATGTTTTATTTTATAAAACATGGTTGATTATTTTGTTAAAGAACGCGAGGTTTCGTCGTTTTGAAAACAGTTTGAAAGTTTTGTTTTGAAAGAAGTTTTCTGTTTAAAGAAAAACTGTACAAAAAAGGAAAGGGACTTATACTCTCTAATATTCGAGAGGCCCATTGAGTTTTTGAAATCAATTGATCAATCCAAAAAGATTTGATCAATAGTTTTTTGAAAAGAAAACCAAAAAGAAATGGTTTATTGTTTTGAAAAACGGTGATCGCTTGTTTTAAAACGATTTGAATTTTGACAAAAGTCAACTTAATTAAGATAAAAACAAATTTTATGCTTAATTAAGACCTAAAAAATTAGGGTTTGATCACAAAAATATTTACAAGTGATTAGGTTTGAAAAATCAAATAAAAACAATATTTAAAGTATTAAAAAACACTTAAAAACATGTTATTTTAAACCTATTAAAAACATATTAAATAAACATTTTTTTTGTGATTTTTTTTTTATATTCATAAAATATATATATTAAATAAGAAGTGTACAAAAAATGAGGCAAAAATGAATTGATTTGAATGGTTAATTAATTGAGTGAAGTTGTTAAGAAAATGAAGAAAAAAAGTGATAAAAAAAATAGAGTTTGGTCCTGCCAGGGTTTGAACCCACGCCCTCACTCTCACCAACCAAAACATGAACCAACTACGCCACGCTTGTGGCTTGTTAATAACACGCGTTGAACTTATTATATTTTAAAACAAGGATTTGAATTTTCTGAATCAAAAATGGCGCCAAGAACACACCTTCAACTGATTTTTTGAAAATCTTTGAAACTGAATTGTTTTGATCAAGTAAAGGGTCTATTTCACTCGATTTTCCATAAGGAATATGATGGTGATCTTTAATTTCATTTATTTTTGTTCTAAGATGGTTAATTTTCGCATGAACATGAAGAACCCTAAAACTGAATTTCAACATGAAATCGTGTATGATTGATGAATTATGAAATTGATTGAGGGTTAATGATCAGTGATAGTGCAGAAACAAGATGGCAAAGCAATATTTCATTTATGATGCATGATTCATAGAGTTTGAAGTTCAAGTGTACTTACCTCAAAAACGGCCAAACTGAGAATTGAATTTTTATCTGGAGGTGTTACAGATGCTTTGTAACAATCTGGATAGCTTCAATGATGATTATGGAAGGTGTCTGGATGCTTGGAGTGAATTGAAAACACCTGGAGCAGTTGGTGGTACCCGATCTGCAGTTAAGCCTAAGTGAGGATCGAATTTGATGATGGAGGTGTTTCAGATTGTTGGTGATGGTTGGGATAGTCCTATATGGTATATGGAATGTGTTTGGATGTTTAACTTGGACAGAAATGAGCTAGAATGAAAATTGGCATGATAAGGCTCATTATGTGTTCATATGGAGGTTGAAATGAAATTCTGAGTTTTGGGGTAATTTGAGGTGTGTGAGTGGTTCAAACACTTCCTAATTGATGTTTAGAAGTTGTTGGAATCATCACTTTGGCCAGAACTTCAAGGATTTGGAGGTTGGAATTTCTACCTCCTTGAAACTTAAGAAACTTGCATTCTAAGAAAGAAAGAGAAAACCTATAATTTGTGAGGTTTTGGTGTGATTTTGAATGGAGTTTGGGCATCTATTTATAGGCCAAGAGTTCTGAACTCAGAGCTTTGCAAGTTGATCAAGGAATGGTGATTTGGCATTTGGAGATAAAATGGAATCTTTACATTTAATGCAAATGGTTAAAAGTGACTTAACCATGGTTATTTTGCCAAGCTTCTTATCTCTTTCCTATCTGATCTTAAACTAGAAAATATCTCTCAATTATTGCATTGGTGTGTCATCACTTGCATTATAGGTCATATAGCATTGAAACTTAGTGAAAATGGTTTGAAATTTCATGCATAATGACCTCTAATGACAAAATTCAAAACCATGGCTACACTCCATATTTTTTCATGCTCTTGGACATTTTGGAAAGCTCATGTTATGTACTTCAAAATCCTAGTTGGAAGTTTCTTCAAGACCTTTAAGGAAATGGGTGAAAAAGATACATGAACTTTGAGGAAAGTGAGATTTTAAGTGAAATTTTCAAAAGATACCAACTTTGAAGCTCCATATCTCTTAAATAGTTGATCTTTTGGAAAATCATCATTTGTGACAAAGTT
Source organism: Vicia villosa (assembly GCF_029867415.1). Lineage (NCBI taxonomy): Eukaryota > Viridiplantae > Streptophyta > Magnoliopsida > Fabales > Fabaceae > Vicia > Vicia villosa. Next base: position 636,787 of record NW_026705402.1, on the reverse strand, counting down.
GTTTATTGGATCCAAATCTACAACTTTCATGTTGGAAGTTTTTTTTAGTTTGTAGGTGAAAGTTTGAGAAATTCCCTTCCAAAATTTGGAAAAAACCATTGAAAAACACTTAGAATTTTTCTAAGTATGGAAAGTCAAACTTTTGACTTTTTGATTCTTGATTGATTTTCTTGATTTTTCTTGATCAAATGACTTCATATATCATATATTGATGATTTGAAACTTCAAAAGTCATGGTTGACCAAAAATTCCAAAAAGTCAATGGTGATCTTGTACAGTTGACTTTTTCAGACGGATCGCGTTTCTGGAGATTTCAAATGAACCAGGCTATCCTCACCAAATGAATGGTATGAATGGATAATATTGAGGTATTGGAGGACCTTGAGCCATTGTTTAAGTTGTGGCACCATGTTCTGATTAAAAAGTCAATGGCTCAGGTGAATTAGGTCAAAAACCCTAATTGTCGACCTGATGAAATTGATGACTGTGGATCTTGAATTAAGATGTAATTTCCATTGGATATTGCCATAGGGATTATTTGAAGATGATTGAAACCTTTGAGTGACTTCCTGGGGATTTTTAGGGTTTCCCAAATGTGATCCCTGATTTCAGTCCCTGATAGTTCAAAAACCCTAATCTGATGATTTGAAATTTCACTGTTGATCAATCCTGGTGTAGGAGGTGTCCTGAGCCAATGGATTAGGTAAAAATGATGTACTTGGGGTCTTGAGGTCATGTCCCAAGTAATTAGGTCAAATCCTGAGCAAAAGTCAGGAGTATACTGTCTTCAGTCAAAACCCTAATCTGGTTGATTCAAAGTCCCTGAGCTTGTTGAAATGAATCTTTGAGGACCAAATGTTGACTGTTGATGAAGATAATTCTTTTGAGATGAAGGGAGAACAAAACCCTAATTGATTGTTACTTGTACTGATGAGTGATTTCTTGATTAAACCCTGCTGAGTCACAAGTAGCAAACACAAACTATGCAATTTGTTAGAGATGCAAATGATGCATATGCAAATGATATGAGGTGGTATCTTAGGTCAAAAATTGGGGTATGACAATAAGTAATAACTAATTTAATTGGTTAGGTTGTTAGTTCTTGTTAGTGTTTGTAAGTCAAATTAGAGCTATGTAACTAATTACCATTGGTTCATTAGTGAATGCATACATATGTAATTCCTTAACTTTGTAATCCACTATACGGTTTGGTTGAGGCTAGAAGGAGATATCAGCTTCCACTTCAATCGTATCCAAAAGGATACGATGAAACGAATCGAAATGAACTTATAAAGTTGAGACACATGGTAAACATCATGAGTTCTGGATAGTGAGGGAAGGAACCTAATTGGTACGCCACTTCGCCTATCTGTCTTATGATTTGCTAGAGTCCGATGTATCTCAGGATTAAATTTATCATCTTAAATGGTCCGTTTAACCTTAACTTTGAGGTAACCTTCAAGAATACGTGAACTCTCTCTTCAAAGTCCAACGACCTTCACTGTTGATCCACATAACTCTTCAGGCATATTGAGCTTTATTCATCTTATCTCAGATCATTCTTACCTTCTTGATGGTTTCTTGGATAATCTCAGGTCCAAGAACCCCTTTATCTCCAACTTCCACCCTACACATAGGAGTTATACATCTTCTTCCATACAAAGCTCCATATAGAGTCAATCCGATGCTTGCATGGTAACTATTGTTGTAGGCGAATTCAATAAAGGGTAAATGATCTTTTCAATTTCCCTCGCTATCTAAAACACATGTCCGTAAAATATCCTTCAAGGTTTGAATCATCCTCTCGGTTTGTCCATCCGATTGAAGATGATCTAACGTGCTCAGGTCCAGAATCGTCCCCATCGTATGATGAATCCTTCCTAAAATCTCGAAGTAAATGGGTTGATTTGGTTAACCTGTCCATAATCACCCACATCAAGTCGTGACCACCAAGTGTACAAGGTAGCCCTACCACGAAGCCCATCGACACACTTTCCTATTTCCATTCAAGAGTCTCCAACGATTGCAGCAACCCACCTGGCCTCTAGTGTTCAACCTTTACCTACTGGCACACTACACCAGTGGCCACATATTCAACAATATCCTTCTTTATCCCATACCAGCACTAATTCTTCTTCAGATCTTGATACATCTTTGAAGAATCAGGATGAATAGTGAACCCACTCTTGTGCGTTTCCTCTAGGTATGCTCTCCTCAATTTCAAGTTATTCGGTACATAAATTATCTGATTAAATAGGATAGTTCCATCCATATCTCTAACGAAACCAAGATGACCAACCCTAGGCGGTAGCTATAAATTTGACAACTGACTCTGCCGAATTCTCTCCCTCAGATTATATACAATACTCATGTTGTCAATCAGGACACCAGCCCGAGACCATGAAAATTAAAGATCAAGATTCAAAAACTTCTCCAACATATCATACTCTTATACCATTAACTCAATTGTGCTCACCTTCCTCCAACTTAACACATCTTCCACCTTATTTACTTTTCTTGGATGGTACTTCAACTCGAAGATAAAATCCTTCAGATATTCCATCTATCTCCTTCGCCGCATGTTCAGTTTCTTCTGATCAAAGAGATATTTCAGGCTTTTATGATTACTGAACATTTCAAAATGCTCCATACAAATAATATCGCCACATTTTGAGTGCAAAAACTATAACAACTAACTCAAGTTCACACGTTAGATAGTTCTCTTCATGAGGTTTCAATGGCCAAGATGCATACATTACACCTTGTCCATCCTGCATTAGGATACCTCCTAACCCTTTCTTCGATGTATCGCATAATACTTCATAAGAACAATTAGGATCCAAAATTATTAAAACGATAATGATGGTTAATTTCTCCTTTAATTTAACAAAATCCTGCTCACACTCTGAATCCAAATGGAATGAGACTTCCTTCCGAGTGAGTCTCGTTGATCACATAGTGAGTGAATGTGATGTGCAATACTTCAACTTTCTCTCTATGTGTATTGTATGTATAAGAACAAAATGATTGATACTCCCCCGTCCTACAATGAGTGACTCATTTGGAATAAAGTAGTGTTCTAAAATGAATGATCAATTTCAATTTTCAATACACTTTTTCTAATTCTTTATCATTTCCAATACATGATAAAGAGTATTATAGTAAAAATATTATTTTCTCTCTTATTTTTATACACTTTTATTAATAGGTGTGAAATGACTCATTAAGTCATTCATTGTTGGACTGCTGGAATATAATTGTTTGGGATTGCAAAAAAATCTATAACACTCTAATTAGTACTTTGAAATTGTAAAACTTGGACAGTTGTAACTAGGGCTGTTCACAAAAAAAAATCGTCGAACTGAACCAAACTGTTGAACCGAACCGAACTGGAGTTAAATTAACTAAACATTAATGGTTAGTTAACCAAACCGATAAGCAATTAACCACTTTGAATTTAATTTCGAACCGAACCGTTAAAACTTTAGTTTCAAAATTCTAACTTCTAATAACTTCAAAACACTCAAGCCTGAACCGTGAAACTTTCTGAATCTGGTGTAGAACCCTAAACCCCAAATTGGTGAAGAACCCTAAACCCCCAAATTGGTGAAGATTCCAAATCGTCAAACCCAAAATTGGTGAAAGAACTAGGTTACTCTCTCTAGATTCCAAATTGTCTTCTGAATCTACATTCTTCCTAAGCTTATTCATAAGTGCTTATTTTTATAAGCATTTGTGCTATAAGCTGTTTATCCATACAGCCCTAAATATTGTCAAAGTTGACTAATTTATGATTTTTTTTAATGAGTTTGGTAATTTGAATTAATTTAAATTTTGATTATGAATGTAGATTAGAAAAAATTTAAGTTAAAAATTATGTATAATAGTATATTAAAAAAGTTTATAAAATAATGCTAAAAATAAATTTAAATAGTTTTTTATTACAAAAATTTAAAATTAAGTATAACGGTTTGGTTCTTTAGCAAACGGTTCGGTTTGGAAAATTTGTCTTCTAATGATTCGGTGCGGTTTGAAATTCCTCACCGTTATGTCAAACCAAAACTTTTGGTTCAGTTCGGTTCTAAAAAAATTGAAACGATTCGATTCGAATGCCTTTATATAATAGTTCAGTTCGATTCAGTTCAATTTTCTGAAAAAATCAAACCATGAACAGCCCTAATTGTAACATCTAAATTTACAAAATGACAAATTCGTGTTTAAAGGGAAAATCGCTAACCAGTTTGATTATTATTTGTTTGTTAAAATTTGGAGTGAGGAGATGGTGAAACTACTAATAAAAATAGTGGAAAGAGTTGCAACATAGGTAATAACTAACAATAAACAAATAAATGTATTCAATAAAATATACTTCAACTAAAAAACATCTCCTACAACATTGAACCAATTCAACATTTTTGTTTTATTGACACTAAATTAACACACAATGACAATATATATCTCGATCTATATCTAGGGGTGCTCGCGGTGCGGTTTGGGCGGTTTTGACGAAAAAAATCATCCGAACCGCAAGAGAAAAAATAGTGCGGTTTGGTTTGGTTCGGTTGGCTTTTAAAAAAAATTCGAACCAAACCAAACCAAACTAATGCGGTTTGGTTCGGTTCGGTTGGTTCGGTTTTTTACAAATATTTTATTGAACCATACATACACATATAGATGATAACATAATTTTGTATTTATACATTCATACACGATCAAATAACAACAAAACTCGTCATATTTTGACAACTATGTAAAAATTAAATTAGACAAAAGTGGAATATTAAACATAAAATAATAGCATAAAACGATATAAAAATTATTATAACGAAACAAAAAAATAGAAGAGACGAAAAATTAGTGAAAGTGAAAAAGAAAAAAAGTGTTGAGAGATTAGAGAAGAAGATATGCGATAAAAACGAAACTGAAATACGGAACATTTACATAAAAATGAGAAGGTGAAAAAGAAAGAATATAAGAGAGTAGAGATTATAGAAGAAGAGGGAAGATGTATGTGGCAAAGAAGGTTCGATAATGTTATTAGAGATTTTAGAAGATCGGGACTGAAATTATATGTGTAAGGATGAGAAAATTGTTTGTAATCATAATGCTAATGTATAATAAGTTTAAGTTTGGGTTGAATGTGAGTTAGTAAAATTTAGGTTGTAACATAGTGCGGTTTGATTCGGTTTAGTTCGGTTTACAAAATACAAACCACAAACCGAACCGAACCGTGCGGTTTTGTAAAAACTGACCCAAACTAATCCGAACCAAATGCGTTTTTTTGCGGTTTCAGTTTGGTTTGGTTTGGTTTGCGGTTTTCTATTAGGTTGGTTTGGTTTTGATCACCCCTATCTATATCCCTCTTTTACTTTTATATATTTCATAATTTCATTGAATAAAAAAAGATAATTTACTCTTGTGTTGATTTTTATTTTATTTTGAAACTCTTGTGTTGACGATGGAGTGTAATGAAACTAAAGTGTGTTCAAGAAAAAAAGAAAAGATAATTCTCCAAGTCCTTCGCCGCAAGAATGCAAATGGCATTTGGCCAAAACCTTGGTTGCTGTGCCGCCTTCAATGGCTTTTGACTTTGAGAATGCCGGCAACAAAGCTACGACACCCATAAACAAACAAGTTTAAAAAATAAATTATTATATAGTAGTATTATTTTATTTTAAAATTTGTTGGAGATAGACAAGAAATACGTATAAATAAATAAAAGGATTTTTATTATAAAAAAGTGCCACTAAATATATTTTTATGTTAATAAACTAAATATTAAAATTAAAAAATTTTGTAATTAATATTTTATAAATATAAATTATTTTTATATCTAAACAAATATCATTTTTAAAATTTATTGAATAACTAAATCAAATATATCATTCATACAAGAATTTTAAAAATTAATATTTACTTATATATAAAAATGGGGAGGAAGTAATTTTTAATATTTTTATTATTCCATTTCAAATAAAAGATATGTTTGCAAGATCTAATACAAAGAATTCAAGACAAGAAATAAAATTGTCCGACTAAAAACTTTTTCTTATACATAATTTTATTAATAAATTTGAGAATATGATTCACATTGAGTCAAAAAATAATTAAGCTTCCGAGAAACTTGCATAAACATTAAGATATTAGGTATGGAAATAATTTCATATAAATTCAAATTTGTATTACAATGATCTCCTTGGGAGTCATCTATTTATAAGTTCCCTCTCAAACATAAACCTTTTCATCGACATACACTTGTACCATCGCTGACAATCTTACCTCGTCACGAATACTCCAACATATGACACACACTTGACCGCCACTTTGTCAAAAAGATACAAGGATCAAACCAATTAGTTCAACTATCAACTCTATACTACTAATGGAAAAGTTACTAGAGAAATTGAAAAAATCTCAACTACAATATTTAGACAAAAAAAATGCAATTTCTCTCAACAATGATTTTGCATCAAAAAGTTACAAACCTTCTCAACAACTTTTAACGGAAAAATTGTAATTCCTCTCTAAACACATAACTGTCCAAGCTCCAATACCACTCAAAGACCAAAATTGTTATGGTAAATAAACTCAAATTAACTCTTCATATTTATAAGAATATTCCACTTTTTTTTCTTCATATTATTCGATGTGAAACTTGGATGAGTACTCACTTTAAGACAACATATCTCTACATGCATTTAAAGTTCACATCTCTTCACTTCATAGTCTCCTCCATCCTTACAAAATAAAAAATTATCTTCATAACTAATCATGTTTGCATAAAGAACGATTTTCAATTGCTCAGTCTTCTTCTTTATGCTACGCAAATCATCTATATGGATTAAGGACATCTAACTTTTATGTCACCAAATTATTGACAATAATGAAACTTGAAAAAACTCACATCTATTGGTTGAAAAATTCCATCATGTTGATCACCATAGTTCTTTTCTTGTACTTCTTTAACTATTAGTATTTGATTGTCTTTGGGAGATTTATCAACACCCATAATTTGTTGAATATCCTTTAATGATTTCACAATTTCATCTAAATATAGTGTGCTCTTTCTTTCTAACATTAAATGTACTAGTGATTTGTAAGATTCAGATAGTGAAGCCAACAATGTTGGAAATTTTCTTAATTAATTAAAACTTTATGAACCCATACTTAATTCAAGATGAAATAGAAAGCGGAAGCGTACCTTTAAAATCCATGAATTTTTAATGAGAAGAAGATGATCTTGATAGGAAAATGACCTTCCAATTGTAGATTTCTTAATTCCTTAGTTTCTCTTTCAATGGGATAAAGAGAATAAATATTATATGATATTTTTCTAGTGTCGTGTCTACAATTGGGGACCATAACCCCTTATTTATATGAATTACATGCCCTTTCATGAAGAGTCATGCCTATTCAAGTTTAGAATCTCATGCCCTTCCATGAAGGGTCATGATTATTCAAGTTTTCTTATTCCAATTTTACCCATCACAAATAATAGAAATAAGACTTTTGGTATCTACACAATATTTTTCATGACAATTACATCCTTAGCCATAAATTTTACATTAAATAGATCACTTTAATTTGGCTAATTAAATAATGGTCCTAACACATTAATTTATTACATGTATGACCCCAAAAAATTCTAACAATCTCCCACTGGTCATATATGTATCCTTATAAATGTGTTAGACTTTATGAGCTCAAAATTTTCCATTATAAACATTGGACATATCCCCATCTCGTCCATTAATTACATCAATATATAGGACCAAAGCGGTTTTCTTTATATCAGTCATAATTAAACCCATCAATGATCACAAATAGAAACACAACTAAATGACATAGATTAATCATGAAATGTGCAGCATGAAAATCACATGAAGGTGATCAATACATGTCAATTTTCAACTGGTCCACCTTACTTTAATGAAATCCATATTATCATACAAAGTGCAATAAATTGAATAACTAAACTTTATTTCTTATCAGAACATAATATGAATATACTATCAAACATAGAACATAATTGATAAAAATGACTAACTCCCACTAAACCAAAGAATCCTCTAATTCTATAACACCCGTGTGAGCAGTTTGCTCATGAAAGACCTTGGGTGGAAGCCCCTTTGTCATAGGGTCCGCTATCATGGAGTTTGTCCTTAAATGTTCTATAAAAATTTGTCCACTTTGTACTCTCTCCTTTTGTCAATTATAGTTTATCTTAAATTGGCCAAATTGTGCAGGAAGAGATATTAATACCAAATGCACGAGTAAATTATCCGACAACTCAAGCTTTTGTGCCATAAATTTGTTGGAAGAAATATTAGACATTTCCATAATATACTTTCTTATGTTTCCTTTGCCTTTATAGTTTATAGAAATCAAGCTTTGAAGAAGTGTGCTTGCTTCCACTTTATCGCTTTTAGCAAAGTGCTTTTCAATTTTAGCAAGAAAATCTTTAGCATTTGTTATTTCTTTAGATATAGTATCCTTGAATGCCTCTGGAACGCCACACTTTATGATCATAAGACTCATGCGATTAGAGCGATCCCGCTTCTCATAATTTTCCTTTCATTAAAGGTACTAAAGTCTATAGGAGAAGGGGCTGATTTATCATTAATACAAGGTCAAGATCCATGCAGCCAAAAAACAATTAAAATATTTTCCTTCCAATCCTTAAAATTGGCACCATTAAGAACCGAAACTAATGATTTGAAATCAATCATAAATAAACTAAAATAATATATGTTCAAATAATGTCATAACTCATCTCAAGATATCTAGTGCACCATCAATATCAAGTCTTTGGACAATAATATTAATTGCTAGTGATACTCTTGTTATAACAATCCAACATTGATAATAAAACATGTCAAATAATAAACCACTCTTTGGATTGATTTATCATTCACATTTGAAACCTTAAAATTATCACATGTTTATCATTACAAGTGTGTGTATATAATCATGTCAAATATCAATTTTCCTTTGGGCCAACTAATACTCACATAGAAATATATGCACACTAACATTCAACATTTCTCATGATCAAATCCATAAAAGAAGTGTCACTTTGGTGATTTCTGATCTAAATAGAATCATTTAAATGTCAAATAACTTTAATTTAAAATTATGACAAATTGAATTAAATTAATTTCTAAAACTGACATATATTTATACCCCATATTAATTTTCATTAATAATATAGATAGAATTATATTGCATACATATCTATCTCAAATTATATGTAAAAAAAAAACACATATATATATATTTTTGATCACAAACAACTCAATGAATTTCATTTAATAAAATATGCTCAATACAAAGAGGAATCGAATTCAACACAATGCGTCTAGCCCAAGAATTGGCCGCCCTCGCAAGGGAATGAACAACCATATTCGCTTGACGTTTTACAAACTTGACCTCAAAGTTGGGAAAAGACTGAAGGAGAGTAGAAATAGACTGAATAATAATGCTAAATTCAGAAGCACCTTTATTACTAGAGTGTAAGGCTTGCGTAACTCTCTGGCAATCACTCTCAAAAATAACCGAAAGCAGGTTCATCGAGATAGCTCCAAGGATAGCTTCTTTAAGGGCCAAAGCTTCCGCTTCAATAATGCTAAATGTCCCTGGGTCCCAAGTAGTACCCGCACTAATGAAATTTCCAACGTGATCCCGCATACACCAACCTCTATTCGTAGTACCATTATTCTTATTAAAAGCTGCGTCAACATTGCATTTGATCCAACCCATTGGCGGTGGTCTCCACTCCAACTCATTATATGAAACGCATACACACCCAATTTAGACCCTTCCTTCCAACGTGATCCCACATACACCAACCTCATTATATGATTGAGCAAAAGTACGATTAACCTCTTGAGCATGAAACCAATCATTCCACCTATGAAACGCATACACACCCAATTTAGACCCTTCCTCTCGCTCTTGGTGCCAAATAAAATCATTCCTTTTCTTCCATAATAATTCAAGCATAACCGCAAACCTTCCCGCTGACTTTTTGTCCTCTTTCTTACAAATATCAAAGATAAAAGCCGTAAAATCATTGAATAGATGAAGGCGAGAATCAAGAAGGTTCGACAAACCTGAGGATCTCCAACAGGGAAAAGTAGCCTCGCATCCCAAAAAAAGATGCCCCTCGTCCTCCATATGATGGGCACAAAATTCGCATCCTAAAGGACACGAAACAAAATGTTGACGAAGCCGGGCACGTGTGGGGAGGCACCCAGAACATATCCTCCATAAGAGATGTTTCACTCTCGGTGGTGCTGCAATGTTCCAAATACTATTCCAATCCTCCATACTAGTGTTGTTATCGTGTCGACGAAAAGCATTGTACCATAGGCGATAACCAGATCTCACACTATACCTCCCATCCTGTTCCTCATTCCAAATTATCCTGTCCTCCGTAACATCTTCTAAGAGTGGCACCTGTAAAATCAAAGTAGTATCTACCTCATTGAAAAGTGTGCTAACAGCGTCGTAATTCCACTGTTTCTCATTAGGCCGCATAAGATCATTAACTGTAGCAACATACGCCTCATACTTTTGAGGTCCATTCAATCTAGAATTCTTGCTCCCCCGACACCATGGATCAGTCATAACCGATATACTACGACCATCCCCCACTATCCACCTACGCCCCAAATTCAAAACCTCCCGGGACTTCCAAATAGTTTAGAATCTCATGCCTTTCCATGAAGGGTCATGATTATTCAAGTTTTCTTATTCCAATTTTACCCATCACAAATAATAGAAATAAGACTTTTGGTATCTACACAATATTTTTCATGACAATTACATCCTTAGCCATAAATTTTACATTAAATAGATCACTTTAATTTGGCTAATTAAATAATGGTCCTAACACATTAATTTATTACATATATGACCCCAAAAAATTCTAACAAACAAAAGTAACACTTGCTCTTCATCTTTAATATATTTCCACGCATTCATGATTCTAAATAACAAATCATTAAAATTATTAATATGATAAAAAAACATTACATTCATCTTCCATCTTGAAGGAGTACAAGCTTTATTTTTATCATCAATCAATTGATTAAGGTGATTGATGCAAATTTGCTTTCTAACAAATCTCACATTGTCCTTGAAGACATTTATTTCAAGAGACTCATTTTAATCTGTAGAACAAATGTCAAGAGACTCATTTTAATCTGTAGAGCAAGTGTCAATCAAATTATGTTAACGTACTTTTTTTTTTAATTTTCAAAGGACAATCAAAATTCGATTTGTACCAAATAATTTTAGATTATGCGTTGTATATAAATATTTACCCTCATATTTTTAGTAGTATATTTTATTTGATTTTTCATATATTAATTTTATTGACACTACTAAAAATATGACATTTGCATAAAGGATTTTACATCAGGTATTAAATTATATGATGTGAAAAATATTTGTCAAACAATTTTACATCAGGTATTTATTTCCAATGATGTAAAAAATATATGAAAAAAATGAAAAGTGTATAACACAATGGCAGTATTGTAAATAAAATGAAAAAAATAGGCGGTGGCAAAATTGTAAATAAGATGAAATTATTTTATAAGGGATTTTACATCGGTTATATATATAAATCGATGGGAAAAATATCACGCACAATGTGGCCTTTACATCGGGTCTTGATTATAACCGATGGGAAAAATGTCACGCATAGCGTGGATTTTACATCGGGCCTTGATTCTAACCGATGGGAAATATAGCATAGTGGGCCTTTACATCGGGCCTTTGTAAAACCCGATAGGAAATGTTAAGAGAATTTATTCCATAAACCCTAACACTTTTGCAAAAAAATTCATTTCTCTGCTTCTTCTTTGAGCGCCGTCACTAACCCACGATTATGCTGCTTCTGCTTTCAAACAACCCAGGTTCTGGTTCGCTTACTCCACCGCCGCCGCAACCGCTAGTGGTGCTCTATCCCTCGATGTTTCTCAGAGTTTGCTTACTCCACCCCCACGATTTGCCGGCTTTCAAACAACTCAAGAAACTGCTATCGGTGTTCGTCAGCGAACTTCGATTTGCTTAGAGTTCGGTTCCTCCACCCCCACGATTTTCCGGCTTTCAAACAACTCAGTGAAGCTTAAGGATCAATACTGAGGGATTGGTTTGCATCTGGAGCTAAGTAATGCAGTTTCCAGATTTTGCTTTTGAGGTAAGAATCTTAACTTTGATTCTTGAAATGTAGTCGTTCATTCATGGATTTGAGTTAATATTCTTGCTTATGAATGTTGTTAGAGTAGATCTGAACTGGAGCTTTACAAAGCTTGAATGATTGATTTGTGCTTGTTTGAATCTTCTGCAAATTCGTGTATTCATGTTTTTGCGTAACTTCTTGTGCCTTGTTCTCTTTGATCTTGGATCTATTTGAAATTATATGAATCACATTTTGTAGTATGCCACGAGATATTTCTTTTACGCTTTGAATCAGGTAATTTGAGTAAGAAACGAGTGAGATATTTGATCTAAAAGATAGGTTCACGGAGCTGTTTTGCGCGTGCTATGGTTTGTGCTAAGGTTGAAGATGATGATGTGTTGCAATCTGATTGGCTTAATTAATTCATTTGCATTTTATTTCATTTTCATTTTAATTGATTTTGTTGAATTATTTTCATGACTCGTTCTTGATCCAAAAATTCCATAAAAAAATACTAGCTCATTTTAATATTTTGTGACATGTTTCTGATTTTTATATAATTGAATTGTATAATTGATTTTGATTTTTATATAATTGATGTGGAAAAAAATATTTGTTTGCTTTAATTAATTATTTTCATGTTATCTTCTTATTTTAAATACCATTTTTTTATTTTAATTCTCAATACCAAAAATTGAGAGCTTTGAGAACCTTGGGAGAAGGAAGGTTCATATCGGAGTTTCGAATATGAGTTTGGAATAGTGACATGGTAAAGCTCATCGGCGGTGCATATTGATTGTGGTTTTACGCTTTTCTTCTCCAAATGTAGTTTCTGGCACCAATGTTGTTCAGAAACATTTTTTGTTTTCAATTTATTTTTTTTATTTTTAATTTTCTTTGAAAAGGGTGTTATGTGAATGTGATGTAGGTTGTTTAGCTATTTCAAATATACAATTCAATTACAATTTTCTTATATGAGACACTTTTATTTTTCTATTAAATTATTTCATTTAGTTGTATCTTCTACACTAATAGCTCTTGGCTTAGTTTTGAAATAGTGAATGTATGAATTGTAATAGTATGTTATAATCTATCATCTATTATCTTTTACAAATTAAATTATTATAACTATATAATAACTATAATAAGATTCTACAGGTTCTTCTCCCAACCGCTTTCCTCCGAATTCCTCCGTTCGCCGACCGCGTTTTTTTTCCCGAACTCCGCCATTTTTCGCCGGCCTTTTTCTACAGGTTCTTCTTACACTTTTTGAAATGAATCTATTTTGCTTGTTTTGAAAAAAACAGCGAGTTTACAAAACATATTTATTTGTGATTACATTTTCTTTCATCTCTTTAATTCATATCAAACTATTAGATAAAGATTATAAAAGATAAAGATTAAACTATTTCATTTATTTTTCTTGTATATTGTAGAAATACTTTAGATATAATTTCTACACACACGTAAGTGTGATGTAAATTATAATTCTATATTTAATTTTATGATAATTATTCACTAATTATGTCATTCATTTGTAGACAAGAAAACAACATAACTCTAATGATTGTGGGTACTATGTGATAAAAAATATGTTGATATTGTCTCTGCCAATATAACTGAATCTTGGATGTAGGTAATAAAATAACTTTAATTTGTTATTTACTTTGCGTTTTGCAACTTAATGTGAATTTTCAAAGAATAACTCTATAGTGTTATTTACGTATTGTAGGTATTTGATGATCCTACATAATTAACAAGATGATTTGTATGATTTGCGACTCCATTGGGCAAAATGTTTCTTTGCGTTATATAAAGATTAAGCTTTATCTGGTGAGTTATATGGAATTGTCTATATCTCTGATTCGAGCTAGTTTCTTGACTTTGGTGTTAATTAGTGTTATTGTTTATTATCAGCAAATGTAATTTTGGTGTTGTCTTCAGAAGCTACAACTCATCTTCTCGTGGATGCATGTTGGTATTTCAAGTGCGCTAAAGGACTTAAATGGTTGGATATTTGTTGTTTTGTTATTTTGTTGTAGTCCACCGTGTGTAAACTTTCTTATGATTTTGTACATTTGTGTATCATAGATTAATACTTTTGTAAATTTTGAAGAATATATATATGCACCTTAGCTATTTGGTTTAATGAAATTATATCCTTCACTGGTTAGAAGAATATGAAAATAATGACCTAAATGTGGTTTGTGTGCTGTGGGAAAAATGTGCAAAATAGCAACCTAACTTTGGCATGTGTGGTATTTGAAACTTATATGAAAAATTAGGTACAAAAAAATTACAGGTTAAAATAGGAAAAATAGCTATTACACGCTTAAAAGCTAAAAACATATTACATCGGGCAAAATTGAAAACAGATGTAAAAAACATATCTATTACATCGGGTAAAATGGAAAACGGATGTAAAAACAATCTATTACATCGGGCGGACAGAACAACCGATGTAAAATATGACGTATATATATTTGTATAAAAAATTGCATTATTTTTTACATCAGGCATCTGAATTCAACCGATGTGGTATGTTAATTTTTCACATCGGGCCTTAGCCCGATGTAAAATGTCTTTGACTTATTACATCGCCTGGCTTTACATCGGGCCCTGGCCCGATGTAAAAAGTACTTTTCGCCCGATGTAAAAAGTACTTTCTGTACTAGTGTGAGTGTGCAATTTTGTTATATAAATTACAAACTATTAAATTATAAATATACTCCCTCCGAGAAATTTATTTTTTAGATTTATTAGATAATTAATATATTGGATCTATATATAGATCAGATTTATTAATTATTCAATGAATTTAAAAAGTAAATTTCTCTTATAATATGAGATAGAGGGAGTATATTGTAACGGAATTTTAGACCTTATATTAAATTAATGTGATAAATTAACTTTTGCACTAGACGCAATTTATGTTAGTGTTTTTAGGGAAATGCTAACCAGTACCTTTGGGTATTTGTTAAGTGATTAAAGTAGTAAGTTTTTATTAAAATGCGTGTATTTAATACATTAAAAATTGAAATGTTAATTTTTATAATGAATATTTTTCTTATTTAGTATGCTTAAAAAGTACCCTAAGAGCATTGGTTAGCCAGACCTGTGTTTTTAATATTTTTATTGTATTTTAAAACTTTAGTCTCTTAGATATATTTTAAAACTTTTGTCTCTCACATCTTAAATATATATTTTAAAAGTTTGAACAATTAAAGAATTAAAAAAATAGCACTAATTTATTTTTTTAAATAAATAAAGAGATAAAAATGCATTTAAAGCTAATTTTTTTTAGCTCATTTGATGTTTGAGAAATTAAACTCGAGGAGCATGAATATTTGTGCTCATACTGCTTAAAATATATAATAACATAAAAATAATAAGGAAAAAGCTAACATGTGCCCCAAGGGCACAAGTTAATGAAATATTTATGGAAATATTTTATTGGAACGCGTACATTCAATATATCGAAACTTTAAATTTGACTTTATTACATTTAATTACATTTAACTTTTTCTAATTATAGTATCATTAACATGTGCCCTTAGGGCACATGTTACATGACCAAAAAATAAACGTGGTAGTAATAGTAATAGACGCTCCGTTACCTAAAGGTTATAAACAATGCAAATATCATAAAGAAAATCACACACATACACACTCCAGTAAAAATAAAAATTAAAAAACCCGTTCCTCCATCTTCTACTTCCATTTTGTCTTTGTCCACTTCCCTTCATTTCACACCCAATCAATCAATTACCCTTTTCTTTAATATTCAACCTTCCAATGCGTGCTAATCCCAATTAATATACTTTATTAATTCAACCCGCATTTCCAGTCGCCTAACTCACTTCCCTTTCACCTAAAAACCCGTTTCGTTTCTTGTTCCCTTTTAAATGCCCTCTCACTTCGATAATCTCTCCGCTTGAGAGAGAGATGAGTCAGCTCGGTTTGTTATTGCAGGAGACCCGGGCTGAGTCAAGAACGATTCTCGGTTTGTTAAACGAACAAATGGACGGTGTTGATGGAGTTCCTCGGAGGAGACGTAGCTTCAAGGAACGGTTTGGATTCATCGGGATAGGTTGCTGTGGAGCCACGCGTGGATTCCGTTCTTCTTCTTCTTCCTCTTCATCTCAATTACCTCAGCAACAAATTTCTGATACGGATCCGGTTCAGGATCCGAGCGTCTGCGTTGGCCCGAATCCAACTGCTTCCAGTTCGGGTAATATGAATCTTGCGGCGGCGCTAGCGGCGGAGCGACAACTCCGAAGACAGCCGGTGGAAACTGTCGCCGGAGGGGGTAGGAATTCGGGGACACCGTGGAGAGTGTCGTTGATGAGGCTGTTAGAGGAGACGGAAAATGGTGACACGGTGGAGGCAGAGACTGTGAGAGAGGTGAAAGTAGGTGGTGTGGCGGGGAATGATTCGGTGTGTTGCGTGTGCATGGGAAGGAATAAAGGCGCGGCGTTTATTCCATGTGGACACACTTTTTGCAGAGTCTGCTCTAGGGAGCTGTGGCTGAACAGAGGCTCCTGCCCACTTTGTAACCGTTCGATTAACGAGATTCTTGATATTTTCTAGAAAGTTCTTCAATGAGGTGATGAGGATCTTTGTCTTTTCAACGATCTCAGTCTTTTTCACGTGTAATATGAATTTCGTTTGCAAGAAATTTTTTACGGATTGTATATACTATGAATATGATGATTGGTGATGAACATCCATTAGACAAAAAAAGTTGGCTCCACTATTTAGTTTTGAATTATTTTACTTTTTATTTGTGGATTTATTTGAATACTAAATTAACTTGTGTTTAATCATACACTAATTTTATAATGGAGTGCAGCTAATGATGCTTTTTTTCTTTGTTGTTTTCTTCAACACTAATCCCATCACGAAGTTGACTTGATCCAATTGTTTTTCTATTCCTAGAAAATCAAAACAATCATTAGTAGAAGAATAAGTAAATATGTAATTCATATCATTGGTTATTTTGTGAATAGACAATAAATTAAAACTGAGTTGGGGAATTATTTATTCCGAGATAATAAGTAGTAGTACAAGTTTTTCCGATATGAAGACTCTTTAATTGTGTTCACTGTTCAATCAACAATATGAAAAAGAACAAAAATTCTTCATTCTTAGATGTCCTTCGTGTGTAGTAGAAAGGTTGATAGATTTCACAGTATTTTGGATTTTCATCCCTAACTGTCATGATATTTTTGAAAAATCTTTGCATAAACTTTCCTATGTAAACTCAAAATTGATATTAAGCAAAAGCAAACATAAGGAGAATAGTTTAGTAATATTACACCAAGCATTTTTGCATGAGAAATTCCTCAATGTGAAAGAAAAAATCACAAGATTTTGTTTAATAAAATGTCTTCATTGTTAAAAAAAAAATAGAATTACAAATTCTCTTGATACCAAAAGCTATCTATCAACTCTCATCAAACTATGATATAAATATCATTCTCTTTCTCTCTTAGAGATTAGAACTCTATTTCTCATTATCACTATAAGATTATCTTTTAGATGGGTTGTCAGAATGCTTCCTATTTATAGAAAAATGACATATAATTTAGAAATTTCAATAAAAGACAATGGATAGGCAATACTTAAATTTACAAGGTTGTTATAGATATCATCTTTATTTTTTCACCAGCTTGAATGTTTAGTCTCAAGGTTCAAAATTTAAATATTTTTTGTGATTACCTATCAAAATTGAGGGAATATATGCGTGATGAGAAGCAGGTTGAGTACTTGTATATTTGAAAGAACTTTTCTGAATTACTTGAATTAAAGAAGGGAAAGGAAGTGTTGATTAACAAAAATAAGAAATGTGACGTTCATTGGTAAGGATAAGCATTTCAATTCTGATGAGATGTTTAATGTGCAGACATGTTACTTGTGGACAAACAACATAGTAAGTTTGGGGTTGTGATGACAGTCGGTCATTAAGTAATATTTTTGAGCAATATCAAATCAAACCAGTGGAATAATGAGTAAAAGTCATGCCAAAGTATAGAGAAGTGAGCAAAAATCTATCAAGAGGAAGAAATGTGGACTTCGTGAATATATTGAAGAAAAGGGAAGAAAATAAAAGCATATAGCCTCAGGATTTCACACGGCCGCGATGCTAACATTGTTGTTAGTTGAAAATAATAATTCAAATGCATGCAATAGGCTACTGAAGATTGATTGCAAGTCACAACTTCTCAAATAAGCACTTCTAGAAAGTAAGAAGTTGATTTTCGAGTTGGTAACCTGTTACATAAAATGATGTAACCGATTACATGAAAACATAATTAATGTGTTTATTTTGATAGTTACAGTGGTAACCGGTTACCTGAATGACATAACCGTTTACCAGTCCGAGTTGTTGTCTTTTTTAGCTGTTTTATTTGATGTATTTGGATCCCAATCATTGTAGCTTGCTTGTATAAATACCCTTAGTGGTATAATGTGATTAGTAATGAAAATTTGATTTCTCACCCTCAATAATATTCTCTCTCTAATATTCTCTTATTCTCTCACTTCTTGTTCTCCACAAACACCAAAACCTCCATTGATTCAACAATTCAAGTTTTATGTTTTAACATTTGGCATCAAGAGCCTGGTTTTGATCCATAATCTGTTGTGCAAACATGAACACAGTTTCCAATGGTAGAGTTCCCACAAGCCTACCAACCCTAGATGTGAAGAATTACGACAAATGGTCCAAATAAATGAAAGTGTTGTTTGGGTATCAAGATGTTCTCGAAGTGACCAATACCGAGGTTAATCCACTCGTCGCAGATGCTACTGATGCGTAAAAGGCTACCCATAAGGAAGAAAAGAAGAAGGACTACAAGGTGTTATTCTTGATTCATTCTTGTGTCGATGGTGACAATTTTGAGAAAGTTAGCGATTGCGAGTCGGCAAAAGATGTTTGGGATATTTTTGAAAAAGCTTATGCAGGGGCTGATAAGGAAAAGGTGGCGAGGTTACAAATTCACAAATAGCAACTCAAATTGATTCAAATGGAGGAAAAGGAAACAATCAACGATTATATAACAAGAATTACGCGTTGGGTGAATCAAATCAAGTCTTGTGAAAAAGCTATTTTGGAGCAGAATGTTGTGTCGAAAATCTTGCGTTCATTAACACCAAGATTTGACAACATTGTAGTGGCGATTGTAGGGTCGAAGGATATTCTGACTTTGAGCAAAGAGGAGCTTCAAAGCTTTATTGAGGCTCATGAACGAAGGATGGATGAGAGGAGTAATGACAAAGCAAAGGTGGAGATTGCTTTACAAGCATGGTTCAATGAAAAGAATAAGAAATAGAAAGGAAAATGGCCCATGAAGAACAAGAGAAATGTGCAGAATTTTGGTGGAAAAGATTCACAAAATTCAAGGAAGTCGACGAAAAAAAGGGGTCAGAGCAGCTGCAAAAATGCTAGCCATGGCAACCGGGATGCCATCCATTAATATTCCAGCAAAGATTTGTAAAGAGTGTGTGCAAGGGAAGAAACACAAGAGTAAATATAGAAAGGGTGCATATTGTAGGACCAAGAATCATCTTGAGGTTGTGTATTTAGATGTATTTGGGTCGATATAAGTTGACTCACATGGTGGCAATACGTATTTTATCACATTTATCGATGATTTTAGTAGAAAGCTATGGATATACCTAATCAAGAGAAAGGATGAGGTATTTGAAGTGTTTAAGAAGTTTAAGTCCATGGTTGAGTGGCAAAGCGATCACAAACTTAAAATTCTCAAAACTTATGGTGGAGGTGAATATGTCTCAAATGATTTTGGAAAGTGTGATGGAGAGGGGATAATGCATGCGGTTGTACCATCCTATACAACGTATCAAAATGGTGTTGTCGAGAGGAAACATTGATCGATCATGAACATGGTGAGAAGCATGTTAAAAAGGGATTATTTTTGAAAGGGCTATGGGGAGAAGCCATTTCCACAACTACCTATTTGTTGAATAGATGCTCTGTTGATGCTCTGCTCTATATTATTGTCTGATTGGCATTGATGTTTGGCTAAAACATATAATAGCAGCAAAAAATATTTTTATGTATAAGTCTTGCAATCACAAAAGAAGTAGTTAGCTACAAAAGCCAGATGTTATATGGAATGTCATGACATCAACCCATGACATCGCGCCTGCAGAACTGGAAGAAAGATTCAGTTTGTTACTCAACATATACAGGATATTCGTAGAATATTTTGTAATCTTATGTGGCGCAAATTTAAAGGTCTAAAGAATATTTGAAGAATCAGATCAGAAGATTGAAGATTCAGGAAGAATCAGATCAGAAGATTGAAGATTCAGCAGTTTCTAATTTAGGAGATAAATTAGGAAACTCATGATTAAAAGACTTTGATTGTAGCAGAAGATTTCTGCAAATTTGTAACAGCAAAGAGTGCTGTGATTTTAAGCCCAAGTCTAACTGGGATCAGGTTATAAATAGAAACCTTTGTAACCTAGTTTGTGAGAGCTAACCGAGTATTGGCAAGATGTAGTTTTTAGGGTTAGCCGTGTAAGTGAACCACCCGGTTTGTGGGATGGTCACTGATATGTGATTCTCGAAGCTGTTAAGCAAGAGAAGTTTAGTGTGAATCTCAAAGCCTGTAGGTAAGAGATGTTGTGTTCTTGGAGGAAGCTGTTAAGCAACTTCAGGTTATGTTTGTTTATGTATTTAAAATATTGGTAATTAGGTCGTCGATGCAGTGGCTGAGTTGTTGACTGCTAGACATCATTGCTATGATTGGGAGTGGAATGGAGATATTCCATATTTAAGGAGAACCTAGATAGAAGGGTCATTGGGTAGTGAATAAGTGAGGAGTTGTAAACTAGGAGTTTAGCTCTGAATTGATACTGGTAATAGTGAACTTCATCCATGGCTTGGTAGCCCCCAGAGTAGGTAGTTAGACCGAACTGGGTTAACAATTCTGCGTGTTGTTTATTTTCTGCACTGTTATTTGTATTTCTATCTTGTCTGTTTTTATAATGTCAGATCAGATGTCATGACATCCATATATGACATCCGAGTCTATCATACCAGAATTTTCATGCCCTACAAAGAAACTTGAGAAGCTAAATCTAGAAGAGGTATGGTCTAAATTCAAACCAAATCTAAAACATTTGAGAGTTTTTAGTTCGGTAGCATATCGACATGTTTCAGGTCAGCTTAGAAAGAAGTTGGATGACAAGGGTGAGATAATGTTACTTGTTGGATATCATCCTATTGGAGGTTATAAGCTGTTTGATGTTGAAAACAAGACGACCGTGATCATCCAGGATGTTGTTGTCGATGAAATGAAGCGCTTCAAACTTCCTGAAAAATTCTGTCAGGAGCATGTATCTGGTTACAAGCAGCATGTAACCGGTTACCAGAACAAATTTTTGGGTTATGAGGTTTCAGAAGCTACTGTACAGCCGCACATAGAAGCTCTAACGGAGGAAAATGTTAAAGTACCAACTAGGCAAATAGGTTTGCCTAAAAAACTCAGAGATTATGATATATTCCATGACAATAAAATCAATGATGATGGTGATTTTGTCCACTTTGTGCTTATGGCCGAATCCAAGCACGTTAACACAAAAGAGGCATTGAGTGATCCAAAGTGGGTGGGTGCAATGAAAAAGGAGTTGTAATCTATAGAGAAAAACAATACTTGGGACTTTGTGTGTCCGAACATGGATTTTATGTGAAGTCAGATACAAGTGAAGGTGTGATCATACTTGGTCTACACGTGGATGATTTGTTGAACACATGCAGCAATGAGCTGGGTACTTCTAAGTTTAAGAGTGAACTTATGAAAGAATTTGAAATGAGTGACCTTGGCATTATGACATACTTCTTTGGCATAGAGTTTCACAAGTAAAAAATGTGGTTGCTAATGCATCAAAGAAGATATGCTCTTGAAATATTGAAGAAGTGTGATTTGGAGCATTATAATGCTGCCACTACACCGGCTGAAGCAAGGTTACAGCTGTCCAAAAGTGAGGATGAGTAGAATGTAAACTCTACTCAATATAGGAGATTGATTTAATCACTATGTTACTTGTGCAATGCGGGGCCAGACTTGGCATTTAGTGTCAGTTTTGCGAGTAGATTCATGGAGAGACCGAAGGTGTCTCACTTGGTAGCAGTCAAAAGAATCCTAAGATATGTCAAAGGGTCCAATGGCCGCAAAATTCTCTTTCCCGTAATAGATACGGGTAAAAAATGCAATTTTCGTGGTTTTATCGATTACAACTGGTGTGGAGATAAAGATGATCGTAAGTCTATAGCTGGATACATCTTTATATTTGGAAGAACACCATCTCAAGGTGTTATAATAAGGAACCGATAGTTGTACTCTCTTCATGCGAGACCAAGTATATTGCAGAGTTATTATGCGCGTGCGAAGCCGTGGGGCTAACGAATTTACTGCAGGAGCTGCACTGCAATGAGGGTGATGTTGTCACACTCTTGGTTGGTAATATTTTAACCATTAATGTTGCTAAGAAACCAATTGCACATGGGAGAAGAAAGCATATTGAGATGATGTATCAATACTTGAGGGATTTTGTGAGAGAAGACAAGTTATGATTGGGATATTGTAGAAGTGAAGACCAAGTTGTTGATTTGTTGACAAAGGGAGTCACAAATGATGTGCTCAAAAGATTGAAGATGAGCATGGACATGGAGAACTTGGAGCATTTGAATTAAGGTGGTGTGTTAGTTGAAAATAATAATTCAAATGCATGTAATAGGCTACTGGAGATTAATTGCAAGTTACAACTTCTGAAATAAGCACTTTTGGAAAGCAAGAAGCTGATTTTTGAGTTGGTAACCGGTTACATGAAATGATGTAACCGGTTAAATGAAAATATAATTAATATGTTTTTTTGATAGTTACAATGGTAACCGGTTGCCTGAATGTTGTAATCAGTTACCGGCCCAAGTTTTTCTCTTTTTAGCTGTTTTATTTGATGTATTTGGATCCTAGACATTGTAGCTTGCTTGTACAGATACCCTTTGTGGTATAATGTGATTAGTAATGAAAATTTGAATTCTTACCCTCAGTAATTCTCCCTCCCTCTCTCTCTCTCTATAATATTCTCTTATTCTTTCACTTCATCTTCTCCACAAACACCAAAACCTCCAATAAATCATCAATTCAAGTTTTATGTTCTAACAATTGTGGACGCGATGATGTTACATCGTGGACATGATGCTTATTAACGCAGTCAGTAATTCCTATAAATATCTATTTTGGACTACTTTTTGAGAGGTTCCGAATTCGATAGAGAAAGCGACGAATTTGAGTTCTACATCAAGGATTTTGAGGGTTTTGGAAGCTATTGAAGACATTAAATTTCATGTTTTTTTCATCTAAACTCATGGTAATTGTTACATGCACTATGAGTAGCTAGATTCCTTAGATTAGGTCTTTTTAAGACAAACCTACTTGTATCTTGGTAGATCATATGGGTATTTGATTTTAATTGAATTCTTTTATGTTATTGTTATTATTTAATTGTTCTTGATTCTAATGCTTTTTATGTATTGATGAATGCATGAATCAATATCAGATGAGTATGAATTATTGATTGTAAGTCTATCGATATGATATAGGGCAATAATTCAACTTAGTAAATAACTATGAATAGATAATTATAAGTTGTGGCGTTTGAATTAATGAACATAGAATACCTAATTTAACTCCTATTTGGCCTAAGGAATTAGGAAATTATTGTGTAGATTAGTGAGTTGTACACCAAAAAAATGAATACAGCAGTCTTGTTAATTTGCTGTAAGACTTTAATATATTGGAAACTGAGTTAACACACAGTTCATCGACAATTATAAGTAGGGAAGTCAAAAGAAAGATCTAACCGCCTTTAACTATTGAATTGTATTTTGACTATTTTCTCGTTTTATTCTCAAACTGAATCAACCTTAACACTCCCCCCATTTATTTACTTTAATTCGCACTATTGTTACCTTGTTTAAATTCGCAATCCCTGTTGTCATACCCCAATTTTTGACCCTAAGATCACGCATCATTTGCATACCAATCATCAATCAAGAAGTTTTAACCTAGATCTCTACTTGCAATGTTGTGCTCAATTCATCTGCAAAGGAATCATCGAGCACCCATGTTTTAGTTTGTATATATTCCTTTACTAACCAAAATACCAAAAATATTGCCTTGTGCTCTTGTATGTTTGTGTTTTATAGGTACCAAGTCAAAATACCCATCAAAGGAGCATTTTTCAACATTTTCACTGTGCAAATCGATTTGCATAAGGTGTAAATCGATTTACACAACTGTTTCTGCACCAGATTTGCTCCTTCCATCAGTGCAAATCGATTTGCATAAGACAGCAATCGATTTGCATAACTGTTTTTGCCCCAGATTTTGCCTTTTTTCAGCCATGTAAATAGATTTGCATAATGTGCAAATCGATTGCACCAGCACGAATTTGGAAAAATGAAGGCAAATTTCAGCTTTTTGAAGTGTTGACATCATTTGCAAGCATGGGAAGCATGACTTGGTTCTTACATTTGATTTCCTACATCATCTAATCATGTACCCTCATGTGATTGCATCAAGGCCATTGGATCTCATTTTTGGCTCCAAATCACTTTTCCAAGCCTAATTCTATTTTCCAATCCTAACTCCAAGCCACAAAATTTCCCAAGCCTAAGTGCTATAAATTGAGGCACTCCCCTCTTCATTTTTCAAGCTTTGATAGCCAAGAAACTTATTGCAAATTCTCTCCTCATCTCTTCCAAACCCGTCACTCAAAGCTCTTTTTCTTCCACACAAATTAGTGAGTCACATCTTGAACCTCACTAATTTAGAGCTAAACCTCAACATAAACACTACTTTTCTTCATCAATTGTGAGAGATCAAGGCTTGTGGTTGTGTGTTCTTGAAGAAGATTCAAAGTTTGTGAAAGATTTGGTAAAATTCTAGATCCATTCCATAATTCAAGATGTGATCCATTGTTGTTTATGCTTGATGCACCTTTGGTGCTACATTGATGAGATTTGCTTGCTTAATTGATACATTTTCGTGCACAAATTGATCCAAGATCACAAGGTGTTTGGTTTTATGTTTAAACAAGTTTTCTCCTCTTTATTTGCTGTTTTTTTGAAAACTGTGTTATGCAAATCGATTTACATCTTGTGCAAATCGATTTACACAACTGAAAACTGCGCAGATTTTGAAAACAGAGTTGTGCAAATCGATTTACACTCTGTGCAAATCGATTTACACTGGGCAGAATGTTGATTTTTGTGGTTTTTGACTTGTTTTTGGTTCTAACTCATCTTCTACTCCATTCTTTTGATATTTTCTTTGAATCACAAGTTAGAGGCCTAATTTCTCTCTAATTTCAATGGACTTAGGGCGTCGATAGGATGAGAATCCAAATCCGCAAAATTATGTGATTGAAATTATGGATGAAAGGAGCTTTTAATGTGGTTCCATCTTTTACTTCTCTTTATTTTGATCGATGAAAGTCTTAATGCCTTGAGAATTCTTATGGATTCTTGGTGAAGACTAGATCACTCACCATTTTTTCTTTTCGTGCGGTATTGCTTTCGGAAAACGATCTACATATCGTTCTTCTCGCATGCATTAGCACATAAAGTTTTGACCGGCCTCGTTGTAGGGTGATTTCTACATAAATCACTTGGCGATCTGCTTAACATAGCGCAATATTTCGTGTCCCGAATCAAAAAGATCAAATATGGAAGAGAATTGTATGCGGTTGATTTAAGACTTGTGGAGGTTTTTATCGTGTAGTCGCTATGATTTTATCAAGCTTCTGATAAACCCCATTGAATTTAAATCCGAGTACATCATTCACTCACCATCGATCTCCTACTAACTTTGATAACATACTTGACAAGTTTCAAGATGGTTATCTTTAACATTTAACAACTAACTTTAATTTCCGCACCTTTACTATACCGCTCTTTATATTACCGCTCTTTATATTTCTCGCTTTATCGCTTTACTTTATCATTTCATCATATTTACTTTCTGTCATTTTCTCTTTGTCCACTTGGACCATACTCTATTTCTTCGCTAAAACACTAATAAATAATCAAAAATCTAAAAAATACATAAGGCTCTCTTTGGACTATC
This sequence comes from Vicia villosa, assembly GCF_029867415.1. Lineage (NCBI taxonomy): Eukaryota > Viridiplantae > Streptophyta > Magnoliopsida > Fabales > Fabaceae > Vicia > Vicia villosa. The sequence goes on along the minus strand of NW_026705402.1, from coordinate 610,435 downwards.
AGTTACTATCCCTAGCAATTTGGAGATTCGGACTTATGGACCTAGTACCTCTGGACTCATTCTATTACTATCCTGTGATTGTTCTGTCTGTCTGGAATTGTTCTGTTGTATGTTTATGTGTGCAGGTATTTCCTTGAAAGCCCTTGATGGTTAATTCCAAGGCATTGAGATAAGGATTTTACCCAAAAAACAGCCGTTACTCTGCCCGATTTTCGTCAGAATCTTAATGTGCTTAATGAAAAATGGTGCTAAGACAATAAGTTCATCTGGATCCCCAAGTGTTAATGTGTTGGTATTGATAAATCCAAAGGATGGGAAAACTACCTTGGCTCTTAATGTCAAGTGTTGGCTTCTTATTCGGTTAGACCGTTTCTTTCCTTAGCTTTTATTTTATGCATTAGGTTAGCCTCTTCATCTCCTCCCATTCTTAAATTTTCAAAATCTTCTCCCTTTTTCCAAAATATTCTTATGTTTGCAAACCTTTTCAAAACCTCTTTCTTTAAAAAATATCTTTCGCCCTTAGTGGCTTTTCTTCAAAAGTTTAGACACCGTTAATTGTCGAAACGAGTGGTTATACCCCACGATTTTGAAATTGATTGATAATAACGAGATCTTTTCCGCGTGAGAGAGCTAGTGGCATACTCGTTGATTTTATCCGAGTTGGAGCCCTTCTTTCATTTGCGATGCAAAGAACTTGTTTGTTCTCATGCTCAAGATCAATGGCTGAGTATTTCTCTCTAACGACAACAAAGTGTTTATTCGTTTTAAAAACGTTTTTCCCAAAAGCGGAACAACATTAGCTCTGACTTCTCCATTGCACCGAGGAGGTATGTAGGCCCAAAGCTTAACGCTTTGCCGAGCTTATTTTGAAAATAAAACAAACCGTTTTTTAGCACACACGACACAGATTTTCAAAAAGGTTCCCGTGGAGTACCACGGATATGAGGGGTGCTTTAAACCTTCCCCTCATATAATCAACACCCGAACCTGAGATCTCTTTCTTGTTTTAAAAAAACAAAACTTTGGGTTTTACGTTCTTTTCCCTTTTCCTTTGAAAAAATAAAGCGCGGTGGCGATTTCAAAACAGAATATTGATTCGAGTCAGTCCCATGGCTTCGATATCAGATTTTCCCCGCTACACCTGTGGAGACGAATTATTTTATTACTTCGACGAGACTAGTACACCTTCTAATATTGTCATCAAGTTTTTAACGCCATTGCTGGGGATTGTTGATAATTTCAACAAGGCAATATCATGCAACATTTTTTTAAAATTATTTTTTCATTTTAATCTACAATTTATTTTGTTTTGTTTTAATTTTTGCATTCTAATTTTATTTTAATTTGTATACACTTATATAGTTTGGTTTGGTGTGGTGCTACTAAGGTATTGTTTATTTATGGGTTAATACTTAAAAGTGATTTACCCCCTTCCATATAGGCGAGATTCGGGTTACCCCCTATAATTTTTTTTGGATTACTCCCTTGAAATATGAAAAGTTCTATGTTTTTGCCCCCTATGACCCCCCTGTAAAATTGTTTTTTTTATTTATCCCCCCGGTTTTTCACTGTTTTTTACACGCTTATGGGGGGTATCCTAAAATTACAGGGGGATAATCCAAAACAAATTATAGGGGAGTAACCCAAATCTCGCCTATATGGCAGGGGGTAACGTATGATTATCCCTTTATTTATTTATGTGAGGTACAAATTCGACACTGAAACTAATCGACCTTGAAATCGAAAGAACAACACACATAATTCATAGAGAAAAACAAGAAACATTGCAAAGTACCGAAGAAGTAAAAGAAGAGAAAGTGTAGATGGTTGTTCCACCATGACAAACGTTGGGGGACTATTGTAGGAGAATTGATGTTGGACAAATATCTTTAGGATTTCAACGGGCAAATCCTGTAACTTTTGATATTAAAAATCATGTAGTTTCATGTTTGAAAGAGAACTCGTTTGACGAGGAAGCAATCACAGATCCTTGGCAGCATCTCCCTTGTAGATGTTGTTGATTGGCTGTATTTTTTGGTAACAAATAGTGTCTTTATCATGTCAAATCTGGTGTCATGACATGCATTTTTCTGTTATGAAGTTCTCCTTGTGCAGGCCTTTACCTGATGTCAAGGCCGATGTCATGACATCCGTAGCTGCTGTGTTTTATTCTGTTCTAGTTATGGTTATATGATCTGTTAAGACACTGTGCGCTTTTCTTTTGGTAACATTGGATATTGATTTGATTCAGGATAACATTATGCGCTGTTATTCATAGGATCTTTGTTTTATGGAAATAGTTTTAATTAGGTTTAAAACTAATATTGGATCCAAGGCCCAGCTGCTGCAAGGTTATTTATAACAGTTGAAGAAGCTGCTGACTGGAGGTTTTTTAGGGGTTTGCCGTCCAGAAGTTTGTTGCAGTTTTTCGTTAAGTCCTAGTTTTCTTGTAAGCCAAACAATCATCATGGTTGTCTTGGTCTAGGTGTTTTCGTGTTGTAACAGGTACTTGAAGCTTTTAAGCAAGAGTACCATTGTACTTGATTGAAGCTTTTAAGCAAGATCAAGTTGTGTCTTTGAAGTGTGTCTTCTTTTTATGTGTGTTGCATGTTTGTCATCACTGCTGTGATTGAGGGGGAGCGAGAAGGATCTCAAATCTAAGTTGCTTAGATTGAAGTTGCATTGGGTAGTTATTAAGTGAAAGGTGTAGTCTTGTTGTGTATTACTCTGAATTGATACTACTTATAGTGGACTTCCTCCCTGGCTTGGTAGCCCCCAGACGTAGGTGTTTTTGCACCGAACTGGGTTAACAAATCTCTTGTGTTATTTGTTTTCTTTCCTGTTCATATTTTTAGTTTTGTTCAGATAGTTGATGTCGTGACATCCTGTTCGACATCACGTGTCTGATTCCAGAATTTCAATTGGCATCAGAGCAGGCACCCTGCCTGTTTTTACTGGGTGAGATCTAGGGACAGTATTTTTCTGGTATTATGGACAAAGAAGGTGGTGGATATGGGATTAGACCACCCATTCTGGATGGCTCTAATTATGATTATTGGAAACCTCGCATGGTGGCTTTTCTGAAATCCGTGGATAGTAAAGCATGGAGAGTTGTGAACAAAGGATGGGAACATCCTGTTATTACTGAAAAGGATGGCAAGAAAACTCTTAAACCAGAGGAAGAATGGGACAAAGATGAAGAGGCATTGGCGCTTGGCAACTCTAAAGCCTTAAATGCTTTATTCAATGGAATTGACAAGAATATATTCAGACTGGTACACCAGTGTGAACTAGCCAAAGATGTCTGGGATACCCTCAAGACTACTCATGAAGGGACCTCCAAAGTGAAGATGTCAAGACTTCAACTGCTAACTACAAAGTTTGAAAATCTAAGGATGAGAGATGATGAAAGTATTAAGGATTTTCACATGAATATACTTGATATTGCTAATACCTCAGGAGCCTTGGGAGAGAAAATGTCTGATGAAAAGCTGGTGAGAAAAATTCTTAGATCTCTACCTAAGAGATTTGATATGAAAGTTACAGCTATAGAAGAGGCACAGGACATCAGCAAAATGAAGGTAGAAGAGTTAATTGGATCTCTTCAAACCTTTGAGATGGGAATCAGTGAAAATTCTGAAAAGAAGAACAAAAGTATAGCTCTTGTGTCCAACTCTCAAGAAGAAGTAGAGGAAAGTAGAGAAGAGAATCTATCTGAATCTATAGCTATGCTTGGTAAACAATTTAACAAAATTATAAGAAGAATGGATCAGAAGCCAAGACCAAATGTCAAGAACATCTCATCTGACACGAATAGATCCTATGACTCAGGTAGAAGAGCTAAACCTGAAGAAAAATATAATCACAGCAAAGGAATTCAATGCCATGGATGTGAAGGGTATGGACATATTAGAGCTGAATGTCCTACTTACCTCAAGAAACAAAAGAAAGGACTGTCAGTCTCCTGGTCAGATGAAGATTATGAAAGTGACTTTGAAGAAGAATCAGCCAAACATGTCACAGCCTTCACTGGTGTCTGCAATTCTGATGAAGACTCTAGTGATGATGAGCTAACCTTTGAAGAACTGGCAGCATCCTATAGAAAGCTGTGTATCAGAAGTGCTGAAGTATGTCAACAAAGTGAAAAGCAGAAGAAGTACATAGCTCAGCTGGAGGCTGATAACAAAGGCTTTAGTAAAACAATATCTGAACTAAACAATGAAATTATCATGCTACAATCCAAACTCGATCAGATGTCAAAATCTGTAAAGATGTTGAATAGTGGCTCAGATATGCTGGATGAGATTCTGCAGATTGGAAAGAGTTCAGGAGATATGTCTGGTATAGGTTTTGTTGGTACAAAGAAACCTCCCCAGGATGGGAACAGGATTAAACCTGAAACTGAGATGTTGAACCCGATGTCAAGACATGCGACCCAACATCAAGACAGAAGTAAAATGAAGAGAAAATTTCAAAGATGGAGATGTCATCACTGTGGAAGATTTGGACACATCAAGCCCTTTTGCTTCAGGTTATATGGATACCCAGATCAAGCTCCTTACTACAGACCTAAACAAGTCATGCCCATCCAAAAGCCACAATGGATACCCAAAAACATGGCTTTAATAGCTCATACATCTCTTAGAGTATCAGCCAAAGAAGATTGGTACTTTGACAGTGGTTGTTCTAGACACATGACTGGAATCAAGAAACTACTTGTGGATATCAGAAACCATGCTACTAGCTATGTTACCTTTGGTGATGGAGCTAAAGGAGAAATCAAGGGAGTTGGTAAACTGAACTGCTCAGGAGTTCCAAATCTGGAAGGTGTATTACTGGTCAAAGGATTGACTGCTAATCTCATAAGTATTAGTCAACTTTGTGACCAAGGATACCAAGTTAACTTCACTAGAGCTGAGTGTGTGGTCACTGATGAAGGGAAGAATGTAATAATGAGAGGAGTCAGGTCCAAAGACAACTGCTACTTATGGACATCTCATGAGACTAATTACTCATCTGTATGCTCTAAAGAAGAAGAAGCAAAGCTGTGGCATCAAAAACTTGGTCATCTTCATCTAAGAGGTATGAAAAAGATTATCTCTACAGAAGCTGTGAGAGGAATTCCCAAGTTACAAATTGATGAAGGAAGAATTTATGGTGAATGTCAGGTTGGAAAACAAACCCGGATGTCACATCCAAAGGTTAGACATCTGACCACTTCCAGGGTTCTTGAACTGCTTCACATGGACCTGATGGGACCTATGCAAATGGAAAGCCTTGGGGGAAAGAAGTATGCCTATGTGGTTGTGGATGACTACTCCAGATACACCTGGATAAACTTCATTAGAGAAAAGTCAGATGTGTTTGATGTCTTCAAAGACCTGTGTCAGAGAATTCAGAGAGAAAAGGAAAATGATGTTGTAAGAATCAGAAGTGATCATGGAAAGGAATTTGAGAATCAAAAATTTGCTGATTTTTGCTCCACTGAAGGTATACACCATGAGTTCTCCTCTCCTATCACTCCACAGCAAAATGGAGTTGTTGAAAGGAAAAACAGAACTATTCAAGAATCAGCAAGAGCCATGATTCATGCTAAGAAACTTCCTATTCATTTCTGGGCTGAAGCTATGAATACTGCCTGTTATGTTCATAATAGAGTTACCTTAAGGAAAGGAACTGCTACCACCTTATATGAGATCTGGAAGGGAAGAAAACCCACTGTCAAATACTTCCATGTGTTTGGTAGTAAGTGTTACATTCTGGTTGATAGAGATCACAGAAGAAAAATGGATTCTAAGAGTGATGAAGGGATTTTTCTTGGGTACTCTACAAACAGCAGAGCCTATAGAGTTTTCAACTCAAGAACTAGGGTAATCATGGAATCTATAAATGTGGTGGTTGATGATGAACACAAACAAGCAGATGTCACATATGATGTTGGAACATTCTGGGAACAAGCAGCTGAAGACTCTAGAAAAGAAGATGAGTGCAGCCCCTCTGCTGCAAAATCTGAAGCTGAACTCTCTAACAAAGGACCTTCCATAAGAATCCAAAAGGATCATCCTAGTGAACTTATTATAGGAGATCCCAATAGTGGAGTAGTTACAAGGTCAAGAGAGCAAGTATCAAACTCCTGCTTTGTATCAAAAATTGAACCTAAGAATGTTAAGGAGGCTTTGACAGATGAGTTTTGGATTAATGCTATGCAAGAGGAATTATGCCAGTTTGAAAGGAATGAAGTATGGGAGCTGGTTCCAAGACCACAAAATTCTAATGTCATTGGAACAAAATGGGTCTACAAGAATAAGTCAGATGAACTGGGAACTATAATCAGAAATAAAGCAAGGTTAGTTGCTCAAGGATACACTCAAGTTGAGGGAGTTGACTTTGATGAAACTTTTGCTCCTGTTGCCAGACTTGAGTCAATTAGGCTGTTGTTAGGGGTTGCATGCATTCTGAAATTCAAACTATACCAGATGGATGTGAAGAGTGCTTTCTTAAATGGATATTTGAATGAGGAAGTCTATGTAGAACAACCTAAAGGTTTTGCAGATCCAAACCATCCTGATCATGTGTACAAATTAAGAAAAGCTCTTTATGGTCTGAAACAAGACCCTAGAGCTTGGTATGAGAGACTAACTGAGTTTCTTACTAGCAATGGATACAGGAAAGGAGGGATAGATAAAACTCTTTTTGTTAAAGATGAAGGAGGAAAGATTCTGATAGCTCAAATCTATGTGGATGATATTGTATTTGGTGGGATGTCAGACAAGATGACTAGACATTTTGTTGAGCAGATGCAATCTGAATTTGAAATGAGTCTAGTTGGAGAATTAACTTATTTTCTTGGGCTGCAAGTCAAACAGATGGAAGACTCAATCTTTCTCTCTCAGAGCAAGTATGCTAGAAACATTGTCAAAAATTTTGGAATGGAAAATGCTACTCACAAAAGGACACCAGCACCTACTCATTTGAAACTGTCCAAAGATGAAAAGGGAACTAGTGTTGATCAAATTTTATACAGAAGCATGATAGGAAGTCCGTTGTACCTTACAGCCAGTAGACCTGATATTGCCTTTGCTGTTGGGGTATGTGCTAGGTATCAAGCAGAACCCAAAGTCAGTCACATAAATCAAGTCAAGAGGATAATGAAATATGTGAATGGTACTTGTGAGTATGGAATGCTTTACTCTCATGGATGTGAACCCATTCTCACTGGATATTGTGATGCAGATTGGGCTGGAAGTGCTGATGACAGAAAAAGTACTTCAGGAGGATGCTTCTTTTTGGGAAATAATCTTATTTCATGGTTCAGCAAGAAACAAAACTGTGTGTCCTTATCCACTGCTGAAGCAGAATATATTGCAGCAGGAAGTAGCTGTTCTCAACTTGTTTGGATGAAACAAATGTTATCCGAATACAATGTCACACAAGATGTCATGACATTATATTGTGACAACTTAAGTGCCATCAACATTTCAAAGAATCCCATTCAGCACAGCAGGACCAAGCATATTGATATTAGACACCACTACATTAGAGATCTTGTTGAGGACAAAATAATTGGCTTGGAACATGTTGCTACAAACCTTCAACTTGCTGACATTTTCACAAAAGCCTTAGATGCAAATCAATTTGAAAATCTAAGAAATAAATTAGGCATTTGTCTATGTGAAGGATTATAGCAATTAATCAGGTATGGGGCCAGCATTATTTCTCTCTCCAAATATTTGCTATCATTACACATTAAAGTGGAGTTTCCCCCTCTTTTACATTTTGTCCAAACGGTTTCCATTCCTCCAAAACCTAACTTCAGCACTCACGCAACCTCTCTGTGTCATTGCATTCACAAACCTCTCGTCAGATTTCCATTCTCTCTCATCATGTCTCAAAGTACTCCCTCAAAGCAATCGTCTCCTTCCCCTGAAAAAGCATCGGAGTCTAGGGCACCAAATGTGGTGATTGATCAAGATGTCGTGTTGAATGTCGCACCATTAAACGCTGTTCCTGCTTCCGATCCTGTTCGCAGTCAACCAAGAAAGATGCATGCAAGAAAATCAACCGGAGGATCTGTTCCAGAAACTTTTTCTGTTCAGGGTAGAGAGGGCTCTTCTTATGTTCATAATGCGATTGCAAATATGGTCACCAGAATCTTGAATGAAGGGCACAAGGTTGATGGAATATCTGTTCCTCTAGCCCAAATGCCTGCTTCCGAGAACATCCAAGATGATCAAGGTGAGCAAGATGATGCTAGCAAAGATCAGGAGAATGTTGAGACATCTGCTGGTAAAAATGATGAGACCCCTGTTGCTAAAGATGTTGAGACATCTGTTGATAATGATGAGACCCCTGTTGCCAAAGATGTTGAAACATCTGAAGCTATCAATGTTGAAGCATCTGGTACCAAAGATGATGAGACTCTTGAACCTGAGAAAGATGAAGAGATTCCTGCTGTTCCTGCTGAGAAAGATGAAAGCCCTAATGTGCATGATGTGGTGGATCTAGATGATCTTGATGATCCTATTGATATTGCTGATGATGACCTCATCTCCAGCATCTCCAACAGGGTCAAGGCTCGTAAGGGAAAGCAAGTTGGTGAGCAACATCCTCTCAAGCCACAGGTTACTCCTCTGAAGACTGTTACTAAAGAAAAGATGAAGAAAGTTCCCACTGGACCTTCAAAGTCTGGAAGCAAAGTTAGTGTGAAGAAGAGGAAGGAAAGAAGCGTTTTTGACTCTGAAGCTGATGTCCCAAGCGATGTCCCTGACATCCCCTCCAAGAAGAAGATTGCTGTTACTAAATCTGCCACAAAGGTCCGTGATGTTCCTTTGGATAACATATATCTGCACTATGCTTCTAATGCAATCCAGTGGAAATTTGTGTATCAAAGAAGGCTGGCCCTAGAAAGAGAATTAGCAAATGATGCTCTGGAAAATCAAGAGGTCGTGCAGCTAATCAAGTCTGCAGGTTTGATTAAGACTGTTTCTCAATTCTCTAAATGTTATGAAATGCTTGTGAAGGAGTTTATTGTCAATTTGTCTCAAGACTGTGCTGATGGTAGAACAGATGATTTTCATAAAGTTTATGTTAGAAGAAAATGCATAGAATTCTCTCCTACTGCTATAAACCACTATCTAGGTAGAAATGCTGAAGCTCAACCTGAGCTTGAAGTAACTGATAATGAGGTTTGCAAAACCATCACTGGGGGTAAGGTTAAAAAGTGGCCCATCAAAAGTAAACTGTCTGCTAGTCTCTTGACTGTCAAGTATGCTCTGCTGCATAAAATTGGTGCTGCCAACTGGGTGCCCACCAATCACACCTCTACCATTGCTGTTGGCTTAGGTAGATTCATTTATGCTATAGGGACCAAGACTGTGTTTGACTATGGGACCTATATTTTTGATCAGACTATGAGACATGCTGGTACCTCTGCCACTAAGCTTCCTATTGCCTTTCCATCCCTAATATGTGGAATCATCCTAAAGCAATACCCTGGCATCTTGAAAGCTAAAGATTCTGTCTGCAAGAGGGAAAGTGCTTTGACTTTTCACTACAAGCTGCTTCAAAGGACTGATGCCTCAACATCTGCTGGGACATCTCAAACTAGCAAGTCTGTGAGCAAAGCCTCTCTTATAGCTGAGCTGAAGGAGACCTGCAAAGAACTGGAAAATAGGAAGATGAAGCTTGAACAGCTTATACAAAGTCTTGAGCAGTCTGCTGATAGTGGTGATGATCATGCTGCTGGTAGTGATGGTGAGAAGATGGATGCTGATGGTGATGATCATGCTGCTGGTAGTGATGGTGAGAAGATGGATGCTGATAGTGATGATGAATATAAGGCTGAGGATGATGAGGATGCTGATGCCCAGACTAGTAGCTCCAGTGATGTGGAGATGAGTGAGGAGGATGATGAAGATACTGCTGGCTCTGAAGATTAAATCTTCATCTGAAGTTTGGCTCCTTTTGTGGCTAGAAAGGGGGAGAAGATGATATTTGGTTGTTGTTGTTTGTTGCTGGTTTTCTTTTTGGTTCTTGTTTTTGGTTCTGGTTCCTGTAATGGTTGTTTCCTGATATTTTTGGATATTATGGTTGTTTCTCTGGATCCCCTTGTCTTGACAAGTGATATTCTGTTACTGTTGAATCCTTGGATGTACTTCTAAGTTTCTGATGATTAATCAAGCAGGATGTTGTTGGCTAACATAATTTATTTTTCTGGATCCTTGTTACTATTGGCTGCTGCGTGTACTCTAATCTCTTATGGTATCATCTATTGTTGTTTTAGCCAAAAATTCGCCAAAGGGGGAGTTTGTAGATGTTGTTGATTGGCTGTATTTTTTGGTAAAACAAATAGTGTCTTTATCATGTCAAATCTGGTGTCATGACATGCATTATTCTGTTATGAAGTTCTCCTTGTGCAGGCCTTTACCTGATGTCAAGGCCGATGTCATGACATCCGTAGCTGATGTGTTTTATTCTGTTCTAGTTATGGTTATATGATCTGTTAAGACACTGTGCGCTTTTCTTTTGGTAACATTGGATATTGATTTGATTCAGGACAACATTATGCGCTGTTATTCATAGGATCTTTGTTTTATGGAAATAGTTTTAATTAGGTTTAAAACTAATATTGGATCCAAGGCCCAGCTGCTGCAAGGTTATTTATAACAGTTGAAGAAGCTGCTGACTGGAGGTTTTTTAGGGGTTTGCCGTCCAGAAGTTTGTTGCAGTTTTTCGTTAAGTCCTAGTTTTCTTGTAAGCCAAACAATCATCATGGTTGTCTTGGTCTAGGTGTTTTCGTGTTGTAACAGGTACTTGAAGCTTTTAAGCAAGAGTACCATTGTACTTGATTGAAGCTTTTAAGCAAGATCAAGTTGTGTCTTTGAAGTGTGTCTTCTTTTTATGTGTGTTGCATGTTTGTCATCACTGCTGTGATTGAGGGGGAGCGAGAAGGATCTCAAATCTAAGTTGCTTAGATTGAAGTTGCATTGGGTAGTTATTAAGTGAAAGGTGTAGTCTTGTTATGTATTACTCTGAATTGATACTACTTATAGTGGACTTCCTCCCTGGCTTGGTAGCCCCCAGACGTAGGTGTTTTTGCACCGAACTGGGTTAACAAATCTCTTGTGTTATTTGTTTTCTTTCCTGTTCATATTTTTAGTTTTGTTCAGATAGTTGATGTCGTGACATCCTGTTCGACATCATGTGTCCAAATCTCGCCTATATGGCAGGGGGTAACGTATGATTATCCCTTTATTTATTTATGTGAGGTACAAATTCGACACTGAAACTAATCGACCTTGAAATCGAAAGAACAACACACATAATTCATAGAGAAAAACAAGAAAAATTGCAAAGTACCGAAGAAGTAAAAGAAGAGAAAGTGTAGATGGTTGTTCCACCATGACAAACGTTGGGGGACTATTGTAGGAGAATTGATGTTGGACAAATATCTTTAGGATTTCAACGGGCAAATCCTGTAACTTTTGATATTAAAAATCATGTAGTTTCATGTTTGAAAGAGAACTCGTTTGACGAGGAAGCAATCACAGATCCTTGGCAGCATCTCCCTAAATTCTATGAGACATGCTCGATATGCAAAACAAGTGGTGACATCAGTGACGATCAAGTAAAATTAAGTTTGTATGGTTTTTATTTGTTAGATCATGCTAAGAATTGGTTGTAATGCATCCCAAATGGCACTATTCAGACTTGGAAAGAATTAGAAGATATATTTCTTGAGAGGTACTACTCAAACACTCAATTTATAAAAAGAAAAACCGCAATTTCCAGATTCGTTCAGGAAGAGTCAAAGTCATTATCTAATACATGGGAAAGATTCAAGTTATAACTCCATAAGTGTCAGAATCATAGTATGAGTGCTATAGAACAAATGTCCCACTTCATCAATGGACTTAGAGTACAAATGAGAATGATTCTCGACGCCTCGTCTGAAGGTACGTTAAGAGCCAAGACATGCGAAGAGTTGAAAACACTAATAGAGAATATGTGTCATGATGAGTATCGCTCAAGTGAATGGTCGATGAAAAAAAAGGGTATTCATGCAGCTGATTCATACACAACATTATTAGCTTAGATAGAGGAACTTTCCAAATAATTAGTTGAATCTTAATTAGTTGAAGCAAATGTGAGTTAGATTCAAACACTCAATGTGATTTTTGTGGGGGAATCACATACAAACGGAAACTATGTATTCGAAGTTGAGAATGTTGGAGCTCAATATGCAAATTTTCAGAAGAATAATCCTTATTCTAACATCTATAATCTTGGTTGGAAGGATCGTCCTAATTTCAAATGGAGCAATCATTTGACTTTGAATTATAATCAAGGAGTTCAAAAAGTTCCACAAGCACCTCAAAGAAAACCATCAACTCTTGAGGAAACATTGTCAAATTTCATGAAAGTCGTTCAAGCAAGCTTGCAACATGTAAGAAAATTACAGGACAACATGATTAAAACTCAACAAGAGATGACACAAAATAAAATCATTATGAACTGGAACACTGAAGCATCTATAAAAAATTTGGAGATGCAAATCGGTTAATTATCTCAACAAATGGCAGCACAAGCTAGTTCAAGTGAGGGCTTTATTAGTAACACTGTAGATATCCCGAAAAATTAAAGGTACATGGCCATTGAGTTAAGGAATGGAGTGGGGCTTCTAAACCCATGAGGAAAAGAAGGAATCTAGCGAGGTTCTAAAAAAGTGTGAAAAGAGGTAATAATTAAAGACGAGGTCGAGAGAGATTCTGAGGAAGAGAAAAGTGAAGATACTAGTGATGAGGAAGTTAGAGAGTATATAGTTGACAAATTCATTGATAAGAACTCACCCTTCAGAAGAACCATAGAAAAAATCTTGAATGGACCAATTCAAAAAATTTATGGATATGTTGAAGAAAATACAAATCAATATTTCATTTTGTGAAGTTCTGAGCAGATGCGTGTTTATGCTAAATTTATGAAAGAGATTTTAATCGGGAAAAAGTAAGTTAAAGAATGGTGAAAACATCTATTTAGTGGAAGAGTGCAATGCAATCATCCAAAAGAAGCTTCCTCCCAAAATAAATGATCCAAGTAAATTCACTATTCCTTGTTCTATTGGTTCGCTAACGATTAGTAATTCTCTGTGTGATTTAGGGGCTAACATCAATTTGATGTCGCTGTCCATGATGAGAAAGTTAAATTATGGTGAGGTGAAACCAACTCATATGAATCTAACATTAGCAGATATATCGATTACATGCCCATATGGAATTCTTGAATACGTCCTGGTAAAAGTCGATGACTTAGTATTTCAGGCATAATTTGTAATTTCAGACATGCCTGAGGATTCCGAGACACCACCACTCATTGGAAGGCCAATTTTTGGCAACAAGTAAAGCTCTCATACATGTAGCAGTAGGGGAGTTAATATTAAGCTTTAACAATAAAAAATTTGTCTTCAACGTGTTTGAAGCACTAAAGCATCATTAAGAAGACTCCTAGTGTTACAAGATAGAGATAACAAAAGGAACATATAACAGGTATGGCGGTAAGAATCAGGTAAGAAAAACATTCCAAGTAAGGCAAAAGGTTATGCTTTACAAACCGCGTATGAAGTGGTTTTTCAAAAAGTAGAAAACTAGAGGGTCAAGTCCCTTTGTTGTTAACAAAGTGTTTGCAGATGGTATAGTAGAAATCAAAGATCCAAGTGATTATGACACCTTAACTATGAAAGGAAAAAAAAACTAAAGAGTTATTCGGAAGTTGAAATCGCATAGGAGAATGCTTCTTTGATGGTCACAGAGTTTTAGACAAAATAGTCAAGCTAATGACCTTAAAGAAGCACTTAATAGGTGGCAACCCATACGGTTTTAATTTTTTGCAATTTAAATTTCTTGTAGTTTGATTCCTCGTTGATTTTATTTGCGTTAATTTTTTGTTAATTTTGTAGCATGTCATTAAAAAAGAAGAAGTTTTGACACAAGAAGGAAAAATAATTAAGTGAAAAGGAGTAAACATGAAAAAGTAAAAGAGAAAAGAAAACTCTTGGAATTCACACGCGTGTGGAATTTTTCCCAAAATGCCACAGTTGTGAAATGATTCTCCCCAAATGCCACAATCTGAAAATTAATTCTCAGAATGCCACACTTTTAGACCATGTCTCCAATCTAAATGGAGACATGATGGGGCTCACGCTGACTGCAAATCATATCGCCATCTCATTGGGAGACATGGAGCATGTCACCATCTCAATTGGAGACATGCTATTATTTTATTCTTTTTTTCGTTTTTGTGAATTAATATATTTTTGTTTATATATATATATATATATATATATATATATATATATATATATATATATATATATATAAATTTGATAAATAATTTAATTGATTTAAAATTAGTTTTAATTAATTTTAAATAATAAAATAATTAATTAATTTTTTTAAAACATAATTTATACTAGTTGTAATTATTTTTAATTAATAAAAATATAAATTTTTTTAAACATAATAATAATATTAATACAACTTAATATGAATAATAAATAAAAGGTCGATGGACTCAATATCAAGGCGATATTCTTTTACACAATGAAAGAATGCGACGAAACAAAAAAGGTCGCCCGAACAACACTTCGTGTTAGGACGGAAATGGACACCGTTGAGAAAGTAAAAAAGACGATGTGGAATCTGTCAAAGATTACATATGCGAAAAAATATCCGCATCAGCCAAATGCAGTAGGCCCTTTTAATTAGTTAGCCATTGTTGACTGCTTTAGATATGTTGTTGTATTAATATTATTATATTTAATAATATTTATTTTTAAAATACTATCGATTTATTTATTGCTCATATTGAGTTGTATTAATATTATTTAGTATAAATTATGTTTTAAAAAAATAATTAATTTTTTTATTATTTAAAATTAATTAAACTAATTTTAAATTATTTATTGAATATATATATATATATATATATATATATATATATATATATATATATATATATATATATATATATATATATATATATATATATATATATATATATATATATATATATATATATATATATATATATATATATATATATATATATATATATATAACAAAAATATATTAATTCACAAAAACGAAAAAAATAAAATAATACTAGTATGGCTCCAATTGAGATGGCGACATGCTCCATGTCTCCCAATAAGATGGTGACATGCTTTGCAGTCAGCGTGGACCCCATCATGTCTCCATTTAAATTGGAGACATGGTCCAGAGGTATAACATTCTGGAAATTAATTTTCAGATTGTGACATTTAGGGAGAATCATTTCACAGCTGTGGCATTTTGAGAAAAAATTCACGCGTGTGATGTTCCTTTCTTGAAATCAATGAAGCTATAATGTGCATATGTTGATCCTATCTCAGACGCGATAGAGACATTGAAGGATATGTTGAGTGATATGTTGAAAAGTGATTGATATGTTGAAAAGTGATCGTTTGGCCTACCGTTGTGCATCACACACACGGTTCATTTCAAGGAGGGTGTGATGGACGCAATCATCTTTTATATAATGCCAATTTTAGCATGTCATCCGTACACCTATCTTTCTATACTCTTTTCTACTCAACTTCTAATCACATTTTCTCGCATTTTTTATGCTTCGGTTGTTTGAGTTTTATGCAGATCCATGACCCCCAAAAGAAGACGACTCTCCCAAGCCTCGAATTCATCTGCACCTCCCTCTACTCAAGAAGCTTCATCCTTTCCAAACTAAATTTTCTTTTCACAAGCCAATGCTGAAAAATATCTAAAGGTGAAAGAATTATCGGTAGTTAAGGAGAGAGCATTTGATGTTAATAATTTAGAAGACTATAATAAATTGCTCCTCATGTTATAAGTGAGAGGTTGGATGAGGTTCAATAGCATGATCAAAGAAACCAACCAATCAATTAGGTACAAATTCAACGCTAATGCTGCCTGCATCCATTTAAAGACTACACATCCTATGTGAGAGGTAAAAAAAATTGATTATATCCCTTCTAAAACTAATGCTCTTCTTCATCATCAACCTCCACCTAGGTGAAACATCCAAAATAGAAGGGGTACTCACTTATCCGAGAGAATGAGTGAGAGGATGTTGCAAGAGTTTTGTTACCCTGGGGCTGAATGGGTTATTGCCAATGATAAATTATTTAGGCTTTATAGTAGGGATACGTGCCCAATACCTAGAGCATGGACATCCTTTATTATCCAAACTCCAGAGTCTACTTAAAATAATCTGAATTCATTAAAAGGTGCCATGCTATAATGGCACTCTTAAATCAATAGCCTATTGATGTTGGGTTGTTGTGGCTAAAAATATTAAATTCATGTCTGACGCCCTTCAACGAGTTTGTGGGCATTTTTGTTTTACTAATGAGTTGTGCAGGTTAGCTAGAGTTCACTGTATTCCCGTTCATGGGTAATTGTTTGTCATTCTTTAAGGATGAATGAATGAATAGAAGTCAAATGGGTGAGGTTTCACTTTGTCAAAGGAATAGAATACATATCATGCTTTCTTAAGTTTCTCTTTCATATATTACTTGCATTTCTTCTAGAATTTTCTATTATCAATGAATAATGTTTCATTGACCACAATATACTTTTCCTCCGTTTCTACCCCTACCAAAATTTCTAGTTAATGCTAGAAGTGCTACGAAATCCTAACATTAAAATTCATTATGAAAACCAAATACTTTCCTTCTTAAAAATTTTAATCTGAAGGCTTAAATCACTCACGTGGTCTACAAGATTTTCCATTATCAAATAAATGTCATTTATTCTACTGTTTGACTTATTTTACTCTTCAAATATGTGGACTTTGGTTTTTACCTCGTACACCGCTATAAAGGAAACGAGGATAAATGTAACCAAAAAAAAAAAAAAGGAAACGAGGATAACCTTCAAACTGTAAAAAAGCTTCGACCTGGGTTGACAATGCAAGCTTAGAACTACATCAATGGGGAGCTGAGTGATAAGCTTATGTTGGTGTTTTAGAAAAAAATAGGGTTTGGATTTAACATTTCAGAAGAAGACAATTGGGAGTTAAGAATAAAATTTAAATGAAGTTTATAATGCAGTAAAAATAGTTTAACACAGTAACTTCCACTCTGGCCATCATTTTAACTGCAAAATTTTAAATTTAAGCCAGCTATCTTGCCGCGTCAAACTTCGTTAGAGGCATTTAAAGGGAGAGACCAAATGTGTGGATGAAAATAATCAAAATATAAGGATCATCATTCTTTAAAAATCAATATTTGAGTGACTAAAAATGAAATTGACAATATTTAAGAGGACAAAAAGCATATTTAACTATTATTATTTTAATTAAAGTCCTTTATTAAATAAAAGAAAACAATATTAAACATATGTTAATCAAACTTACTCCATATTATTAGGTGATACATCTTTTTATAATTTTGATTTTGGAGGCTTAATTTTAACTGATACCCTTTAATTCTTAATTTGATCATAATACTCTTTGATTTAAAGAATTTACTGAATTTTTAAAAATATCTGATATTATATGTGGGGTCTTGCGTGTTTTTTTTAAAAAGTTCGATAAAAAAATATTTTTATAATATTTTAAGTGTTTGACTTTTTACCAACAAAATTTGTTGCGGAAAAATATTACCCAAGAATTTTTATGTAGATTTTGGATTATATGTATTTTATAAAAAATTTCTCAGTTTTAAAAGACTTACCTAATTTTATGCATTTTTATTAAAAATTTCAAAATATCTATAATTATATGTATTTTTATCAGATTTTTAAAAAAATCTTATAAAGAATCATTTTTTAAAATATTGTAAGTGTGTGATTTTTATATGCAAAATTTGTTGGAGAAATACTTTAGCTGTGAATTTTTACATTTTGGTTTATATGAATTTTATCCAACATTTAAAAGATTCAGTGAAAAAAAGATTCTATTGGATTTTTCAAATTTTTATTTGGTTTTTTGAGAGTTTTTTTTATAAGTAAAAAAAATCCATAAACTTTGGGAGAGGTTAAAAATGAGAAAATATTTTGGCATTATCAAAATATGCAGGAGTGTCAAAAGCAAATAGAAAAGTGTCAGATAAAAATCTCGGACTTTGAACACCAACAGGAAAATCAAAATCTAATGGCCCAATTTTCTTCAAATGGGCCTGAGATTATCTAGATATTAGTAGATTTGAAAGAATAAATATATCAGGGTCATTTGTATCCTAGAGAAAATTAGTTTTCATACGTCTCTTTTGCCCTATACGCCAACATAATATAATAATCCTAAAATATTTCTAATTTTTTTTCAAAAATTTACTTTCTTTACATTTATTTACAAAATTTACACTCCTCTAGTCCCATAATTTTGGCAAGAAGTTGAAGTAAAGAATTTCATAAGGTTTCAATTCGATTAACTTTTTAGTAACCGAAATTTAACATCTCATTAGTGTCCGACTTAAATAGTCAAAATAAAAGTTTTATCAATAGAATTTTCGATACACAAACTTCTAAAATTAATGTATTTGACCAAACTTCATATTATAATATTTAAAATTGGATGTTTCTAAAAAATATTACTGTTTGGAAATTCAAGTATAAAGTTTGGCCAATTACAATAGTTATTTTTATTTCTTATTACAATAGTTTTTATGTAAAGATTCAGCTACAAAAACATTTACAACTAACCAAAATGTTGACATCAGAGAAGCTTTGTTCATATGGACTACAGAGACCGGTATTCAAAATAAAACAATAATGATAATCAATATATCAGATGTTAAAATGGAGGAAAAATGAACAAAACAAAAATAAATTTGAAAGGTGAAATGAATGAAAAAAAATAAAAAATTTGGTGAAATTTCGACAACTTCTAAAAATACGTTGATGCCTATTTAAGCTTAAAGAGAAGTCACAGAAGAGTGAAATTGGACGATCGATAAAGTGATGCGTGGGCTTGTCAAATATTGGAAAAAAAAAAACTTCAATTTAAATATTTTTAAAATGACATTATTGATTTAAATATTGAAATTGAAAGTATTTTATCCTAAAAACTTTTTTAAGAAAAGTTGATTTTGAAAGAAAATTAATTTAAAAATTTTAAGGATATTTTCGATTATCAATTTTTTGGTGTATAGAGCAAACCGGATGTGTGAAAGCCAAAACTCTATGGTAGATGGCAAGGGCCAAAGCTGAATAAATCCAAAGTGCATTTTGGGGAGTTGCTACTATCTAGCCCAAGTTCATTGCTAAGCTCCATATAATAGAATTTTTTTATTGACCCCCTATCTTCTTGGTCACCTGCGGTAAATTTTCTAAAATGCCTTTATATTTCGGAAATGCATTTCTGAAAACAACATTTCGCAAATGCATTTTCGAAAAAATGCGTGTTTTTGCTGTTTACACAAAACAGCCTCCCCCCAAAATTATTTACCCTAAATCATTCAAAAACCCAAATTTCGTCTGAACCAGTTGCATAACCACCAAAGACAAATTCAAAGACCATCAAAGGCTACTCCAAAGGCTCTTAAACTACTTCTAAAGCACCTCAAACAACATCTCAAATCTCTAAGTTTTCTAAACTTTCAATTTAGGATTGAAATTGATATTAGGGGTGTTAGAAATTAGTATAATGTAGTTCATTTAAGTTATTACATGTCACTGGTGTTATTTAGATAGGAAAATTGAGATTTTAATGCACTTAGGGCAAGCTTTTGGGTTTTCTGCAAAATGGTGTCGCAGGGGGTTTTGGAAGTGCATTTCCGAAAACACCTCCCTCACCTGTTTCGGAAATGAACTTCCGAAATATACCCATAAATATATTTTTTTATTTTCTTGATTGTTTCGCATTCTTATGGAATTCAAATTTTTCAGGAAAATGGCAGGCAACCCCGCACGATTCAGACAGGGCAGAGAGACCCAGACAGCGTCGGCTAGACGCGAGCGGGCTTCTCAACTGGCGGCTACATAGGGACGGGGTCGAGTACGAGTATCCGTCCAGATGGATGCGCCCGAAGCCTCATCTGGATCCAGGAGTCGTCTGGCTCGGGTGTCTTCTTCCCGGTAGGAGGAGGTACAGAAGGAGGAGGAGGAGGAGGTGAGATACTAGGATGATGAGGTGGTACCGGATGTTGACCCTCCGCACGGGGAGGAGGAGGATGGCTTCCCGGGGATCCTAAGGACACTTCCGTGCTGATTTCCTACCACGAGCACGTCGCTCGACGTGTCTGGGAGGGAGAGGTCATTTTTGAATTTAACCGACTTTATTATTTAACCGTTTTTTATTTAGCTTTTAATTTCACATTTTCTTCACGCTCTAATTAACAAACTTTTTGTTTTTGTTTTTGTTGTAACAGGAAAGGGCAACGCTAAAAATGGTGAACCACACGCGGAAGATTTTTGATCTCTTTAAACCATAGGCGCAGTGGTTTAATGATGTGGTGACTGCTTCCGAGCTAGGTGGGTTGTGCATGACTGGGTATACCACCATCAGCCATGACATGCAGGGGGCTTTTGTGGAGCGGTGGCATAGGGAGACATCTTCTTTCCACTTATCGATTAGGGAGTTGACGATCACCTTACACGATGTGCATTGTCTTCTCCACTTGCCGATTAGGGGGATGTTGTTGAACCATTCCCGGATCTAGAGGGTCGATGCGATCGAGTGGATGGGGATCTATCTGAGTATAGACCCTTATATGGCTGATTTTGAGCTCCGGGCGACAAATGGGGCTCATATTCAGCTCTCCACCTTAAGAGAGCTGTCTGAGCACCACTTGGTGGCGGTAGTCGATTCCGAGGAGGCGGGTAACGACCTATTTACGGAGTATCAACGTGCCTGAACTCTCCGGTGCTGGTTCATGTTCTTGGTAGGCACTGCACTCTTTGTGGACATGAGTGTAACCTACATCGACGTGGCTTATCTCCGCTACTTCATGGACCTGACTACCATTCACCAGTGGAACTTGGGGTCAGCTATTCTGGTTTACCTATACCAGAAGCTGAATGAAGCCTCCAACTGGAGGACCAGACAATTGACTGGATCTGCCACACTATTGACGGTACGTTTCCTTTTAATTGTTACATTTATTTATGATTCATATTTATTTTTAATACATTATCGTGTTTGTCTTTCAGGGCTGGATCTTTTCCTACTTCCCCCGCATCTATGGCTTTGCTATTGATCATGCATACGATGACGCTTTGCTCAGGGCCGCCCGATACGTTCTCTAAAGGGGGAACAACGCAGTGGGACCATATCGCGGGTACCTCGACCGCAAAGCTCAGGATGACATTCGTTGAACGCCATTCAGTGGCTATACAGCTGTTGTCCCATTTGACCGCATCTCGTTATACTCTAGCTAGTTGGCATGCGGGGCCAACACCATGGTGAGGTATCTGCCGAAGCGGTGCATGCGGCAGTTTGGACATGTGCAGATGATACCGAGGTCGCCGTTTGAGGCTGCTCCCGACACAGTTACCCGAGTGGAGCTCACTGCCATATTTGAGGACAGAGAGCATCATTTGGTCCCGGAGGAGTATCGTCGCATGCAGGCCATCCAGGAGTGGCATTGTGTAGAGGGGTACGTTACATGGTTCTATCGGGTGTCACATCCTCTGATAACACTTGATCGGTCACCATTTCTAGTAAGTTTCCGCACCTTTTTCCGACCGAAATTCGTAATCTTGGTAATACTGAGTGGCATTGGCATATGTTTTTAAAGTAAGTTTCTTGTTTTCCGGTTGTATGGCTTTGTTGCATTTTAATGTGTTTTGAGTATTATAAAAGTGTCGTTTTATGCGCTGGTTGTTAGTTTGTTTTTGGCCAGGTTGATGCACGGGAGAGATAGAGACTTATGGCGCGCACGAATGGAAAAAGAAGCCGAAAAAGCCAAAGCTGAGGGCCACACGGGCACCCGTGTGCATGCACACGGTCCGTGTCAAAAAGTGGCTAGAAAAGCAAGTTTGATGCAAAGACAGAGGTTTCACACGGGCACCCGTGTGCAGGCACACGGTCCGTGTGAAAAGATGCAGGGAACGTGTGTTTTTGGCCCAGGAGCAGAGAAACAACACGGGCGCCCGTGTGCAGCAACACGGCCCGTGTTGTTGAAGCGTGCTGATTTTATTTTCATTATTTTTCTCACCTGAAGGGGACCAGTAAGGGTATTTTTGGTACTTCAGTTTCAACCTGAATGGAAGTGAGTTATAAGAACAACCTTAGGGCAAAGGGAAGGGGACTTTTTGACGTACGAAAGAATTGCAGAAGAAAGAGGAGAGCTTTCAAGGGTTTTGGAGAACAGAGATCTTCAAGAGCAATTGCGATTGAAGATCAAAGCAATCCTATTTTCTTGTAATGTCTAATCTTCCTATTGTATTTTCTTAATTACTATGAGTAGCTAAACATATTTATGTTAGGGGGATGTCCCTGAATCGCTTTTATGTAATGAATCGAATTACCGCTGTTTTATGACTTTGAAGTTTTATGATTTAAGTTTATATTCAAAGTGTCTAATGCTTCTTTCTGTTGGAAAATAGATTTTTGATATATGGTTAAGGTTAGGTCGGACAAACCACTTTAACGCTTTTTGAATAATAACACTATCAGTAAATCGCTTAGGAATGAGGGTTTAACTATAGTGATCGTCTATTCTTGTTTATGTGCATACGGTTCTTGATGCAAAATTGAGTTGTTAAGGAATTAAAACACAATTTGAGTATCAAATGATTTTCCGCTAAGGAATTAGGGAAAATAACTATTGAGAATCGATACTTAATCATATTAACGAATCTTTCATGAAATAGCGGTTACATGAATTACAAGTCGGTTCATACATCTACCCTAGCATGTCTTCTCTTACTTTTTGCAAAGTCCAGTTTTAAATATTGCTTATTTCAAATTATTGTAATCTTTAATCAACCAACCAAATCAACCCCATGTGCTTTTTGTTCAATTGAATTATAATTCTCACTTATATTACCACAGCAGTCCTCGAGATCGATACTTGGATAATCTCCACTTTAATAACTACATCGGTAGAAAGTAGTACACTTGCTATTTTTCCGATCAACACTCGACGCTCCCGGAGCTCCTAGGCCAGCATATGAGGAGATCTTGGAGAACCAGCAGGCCGAGGATGACCATGCCACTGATCTCCTGCCGATATGCCAGCGGATAGAGATGCTTGGGCGGGACACATTGGACCGAGGTATCATTGCGCACAGAGGTCCAGAGGCGGTTGCAGTCGCGGAGAGGATGGTCGGCGACGCGGGCGGTGCGGCGACATATACCAGGCAGAGGAGGTCCCAGGGCGTTAGAGTTAGGCATATTCAGTAGGGGTTCCGGTTTA
The DNA here is from genome assembly GCF_029867415.1 of Vicia villosa. Lineage (NCBI taxonomy): Eukaryota > Viridiplantae > Streptophyta > Magnoliopsida > Fabales > Fabaceae > Vicia > Vicia villosa. The sequence continues at coordinate 587,067 of NW_026705402.1, read as the reverse complement.
CTTTTCTTAGATTTTATTGTATTCGGGTTGTATTTCTTGACATTCACGTACATTTTCGCACACTTTTAGTATTTTATTCGGCTTGTATATAAAATATTAGTATATTATGCTGATATGTCGGGTATTTTATTCGGGTTATATTTTACTTATATCTGTTTACTGCAAGCGTTTTCGCTTAATTAAAAATACGGGACTAAACGTTGTTTAGAAAAACACAAAAATAAAACAATTTCTGCATATTTCGGAGATGTATCTCTAAAATGTGAAAAATGTGTTTTCAGAAATGCATCTCCAAAAACACCCCCATTTGATATTTTCGGAAGTGCATTTCCGAAATCTGGGAAAATTTAAAAAAAATTACTTTGGAAATGCATTTTCGAAGTAGGGGTATTTTTTGTTTTTCGCTGGAGGTTCTCCCCATAGGGGGTCTACAAAGAAATTCTCCCATATAAATGGGTGTTTGTGGGACAGTTTAGTTCGGTTTGGAGAGAATATGATGTCTAAACTGATTAAAAATAAGCAATTTCTTTATACACCCATATGTTTTTTTACTGACCCGTGGTGAAATTTCTAAAATACCCCTATATTTTGGATGTACATCTCCGAAGACATTTTGTTTGGAAAAGGTGTGACTTCGAAGATGCATCTGAAATAACCCGATTTTTGATCTTGGGATTTTTCGGATATGTATATTTGAAAAAACTTAATATTTGTTAAAAAAATTAAAACCAAGGTGAATCAATTGTTTTAATAATATAATTAATTGTATTAATCAAAATATATAATTAAATATATACCATTTCAATCAAGATATATAATTAAATACGTATATCCATTTTTATCAAGATATATAATTAAATTAATTATTTAAATCAACACATTATTCTCATATAAAATTAATTTAAGAAAAAAATTATAATGCTTATAAATTAAGACACCCTTATATAAATTAAAATTTTATTTAATCTTTTTATTCTTTATTTATTACGATTTGTATTTAAGTTATAATAACTCACTAATTTTATTATAACTATATTATAGATAAATATTATTTCGAAATAAAATAATTTTTTTTTTTGGAATATTAAGATACTTCGGATATGCATATCTGAATTAATCAATATCCCAAACACCTGACATTTTAAATCTAACATTTAGTTGAAAAAAGTTTAAAGAGGGGTGATTTCGGATATGTATTTTCGAAATCAGTAAAAACGTGATAACGTGATAAGGGTGCCTTCAGATATGCATATCCGAAGGATATTTTGGGAATATTAGGGGTATTTTCCACCCTATATGGGTGCATAAAGACATTTCCTAAAATTATATGGATTGGTTTGGATTGGATTTGCACATTTTTGCTATAAAGCCCAAACCGAGAAACAACGGGTTGGTTTGGGTTGGATTGATCAGATACACTAAAAACAAATGTGCACAAATATTTTTAAAAAATATATAATTTACATCAATTAAATTTCAATAATATAATAAAATATCTAATTTTTTCTTTTCTCCATATAGATTGTGAATGTCACAAATGAAATTTTATTTTTTCTTCTTGAAGTTAACTACTTTATACTAGTTTCCAAGATATTTATGATGTAAATTGTACAAATTAATTATAGTTGATTCGGGTAGATGGGACCGCGGATAAAGTTTTGGAAATTCGATGTCCGAGCCAATTAACACCGGGTTTCGTTGGTTTGGTTCAATTTTTATCCAAAGTAAAAAACTGTCCGAACCAAACACTATGGTTTGTTTGGATTTCAGTTTGGTCCGAATTTGCTCGAATCAATGAACACCCCTATCCATATATAATATTTTTGACAATATTCAGCATATCAAAATATTATGGAGACTGAAGATTCTTGTGGGACAATTGCTCTATCTCTTACTGTATGAATGAATTATCGTGCACTTGCACCCACTGAATTTAATAAAATTGTAAATAATATTTTGAGTTTTTCTTAAATTTTACACCTTATTTATAATATACATTTGAAAACTGCGTTGGAGCATTCATTTATGAAAACTCCAGTACTAGTGCTACTGACATTTTTCGTAATCATAGGGGAGATTTTATTCTGACTTTTGCAGAGCATATCCTTTGTGGCTCCTCTATTCATGCAGAATTTGGAGCTGTGATCTGAGCTATGGAGATCGCTATTGATAGAGGTCGGTCTAAGTTTTAAGTAGAAACCGACTCTAACTTGGTAGTCAAATCTTTCTCTAACCAAAAGTTAGTCTCTTTAATTTTTAGGAACATATGACGATTTTGTCGGCTTCACAATAGTTTTTCTCATATTGCTATCACTCACATTTATAGAGAAGATAATTCATGTGCTGATTTTTTAGCAAATTTCGCGCTCGACCTTAGTTCTACGTTATTTTTTATTCCATCCCTTCGGGCATTCATAATAGTTTTATAAAGAATAGGTTAGGTATACCTTTCTTTATGTTAGTCTTTTTAATTTTTAGGAACATGTGACGATTTTGCCTGCTTCACAATAGTTTTTCTCATATTGATATCACTCACATTTATAGAGAAGGTAGTTCATGTGCTGATTTTTTAGCAAATTTCGCGCTTGACCTTAATTCTACGTTATTTTTTATTCCATCCCTTCTGGCATTCGGAATAATTTTGTAAGGAATTGGTTAGGTATACCTTTCTTTATGTTTTCGTAATCCTTAGAGCTAACTTGTTTATTTTTTTTTATCAATTTTCTTTTGATATATATTAGATCTTTATTCATAAAAAATAGTATACATTTGAAACCCATCCATAGTTGTTATTGGTTGTTTGGTCACTTACTTCTTTATGACTAAATATAGGAAGGAAAAGATAAACATGTTTGTTGATCTAATTTATAGTTTATAAGGAAGGGTGACAATTGGGTATGGAAAAGCCTGAAAAAATAGGGCGGGTGGAGAGTTTTGTTGTAGATGAGAGGTTAAAACTTTAATCCATCCCATAAAAAAAATGAGGGTATAGTAATCTTTATATACTACACATTTTTGTCTAAAATGTTAAAATTTATATTTATATCGGCGCTCGCAATAGCTTTAAAAAAGCAGGACAAAACAAAATAGACATATTAAAGGACGCAAACCTAAAATTTTGGTTCCCCTAAAAAAAATAGATATGCTGATTGGTCGAATTACCATTTCTATTTATAAACAAATATTATTCTTCATTGTCATGCTATTATACATCATATTCTTAAATTATGATTGAATTGATTTGAATTGAATTTAGTTGAATGGACTAAACCATTATACTCGAGTTGTTTAATAGATAAAAATAAATTAGATTTAACGGATTTAAATCTACGCTCCTATAATAAAATATTATTCTATAACTATTAATTAATTTGATTTAATATAATATTTTTTATTTTACTTTAATATTATTTTTTATTTATTTATTTATAATTATTAGAATTTGATTTGATTTGTCCTATTAAATTAGCTTAATTGATATATTTAAATTAGGGTTAAATATGTTTGTACTACTTCTAAATATTTCAAATTTCGTATATAATCCCTCAAAATATTATTTTTGAATAATGATCCTCCTAAACTTTTTTGTCCACAATTTTTGGCCCACTTGCAACTTAGCGACGGTTTTTATAACTTAGCGACAAAATTAGCGATGTTTTATAATTTAACGATTGAATTAACAACAATTTTGTTAGTGCGTAAGACACTTTTAGTGAGGAGAGAATAAAAGAAATAAGGATTGCATTATTGAATTGAGTTATACAAATAATGATACAGACTATAACTATTTATATACAACATTGATTGGACTTGGACTTACACAACTTGGATTATATTTGATATTATTAGATTAGATTATATTCGATATTATATCAATCACAATAATATCTCAACATACCCCCTATAATCCAAGTTGTCGAACAACTCTAAAAATAGTCAATCTGAACTATTTCTAATTTCTTTCTCAAATTTATGAATCTGTGGATCTTCAATTCTTTGGTGAAAATTTCGGCCAACTGTGCTTCACTTGAGCAATGCCTAATTTCAAGTTCACCTCGATTTATCTTCTCCCTCAAGAAGTGAAATCTAGCTTCGATATGCTTACTCCTTCCATGCAGAACTAGATTCTTCGCCAGATTTATGGTTGACTTGTTGTCGATTTGCAACATAAGAGGTTTCTTCACTTCGACCTCCATTTCTTCAAGTACTGATCTGATCCAAATTGCTTGAAATGCAGCATAGGATCCTGCTATATATTCATCTTCACAGATCTTACATTTCTAATTCCTTCATCATCAGCTCTTTGAACTTCGACAAGTTCTTCAAGCTATTTTCAGTTACCAGCAAGTCATCGACATATAAGCAGATGATTGTTATATTTTGTGCCACAACTTGAACATAGACACCATACTCAGATTTGCATTTGACAAATCCTAATTCGACTAAGTATTAGTCGATCTTCTTGTTCCATGCTCTAGGTGTCTACTTGAGACCATAGAGTGCTTTGTGCAACTTATATACTTTACTCTCTTCCTTCTGAATCAAAAAACAAGGAGGTTGTGTGACATAGACCTCTTTGTCTAAAGGACCATTCAGAAATACTGATTTCATATTTAAGTAAAATTTCGAGCAACCTTGATTGTATGCCAATACCACCACTAGTCAAACAGTCTCCAATCTTGCTACTGGAGCAAATACTTCAGAGTAGTCGAGCCCTTCTCTTTGAAGAAATCCTCGAGATACTAATCTTCCTTTATGTCTTGCTATCGACCCATCAACATTGTGTTTAAGTTTGAACACCCACTTAACGTCGATAGCTTTTTTATGTGCTGGCAATTTGACTAACTCCCATGTGTTGTTTCTCTCGATTTTCTGTAATGCTTCGACCATAACTAACTTCCATTAGTGAATCTTTAAAGCCTCGCTATAGTTGGTTGGTTTAACGCCTGCAAGTAATGCAAAATGAACTAATTCTCCATCTGGCGTGACTTCATCATCACCAGCTACTTCATAGTTTTGAAGTCTTGTTGGAAGAATTCAAGTTCTTTGAAGTCTTTGGCTTGTGCTAGCCACACCCTTTTTGACTTCGACTGTGTCGGGAATGTTGGAAACGACTAGATTTTCGACAATTTCTTCAACTTCGACTTCATTAGTTTCTTCGTCGAAGTCAGAGCTCATCAATGGCTTGTTAGTTGAATTACTCGAATTCCAATCCCATGCAGAATTTTCATCAACCACAAGATCTCGACTCAACACAATATTCACATTAACTGGATTGAATAGTCTATATGCACCAGTCTTATGATATCCTACCAAAATCATAAGTTCACTCTTATCATCAAACTTCCTTCTTGCATCTGAAACAAGCTTGCGGATGAAAAAATTTAAGAGAAGTATCCTTTAAAAAAAATATTTTAAAAAATAAAAAACAAAATATGAGATATTTAGAAGGACCGGATACATATTTAACCTAAAAAATTATTGCATAAAATATATTTGGTTCTCTTATTTTAAGAATAAGTCTCACATGTAAATATAAAATAGTAGAATTAATATATATTTTACTCAATAAAAATAAAAGAGTGAGATATTGAAAATTGAAACTAAATTGTTCATATAGCATTCCTTAACAAAGGACATCGCATCCAGCCACAGCGTTGTCGGGTTTGTTTCACCCAAAGTGTTACTTAAGGCCTACGGTTCTTCATTTTGAAATCGTACAACTTATCATTGCCTTTTGTTTGGGCAAATTGGATGGGACTTACCTACATGTTTGTCCACAAGCTAGAACTAGTTCGTAGTACCTTTTAAGTGCATACCAAACGAGTTGGCACTTTCATAGGCTTTTTTTCTTTTAAAAAATTGTATGGAAACTTTGTTTTGAAATAGAAAACTTTTTTTACAATTTTATCTCTATCAATTTTGATGGAGTATTTATTAATATATATTTTTTTTGAAAATGCAAATTATTCTACCACAAGACATGCTTAAGGATAGGAATGGATTATTTTTTTAAAAAATTCAATTTTTATTTTACTTTTTATTTCTTATTTAGTGATTAAACTAAAAGAATAGTGGAAATAAACTTTTTCTTTAAAGACATTTCAAATGCACACCTTCAAAACTCTTCATTGTTGTGATATAAGTGTGAGTTAGAAGTCCTACGTTGCATGAAAAAGTGGAGGTTGAATACTCTATAAGGGAGATGATTCATATATTTAATACCTTAAGGTTTTGGGTGATGGATATATGATGTCTCTCTCACTTGTGTTGTTGCTCTTGACCAAATATAGTTGCTTTCGTCGTGATCTATCTCTGGCCAGAGTCGACAATTTAAGTTAGGGATCAATTTCTTATGTCAAAAGTCTTTATGACAAGGTGGTGATTAGGCAATGGGTCTCGTTGAAGTGTTTGTGACGTGGTAAGGGTGTCAACAGCAATACAAATGTATCTGGATGAAAGAGATTTTTCTTGACAGGGGAGCATATAAGTGGATAACTCAAACTTGTGTGTCTCGTTGAAGTGCCTTTGACGTGGTAAGAGTGTCAACAACAGTACAAATGTATCAGAATGAAAGAGCTTTTGCTTGAGAGGGAGCAAATAAGGCGATGATAATTAACACTTGAGGGAGAGATTGTTGTGATACAAACGTGAGTTAGAAGTCTCACATTGTTTAAAAAAATGGAAGTTAAACACTTTATAAGTGAGAGAATACATACCTAACGTATTAATGTTTTAGGTGAATATGTGATGCCTCTTTCACTTGTGTGGTTGCTCTTGATCCAATATGATTTTTCTATTTTTGACCCATCAACTTGCGTCCCATGTAACTCAAGTCAAATCTCGTATTTTCCAAAATTTTCAATGCTTGATTCCATTGATTGCATGTGGTTGACACGAACCATGAGAAAATTTTTACATTAACTCTGTGTCTTTTCTCAAGCACATATAAATTCATTTTCTCGCAAATCATCAAAACACCATCTTGTGTATGAGTTTACTCAACTTAGAGAGTGGGAGCTTGTGTGAGGAATTCATTATTGTTATAATATCTTAATTGAATTGTTCAAGAAAAAAGTATTGTTTGAAATCTAGCAGTGATTCTCCAAGAAAAAAAAATTTCTTCTCCCCAAAAAAAATCTTTGTAGTTTCTTCTTTTCACTTTTCATTCAAGGATCATTTATGCTTTATAATTTTTTCATCTTTATTTTGAATAAGGTTCTGAGGGAAATTTGCCTTTATATGACTTTTCTTCCCATATTGAAAACAAGTTAAGACGAACAAAGGTTTTCCTTCTTTTTTATACTGAAAATTCGGTCACTTTTTATGCTTTATGATTTTTTTGAAATTTTGGACAATCAATGTCATTTCTTCATCTGTATCTGACAGTTCATCTTCTCAAAGTTTGAGAGCTAGCATTTTCTTCCCTTTGCCGCCTTCTTCACCATTAGATAGCCTTTTTCATCTCTATTTAGTGTTCTTGCAACTTTCAGAAAAGAGTAGTCAAATCCATAGAAGACAAGTCACGAGATTCAAAAATCACCGTGACTTTAGGTTTTCAAGTAGGGTTTAAGAAGCTAAGAACTTTTATAACTAAATTCTCATTTTGAAAAAGTATACATAGAGTTATCATATGATTCACAATGAGAATAGGAGAAACATGCAAAATTTCATCAATGCCTATAGCGGTAGTGACACAAGTTTTTGCTTTCAAATTGTGTTGCACTATTTCTTATTCTTTTTTGATACAAACTTCTCTATCTTTTTTTCAACAGTTAGATATGTGAAAACAAAACGATCATTTTTTATAGAAGTACAAATATCATAACACTTCTCATCTATAAATATTCTTATATTCTATTTCCACAAAGCATACCCTTCTCCATTGAAGGATGAAATTTTGTTTAGGTAATCATTTGAATTCACTTCCTCCTGAGACAATTTGTCTTATAATATGAGTTAGAATTTGATATCACTTGTTAACCAAGTGACCCCAAACATTAGAGGGGGAGAGGGTGAATTGTGATATTCATATTTCCAAAAATCAATTTATAAATTTTTTATTAAAATTGTTTATGCTAGAAGATATAAGAAAGTAGAGAAGGAGTAGTGGAATAAAATAAATAGTTGAATATAAAAGAGATAAGAGATAGAAATATCATACTAGATAAATATCTTGGTTTAAACTAAACTACTTGCCCTACTCTATTCTCCAAGAGCCTCCTCTTGAGATTTCTACTAAAACAAACTTGAGTTTTTCACATGATCAACCCAAAAAAAACTTTCACAACAATTTGAAATTTTACACACAATCAACCCAGAAACCTTTCAGCAGCAAACAAAGCATTTACACACAATCCACCCAAAAACCTTTCAACAACAAACAAAGCTTTCACACATACTTATTTCAATAATCTTCACCCAATTTTTTTCAGGTTTAACATGCAACCTTTAAATCTATTATATATATATATATATATATATATATATATATATATATATATATATATATATATATATATATATATATATATATATATATATATATATAGGGGACGATTCAAGTGAGAACACTTGGTTATTATGAGAAATGAGAACAATGAATCACAACCATTAGATTTAGATTTGTTGATTTTAATGGACATGATATGTTTCTCTTTCTATATTGATTTAAAATAAATAATAAAAATCGTAGAAAGAGAAACAAATCATGTCCATTAAAATCAACAAATCTAAATTTAATGGTTGTGATTCATTGTTCTCATTTCTCATAATAACCAAGTGTTCTCACTTGAGTCGTCCCCTATATATATATATATATATATATATATATATATATATATATATATATATATATATATGTTACTAGAGAAATATCCTCTTGAATAAATACTTTTAGCATAAGACCAATACAACAACTAATGCAACTCTAGTGAAAAATTAAATTTATAAAGGAGTAAGAAAAAGAATGATAGAATAGAGTTTCTATTCAGGGAACTTGTGTATTTTGAAATGGGGATACGACTCCTTTATATAGAAAAGATTGAAATTCTACATCACTTAATCAATTACTATCCCTCTTAATTGATTAGGAGGCGTTACACTTTGATTTATTCTATTAAAAAGACCTTTTAATTGATTAGACAATGTATTTTCCTACCTAATTGATTAAACAAGCTTCTAATCAATTAAGCATTTTCCTATATTAATTTTAAGAAGATTTCTCAAAGTAGAAGAGGCTTGAAAACATTTTTTTTGTGCATTTCCTTAGTACCTCAAGACCCACTCTTGTTTCTTTTACAACTAAACTTATTAGAACTATAAAAAACCCTAAACGTAGGACCAAGCGAGTTTTCACACTTTCACCTCTTCGTAATAAAAAATTTAAGTTTTAAGATTTCATATCTTTAAATTCAAGATCACAACTTCAAGTTCCTTTACTTTATTTGACTTTTCCTAGCACTTAGAACTAAATATCGATACATTTGATGAGGCTTGAGACATCTCTTCTTGTTCAGATGCAATCATCAAGAACCTTTTGAAGAGTCGTCTAGATCAAAGCTGTTTCACAACTGTCATTAACATCTTAACACTTGTCATCAAATACCTTAACAGTTGTCATCAGTACCTTAACAATTGTCATCATCAAAACTATCTGACAATATTGTCTGCACAGACCTGTACAACATATAGAACCACAATGATGAAACACAATCATTTGTAAAAAGAATATAATGAAAGAAAATCTTTCATAAAAAGAAATCATAAACAAAATCATCATAAAATTCTTCATAAAACTAGACTAAAGGATATTTAAAAACAAGGTGGAAACAAACCAAACAAATAAATCGGGCACATCTTTCTTGTACACTATAAATTCTCAAGACGATTTGTAAATCGGATGAGAGATATATGTTGAAAAAACCGTGATCGTAGGTAGAATAGTCGGTATGTGTGAAGGGGTCGGAGCTGAGACATGAAGTCGGACCTCATGAAGGATACATCAACCCGGAGTTGATGTACGAAGTATAGTGGAACAAGGGGCCCGCCTAGTCGAATGAATGAAATTCCAAGTCGGTATTACGGTAGCCCAATGGCTGCACAAACATTATGATAAACAAGGAGAGGACGTTACACCTCATGATTACGACGTCGGGAGTTATAGAATGCTATTGATTGTGGGAGCAAGAGGGTCACTACACAGTGAATGTACGTTATAAGAGTTATGTATAAAAACAAGACTCCCATGGAGGAAGGGTGACAACTAAAATAATACCATCATACAGAAAATACAGACACACCATAGCCATGAACATCTAGAATTGTTGAGGTCTCACTTGATTAACTTCGGGGAGGCTATTCAAAAGTGTTTTTCAGGAACATTCCTTATAAAGGAAAAACAAAACAACACCTACGAATCTAGAGTTTCTCCAAGGGTGAGCAATTTCTCCTACATGACATCTTGCTTGGCATTGAACTTGTCTCATGGAATATTCACTCCAGGACATATCAATTTTACTTGTTTAAGGCGTTATCAAAGGATACCTGCATGACCTGGTTGGAAGCACAAAAAAATTAGTCAAATTCAATATGTTAGGAGTCTTTATCCTCCTCCGACTTCTTCAACTATTCCTTCACCTTTTTAACCTCTTCCTCCTGAAAATCCTTCTCCTCCTTCAAAGAGGCCTTTATCTAGTGGATGTCTTATTCGCAGTCTTGAGTAACTTTATTCCCTCATTCAACGTAGATTTAACACCAGACAATGAGGTCTGAACCTCGCCCAAGGTGTTCTCATTCTCCTCTATCAACTCCTTTAGATCTTTCACCTTTTCTGCTGTATGGAATGGGAACCATGCTCCTCCATGTCTTTTTGAACTGATTCCAAGAGCTTTTTTGCCTTAGCAAGATCCTTCAAAAGATTGTCCCTTTTCAAAAGGACGGAGTCAATATGCTTTCACAGGATCATCTTTTCCATCCTAAGACTTTATGGGACCAAGATTTCCCCTTACTTGAAGCACCATTATACAATACAAAAATTGCACACTGGAGTGGTAGGACACGCCCGCCATCACCTTTTTTCTCCTTGACTCATTCATACAAACAAAGTAATTATAATCAGTATTTAGGAAGTTGACTTGAACATATTTGGCATATCTAGGACTAGTGGTGAGGAGGAAAGTCTGCATAAAGTAGGAATGCGACACACTTTGGGTTTCCCTTATAGTAAATTTTCTAGTCTTGAGCACCCCAATCTTAAGCCTCTTTGGATCCAACCCATCTTGAATAAGAATTTTATCTTTCCCCCACATGGAAGAATCAACACTCCCTGTCCTAGATGAAGATCCACTTGAAGCTTGATATCTCCGGTGATCCTTTGATATTTTGCCTCGGGCCTTGGGGGGAGGGGGGGAGCTTGCGTTTGTGTTCCATCTAACATGACTCCTTGGATGATCTTTGGAAAATTCAGAACCTCCTGATGGATTCCTTTCTCGATCTCTTTTTGAGCTCGCATGGATGCCTCCATTGTTGGCTCCATAGGTGGAAATGGGCGAATGGGGTGCTTTTGCTAAGACCTTTCGCATTACCATCAGATTATTAAGGATACCCATGTTATTTGCAGGACATGGTAAGTAATAAATACTTAAATTAATATATATATATAAGATAAAAATGTCTCTCCTCCCAAAATATTCTTTAAATCTCTTCCTTAATGGCTTCCTCTACCAACAACTAAGACTCTATATACTTCCTTTTTTGCTTTGGTGCGTAACCGTCAGAAGGACCAACTTCTTCTACAAAACCTAGTACTTCCCAAAACATAAAAGGCCCGACCTTTGAACCTTTATCCTTTAAAGACAGGTCACAATATTTAAAGATATACGTTCTCGAAATCTCCAAAAGTGACTCTTCCTCTAATACTTAGAAAACTTGTTCACACATTTCAGAGTTACATAAGCATTTGAAGGCAAAAAAGTGGTGCAACCTGGAGGGAAGTCTTTATTATCTAAAGGGACCCTCTGAAAACATGTGCACTCATACTCACAGTCACAAACCTCGCAACTTAGGGGATAACCAAATAATATCCATCCTTAAAGTTTAACAAATTGTCCATATAGACTTCAAACATCTTCTTCAACTGTTTGAAGGAAAGCATTCATTAGTACTGGTCCATCGTGGTTGGGGTACATTATACTTTGAAAAGGTAAAAGAAGACCTTTAGGGTAGGGAAATTGTTCCTATATTCACACCATTACTTAAAGAAATTGACGTAAACCCAACTCATCGGGTGCAGTTGCAAATGGGAGATTTTCAAGTGATTCATAACCCCATTCTAGATAATAACAATTCATGAAGGAGAAAGTTACACCCATCAAGCTATCTACATAATCTCTTTCCAGGGTCTACGTCAGAAACTTCTTAATTAAAAGATAGATCTATACCCAGATAGGCATTCTCTATCTGGTGTACCTCACTGAAGATGACTCCATATCCAAGACATCTTGTTCCACCTAGGGGTACTGATATGTGCCAGTGAAAAGCTAGAGAGCATGATGTCTCCTTCGTACCATTTCCTTCTTATTGTCAACAAGTAAAAAAAATTATGGCCATGAGTGCTAGAACGAAATTGGGATTCTATCCACTATCTAACCTCAGTATCACTTGGTTTGCAACCATGCTGACACTTAAAGGCCTTAATGTAAACATGAGCCTTTAATTCATCCTTGTACACCTAAACAATCTTCGAGTTTGACATAGGGAGCTCATATAAGGAAGAACTGAATCCAACTTCCATGATATCAATCCTAACAAGATAAATTTTCTCCTCTTCAAAACACTTTTATTTAAAGGTTTTCCACTTCTCGGAGTCCTTTAAAATCTATAGCATCCTCGCATGAACCCCATACAGTATCACAGCTCTCACTAATATCTATAAGACTACATAAAGATATCTCACTGGTAAAAGAGACACTTCAAATATTTATGAGTTTATCACTTTAGTTAGAGATGATGCATTGATGCATCATTTATCTCATCACAAGTCTACGAAAGGAATGTTTGGATTTCCTATGTTGACCATGGATAGAAATAAATGGAAACAACAGAAAGGATAGGGAGAGAAAATGTTATGTTGAGGAAAATGTAGAATTTAAGTTGAAGAAACAAAGACATGACCACTAAAGATCCATCAATGTTGCACGAATAAAGATGAAGATCGAAGGAAATGGAAAGATCACTAGTAAAGAAGAAGTCACATGAAAGACTGGGGGTTTGAAACTCTGGTGCAAAGGAAGCGAAAAGAGCAATTAATTGTATTTTTCCCATTTTATAGACATCCAAGAAGCGTACATCTACGATCATGAATCGATAGAACATCAGAAGATGGAATCAATAGTTCATGATTAGCCCCGGTTCTGTAATGACATGCGAGTGCACTCAAGTGATATAGGGGTGTCACTTAGAAGCCTAGGGTCGTGTGGAAAAGTTTCACAACAAAACATTTAGGTGAATTCTTATCTACCCAACTCAAAAAGTTGGGTAAAGTTACCTTCAATGTAAAATATCTTGAAACAACCAAAAAGTATACTATTTAATAATTAATTAAATAAGATAAAATTAAATGATGCAATGTGATTGGTGAAAGGTACACTACCCAACTTTTTGAGATGGGTAGAGAAGTTGTCCCCAAACATTTATGTTACAAGACATGCAATTAATGTAAATGGTCTCAGGATCACCTATTCCCACTCAACACACCACTGGTCTCTTTTTCGAGTCGGTAGGCCGCCTGAAAGCCTTGAAACGACAAAGACAAACACTTTAACGGCTAATTCCAACTCATTTCTAACATTCCTAACTTAGAGTCCAACGAAAAGGGCTTGATGGACAATTATTTCGGACCAAACAAACAATCCAATAGGACCAACCCAATTCTAAGAGTCCAATCTATAACACTTTCATTCAAGACTGACAAATAGGTAAATCCTCGCTACAAGACCACACATCAGAGTCGAGCAACGGTCTCATCTTAGCCGTTAGATCAAATCCAACGAATCCCCATGTTCCATGCCGTGTCCACCACAGCGGTTTCAACTGTTGCCCATTTTTAAATGAAGTTACGCGCCCTAACCAAGTATGTTTCCCTTCTTTTTTGCAAGTTACACCTTTTAATCAGATAATCTTGCAAGTATACCCCTCTTCTACCTATCGGAGACTCTAACCACCATATCAGAGAGTCTCTACGACGACTTTCACTAATATATCATTAATCTCCAACTCTATAGCGGAATACACACAAACGTTTATTGAGAACAGATGCATATGCACTATCATTGGATAAGCATGAAAGTATGGATAAGTATATGATTCTCCTGTTGAACTCAAAAGTAGATGTTTTCCCATTTAGTGCAAAAAATGCATGTACTTGAACATGGACTCTCTTTCCTTATCTTGGCTATAACTATTTTATGAGTTGGCAGGGACATTAATCTCCACTTTCTAATCAACTTGAGAAAAATTTAAAGCCATTAAGCTCTTTGATCCAATCCAAAACGTGAAGGTCTCTTTCAAAATACTAACCTGGTCTATGTTAATGTGACAGTTTCTGGCTATAATTGGAATCCCAATCTGCACCTTTCGCATCAGATTAACTGGTGTCCCTATATTTCAAGTCATTCATGCATGATCATGAGAGTTCCTAAACTTTTGGTGAATAGACTAAAGAGCATTTGGTTCTTTTCTCATTATAGTTATAGTCCTAGTGACTCTTACAGAACATATCAGTGCTCTCCTTTAACTTTCAAAAAATGCTGCGCCTAGAATCTTTTAGCAAAAAATGGAACATTCTTTGTATGAAACCCAGTTGTTGATAAATCAGTTCAGTTTTTTTTGTCGTTATTGAATGAAATGATTAGTTCATGTTAGAGTCTTCTATGCACAAGAACTGATAGTTTTTGTGATATGAAGCTTTTATTATGAATTATATAAATATTAATATTTAAAAACTCAAATTATTATTCTCGATATAAGTCTATTACGAAAATACTTACATAGACACAACCCTAACACTTGTACTTACATGCAATCAATCACATTTTTTTTATTAATTAAAAATTAAAAATTAAATTGTCTTTCTTCTCTTTTATCTCAACCACCCCATGATGCCAATTAAAAACGAAATTAAAATTTTAAAAAATTTATATTCTCTCCCTTTTCATTGGTTGTTCCTAAAATTATAGGTTTAGGTTCGTATCCATGCAAGTATTTCTCAAGTAATAGAACAATAAAAAAATGTCACTAAGATAACCGAAAAATATAACCACGAGAATAAGAAGAAAAAAACATGAGATTTTATATTTATAGCTCAATTCTCTATTAAAAATAGGAGAATAAGTTTAGACTAAGTCAAGTATACATAAGAATACATTTTTTGAGATAAAGTCAAATTTATAAACAAAACAAATAATAATAGTGTAATTCAAATGCTTATAAATAGAATATTTTAAAAGAAATTTTTTATTTATGGAAGAATATCTTTTCTAAAATAACCTCTAGTCGATAGTGATAAAGATAAACACGACACACAACACACACAAATTAAATAGTAATTTCGGTAGTCATTTTTAGGTTTAATGATAGTTGTAGTCACGCTATTCCTTTTTAGTTTAGAGTTTAATGGATATGCAGTGACACAATGTTATCTAATAAAAAATAAAATAAGTAGTATGTTATGTTATAAAAAAATTTTAAAATAAAATAGTGATGTAATTAGATATATGGTTGTAATTGGTTGATAGTGTAAAATTATATATTTTTTATATAATATTTTTTCACAAAATTAATTTTATTTTAAAATTTAATAATTTTGATTTCTCACACATTATTAACTCAAATTTGATGATCTCATCATTTTTTTACCAGTATGATCGATTCTTTTGTTCTTCAAGAATTTCTCCATGATGAAATGACATGTTTCACAACTGTCAACAGCCACATTGGCACATCAATAGAAATATGTAAGAGAGAAAATAAAATTATATAATTATAATTAAATAGAATTTTAACAAATTAGTCTCTTAATTAGTCACAAAATCATTAGGAGTAATCTAGAGATTGATTAAGTGGAGCAATTAGTCACTAAATAATTACGAATAATTCTGATTCATGATTTATCTTTCCTACCTTATTATCCAACCGATCTCATATTTTTTAATTAGACAAAACTTAAATTCAAATTCAATTAAAGCGGATTTTCTCTGTCAAATTAAAACACGGTTATGTTGCCATGCCCAAGGATTAGTGTGGTTTACTAACAACGCAAACTACCTGATTCAAAATTTAAAGTAAACAAAATTGACTATTCCTGTGATTTATACAAAACAAGAGAATACTAACAAATTCAAAAAAAAAAAAATCATTTTAAAAAATTAAATCTCAATGAAAGTTTTTAGTAGAAATTCCCCCTGGTATAATTGATTAGTTGAAGGTCTAATAATCTATGCAAAATACCGTTAATAGTATATGTCATGATTTGATCCTTAAAAATATAAAACTTCCTGTATATATTCCTTGAGAATAATCTTTAACTTACTGGGTTTTATTATGATTATATTCCCAAGTGACCACTGTTTGATGGCGGCAAAATCAAGTACATATCGATGCCTAAAGTAACTCTTCAAGACAAAATAAATTCATGCATGATTTGATTCTCATATGGAATCACAAACAATTTTCAAATTTTTAAGACAATGATGTTGACACAATTCCCCTTAGAAACAGAGTATATGATCATAATCTTCGTACCAATTTCAATGCCTATCACACTTTAAAAAAAATATGAATCTATTCTTTCTAATAAAGCATGTTTTCAATTAAGTTGATTGCGAAAAAGAACTTATATTTCAAAAGAAATGAATATATATGACTAGCTAGTGGAACATATAATTTTTGGTGATATATGTCAACCAGACCTTTAAATTGATACATCTTTATCAAAATGAGTATATTTATATAAATTTTAACAAAATATCATAAAGTATACATCACTTAAATGCTAATTGTAAGAAGGGTTCTTCATTTCTTTAAATGATTAAGATATGTCTTTAGATCTCCTAAAAAAGATAGTACAACTTTAGATTTCTTAGAACCTTTTAATTTTCAGATTGGTGATATGAAAGAAACAGGTGATTTAATGACCTTTTTTAATATATACACATGTCCTTGAAAAAAATATGTTTCTGATTAGAAATTGTGTTGGAAACCTGTGGAGCCAATCATAGATTAATAAACGGGTGCATTATTAGAGAGAATATTAACAAACTTGTGTTTTATTGGATGATGAAAAATAAATGAATGGATTTTGTTTGTTGGATATTGTTCCAACGTCTCTTTTGAAAAAAAGACACGAGTACTCCAAGACTTAAATTGCCGGGTAGTTTTGAAGGTACTCTTTTCTCTTGTGCTACTCGTTTGGTGCATCTTATTTTATTATCTTTTGGGATTTCCATTAGTTTGATTGATCCTGATGATAAGATTGTTTTGAAACTTTTGAAGTTAGATAGACAATTTAGTGTACAAGTCAGTGGGGAGAAGGAAGTAGCTAGATTAGTAGATTTAGAGAGGAGGGATTGCCAATATAAGTTTGCAAGGTCGTCTAGGTGTCATCTTTAGATGTTGATAAAATCTTTAATATTTATGATATAGGGAGTTATAATAAAAATTCTAAACTGAATGAGTTTATTTTTTCAATCCTTAGGAGTTTATGGTGATCCAATAGACTAAGATTAGTGAGGTGTCTATCTCACTGGTGTATTATATTTGGGGGAACCTATTTTGTAAGTGGAGTTTTGCCCCTGCGAGTAATAAAAGTGGAGGTCTTCTCTCCATTTGTTGTAGTGTGAAAGTGGGTATTTTTGGGGTTTGTCTAAAATGAAGAGCCTTGAAAACCTCGTGCTCATTGGTGAATGCGTCCTCTTAGTGTTCTCTGCCTGAAATAGAGTTACGTTGAATGACATTTTTATTCATAAACGGCGTCTAGAGGGTGACACGTTATGTGTTCTTGGTGATTTTAATTCGGTGTGTTATAGTGCTGATAGGTTTAGTGCAGATGAATTACACCACTAGCATAAGATGTTTAATTGTCTTGAAATTTCTAACTTCATTTCCTATATGGACCTTATTAATCTACCTCTCTTAGGAAGACATTTTACCTTGTTTCAACTTAATGGGTGGGCCGCAAGTAGGCTTCATAGGATTCTAGCATCATATCTCTGGTGTGAGAGAACGAGGCTCGATTTCTCAATGGGTCCTTCCTATAGATGTGTCTAATCATTTCCTCTTCATTGTTCCCTACATGAACCACCTGTGGGGGCCTAAATCTTTTATGTTCAATAATCATTGGTTGACCCTTTACCAGTTCATCGACATAACTCATTCTAGTTGGTTCAGGTGTATATTTTTGAGATGGATGGTGCTTGTTCTTAAAAAGAACCTTAATATGCTTAAATGAGTCCCGAAAGCTTGAATAAAGAAGTTTTTAGCAATGAGAGTTCACAGTATGGATACCCTTAGAGATGAGATCGATAATTTAGATGTGAATGTTGAATAAGGGTGTTTCCCATTCTCTGATAAGTTCCATGAGCCTTTTTTTAATTTACCTCATTAAGATGGTTTTGTTTCTCGGTCTATCTCTTTAAGAATAATCAGACTCTTACGTCTCCATTTATTCCCTCACAAATTAACCTGGCAGTTTCATATTATGATAAAAATAAGATTCCGGTTTTGACAAGTTCAATTTTTTGTTTCTCAAGAGATTTTGGCCTCTTATTAGGGAGGATATAAGCCTTATGTTTGAGTAGTTTCATAGGTTTTATATCTTTGTTTTCTAGAATTTTACTCTCTTGGAGTTAGAGATACGTAAGTGTGGGATATAGTGATCTTCTTATATTCAAAGATGAATGCATTTCATATCCTTTGCTTGTCTTTTATGAAGATGCCTCTCAAGGTTTAGATGATGATTGTTAAAATTCAGAGGAAGTTCTTGTGGGATTGGGTGAATGGTAAAGTTAAAATCCCTTAGGTCAATTGGTATGTTGTCTACATACCTAAGAAGTTTGTCGGCCTTGTATTCACGATCTCCACAAAGATAACCTAGCTCTTTTAGATAAGCAGAGGTGGAGGTTGCTCTTAGATACTTTTGGCCTTTTGATGAATATCTTATTCGATACATATGGGGATTTGATTGTTTTTTCTCTCTTAGTGGGTATGCTTTCTAGGCTTCGATTTTCTTTTTGGTAGAATGAAGTGTCTCATTTAGAGTCTAAGATTGATGCCTCTCTGGTTGGTTTGTAGATAGAATTAGTCAGAAGGTGAAGAATAATATACTAACGTTGTTCTAGGATGCTTCATGGGTGGGATATATCCCTCTTAGAGTAACTTTTCATAGACTTTATCCTATTTCAGATTATAAATGGAAAAATGTGGATGAGGTTAGTTCATGAAAGGATGAAAATTTGGATTTTTTTAATGGAGAAGACCCTTTTTTTTTTTTACTATAAACAAGAATTGGTTAATTACCCTTTTTTGGTTATTTAGGATAGGCTTAAATGCACCTTTGGTTCCTGTAAGTTAGTGAATTTTTTATTTTCGTCCCTGTAAGTTTTTTTTGTTGGTATGAGTCCCTATATTTTACTTTTTGCTTACGGTTTAGTCCCTAAAGCTAAAATTCGCAGGAAAATCTGTAGGTTTTCCTGCGGATTTTGATTTTAGGGACTAAAACAAACGCGAAAGTGAAATATAGGGACTCAGACCTAGAAAAAAACTTACAGGGACGAAAATCAAAAACTCGCTAACTTACAGGGACCAAAAATGCATTTAAGCCTTTAGGATAATATCTTATCCTTGGAGAAATATCGTTGGTTTTGGTTTCTTAGGGTGGATGGTGTTTATTATGTTGCATTTTCCTATAAAAGCTCTTTTTGAGTTTAATTGTGTTTCTCTTACTTCCTCTAATAGTTTGAATTCCGAATTTTATTTGGTGTAGTTAGACTCCCTCTTGAGTAATGGTCTTCTCTTGGAAGCTACTTCAAGATAATATTGCTACCAGTGAAATTTGTTTAAACAACAAAATATTAATCTCAAGATGTACGATTTTTTCTTTGGGTTGTAAATAGGGTTGTCTTACATTTTCGGATAAAAACAAATAGAGGCCCTATATTTTCATAGTTATGCCCTAAAAAATTATGAGACTCGATTTGGTTAATGGTTTAACCATGTTAGGTTTTTCGATTATATGCGATAATCTTTCTTGTAGGTCCTCAAAGACGACCTTGCTTATATTATGACTTAAAAAAAATTCATGATTACGATGTATTAAATTGTATCATTCACCTATAAATATTTAAGATAAAATAAACAATAAGACTATTCAAATTTAAGTCTAAACCATCATTCTCTTTTCTCTATATATTTTTATTTCAAAGGGGGACTAAATTTTTTTTAAAGAATTTTATCTTTTAATTATTAATTTTTTAAAAGAAAACATTTATTACAAAATTTAATTGAGAAAATAATTTAAATCTTCTCATAAAAAATTAAAATTTTATTTTTTGGTACACATTTTAATGATTTTAAAGTAATATTTTTTAAATAATATATGTTGTTTTTATTATATTGAAATTTCTAATAATAATATCTAAATTACCTATAAAATTATTCTTTTAATTTATAAAGAATAAATTTGAAATATTTTCTATTATTTTTTAATAAATTCTCAAAAAAAAAATCTAAATATATAATATTAGAATTATCTTTTTTAACTATAATAAACTTATCACTACAATCCCTATAAAAATATTGAACTAATCCGTTCAAATAATGAATTTTTTTTTAGCATTTTAAGTTGCCAATTATGGTATCCTTCTTGTACAATATTTTATTTTGTTTTATATTATTAATTCTAAGTTTATTAAATTATAAAATATTTGAGAATTGCGATAAAGATATTTATTCTGTTTTGTAATATTTCATTTTTTAGTCTTTAATTGGCTGAATTAAGTATTAAATGTTATTAAACACTCAAATTATTTACAAATATATAATATGCAAAAATATTAATAAATATTGTATTTTCATGGTTGAATAAGACGAGTCTCATGTCCCTTTAGACCTTTGTTGAAATTTATACCTTATTTTTTATTTTAACTTAGAGAATAAAAAAAAAAAAAACTTAGAGAATAGCTCTGCTAAGGTTTATCTAGGGTTTGCCTTTTTTCCATGGATGATGGTAATTTTGATTGGCCGTTGATGGCCATGATTGCCGTTGAATGTGACGTGTATCGATTGGTGATTATGCTGATTATTTCCACAGTTTTTGACTTTTCAATTGGTGGAGATTGTTTAGATGGCCCAGGTTGTTGCAGTCAATGGAGACCATGTGGCATATGATTCTCATGATTCACATGTTGGAGAAATTAATGGTTCTAAGGCAAACATGGATTTCTATGAATCATATGCTAAGAAAAAATTGGTTTGCATGATAATGCTAAGCTTACTGATTTTGTTTGTCATACTAATGCTTCTCATGCTACTTTGGTTTCGGTTGGTACAAGATTTGCGGTACCTAATTGCGAAGGTTTTAGTGGTATCCTTGAACATTGCTCATGCGACTTATGGTGTATCTTTTTTTAAGAAAGCAAAATTCATTAACGGAAGAACTAGGGGTTCTTCAACCCACTTACAAAAGTCGGAAATAGCCGACCAAAGAAAAAATTACCAACCAAATACCATTTATGAGATGAAGAACATAGGATCCTTAATGAACTCATAAAAGGAGTATTTGGAATGGGTAATATTCCCACAAAAAGACCACCTCCAACAAAGCAACTTAATATTCCAAACGGCATTATTAACACTCCAATTATCTCTCCTAAAACAAACCCCATTCCTTAATAGCCACAAGTGCCATGTTGTCGCAAGCCACACAACGCCCTCCTTTCTATGCCTCACCTTCATGCTATCGAAGAAATCATACCAATCCATAAAGTTGGCTAAACAATCTACCTCCCTATTTTCCTCTTTACCGACCCAAAAAGCTACCTCCCGCCAAATCCTTTTCACCACCGGGCACCTAAAAAATAAATGATCTCTATCCTCCAAACAACAACCACACAAAGAACATAATAAATTATCATTGGATAAAGACAAACCTCTATACGCCAAAAGATCCTTTGTTGGAAGCTTGTTGAGAAAAAGTCTCCAACCAAAAGCTTTTATTTTAAATGGTACTTCCAATTTCCATAACAAGCCAAAAGCATCATCACACTTATTTTTAGGACCAAACGGAAGACGCATTTTTTCATAAAAATCGTAACAAGAAGCTACCGAAAAAACCAAACTCGGATCGGCAAGCCACGCCACTTCATCTTTTCCCTCCGACCATCCCTCAAAATTCTCCAACCTATCCTTTAAAGCACAAAAGATCTCCGTTAACCCGCTACACTCCAAGATAACATTAGAAATACCAAGATTACTCCAATTCCATCTACCCTCTCTCCATCCTCCCATAGCCGCCACCGAAACATTTTTCAAACAAGAAACTTTAAATAAATCCGGAAAAAACTCTTTCAACACCATATTCTCCAACCACCTAGCATCCCAAAAAGGAGTTTTAAAGCCATCGTGAATGGTAAACCTACAATTCTCAACCAAGGGATCCAACAAAAAACAACCACCAATCTTTAAAATATCCTTCCACCAATAGGAACAAGAAGAAGAAAATTAGAGCTTTTATCAACACACAAAACCTTTGTAGCTAAATCTCCATAACGCGATTTTAAGACATTATACCACAAAGAGTTTTGACCTTGAACAATTCTCCATCTCCATTTATTAAGAAGGGCTAAATTAAAAAAACCAATATTTTTCACTCCAAGACCCCCTTTCTCCATAGGTAAATTAACATCCTCCCATCGCACCCAATATATGGTTCTCTTTTCCCTCACACCCCCCCACAAAAACTTATTTTGTATGCTAGTAAATTTTTTCACAATCTTACTCGGAGCTTTAAAAAAGGACAAAGTAAAGATTGTTAAAGAACTCAACACGGACTTTAAAAGAGTGATCCTACCTCCCAAATTCAAAAAGCGATTTGTCCATCCTTCCAAACGCTTCTTCATCTTGAGCACAAGAGGGTTCCAAGTGGATTCCTTCCTAGGATTGAATCCGATGGGAATGCCAAGAAAATAGAAATTGCTATCTTCTCTCCTACAAGAAAACAAATGAGACGCCGCCTCCAAAAAAAAAATTATTAAAATTAATTCCAATCAATGTGCTTTTGTGATAATTAATTCCTAAGCCCGAAACCACTTCAAAAGCCCGAAGAACCGCTTTTATCGCCCACACATGCTTCCAACTCCCATCCCCCACAATCAAAGTATCATCCGCAAATTGTAGCAAATCCACCTTACAAGAACCTCTAATGTCAAAGCTTTGGAATTCACCAATATCAATGGACTTTCTCACAAGGCCCGCTAATCCTTCCGCCACCAAAACAAAAAGAAAGGGGGACAAAGGATCACCTTGTCTCAAACCACGCGAAACCAAAAATTCCTTGGTAGGACTCCCATTAACTAAAATCGACATGCTACTATTGAACACAAAAAGTTCCATCCATTGCAACCATTTATCTCCGAACCCCATCCTCCTAAGCATGTATCGAAGAAAGTTCCAACTAACTTTATCGTATGCCTTCTCAAAATCAACTTTAAAGAGCATACAATTTTTACCTTCTTTTCTCGCATAATCCACCACTTCATTCGCTACTAACACTCCATCCAACAATTGTCTCCCGGGAACAAAAGCACTTTGACACGGAGAGATGATAGAATTAAGCACCCTTTTTAATCTACCCGCCAATAACGTTGCCACCACCTTATACAAGCATCCCACCAAGCAAATGGGCCTATAGTCATCCAATGTTAAAGGATTATTAACTTTTGGAATTAAAGAAAGAAAAGATGGAGTAATGGCCTTTGAAATAGATCTTCCCTCAAAAACATGATTAAAGAACTTCACGAAATCTAATTTAATGAAATGCCAACACTTCTTAATGAAAAGAAAAGAAAACCCATCCGGACCCGGACTTTTGTCTCCACCACACTCCCAAACCGCTTCCTTAATTTCTCCTTCAAGAAAAGGTTTTTCTAAATCCGTTACTTCTTCCACACTAATAGCATTGAAAGGAATACCATCCAACACCGGTCTATCCTCCTCCGTTTCCAAGAACTTAAAACAAAAATGATTCCAAACCGCTTCTTTAACATCCTCCACCGACTCCTTCAATCCTCCGGGTGTAAGAATCGGCCCTAAGTGATTTTGACTCCTTCTTTGCTTCAACACTTTATGAAAAAAACCGCTATTAGCATCTCCCTCTTTAAGCCACTTAGATCTAGATTTTTGAATAATCATATTCTCCTTAATCCTTAGATTCTTCCAAAAATTACCACTTGCCTCCTTTCTCAAATCAAGATTGTCAATAAACGAAGGACTAGAATCAGAATCCAACTTGTCATCCGCCTTATTAATATTACGCACACACTCCTCCAACTCCAACTCAATCTTCCCGAACACCTCCTTGTTCCACACCTTTAATTTGTCTTTCAAAATCCTAAGCTTTTCCTTCAAGACGAAATCACCTCTACCTTCCACCACCATACTCTTCCATTCATTCTCCACAAAAGGTAAAAAAGAATCCAAAGAAAACCATTTGTTATTGAATTTAAATGGTTTGGGACCCCAATTGGCATTATCCGTCTTAATCCAAATTGGACAATGGTCTGAAATATCTCTATCTCCAATCACTTGACCAACCACCTCCCATCTATCGATAACAATACTAGACAAAAGAAATCTATCGATTCTACTTTTCGCTTTCCCGTCCCCACTAAACCAAGTGAATTTTTTTCCTTTGCAAGGAATATCCACCAAAGTAGATTTATCGATGAATTCCGCGAACAATTCCGCCTCTCTATTATTAACACTTCCAACTTTGCCCTTTCTTTCTTTCACATCCTTCACGGCATTGAAATCCCCGCCCACAATCCATTCTCCATCTTTGAATTTTTCCTTCAAAGATAAAAGTTCCTCCCACAAAATCTTCTTTTTATGAAAGTCACAAGACGAATACACATTAATCACATAATAAAGATTATAATCCCACCTCAATTTTATCCCCAAGAAACCTTCACCACTCAAACTAAACAAAACTTCCATTTTCTCATTATTCCAAAGGGAGAGCAAACCCCCCGATCTACCTCTCGAATTAGAATAAGAATACCCAACATCCGAAGAGGCCCAAAAACTCTTAGCAATTGTCTCACTCATGCTTGTCACCTTAGTTTCTTGGATTAAAAAAATATCTGCTTTGCCTTTTTTATAAGAGAATTAATCCTCCTCCTTTTGAGTGCATTCACTCCCCCTCTAATATTCAACGCTCCTATAATCATTGATTCTCACTAAAGGACTCCTTCCTACCCTTCTCTTCCTTACTTCCCCCTTCTCTAACTTATTTAAAATAGAAACAAGATTACTCCGCCCCTTCACATCTACCACCCCCAACGCCACAATAGCCGACCATAATTTTTCACTCACATTATTCTCCAAAAATTCCCATTGTCTAGCATTACACCTCCATATGTCGGATTCCTCACTATGATTACCATAAAAAACCGACGAGCTCCCGCTAACATGTTTTGGAAGATCCTCACTACCAGCCCCTTTAAAAGTTATGACTTTATTTGCCTCCTTATTTTTACACCTCCTACTTCCTCCAATACCACTTTTGTTGGTTAATTTTTTTCCTCCTCTACCTTCATTCTTACCTAGACCTCCCATATCTCTCAAAAATCTCCACTTTAATTTTTTTTTACTGTTATCACATAATTTTTCCCTTCTTTTCTCCCTTGCCTTAAAAACAACACCATCCCCCACAGTAGCTTCACCATCCTCAATATTCTTCCTTATGTCAGAATTGCGAATATTCGCTAAAGCCTCGTTAAAATTACCGTTTCCACCCACCGAATTAGGGGCCAAAACTGAGTCGAAAGCAGTTTTGCTACTTTCCGCCAAAACATCCGTCGAGTCCTTCAAAAAAATAGAATTATAAAAATCACCCCCTGAATTGCCGGTTGGATCAGTGTTCCTCCCCACACCTACTGCATCAGCGCTGCCCTTCAAAGGAGATAGCACAGAACCAACAGACCCCTGAACACCGGTTCTGGAATCCACCGAAGCAACTTCGAAACCGCCCCTGGGAACATGTTGTTTCCCACTCCCGCCCTCAACTGGTTTAGATACACTAACCCGTCCCAACCCAAACAGATCACCACCCTTCCCATCAAAAGAATCAGTAAAGAGTTCAATAGAATCATTAGGAGAAAAATGCCTAATAATAGTATTGTCCTCTAAAAAACCCTCACTGTCCAGATCCTCAGAGTCAGAAGAATCGCAAACAGAAAAAAGGTTCGAGTTACCTGCACCGAGACGGATTTGGCCTAAAGCATCCTCCCTCAAAGTCAGTCGATATCTTTTATTATCAATATTGACCTGGATCGATTCAGGACACAGAAAACACGTTGGCACTCGTAGCATAATACGCGCAATATCGAAACATTTACCGGATGTTGTGTTCTCATCAACACAAATGAAAGATCCCCAACATTCAGCCAGTTTCACGAAAAAGTTAGACTCCCACGCGTGAACCCGTATACCGTATATTCTAATCCAAACTCCGCGACACGTATCTAATGCTCCTTCTTCCCATTTCTTGACCTCACAGAACCAAGTGTTCCACCATGTTACCTCCTTATCAATATAATGCTCAATATACCCCTGTTCCAACTCTTCCAACAAGCA
This sequence comes from Vicia villosa, assembly GCF_029867415.1. Classification (NCBI taxonomy): domain Eukaryota; kingdom Viridiplantae; phylum Streptophyta; class Magnoliopsida; order Fabales; family Fabaceae; genus Vicia; species Vicia villosa. Next base: position 560,160 of record NW_026705402.1, on the reverse strand, counting down.
TAAATTACCTCCGAGAGGCGAAACTTTGACAGCATAAATACCTTCCAATTCCATCTGTACTTGAATGTTGTAAGTCGAACCTGGAATTAAAGCCTTCCCCACAAAAGCCTTGCTAAATCTCTCCCTGTTTTCAGCATCAGAAAAAAGGAGAAAGAATTCGACAGTGGCTTCTCAACACCACCTTTACCACCACCATCAGACAAGACCTCAGCAAAAGACCGCGTGTCTCTGAAGCGGTTCACCTCACCTCTGTTGCCTCTCCACGCGCCTAAATCTTTCTTCCTGATAAATCCATCACCACCTACCTGGGCAGCTCTGCCTCTCTGGAATCTGGGGAAATTTACATGGATCTTTTTGCCACCTATTAGAATATTGTCCAAGCGAATCGCCAACATCTTCCCGTCGCCTTCGACATCCACGAAACGAGCAAAACCAAACTGTTTACCGACATTGTTCCTCCTTGGCGCTATAGATACCTCCACAACCCTCCCCACACATCCGAACAGGTCGAATAAATCCTTTGCCGAATTCGAATCAGGGAACTCCGAGACGTAATAAGAAATGACATCCTGCTTCACACCAACTTTGGGAAGATTAAGACTACTCCCTCCCCAAGGAAAACAGTCCCAACTCGAAAAACCCCTCTTGACGCCACGAGAGTACGACACCCTTTTCCAACCATCGTTTCGACCCCCTTCTCGCCCTCCAATCATGGTGAAAAAACTGAAACCCGGAACCCTAACACTGAAAAAAAACAGACGCACAGCAAAGGCACGCTGGCGAACGCACCTGAACGCCGGCACACGGAACCCCTAAATCCCCAAAATCGCCCCTTGAACGCGACTTTTTCCTTATGGTGTATCAACAAGGGTTAAATTTTTGTAAGATATCTATGATTTTAGATTGCGACCACGGGTGCAATTGTATTTACTGCGATGCGCATTGTGATAGTTATTGTTGGATCATCATGAGGAAAAGCATTTACTTTTGGTGAAATACCTAGGGGTGCTCGCGGTGCGGTTTGGGCGGTTTTGACGAAAAAAATCATCCGAACCGCAAGAGAAAAAATAGTGCAGTTTGGTTTGGTTCGATTGACTTTTAAAAAAAATCCGAACCAAACCAAACCAAACTAATGCGGTTTGGTTCGGTTCGGTTGGTTCGATTTTTTACAAATATTTTATTGAGCCATACATACACATATATATGACAACATAATTTTATATTTAGATATTCATACACTAACAAATAACAACAAAACTCGTCATATTTTGACAACAATTTTCCATGTAATATGTAAAAATTAAATTAGCAAAAGTGGAATATTAAACATAAAATAATAGCATAAAACAATATAAAATTATTATAGTGAAACAAAAAAATAGAAGAGACGAAAGATTAGTGAAGGTGAAAAAGAAAAAGAAAAAGTGTTAAGAGATTAGAGAAGAAGATGTGCGATAAAAATGAAACTGAAATACGGAACATTTACATAAAAATGAGAAGGTGAAAAAGAAAGAATATAGGAGAGTAATGATTATAGAAGAAGATGGAAGATGTATGTAGCAAAGAAGGTGAAATAATGTTATTAGAGATTTGAGAAGATCGGGACTGAAATTATATGTGTAAGGATGAGAAAATTGTTCGTATTCATAAGGCTAATGTATAATAGGTTTAATTTTGGGTTGGATGTGAGTTAAGTAAAATTTCGGTTGTAACATAATGCGGTTTGATTTGGTTTGGTTCGGTTTACAAAATATAAACCGCAAACCGAACCGAACCGTGCGGTTTTGTTAAAAAATGACCCAAACTAATCCGAACCAAATGCGGTTTTTTGCGGTTTCGGTTTGGTTTGGTTTGGTTTGCGGTTTTCTATTGGGTTGGTTTGGTTTTGAGCACCCCTAGAAATACCCACTCAAACAAGTGAGAGAGACACCATATATTCACACAAAATTTTAAGGCAATTGATGTATATGTTTTCCCACTTATAAAATGTTCAACCTCCACTTTTCTAAATAATGTGGGACTTACACAAGTTACACTTGTTTCTCAATAATCTCCCCCTTAAGTGTAAGTCCAACCACTATGTTTCCCTTCAAGAAGAAACTTTTTCATCCACATTCTTGTACTACCGTTGACAGACACTCTTATCGAATAGTGTTCCAACGTGTGTTTTAAAAAATGACATGAGTGCACCAGTGTTTAATTTGTCTGTTAGTCTTAGAGGTGCTTCTATCCCTTGAGCTACTTGTTTGGTGTGTCCTATTTTATTACCTTTTGGGATTTCCATTAGTTTAGTTGATCCTGATGATAAGATTGCTTTGAAACTTCTTAAGTTAGATTGACAACTTAGATGTAATTTTAAGTTGAATGTGGAGAAAGAAGTAACTAGATTGGCAGACGTAGAGGGGAGGGATCACCAACAAAAGTCTATAAGGTCGTTTATGCGTTATCTTTAGATGTCGATTAACACTTTTGAATTTTGTGGGTTAGAGAGTTCTATAAAAAATTCAAGGGTGAAATAATCTATCTCTTCTAATTCCGTAGAGTTTATGACGATCAAAGAGACTAAATTTAGTGATGTGTCTGACTCGCAGGTGAATTATCTTTACGGGAACCTATTTTGTGAGTAAAATTTGCCCCTGTCAGTGGTAATTGTGGAGACCTTCTCTCCATTTAGTGTAGTGCAAAATGGAGATCTTTGCTCTTTTTCTCTTGTATGGGGTTTCGCGGGGTTTGTCTAGAAGGAGGGTCCTGAAAAATCTTGTGTTGAGTGGTCAATGTGTACTATTGATGTTCTCGCTACAACGAAAAATACATCTTACCTGGGACGCAGAGTGGATTGTAACTCGATTACACAAGTGAGGTAACAAAGGGTGACATGAAAATTTGTCACTTTATTCCTTAGTTTTTTAATAACCGGGGAGATAGTTGAAATGGTCTTGGGTTCGATCACCAGGGAATCCTTTTTGTAATTTTTAAATGGCAAAAACAGACATCCCCTCGATTTTGAAATATAACCGACAGATAAACAAGTTGTGGATTGCTTGTATCATTTATCCCTAGCTGAACATATAACTTTTGAAATTAGTTTATAAAATAATAATTTTCAAGCATTTTGCAACTCATCACTCATCTCAAGTTCTTTAATCGTTAAAATCTCTCCAATGCTTCTTGATTTCGCTCAACTTTCTTCCATACATTTTCAATGAACAAGTATGAAAGAAAGTTGAACGAAAACTAGAAGTATTGGAGAGGTTTTAACAATTAAAGAATATGAGATGAATGATGAGTTGCAAAATGCGTGAAAAACATTGATTAATGTTAGATATTTTTTAAATACAACATAATTTTTCATATTATCATTGTTGTGAACGGAAAGGTTCAATTCAAATCAAGGTTTTTGATATGAAGGGACAAAGAACAGTAGCAACTAAAATAAATGGTCTTTTGTAATAAAAATTAATAAGCAGAAAATATAACACAAGAAAATAAGGAGAAAAGGAAAAAAGTTTGTTTACCCATCTCAGATTGATTGATTATGAAGAAAAGCCCTCCAAGGGTTTCTTATATACATAGATGGATTCGACCAAAGAGAAGATAAAAAAATTCAAAAATATTAGAAAAAGGTAAACATTCTTAATTTTAATTTCTTCAACGTTTTAATCAATTTTTTGTTGTTCCTAATATATGATGTTTGATATTTGCAGATATGCACCAATTTTGCAAATCATTGATGAACGTTAGGATAACCAACTTTATAGGCCCTTACATGCCATAACATATTATTTTAATCATCAATTCCATTATAAATATAATTTTAAAGATGAGGATTCCGAAATTAAAAATGGGTTGTTCAGTTGTTTAAATAGTATGGTAAATGATGTTGTTGAGCGCAACAAAATTCTTAATCAGATGATTGAATTTCAATATACTAGAAGCATGTTTGGTTGTGAAGCTGTAAAGAACTATATAAAGAATATGTTACCCACTGAATGATGGGATTTCTATGGAGATATGTCTACAGAATTAAAGAGGTTTGTAATTCGTGTTATACGCTTAAGTTGCAGTTCCTCTAGTTATGAACAGAATTTGAGTTTCTTTGAAATGGTAATGAATTATTAATTGCTTGTTTATAGACTTTATTTTTATTTGTTTAGAAACATTGAGTTGAATTATTATTTACTTTGTAGGATCATACAAAGAGAAGAAATAGGTTGCATCATAAAAAGATGAATAACTTGGTTTATGTCATATACAATTTGAAGTTGAATAGTAGATAAGGAAAAACAAAAAGTGTTGTTATTTCATTTGAAGATCTTCATTCAGGTAATGAATTGATAACTAAAGATCCTAATGAAGAAAATGTGCAAATTGAAGTCAATATTAAGCAAGATGATGTTATTGTTAACAATGTTGCAGAAGCTGATGTTGCTGTTACTAATTATTGCTCTTACAAACAACGACGATAAAATACCCAAAAATCTCATTTTCAAAACCTAAAGACTAAATGGGTCCCCTTGAGTACAATGGAGACAAATAGTGCCTAACACCTTCCATTTTCCTAAATTACCTACTAACCAAGATTTCACTAATTTAAAGCTTTTTTCCCCTTTTTTTCTTTTAAAATAAATTATGGGTGGCGACTATGTTTAAACGAAAATTTTTAGCCGGTTTCTACACTAATGTTGTGCAAAGTGGTGGTGGTGGCAATGGTGAATTAAGTGGAAGAGGAGCTTCAAGCAATCCAACTTTGGTTAATGATGAAGAAGGTGTTTCACCTGGGGCAGAGTTTGGTAATGATACCAATGATACTGATGAAGATGGTGGTGAGATTATTGGTGGTGATGATTTCATTAGAGCTTTGGATGTTTAAAGCCATTAGCATTTTTTATGATTTTTTTTTTTGCATTTTATAGTACTTTAGGTCTTTAACTTCTATTTTGTTTGTTTTATTATCTAATTTTTTGTTAAGAAATTTGTTATGGAGTTGTTAGCTGGAGATTTTGATTCTGAAGCTGGGTAATCTAAAATTGTATTCGAAGTGTTATGGAAATTGGTGTGAAAGAAGTTATTTCGTGTAAATAGTCTTTGAAAGGAATAATAGCGTTCGCCCAAACTCGAAGCCTCAAGCGGGAAATATTCGAAATTCAATTAGGAATATATGATCAGGCGAACACGTGGAAACATCTCAAAGACGCAACGTGTGAGGCTACAAACGTGGCAATCATCGATGTAGGGACTGTTAGGGTCGAGTTAGTATAAATAGAATTCTAAATGTTTAGATTTGGTGTGTTCGAATTGATATACAAAAACTCATAAAATTACTCAAAGTACCAGCGTAAGAGAAACGAGTCTTTGCTGAAACAATGTATGTATGAAGAACACCATATTTACCTTTCATGTTATTTATTCAATGCAAGTCACATTTATGTCGAAATTTATTTTGTCATTATCTTTACACTTACAAATTCATTTCATTTAAGTTATTTATTTACTGCAATTTAAGTTAGAAAGTTTTCTACATTCAGTCTATTTATATTTTTGTCATTTTGTTTCCAGTCAAATTTACATCTCGCTTCACCGTCTTTACTTTCGAAATCCTTTACCTTAATGTTATATTCATTTACTTTCATAGCAAGTTTTATAGATTTTGTCAAAGTCTTTATATTTCTTTATTTTATGATTCATTGTCGAACCCTAGTTATTACAAAGTCATTTATCATCATACAGAACTTAATCATATATAAGAACCATAGCATTCGAGACACATGTCCTAGGATCAATCTAGTCGATCCTGTAAGTTACCAAAGATACGTTGTTTGGAAAACTAGCGGTTGTTTGTCAGAAATCACTGGTAAACAGGAGTATGAAACTACATACTCATCATCACAAGATCCTTCGATTCTTCAATCACTACAACTATGTTATCAAATCTTGGTGTTAAAGAAAGCAAGATTTTCACGACAATATTCGGCTCGGTAATAGTTTCACCACATGCTTTTACTTGCCTCACCAACAGAGTAATTCTCGTCGCGTAATCGTTGATTCTATCCTTTTCCTCCATTTGAATTAATTCAAGTTGACGTTTGTGAGTTTGTAACCTTACCACCTTCGCCTTATTAGCCCTTGTATATACCTTTTCAAGGATTTCCCACACTTGCTTTGACGATTCACAATCACCAACTTTCTCAAAGTTGTCACCATCGACACATTGATGGATCAAAAATAGCGTCTTAAAATCTTTTTTCTTCCCTTCATAATGCGTTGGTCGTTGTGCATCTGTTGCACCTTTGACAAGAGGATTCACCTCGTTCTTGATCACTTTCATTTTCTTGGTAGTCAAACAACACTTTCATTTTCTTGCACCTTTGACAAGAACATCTTGGTAGTCAAACAACACTTTCATTTTCGTGCACCTTTTGTCGTAATTTTTTGCCGCAAGAACGAGTAGGTTTGTAGGGACTCTTTCATTGGAGACAGAATTCATGTTGCACACTAGGTATTTGGTGGATCGAACTATAATCTTGATGCTAAATGTTAAAACTTAGAATTACTTGGTTGATAAAAATGGAAGGCTTGAATGTGGAGAGAGAGAGAGAGAGAGAGAGAGAATTGAGGGTGAGAATATTTTCATTAACTTTGATAACAATACCTCCAAGGTATTTATGTTTACAATAGGATTGAGATACAAGCAATTAAGCCAAAATAACAACAAATAGAAAATCTCGTACCTATAACCGATTACAGCTGTTACAAAATTATCACTACAAAAAAAATGCTCATTAGTGACGTGAATTTCACGCCACAACAAGCAAAATCACTTCACAAACTGTTTTTTGCGACGTGATTAATTACGCCGCTGGAGAGCGGGTGGCAACTAAGTTGTGACGTGATTTTCACTTCACTAATTAGTGACATGAAAATCACGTCGCAAATGTTTGCATAGAGATTCTTAACATTTAAGTCAGAGCAGGCACAATAGATGGAGTTCAGAAAAACAGCTTTATTTGCCACGTGATTTTCATGTCACTAATTAGTGACATGAAAATCATGTCACTAATAATTGTAGTTTTGAATTCAAACGTTTTGTAATAATTGTAGTTTTTTAATAATTTATAAGTTGCGACATGATTTCCATGTCACTAATTAGTGACATGTAAATCACGTCACTAATTTCATTTTTTTTAATAATTTCTGTAACCCAATTAATAATTTATATATATAATATATATATATATATATATATATATATATATATATATATATATATATATATATATATATATATATATATTAAATTAATAAGCTAAATATACTAAAATATATAAATTAAATTAATAAATTAAAATAATAAACTAAATATACTCAAAATATATAAATTAATAATTTTATAAACTAAATATACTATAAATAAATTTTGAAGTCATTTTGTTGTATTATAAAGCTTTGATTTTGTTGTAGTAAAAAAGAATGATAGATGCACAGTAAAGTGAAGCGCTCTATATCGAACATCTAAATAAAATATAAAAGTGTTTTTATTGGTAAAATCTTTTTTTATATATATTATTTGATATCATAATCACATACTAACTAATACGCTTATATTCAATACAATAGTAACTGGTTACGCTTATGATAAACTTTCTATTTTTCAATTTAGTAAATTTCGCCTAGGTGTAACCGGTTACACCATGTGATAATCAGCTACAACATTTAAATTATCAATTTTTACTATGGTCTAGATTTTCCTGTTGGACATGTGGTGTACTTAACTTGTGAACTTTTTTAGTAAATCTTCTATAACATATTTAAGTTGGATTGTTAATTGTTTAGTCTCGTTCCATTACAATATCGAACTAGATTGTTCAAAAACCAGAAGATAAATCAAATCCAACTCTAATAAAAACCAAAACTCCGCTATCCATTAGATAACACTAAAATTAATGTAAAATATTGAATACAAAAAAAAAAACATTGCAGGCTATTTATGTAATCAAAACTTACAATAACAAGGAAATAAATTTGAACACATGATATCCTTTTGGAAGATTCCCACATTATGAAAACAATGTCAGATCGAGCATGAATATTTATCAGGATATATCTGGATGCCATCGGTGTACACGATAATTGCACTATAATTACTCGATGATTGGAGGACATAAATTGGTATCCACAAAGATAAACAGGAACAAGTTCATAGAATTCTGAATAAGAAACAAAGCAGTACGACATATGCAAATGGGTTTTGTACGTGGCCATTTATTTTATCATGTTTGCACGTGTACATGGTGTCTGCTCTTAACTCATATCCTCATGCAGTTGCATTAAACTAATCAATTGTTACAAAGTATATAAAACTTTTTATCTTAATTACTTTCCCTAAGTATATATTTTAATTACTACAATAGTACCTTAAATTCTCTCTTTTAACTGTTTAATTACCTCTTCTAATAATGTCTCTCCACATCGTGAGACAGAATCTGGCGCAGCCACTAAAGAAAGCAACACTGCATGTGAAGTAAAGACCGAAAGTTGATGAATCCAATTCCCGTCAACTCTGCAAGACCCATGCTTTTGTTTTAGCTAATGGCTAGTAGACAATAAAACAATCACTAAAGTGTGTTTAGATCCCACATCCACATTGTTATTTATGATATATTTTTTGTTTCTTTGTGGTTGTGTAGCTAGAAAGATACAAGATATTTTGGTCAAGATAGCACATTGTTTAGCATGGCATCTACAAAAGCAAAACTAATTGCTGCTTACATGCTATTATTATATATATAGCTAGTAGAATGTCACTCACAAACCACATGGTAATTCTTAACATATTCCATATTCACTGAATATATATACTTTCACTCGAGAGGTAACTAATGACTTCAGAATAATATTAGCAGCATAGTTATTCTACCTCATAATTTTTATAGATGCTATATTTTATCAATTTAATTATTATATTAATAGTTTTTATCGAATAAATAAAATTTATTTTGGATTTGCTCGTTAATAAGGGGGACAATCCTCAGAATTGAAAGATCTTAATACATGAAGGTCTTAATAAAAGGGACAATTCTCATAATTGAAATATCTAAAAAGTTTCTAAAACAAGTCTAGTTATTAGTTTACGGACAATTAAAATATGAGAACATTTGTCTTTTGAGTTGGGTGTTTTCTAGAAAAGGTTAGGATATAGACCCTAGAATCTTAGTACAAAATTATAACCAAGACTTTATATTAAGGTACACTATTAAAACCCTAAAACTTCTCCCTTAGGGTCGTTGCTAACGTGAGCGTCGAAGTCCACCAAACTGAAACTTGAAAAACATCAGGGCCTTCAAGGAAATTCACCAACAAATTTTAGTTAATCTCTTTGGGATCTAGAAACGTCCACCCAAGATTATTTTAGCATCGTGAGTCAAAACTTTCTTTAAAGGTTCCTCTCTTTTCTAATATGATGACGAATTTTGGCAACACTTCAGCCAAAAATTTAAAATATGGGAAAGATGCATGTGGTTCTTTGAGGAACTCTCTAGGAGGAACACATAGTATAACAAGGAAGGTTCATGAGAAAGACGATCATGCATAATGGTCAGTGATGAATAGGTGGCGAACAACACTTCTTTCTTTGAAACTTGCATTTCTTTTACAATATTCATCCGATGTGGTGAAATTATCATTGTGATCTATGGCATTATGGGACAACTTTGCACGTCTTGGGAGGATCTACCCATAAATATTCTAGTGAAGCACAAAAAAGGAGATTTAGTGTTAATCAATTGTTATTTTAAGAGTTTTCCTAGTCAATAAGGAGCAGTATGTTACTCTCTTAAAGGGAGGCAAGAAGAAGACACCACAATGAAAAGAAAATGAAGAAGTTACAAAAATGGCAGGTCCCCTTATCTTTTTATGATGAAGCGTTAATATATGAAGTAGTCAAACAATCCATTCCTCTATTGATAAAGGCATTAATGCTTGGTTTTGATGTTCATCGTTTGTTATTCGACCAAGGAAGTTCTTGCGACATCAAGTATGCAAGATTGTACAATACCTTAAGACTTGAGAGGATCTTGCATTCTTATCACGATGGAAGCCTTCGGGGCTTTGATGGTTCTCACATAAAACCTTGGGGGGTATATAGAGTTACCAATTGTATTTGTGACAAGCGAAAAAATAAGAGTCGTCAGAGTAAAAAAAACTTTCATTGGATGGACATTGTTAACACTACATTATGGTAAGACCAACGCTAGTGAAGATTTGTGCAGTACCATCAACAATATATTATACATTAAAACTTTACACCAATGAAGATAAGGTAGTCAAACTCGAAGAGGACTTGAAGACTTCTCACACTTCATGCTGGAACATCTTGTCCCATTTGATGCCTCTTCACATTTTACACATTGTGTTGCTCATGTTGTTTTACTAACAAATAGCTTGCTCAACATTATCTTCAAAGTTTGAGAATAACTAAGAGACTTCATAATTTCACTATACTTAATGCTTCAACATAATTTTATTTTTCAAGAGTCATTCTCCTATGATAAGCAACATTCCATTTCTTCCTAACAACCACATAGTTCTTCTTCTTTTTGGGTGTCTTCTTTGCCTTGGTAGGAGTAAGGATCTTCTTGGAAGGAGTCATTTTCGCCTTCAACACAATCTTTCTATTTTCCACCTTTTGTTTGACTTCTTGTCAAAACTTTTACTAAGACCCGCATATTTAGTTACACCTTCATTTAAAGGGGCAGGCCCATCATGAACTTCATTGTTCTTAGGGATGGAACCCTCATCAGCACTGACAGAATCATCATCAATATTGTCACTCACATTATTCTCCACATCACTCACTTCAGAATTAACAGGGGCAACTTGCCCATCCTTCCTCTAAGTTGAAAACTCAGTCACCAACATGTCATACAGGTTGTCAGGCACATACTGGTTAACATCTTCATTACCATCTTTAAAGACATTGATATTGTAACCAACCTCTTTAGTAATATTGTGAATAGAGGGAACCTTGTCTAACTCTGCAAACTTGCTTCTTCCCTAATAGTCATTATCGATGGAAGGGAAAAACTTCACACACTTTCCTTTATCATACACCTTTCTATACTCCTTGTTTCCTTTAACATTGAAATCACAAGAGATGTTCACAATAAACTCCTTGACTAGTTTTTCATAGAAAGGACCAATATTATTAACTGTATTCATTAATCCAACAGCTTCCATGATTTCTTTGCAATCAAGAGCTTCTTTGCCTAGTTCTCTCAACTGCAATCCTTATTTGAAAAATATATTTCCACTTTTGAACACTTGTTTCATTATCCATGAGGGCTGCAGGCATATTCACATGAATTATCTTTCCACAACCTTTCTCCTTATGGTAAACACAATTTCCTAAACATCTTCTTCAACATCTATCTCAAAGTCAATTGATTGTACAAGCTTTCTCTTTGGAGACTTCTTCTCAACAAATTTATCAGCAACAAACCTAATTACAATAGGTTCTTCATTATTTTACAGTCTCTTCATAACATTCGCCACTTATTTATCCTTTTCTTGATTATCCTTATCTTAAGACTTGGTTATATTCTCAATGATTCTCTTTATTATGTTGACAAAAGGAATGTCATCAACCTCATCATCTTCTACATACTCATCCTTCTTTATGACATCATCCTTGTTATTAACATAATTATTAACATCGTGATTGATTTCCACATTTAAGTACCTATTGAGGAAGACATTTTTCATATCCATTTAAAAAAGTGTGAACATAAGGATACAAAACAAACCTAGCAAAATTTTGATGACTTCAAGGGGAGAAATAGGAGAATAATTGTAACACCCCAAATCTACCCCGCAATTAACACAGAAAATTAGAGTTCAAAAATCTCTAAAACATGCATCATATTTGAGGTATCACAAATTAACAACTTAACAAATCACAAATCATGCTCATAATCATAGATACATAACACATATTATGGGGGAATCATATTTCATTAAACTTCCAACCCAATTAGTGCATAATATCGCAGCGGAACAATATCAACAACAATAATCAAGTCATGCAAGCCACACATGGGCAACTCAAAATATCCAAAATATCCATGTAGGACATAACAACATAATCCACTGAGAGATAACAATATCCAAATATAGCAACGAAATAACAAAACAACATGACATGAACAAAACAAGTTAATCGTCCCCCGAGTGTCACACATCAGAGCATAGACACACCGACTCGAGCTAATAGGTAAACGGCTACTCCACGTCGTTACCTGCATGTTACCAACGGAGGGCAACATTCAAACAGAAGGGGTGAAACATCATTCACTATAAAGAAACGTATGATAATATTTCAAGCGTAATAGAGACCATACATATATCACCACTTCCCATCACATAACATATTAACAAACATTTCGCAGTTATGAACGCATTACATCACAATAATATTTCATCATCACATCACAACAAACACATCTTCAAAGCAACATCGAATGCAATTCAAATATGACTTGACTTATGCAAATGCATGTGGTACCATTCGGAGTAAAACTCCCAACTTAAACAATTGCCATTGGGCCGACTTAAACATTTGCCATATAGGCCAACTTAAACATTTGCCACTTGAGCCAACTTAAACAATGCAATGGATGCGACCCAATGATGCACACCCTCAACCACACTCAACAACACTCAATAACTCAATCAACTTAAACGGCATAATCGACTTGAACAACTTAATCAACTTTGACGACATAATCGATATTGGAATCCAACAACCACAACATCAATATTATAATTCACGGAAGGTCAAGATATCATCAATTAGTAACATAAAAATCGAGGAAAGGTTTCAAAACGATATCGAATAGTTTTCAAATCATACACATTAGATAGACAATGATTAAAGATTCACGGGGGTTCAAACGGCACTTAAAAAGAAGTGACAGACCAAAAGTTACACAAATTTGAATTTCCCAAAATTACCTTCCGTTCGCGCCGCCAACCTACGGTCGCGCCGCGAACCACAAGTTAGTAACCCACTTTTTCCAAAACTCACTCAGTTCGCGCCGCCACGAAATGGTCGTGCCGCGAAGCACAAGGCAGAAACAAGTCTTCCAAAAATTCATTCAGTTCGTGCCACCACCATCGTTCGCGTCGTGAACACAGGGCAGAAATGAATTTATGCGCTGAGACAACACAGTTTCCATTTCTCATTCCATCACCCAATTCACAGTTCAGTTCAACTTTTGCACACGAAATTTACATACATATTATATACACAGCTCATATGTACCATTGGATTCATTAAAACTTCACTAATCATGCAAACCTATGAATTTCACCCAAATCCCAAAAGTTAGGTTTCCACATTCTTTCCACCAAACATGTTATAATTCAACACCCACACGTAGAATCATGGTAAAAAGCATTATAACATATCATCTCTATCAATACATACAACGTTATCCGATTGATTTCACTCAAAACCTAACATTTATCAAGAAAATGATTCAAATACATATAATCCCTAAACCCCACCATGAACTATCATCATACATCCCTTTAGAATGAAAGAACCTCACTCTTACCTTAGATTTTTTTATTGAAGCCAACTCTATCTTCAACCTTGAGATTCTCCTCTTCTCTCCTCTCTTCTCTTCTTTCACCAAAATTCTTAAATGAGCTTCTAATCTCTATTTCCTCTAAAACCCTTGTTTTAGTTAAACCCTTACTATCTTAAATTACTAATGGGCTCTAACTAACACCCTTCACTTACTAATACCGACTTAGGCCCAATTAATCAACAACACTTACTATCTTATATGATTAATTAATAATTCCCAAATAAAATAATATAAAATTAATTAAGCATATAATTAACACCTAATTCACAATTAGTTCACATAACACACATAAATAAATAATTAAAGAAAACGGTCGTTACAATAATCTTCAACATAGTCTTGTACTACAAGTTTGGTCTTCTTTCTAGTAACTATCTCATTACTTTTCTTATTATTGTTATTAATAACATCAACATGGGCTACAACAATATCAACCTCAACATCTTCATGGACATGATCATCATCACTCACAAAATTATGCTTAAGGGTCACATCATCAAAATATGGAATATTGTGGGGAATAAAGTATGAGACATGTTTCCTGACATGTAGCTTATCACTGAAATTCAACACACTAAGATGAACACCAATTTAGCTTTACCTAACACAATATCATGTTTTTGAATGGTGAACATTCCAGAAATATGAGCAGGAACCTCAATATGAATAATTATGCCATAATCACTAATCTTATTTAGCTTCTTCTTTTGAGAACTGACATACATATGACAACTTTCTCTGTAACAAAGTTCCTCGTATTCCTAAGCTTTCTATGCCATAGCTTAGTTTTTAAAAAGTCATCCAAGATGTCGTGAACACGTTCTTAAACATTTTTGTTGGTGGAACAAGAAATATGAAAAATAATACTAGACTTATCATACTAAACATATTGATAATGCCTTTGAGACTTCTCATTCCACAATGGATCCATAAATTTTACAACAGTATGGTCGAATGGAGTAGAAGAAGTTAATGCACTGGTAATGATGTTTGACAGAATGTTGAGACATGTTACATGAAATTGTGCATTCTGTTTTCTGAAGGAGAGTAACACACATATATTTTGAATTTGAAGGTTCATCAATATATATATATATATATATATATATATATATATATATATATATATATATATATATCACTTTTCATGTCTTTTAAAGTCATAACACTATTTGCTTGATTAAATCCACCTTCTTTATCTATCTTATCATTAGTTATCATTAGTGACATAATATATTTTTCTTTGATTCCTTAGAAAACTTGAGCATTCATCTTGAATATGTCTTAAACCTCTGCATTTAAGACATTAGATCCCTTTGCCTCTGAGTAGTTGAGATTTTGTCTTTCACCATCTTTTCAATTATGATGGTTGTCCGTGACATAGATAGGGACATTATTCCTAGATCTCTTGTCCATAATTTTCATGAACTTTCTCATGATCTTAGCAAACTTCAAATTTTCTTCAGTATCATATTCTACTTGGTCTTCACCATCTTCATAACTGTCTTTGGCTAATCTTTGGAGGATTTGTAGCACCATAAAGAATATTTGGTCGTTGAACTGCTCCTCTTTCTTTTAAATTATCCATCTTAAACCGAATTAAAACCCTATAACACACTTAAACCAAATAGGATGTCTACTCTGATACCAATTGAAATTCTGTTCTTAGGAGGATAGATGTTGAACAAGATGTCTGAGACAACATGTACAACTGGTTTATAACATATGACATATTCTTCATATGACAGATGTTAGACACGATATCTGGGATAATTTATACCATCAAAAAATAAACTACGAATTAAATTTTAAATCAATGAAGAACATAAAAGAAATGTTAACTCAGTTTGATGCAACGTCTCCTACGTCTGGGGAGCTTACAACCCAAGAAATGAAATCCACTATTAATAGTATTAGTACAAATAAATAGTCTTAGATGCACAATCCCTTTTTTAATGCCTCTTACCCTAATACTAACCGTGTCTTTCTATACGAGACTCCTTATAGAACTATTTCATTCTCAACAGTCAGAAGGACAAATGGGCTTACTCGTAACTCTCCTAGTTCAAGGCCAATTTTCTTATACTAACCGTGAAGCTTCGTTTAGGATCCCCTTGAATAAGAGACCCTTCTCCTCTATCTTAATCACTAACCCTAGTGATCGATACAATAAATATATTAAACAATGATGAATTACAACTCAACTAGCAAACCAATCTCTAAGCCTTTAGTTATGAAACTTTGGCGCTTAGAGAGGTGCATAAACAACAACACAAACAAAGACTCAAAATATAAACCCTAATACAATGATATTCAATCCTTTCACACACTTCAAATGTTAGGTTTGAGTCTCCTAAAATAGTAATGCATAATTTGGGCTTTTCTCCAATGGACATAAGATTTGATAACAAATACAATTTTGATGTAGCTTTAAATTGGATTCAATTTTGATTTGTTTTGCAACAACATCCACCAAAAAGATTTGATTTATTTTTATATCCATATAAATATATTTGATATTATTAAATCTACCAAAAAAATTCTAAATAACAAATTGCTAAAATATAGCAACAAATCTTTTTGAAAACAAACGCAACCAAACACGTTTTCACGCTAAACCTGTGTAGAAAACATAAGGTCAAATGACGCGCACAAATACTGGAACATTTGGCTTGACATCTGTCCTCGTCACTGACATCTCCATCTTGAATAAATCAAATAATATCTTTACTTGATATAAATCACAATTTCAACTTCTCAAGTAAAGGATTCAGAATAAATCTCTTGTAAATTATGAACTCACACTTTAAATAATTTATAATAGATATTAGAGATTTTTCTCTTCTTTTAATTAAAACAAATCCAATTAAATATATTCATGTAATATTTTTTTAATTAAAACTTTAATCAATATCTTTGTAGAGCATATCTTGGATATAATAAATTTAGACCAAATCTTCCTTCAAAGAAAATCCAATCAAATCCTTTTTAACAAAATTAAATCCAAATATTTTAGTTAAATCATATAATCCATATTCATGATTTAATGAAATATTTTCCAAATTTATTTGCATTAACAAACTTCTTCCAAAAGCAATCTTTTGCATCTTCTGAAGGAATTAAAACCAAATCTTCGTAGAAACAAACGCAATCACACTTAGTTTTACTCACAAAATCTAGCTAACAGCCTGACGCTAGATATTACACTTCATGCTAGAACATCTTATCCCACATGATGCCTCTTCACATTTTACAACTTGTGTTACTCATGTTGCTTTACCAAATGCAGTCAATCAAAGTAACAAAAAAATATAAACGGGTAAATCCTATGAGGCATAGTAACTTCAAGCGATACTTGGAGGATTATGGTTACGTGATTATATGAGTACTGCAATGCAAACTTGTATAAGTTTAGGTCTAGTGCGGGTGAATCTTTGTTACTTGAAAGGTTAATTTTAATTAGATGGAGGATGGACATATCACAGTATATAATTCAGGTTGTATGTTCGATTGTATTAATCTAAATCCCATGAGTTATAGTAGGATGTGAATGATCTGGGTACTATACTCAGTTACGGGAGACCCTATGTGGTTAGGATCCTACAAGTTATATATGAGTTATATAGTTATCATGTAACCTTTCTAGAAATCCATAGTTGTTATAGGTTATCTTGGTGGGTAATACAAGTTGCACTTTAACATAGATTATCGGGTAATGAGATATTTGGTGGTTATAGATATGAAATTCACTTAAATTAGTATCTCTTCCCATATTATTTCCTTTTTTATATTAACAAGCGCACAAGTTAGATTCACAACCAAAGAATTTTTTGTAATAGAGTGTCGTCAAGAACAAACCAAAGAAAAGGAGAAAGATTGAGTTTCTTGAAAAAACAAAAGAAACTCTATTAGGTTTTTATGAAAGAGTGGGATGAGGGAAAAAGAAGAAAAAAATCACGATTGGTAGTAATTTTTTTTGCTATTCACTTTCTCTATTAGGGTTCAATGATTACAAATGAATAACAACAACCAAATTGATCTTTCAACAACCTGAGAGAACCAGATTACTTATAGACTACAAAGCTAACTTAAGCAACAAGCTAACTAAGAAATTGGGTAACAGACTGGACCGGTTCGACATGCTAAGAACCTAGCATATTTTAACACATGCATGCTTGAACGCACTTTGACTACAACATGCAAGACTTTGGCATCAACATGTGAACAGACTTCAACTATATGCATGACCTCTATCGAACTAAGAAGTTACCTTTGTTGAGACTAGAGATCGATCCAAATTACCCCAAATATCCGCCTTGGTACAAACTTTACAACATCAAGGGAACAAACCAGCATTCTTCATATAGCTTTATCAATTGCATATAGTGGAAAAACTTGCAGCTTGGCAACGTTTTGGTGATCATATCAGCAACATTATATATCTTCAGTTAAAACCTTTAGCATTTGGAATTCTCCACGCTCAATTATTTCTCTAACGAAATGTCGCCTCGCATTGATGTGCTTGGTTTTCTCATGATAGGTTGAATCCTTCGACGGGTGTATTTCACTTTGGTTGTCACATTTAACAGTGATATCTCGACCTTGAAGTTTCATCTCCTTAGCAAAACCTTAAAGTCACAATGCTTCTTTCACATCTTTAGTGAGGGCAATATATCTTGCTTCAGTGGTTGAAAAGGAAAAAACCTTCTGAAGTGTTGCTCTCCAACTGATTTTTGTGCCAAACATAATGAACGCATGTCTGGAAATAGATTTCCTGGAATCCGTACAACCTGCATAATCAGAGTAGACATATCCTTCGATTTCTACATTATTATCATCACAACAGACTCCACCATAAATCAAGACTCTGCTCGGAAACTCATTTATTTACCTTAGAATTAACTTCAATGATTGCCAATACGCCTTTCCTTCCAGGATTAGCCATATACCTGCTTACAAAGCTTACTTCATATACTATGTCTATCCTAGTACAAACCATAACATACATCAAAGAACCTAATATGTTACTATATGGTAAGATATTCATATATTCTCTTTCGACCTCATTACTTGGACATTGAGTTATACTGATCTTGAATTGAGGATTTGTCAGAGTCACAATATGCTTTGAATTCGACATATCACACTTGTTGAGAATCTTCCGCATGTATGTCTCTTGAGATAAGCATAATCTCGATGATTTTCTATCTCTTCAGATGTAATTCCCAAGGATTTTGGTGGCACTACCAAGATCCTTCATCTCAAACTCCTGTACGAGTTTAGCCTTTAACCTCAATACTTCTTCAACATGGTCGCTTGCTATGAGGATATCATCCTTATAAAGCAACCAAATTACAAGTGAACTTCCAGGTCGAAATATGAAGTAAACACATTGGTCGAACTGACTTCTAGTGAAACCTATGTGTGTCATAAACTTGTCGAATCTAATATTCCGTTGTCTAGAAGATTGTTTCAGGCTATACAAACACCTATTCAATTTACGCACATAATCCTCATTACCTTTTGTTTCATACACTTCAGGTTGTTTCATGAGGATTGTTTCATCTAGATAACCATACAAGAAAGCAGTCTTTAAATCCATTTTTTCTAGTTCTATGTCGACTTTACTACCATAGAAACCAACATTAATGGACCTGTGCTTCACAACAGGAGAGAACACGTCATTGAAGTCGACTCCTTTTTCTGAGTGAACCCCCTAACGACCAATCTTGTTTTGTATCTCTTCGACATCACTCCTTCGATTCCTTCCTTAACCTTGAAAGTCCACTTATAGCTGACTGATTTGGCTCCTGCAGGTTTCTCGATCAGCTCCCAAGTATGGTTATCATGAAGAGATTTCATCTCATTATCCATGGCCTTCAGCCATTGAGTCTTGTTTTGACTCCTTACAATTTCCTTATAATCTCCAGGTTCTTATTCAAGTACCTCACTTGTAGAGATTAAAGAAAAATATATGAGATCTACATAACAAAGTCTCTTAGGTGGCTTAATGATTATCCTTGACCTATCTCTTGCCTATAGGTAGTCATCAACAGTTTCCCTAGATTCTTCATCATTTGATGCCTCTTCCTTGACTTCATTCGGGTTTTGCATTTCA
Source organism: Vicia villosa (assembly GCF_029867415.1). Classification (NCBI taxonomy): domain Eukaryota; kingdom Viridiplantae; phylum Streptophyta; class Magnoliopsida; order Fabales; family Fabaceae; genus Vicia; species Vicia villosa. Next base: position 540,396 of record NW_026705402.1, on the reverse strand, counting down.
CATTGACATGCTTCACCTCAACATGAATCTCTTCATGTTCCAGCTCTTTCTCAAAGATCTATGCATTTCGATCAGCATCATCAGTTTTCTTGAATGTCATTTCTGCTTCTTTGAAAACTACATCACGACTTGTGATACACCTTTTGTGACCTGGTTCTAGGAATCACAACCTATAGGTTTTTACTCCCTTATGATACCCATGAACATGTATCTCAGAGCTCTAGGTTCAACCCTGTCTTGCCTTATGTGAGCATAGGCGACACAGACAAATACTCTCAGTTTTTTGAGATCTGGTGAATGACCCGATAAAACTTCTTCACGTGTCTTCATCCCCAAGGAAATTCAGGGACATCTATTTATTAGGTAAGTTGCAGAAAAATCAGCCTCAACCCAAAACACCTTCTTCAATCCAACATTAATCAACATGCATCTAACCTTTTCTAGGATTGTTTGATTGAACCTCTTAGCCAGACCATTTTGCTGAGGAGTACCTGCAGTAGTCTTATACCTTGAAACACTAGATATAGCATAATAATTGTAGAAAGTTTCATTGCAGAACTCAAGGCTATTTTCATTTCTCAATTTCTGGACCTTTTTTTTAGTCTGATTTTTGAACGCGTCTTCCAACTTTTGAAATTCTAAAAAGTTTCATCCTTAGTCTTCTAGATGAATACCCATAACTTTCTCGAATAATCATTAACTATGGATAGAAGATACCTTGCTCCTGAATATGAAGGAAACCTTCCAGACCCCCAAAGATCAACATGAATGTAATCAAGGGATCCATGCGTTCTTTCTTAGCCTTTGTTAAACTTCGCTCTGCAAGCCTTGAGGCAAAATTTGTTGATCCACTTACAACCTCAGCCTCAAGAGTATGCAAGCCTTGTTTCTTCATGCCTCTCAAGACTTCCTTCAACTCCTTCATGACTTTCAGGATATTTTGGTGTCCTTTGAAAATATATCTTTTCCTGTCGAATTCACCAAGAGAAATCAAATTTCTATTCATATCATGTACAAATATGACACCGGTCAATAACCTTATTGACTCATCATGGAGCTTGAATCTCACGGATCCAATACCTATAATCTTGCAAGCTTTGTTGTTTCTTATCAGCACTGATCCACTGTCTTGATCACATAATTCCTCAAATACATCTTTGTTTATCATGTACCAAGTACATCTAGAATCCATAATCCACTCCTTACTCGAGTCGCTGCGTGAAACCACAAGAATATCAGATGATTCAAAATCATATTGCATAATAGTTGTGTTGTCATTATCCTTACCTCCATGATTATTCAAGCATTCATGACACATTTTTCTTTTATGACCCTTCTTCTTACAATGATAACACCTTATTTTAGGAGTATCACCACCATAAGATTTTTGCTGACCTTTACCCTTCTTCTTCTCAACCCTGCCATCTTTCTTCAAGAATTTCCTCTTAACGGACAAACCTTCACCAGCAGACGATGGTTTATTCTCTTTTTGTTCGTTCAAAATCTTAGAGTACAAGGCTGATTAAACTTCTTCAAAGTTTAGGGACTCTCTTCCATAAAAAATAGTTTCTTTGAAGTGAGCATGAGACTTAGGTAAAGAACACATCAATAACAATGTTTGATCTTCATCATCAATACTAACCTCAAAATTCTTCAAATCAAGAATTAGCTTGTTGAACATATCCAATTTCTCCGTCAAGACTCTATCTTCACTCATCTTGAATGAATATAAATCCTGCTTCAAGCACAGACATTTTATCATGGATTTCGTCATGCACAATCTCTCCAGTTTGCTCCACAAACCTATTGTCATATTCTCCTTTGAAACTTGTCGGAGAACCTTATCACTAAGGCTCGATACGATGGCAATGTGGGCTTTCACTATCGTCATCGTCTTCTCTTTCTCTGATAACACAACATCCATCATCTCTGATCCTTTCAATGTTTCTAACAAACCCTGTTGAACAAGAAAAACTTGCATCCTCAAGCGCCACAAATCAAAGTCATTCACATTTGTGAATTTCTTAATCTCATGCTTTGTTGACGCATCTTCTTCTCCACGTTCACCGTACTAGTTTGTTGTAAAGGAGTGCCGTAAAAAACAAACGAAAAAAATATATATGACAAAGATTGAGTTTCTTGAACAAACAAAAGAAACCCTATTAGAATTTTACGAAAGTGAGAGAAGAGGGAAAAAGAAGAAGAAGAAGAAGAAGAAGAAAAGCATGATTTATTATAATTAGTTTACTATTCACTTTCTCTATTAGGGTTCAAAGATTACAAGTGAATAACAACAACCAAATTGCTCTTTCAACAATCTGAAAGAATCAGTCTATTTATAGACTATTTGGCTAACTTAATCAACAAGCTAACTAAGCAATTGGGCTAACAAACTAACTCTAATAACCTAAAATATTTTGACACATGCATGTTTGAACGTACTTCGACTACAGCTTACAAGACTTCAACATTAGCATGTGAACATACTTCAACTACATGCTTAACATCTGTCGAACCAAGAAGTCATCCTTATCAAGACTAGAGATCGATCTAAACTACGTAGAATTGATATCAAAAACTCGTTTGATTATAATTCAATTATACTCAACGAACCGATATTATCATTAAGAAAATCTGATTTTTTTTTTTCAAAATCAATCCAATATTCTCACCCGTCATTATTTAACATTATTTACTTGCTTGCACGGGGACTAGGTCTTTGTAGAAAATTTAGTCTTTTGGATTTTACTCCAAAATTTTGTCATGTTTAAAGGAGGCTGAGTGGTTGGAATTTAGAAAAATAATATTTTAAATCCAACATTCTATACACAATGAAGCGTTTATTTATTTATTTATCATTTGAAGAAAAATCTAAAGGCTGCCTCAAAATTAATTCATGCATCCATGAGAGATGACTGTGTTATGTTGCGTCATTTTTTATCCCTCTTGTAGGATGATTCTAAATTTAAATATTATAATCCATCATAATTACGTGGTTGGTCAATTTTTTTTCTTTGCATTTTATTAAATTATATAAATTTAGTTTGTTCTTGGTGTATGTTCAGTGTTTAATTATTTTCACTTTCTTTTTTATAAGCCTCCTACGACGACCAAATTAAATAATAAGAATGATAAAACAAAAATGCAGCTTAACTTAAGCATCCTGTTGTGCAATAGTGGTAATTAATTTAATACAAATATCAATATCAAGGATGCCATGGCATTATATTTTCAATTTGATAACCCTTTTGTAGTTTTTTATGACTGGAAGTTTAGGTGATTAAGGTTCTTTTTTTATAATTTATATGATTGTTATTACGATGGCATTAAGACTAGGAAAACAAACACATGTGCTAATCGATCAACAACCCTAGTTGAATTAATATTTTTATACAATATGAGTCAATTCTTTATTTTTTATAATTTATGAATTTGTAATTATATTAGTATATAATAATGAGAATCAATACTATCATGGAAATTACAATTAGTTAGAAATTTTAATTAAACACTTTTAAATATTGATGCTTGATCCGACCTCAAGAATACAATGTTGTGCTATTGTTGAAAAAAAATTGTGTATCAGAATAGTATCATTTAGGAATGAAAAAATACGTCGACTTGTTTTACACGTTTTTTTTTGGGGTGAGAGTTAAAATTTTAAACTTGTTAGTTGATTTATTTTTCCTAATTCGTTAAACAAACTAGGTTAAGACAAAGGTGGGGTGAGTTGGCCCATTAAATTATATTGAAGATGAACTTCTGAATTCATCATTCTCTGCATACATTGAAGAGAAAATTGGAAGATAACGGTAGAGTAAAAGAGAATTGATTTATTAGCTTGTAATTTTACAACATAGAAGCTTTTATACTCACATTGAGAGTTTTGCTAACTAATTGTGTTAAGTGTTACAATTAAACTTAATAGCTAACAATCCATCTTACTATATTAACTACACATGTTTACTAAAAGAGTTACTTCCCATTCCCATTGATACATGAATAAAATAGTTGAGCTAATTATATCTTTAACACCCATCCCCCTCCCTCTCAAACTTAAGGGCAGAGATCTTCACATACAACCTTGAGTTTGTCTCTTAATACTTCAAAAGTTGATGCCAAAAGGTTTGGTCAGCGTGTCAGCTATTTGAGTTGTTGCTGGTACATGTTGAAATACCATTCGTCTTGCTGCTACTCTTTCTCTAATAAAGTGGATGTTCAGTTCAATGTGTTTAGTGCAGGCATATAGAACCATATTATGAGATAGCAAAACAGCACTAAGATTATCACATGGGAGTGTCGGTGTGTGAAAGATAATTTTGTGTTCAGAAAGTAAGGATTCTAACCAGAGAAACTCATATGTAGTGTGATCAAGAACCCTATATTTTGCTTCGGTGCTAGAACTTGCCACCAGGTACTGCTTTTTAGAGCTCCAAGAAATCAGATTTGGGCCAAAAAAATGCACGGTCGACATGTCGATCATTTGTCATCTGGGTCACTTGTCTAATCAGAGTCATTGTATGCATTAAGAGAAAACTTGGGAGTTGAAATAGAGGGAGATAACAACATACCATATTTCACTATACCACTCAGATATCTCAATAATTTTCTAATTGTTGACCAATGAGTGTTAAGAGGACGGACCATGAACCGACAAGCTTTGTTGACATTAAACATAATATCTGGCCTTGTCAAGGTGAGATACTATAGAGCACCCACAATCGACATGCAGAATTGAGGATCAAAAAATTGATTTCTGTCATGCTAACTTAGTTTACAAGTACTCAACATAGTAGTTGGAACCCCAATGGCATTATCCATCTTGGCCCTTGAGAGCGAGTCTTTTATGTATTTGGATTGAGTGGGGAAGAGGGATCCATTGCTGTGAAATTTAACTTTAATACCTAGAAAATAACTAGGTTTGTCCAACTTCTTTAAAGTAAAAGCGGTGTGTAGTTTGTTGTTTAAATCATGAATAAGTATAGAGCTTGAGCCAATGATGAGTATGTCATCTACATAAATAAGAGCATATAGAGAAATAAATACCTTGGTTGCAATAGACAAAAAGAGAGTTATCACACTTAGAAGTAGTGAACCCAAATTGAAGAACGGATTGGGTCAGCTTCTCATACCAGACCTTAGGGACTTGCTTAAGGCCATAAACGAATTTGTTGAGCTTACACACTAGACTTTTATCAGTAATCACAAAACCAGGAGGTTGTGTCATATAGACTTCATCATGAAGAGTACCATTAAAAAAATACATTCTTAACATCTATTTGTTGGATGTCTCATTTGTATGTTATGGAAAAAGTTATAATTACTCTAATAGTTGTTGGCTTTACCACTGGAGAGAAGGTTTCATTGAAATCAAACCCTTGTTCTTGATGATGACCTTTTGCAACAAGCCTAGCTTTATGTTTGTGTATACTTCCATCACCATTTTCCTTGATTTTAAATACCCATTTGCAACCTATAACTTTTCTCTTGATTGTAAAGTCCATGTTTTATTTTCTTGCAAGGCATTGAACTCATTTATCATTGCCTTTTCCCACTCATGTTTAGTAAGAGTTTTCTTGACACTGGTTGGCTCAGACTCAGTGTGAGCAATGAAAACTTTAGGCCTTGACTTATCTGGTAAGTGTGGGATGATTATTCTCAAGAAGTGGGATGATAGATTTATTTGTGATAAAAGATGGAGAGTTAGAAGAATCAGACATGGGAATAGTAGAAGACAAGGTTAACTCATTAGAACATAAAGTGGAGTTGAGTTCTTTCAATGCACTTGGTTCTTTGTTTGAGCTAGAGTGTTGCTCAAGTTTATTAACCTCGGGGTTATTTATCTGAATTGATATTTGAGTAGAGTTATTATACTCAAGATAATGTGACATAACAGATCCTGGACTAGGTTCATTACCCTCAGGGTTATTGACCTTATTAGAGATGCTAGCAGATTCACTATCCTAAAACTCTCAAAAAGTCCCACGCAACGAAGGATTGTCCCTCATTATACTTTTACCAAGTACAAATAAGATTAAAAAAATAATAAAAGTTTATAAAATGTTTAGAGAGAGAAGCTTTCCCCTCTCTAAAATTAGGGTTCCCCTCTTTTGATGGGTGCCACCTCCCCTCTTGTAGGGGCTGCTCCTCCCTCATCGGAGTTATTCACCACCATTATGGTGGTCATCTCCTCTTTAATGGAGGTTCCTCTCCCACTGTAAGTTTCCCCTCATCTATTTTCATTCCTTTGAAACCATCATCCATGTTAGATTCATACATGTTTCTTTCTCCAACCTCCATCAAGCTCCTTCTCCTCTCCGCCATCAACCATCAATCGTTTGCAACTCTAAAATCACCTCCACCAACCGATAGCCCGGAGTGGTATCGACATGGAAAACGACCCCCACCGGAGCCGCCACCACCAGAAGATAAGGAAGCCCGGAGTTTGTGTGTGTGTTCATGTAATAGTTTATTTTATTGTGCTTGTTTTGTTGTGGGTTCTATTTGTTCTTGCTTGGTTTGTTTTGTTGGGTGTGTTGTTATTAGGCTTAGGTTGTTTTAAGTTTGTGCTTAAGGTATTTGATGAAATGCCTCAAAGAAGCTTAGATGAAGGAAATGTGTTTTTGAGTAAGAATCTTACTAGGGATGTGGCAAATCAAACTCCTCTTTTCAGTCAACAATTGTTTCATCCACAAGTTGTGAGATTAATCAATATTGTGAATCTGAATAATCGATTTGAGCGTGATAAAGCTAGTGTCAAAGCTAAAGATATGATCTGACTGGATAGATTTAAAGATTGGGGTTCCAAAACTAACTTGTCTCTTGCGGTAGAACTTTGCTTGGTGTATTGGATTAAAGTTTAGGTTTGGTACCTTCCTTTTGGTTTCTAACCTCTCACAACTTTTTGATGTCCATAGCTTGTTGGTCTTAATTATTAGTGTTGTTTTTAATGTGTGGATGGGAAATGCCCTAACACATTTTCTTTCTCTATGTTTGTACTCTCTCTTTTTCATCTAATGAATGTGATTGTTTTCTATCAAAAAAAGTACAAATAAGATCATCTGCAAAGTGGAAGTGAGACACCTGAGGTCTCTCACACCTTGCACAGATAAGCTTCCAATAACATGCATTAACCTGATAAACAAGAAAATGCGAAAAATGATACATACAAATAAAAAAAATAAGGAGATTGTGGATCACTTTGAAGAATACCTCTAGATGAAGCAAAGTTATTATGCTTGTGCGCATTCCATAAGACAGCGAAGAAATATATTGAGTGACAAATTTCCAATTCGTTTTATTAAAGGTTTTCTCTAGTTTAATCTTTATCGATATAAACACATTTTGGTTCTTCAATCTTTCATCGCATCATTCTATGAGTTATAATAATATTTCGATGAGCATTTTTCTAAAGACTAAAGTTAGATTGATGCTGAAAAATTATATTATTCAACAGAAATTTTACGCAACTCACTAAAATTTTTATTACAAAATTATAGATCAGATTGTGCAAGACAATATGACGAAACTGCATGATAAACTCTGAATATGATAAACAACTTAACTAAAGAGATGTGAAAAAATAAATTTCAAATTTAATTTATTATATATTACGGTTATTTTATCATGTAAATTTTAATAGATATAAATTGCATGCACCAATGTGGCAAGTTAAAGATATGATTATTAGGCGGCTCTTTTTGTCATAATTTTGTCAAGTTAAAGATAAACTATGGTTAATGATTTTGTAGAGAATATACTAATTGGTTTTTGCATCATAATGTCTAAAGCTTAGTTTTTATCATGTCTGTCTTTAATAGGACGTTTTTATTATAAATGAGAAACATGGCAGATCTTTTCCTCATAGTTTTCTTAATGTGACTATGCTCCTAAGAAGCAAAAAGACGAGTGAAAATAACATATTCTTGCTAAAAGACAAGAGAAAACTTGTAAAGAAAATCTGAATGAATAGTATATAGCGTGTGAAATGAAGAGAAAAGATGATAATGTGGGGTTGAGTAATTTTATGAAAGAAATCAAAGAGAGGTGAACACATATTCCCTACCAAAAATGAAGATGACTCAAACTCCTAAACGAATAATATGGTCACATTTTGTGTGACAAAATATGGTATTGGTAGGGGTCCATCAATGTGTATACACGTACATTCTCCATGAGTTTATGTTTCACACTTTTTATCACAAATGAAAATCTAAAAAGTTATAAAATTATTTGTGTTCCCTTGTTCCTTTTATCAATATCAATTAGAAGTGTAGAAGTTAAAGTGAATTGATCTTTAATTTGATTTTACTTGTATTCCAATCAAATTTCATATTACTAAAGTCTTTTTTCTAAATTTTCCTACCCAACTTTCAAATCAAATATATATATATATATATATATATATATATATATATATATATATATATATATATATAGGATAAAATCGGATTTAGATTAAGAGCGTACATTGACCCATAAATATTAGAAGGTCATAACTAAGGGATAAAATCGGATGAAGCAAAGAGTAATGAAGTTGTGAGGATTACATTCCCTTTTATCACTTGCTACCATATTCTTTTCTCTAATTTAGACGGGGAAAAATTTGTTTTGTTTCGTCCTAAAGTTTTCAAACGATAGAATAAAATCTTCGTTCCTCTCCGCTCTATTCCGCTACATTTCACTTCGTTATGCGTCATTCTACATGGTTATTTTATGATATTCAAACATATAGTCTTAGTGTAAATTAGAAGATAAACGTATAATTAAAAGTATTTAAATAAGAAAACAGGAATAGTTAAATATATTTGAAAAAATAGCATCGTTACACACTTTTCATTTGGAATAGTCAATATAGAAAATTAAAGAGAAACAAAAGTAAAAGACAATGAACATGGTTGATCTTTGTTAACGCAAATCAATGAACATTCCAAATGAATATCCAAAAGGCGTATGATACGGTCGAGTGGATTGCGTTGGAAACTATAATGAAGGAGCTGAATTTCCCTGTCAAGTACATTGGTTGGATAATGGAATGCGTTAGCACGGTCTCCTATAGATACTCGATCAATGGCCATGTTGCAGATTTTTTTAAAGCGAAATGAGGCCTCAGGCAGGGAGATCCACTCTCTCCACTGCTTTTTGTTTTGGTGATGGAATACTTACACAGAATTTTGGCCACCCTACAGCATGACCCGAACTTCAAATTTCACCCTCGATGTAAGAAACTCTGTCTAACTAATATTTGTTTTGCAGATGACTTGAATATGTTCACTAGAGGAGATGCCTTGTCGGTTAGCACAATGATGAGAACATTTAAAGAGTTTTCTTAGCCACTGGCCTTAGAGCCCACCCTGCCAAGTGCAAGCTTTACTTTGGTGGTGTGCATCATGTCGTACAACAAGAGATTATGGATGGGACTGGATATCAAATTGGTGAACTCCCTTTCAAGTATCTTGGAGTCCCGTTAGCAAGAAGGAAGATGACTATTACTCAGTGTCAGCCACACATTAAAAAAGTCACTGCTCGTGTTAGACATTGGTCTACCCGCCTCCTTAGCTATGTCGGTAGATGCCAATTAATTAGGAGTGTTCTTTTTGCGATTACTGCTTATTGGGTGCAGGTGCTACCTCTCCCTAATCATGTGCTGAAGCGTGTTGAGGCTATTTGCCGCAGCTATTTGTGGAGCGGTACAGACTGCAGTTGAAGAGCTCCGATCGCATGGGAGACTGTTTGTAAACCAAAAGATGCTAGGGGTCTGAATATTGAGAATTTACAACAGTGGAATAAGGCTGCTCTTGGGAAACTTTTATGGAATATTCATATGAAAGCGGACGGGTTATGGATACGTTGGCTGATACTTTTTTCTTTCAAATGGAAAGATGCTCTAAATTGGCGGTGTACCTTTTCAAGTTCATGGATATTGCGGAAGATTATCAAGCATAAGGAGACTTTGGTAAGTATGGCCTACTGGAACAGAGCTATTTTGTCAAGAAAGTATAACATTATAGGTATGTACAAAGCTCTATGTGGTGACTATAATCACAAGAGCTGGAAACATATCTTGTTGGACAATTTCGCTCGGTCTAAAGCTTGTTTCACTATGTGGATGGCGCTGATGGATATACTACCAACAAAAGCAAGATTGTCTCGTTTTGGGATCATAAAAGATGTGGTGTGTTGCTTTTGTAATAAGGAGGAAGACATACAGCATTTATTATTTGAATGCAGCCACACGAAGAAAATTTGGACTGACATCATTGGGTGGTTGAAGCAGCAGTATGTGCCTTTCCGATGGGAGCATGAAATTGAATGATTGATTCATGTTACCAAAAGGAAAGGGCTGCAGTGAAAGATGGTGAAAATCATCTAAAAAATACTTAACTAAAGACGTGAAAAAATATTAAAAAGCAATATAGAAATTTATTAAAAAATTAATTAATTAATTGAAAAAATTTTAATTTTTATTAGATTATATAAAAATAATTAAATCAATATGCAAAATTATTAAATAAATCGATGTTACAAAAAAAATTATGAAAAAATACGTGAAAAAATATTAAACAGCAATATAGAAATTTAATACAAATAATTAAAAATAAATGATTAGTTAGTGGAAATAAAAGTTAATTTTAATTAATAATATAAAAATAATTAAATCAATATGGAAAATTATTAAATTACCTAAAGAAATATTTAACTAAATAAATAGATGTTACTAAAAAGAAATTAAAAAAAGACGTGAAAAAAATAAATATTTAAATAAATAAATAGATGTTACTAAAAAAAATAATAAAAAATACATGAAAGAAATATTAAAAAACAATATAGAAATTTATTGAAAAATATTTAAAAAATAAATGATTAGTAAGTGGAAAAATGTTAATTTTTATTAGATAATATAAAAATAATTAAATCAATATGCAAAATTACTAAAATAATTAAAAGGTAATTTTATTAGATAATATAATTATTGTATCAAATATTTTTATAACAAAAATCTTTATGTACTTTTTCTTTTCATACACATAAGTTCCTTTCATTTGAGGTGTGTCAAATATTGAATGCATATTTAAATTTAAAAATTAATTTATCAGATTGTGAGGATTTATCCTCCATTAAATGCAATCCCATTCTTAATAATTGTTTGTATGAAGATCAACAATTTATCCATTCCATTAAATTTTACAGTATATTCTAAGGTAGTATAGAAACTATATGAAAAAAAAATTCCAGTCATCATGTTTTAGGAATCAAATACTACCTCCGTTTCTTGTTTTTTTATTAGAAGTCGTTTTAGATTTTTTATACATGTTAAGAAAAATAATGATTACTGTATAAAAATAAAAAATTATAAGAATTTTATAAACCTCATTAATCATATGTGGAAGATAAATTTATATAATTAAAAAGAGAGAGAATAATAAATACTTAAGAATATAATGAAAAAAATATTATTAATTAGTCATTGAAATTGTAAAGCGACTTATAAATAATTTTTTTTTTTTCATAACGACTTATAGTAAAAATGAAGGGAGTATATTTTTTTCTATTTTATTTATTGTAAATCAAATTCATTTGCAATCGTTTTATGGTTGATTTTCTGGCGTCAGTGCCCTCATCTGCACACCTATTTACTCAGTTTGATTGATAAATAGATAAACTCTCATTCATTATAGATGGCCTAAGAATTTATACATAATAAGGCAACATGCTTTTTATAAATTAAATGAATATTTTTTTCTTTCAAGTTGGGGGTTGCCTATAAATACATTACATTGCACCTCTCACAGCATATACTCATTCATTCACATATAACTCAATATATTCAAGTGAGAGAATAGAAAGAAAGTGAAAAAGAAACAAAAAAATGGAACACTTTCCAATTGTTGACATGGGAAAGCTTAACACAGAAGAGAGAACATCAACCATGGAGTTGATCAAAGATGCTTGTGAAAACTGGGGTTTCTTTGAGGTACTAATACATTTTCCGTCCGACAATGAGTTTGACAGAATCACGATATGTTTTTGTTGGTTTAAGGTTTTTACTAATGTTTTTTTTTTGGTTTTTTTTTTGTGAAGTGTGTGAATCATGGTATATCTATTGAGATGATGGATACTGTTGAGAAGCTCACAAAAGAACACTACAAGAAGTGTATGGAACAAAGGTTCAAAGAAATGGTTGCAAGCAAAGGTTTGGAGGGTGTTGAGTCAGAGATAAATGATTTGGATTGGGAAAGCACTTTCTTCTTGCGCCATCTTCCTGCCTCTAATATCTCAGAGATCCCAGATCTTGATGATGATTACAGGTCACTTTTTTTCAATATTTGTTGAAAAATATATTCATATAGGATTCGACGATGTAAAGAAATTTTACACTGTCTGTGTTTCCTATTTCAGGAAGGTAATGAAGGAATTTGCTGAGAAATTGGAGAAACTTGCGGAGGAACTTCTTGACTTGTTGTGTGAGAATCTTGGTCTTGAGAAAGGGTATTTGAAGAAGGCTTTTTATGGATCAAAGGGTCCAAATTTTGGGACAAAAGTTAGTAACTACCCTCCTTGTCCTAAGCCAGACCTCATCAAGGGGCTTAGAGCCCACACTGATGCTGGTGGAATCATTCTTCTCTTTCAAGATGACAAAGTCAGTGGACTTCAGCTTCTCAAAGATGACAAATGGATTGATGTGCCTCCAATGCGTCACTCCATTGTCATCAATCTTGGTGATCAACTTGAGGTAACAATATATTATATTGTCGCAAATTACATTCATTCATGTAGTCAAAATATTGATGACAGTTGAATTGGATCTAGATTAATCTCAATCCAACCGTCATCAATATGCATACTGCATGAATGTTTGTTATCCATTACTTTGTTATGTCATTTTCGAGATATGTTTCTACAAAAGTGACACTAAAATAGGATAATATATATGTTTTTTCATTAATTTATAACTTAATTTAATGTTTGTGTCAAAATAGGTGATAACCAATGGAAAGTACAAGAGTGTGATGCATAGAGTAATTGCACAAACAGATGGAGCAAGAATGTCCCTAGCATCATTCTATAATCCAGGAGATGATGCTGTGATTTCACCAGCTTCAACCTTGTTGAAGGAAAATGAAACAAGTGAAGTTTATCCAAAATTTGTGTTTGATGATTACATGAAACTCTACATGGGACTCAAATTCCAAGCAAAAGAGCCTAGATTTGAAGCTATGATGAAAGCCATGTCAAGTGTTGAAGTGGGACCAGTAGTGAGCACATGAAAAAAAACATATTTTTATTGTTATTATATTGATTATGTGTGTGGTTATATTACATTAATAAGCTATTATTAATGTTTGGTTGGTGTTTAAGATTGTGCAGTCTAAAGGGTTATATCAAAAAAAATAAAGTATGATTAATTAGTTTGATCTTAGATTGTGTGTGATAATTAATCAGTTATGATTAACTGATTAAGTTTATGTAATGTGATGCAGTGATTTAGAACTGTTTTTTTTATAAAGCAAAACATGGTGGTGTCCCTCATGATTCTTCTTTGGCTTATTGTGCTTTTTAATAAAATATTATTATTCTTCATGCATTAAATAAATAATTATATTAGAGATAGAAATATTCGTTTTAATTTATTCATCACCAATGAAAATGATCGATGAGTCTCATGTTCTTGGTTTTAGCTATGGTTAGATTATGTAAAGGAAAAGAATTTGTCATTTTTATTTTATCATTAATTTTTTTCCCTTGTTAACTTCACTTATTCCTTTGTCTTTTTGTTTTAAAAAAAATAGAAATTTAATTGCATGATTAGTAATCATCAAGACCTTTCATATTAGTTTACTTTCTAAAGATTGAGATTTGAGATAATTCATTTGATTGGTATACTTTCTTTGTAAATTATAAGTTTCCAATTTGAGGAACTAATAATGAAATATTATATATAAACTACTATTAGACAGTTAACTACCAAAATAGAATTTTAATTAATCATATTACTAACATAAAAAGAATGTCAATAACATAGGGAAATTAAATAATTGAGGAAAAGTAGGTCGGTTTATGGTTTTGGAATTTTTTTTTGGTAATAAGATAGTTTTAAAATTCACTCTGATTTGCTATAAAACTTGTGCAGAGAATTTCAACTGTCATAATATGCTTAATTGGGACCGCAATTACTATTTCAGCACTCTCTGTCGAATAATGAATGGCTAATGAAAACAATATAAATTTTGATCTTGTTACTTAATTTATTAGTATTGGATTAGAGCTAAGTTGAAACAGGTTTGTGTTGTATAAGATTAATATTAATATGAATTATCTGGCTTATTATACTTAGCCACATAGTACGCGGTTGCTCACCATTGTAAGCACTAAATTACCAAATAAACACTAAATGTTAATTGATATGAGCTTTTGTAACATCCAAGAATTACTTTTATCTGGACACATATTATTTAAAAAAATTTATTCTTCAGTTGATGCATTCACTAAGTTAGTCATTGAGAAATTCAAACATTGTTTGGACTTGTTACATATTTTTCATTGAACCATCACTAATCTGGTTCTCGTTATCCGGCCACCACATTTATTCTCACACTCCAGATGTTCAATCTTAAACACGAAGGAGTGTGTTAAGAAGTTCACATCCGACAATGTATGACTTGAATATGTGTTTGTAAATATGAACAATCTTCGTCCTACTAATCAATTTTATATATTTGAGATAAGTCAAACCACGTCTCTTTAAGATATCTCAAATACTATGTTATTATTAAGTAAAGTACTTATTTGACAAGCAAAGATGAATTATGTGAACACTACAATGTTTCTCCTCTTAAGGAAACAACTAGTTGACAGGTAATGAAATACCTATAAGCTGAAAACTTGGAACATGACTTTTCTCGTCTTCTTAAATCCATGTGCTGATAAAATCAACAATCATGCATGGCTATTTATGCACCTTACGACAAACTAATCAGAGTTCATCTACCAGAAAAACAATCTATAATCAGAAGACACCAACCTAGACTCTAGAGTGCAGAGGCATTCCCTTATTTTTGTTATCCTATCCCATTTTGCTTTTCTACTTTTGCTTTTACTTTGGATAACACATGCTTTTGAGATGTTAGAAATATAAAGCATTAAGAAATTTACATTCATCCATATCTCAGAGAGCATTTATGGTTGAGTCTCGTAAGTAGATGATTGTTCTCGCTTATAAACATATAATCAAGTTATATATTGTCTCAAATGAGACTCGTTAACACACTCTCTCACACTCAGGATTAGATATCTAGAGCATGGATATAAATGATAGATGGTCTGATAACAGAAAACTGATAGGAGATGGCCAACTCAACTTTACAAATCGACATATAAAGTAAGGACTGCTTCCACCTATAAATATATGAGCGGGTCATATATTTTCCGACGTGAAACTCGTTAACAATACTAGAATTGATTTCCTAAAATAAAACAACAATGTCTACTAAACAAATAAATTCAATGTAGCACATCAATACCTCACTGTAAAATATAGGCAACACATGTACACCATTTGAAAGAAAAATATAATCAAACAAACATTTTCAAGATAGCATGGAATCAACACATTGTAACAACACATTCATATGATAGCAAGAGTACATGAACAATAGACTAATATTTATGGTGTAAAAATGGTTATTGCAAACTCTACTGCAGAATAAAATGATCAAAAATAATCTCCTTATATTACCGAGAATTCGTGTGAATTTCAAAGGAAAACAGCCACAGAACTAACCAAAAGCTTCAATTTCAACTACGATCATCCGTCTCTATTTCATCATTTTGACTACATTCTGTGTTCTTGGCGATCCCTTCACGTCTCCGTCCCTAGCATTCCCATTGGAACAATGCTTCTTCAAAACCGTCGAAACATCATCCGGGGAAGCTCCAGCAATCTTAAACCGCTCAACAGAAGCATCGAGTTTTCTCTTCCAATCCCTCATTCCCAATTTAAACTCCACTTGAGACCTTTCAAACAACATATTCCCCCAAAAAAGATTAATCTGTGATCTCATACCGCTTCCTTGCCCGCCAAGTTTCCCTTCTTCCAACCTCTCCCACATATCGCTCGCAGCCATCATCTTCTCCTCAGCAACATCAAAAAGCCGCAGCGTCTCTTTACCTAAATCCATCTTATTCACCAGACCAAATGACCAATGAAGCTTAGCCAATTCAAATTGTTGCTGTCCAATAGCCAATAACCCTTCGTAAAAATCAGGTTTAATCACCACCGCGCGTTCGTACTTTTCTCGCGCTAAATAGTACTTTTCCTTGACAAAATCAAACTCTGATTCTTTCATTACCACAACCTCATTCTCATTCTCATCTAATTTAACAAACTTCCTAGCAGCGCACATATCGACATTTCCCCAATTGAAAAATGCCAAAGCAGCAACCTCTTGAAACTTAAACTCAGCTTTGTAAAACAGATCTTGAGCTTCATCAAAAGTCACTATATCTTCAAGTGCCTCTGAGCAAAACTCCGTGCCTAACTCGCGGAAATCAATAGATTGACTGGCGCCAACATGCGAGCTAAATAACTGAGCAAATTCGTATAACCAATCATCAACTTCTACATTCTCCACTACTTTCTTGCATTCAGTAGTGGCCTTTTTCTCATCCAAAACACAATCTATATGTTTTTCTTGTTCTTCTCCTTCTTCTAACACCCATGGTTCCTGTTCGGGACTAACTTCGATGATATTTAGTTTCAGAATTCCAATTGAAAAGGTATTATCAACGGTAGATTCGGCTAATCTGAGTTCTTCTGTGGAGGTTATAGTAACCAAATCACCGTCGTTATCTTTGTACTTTATCAAAACTGAATTCGACATTGGAAATTTCTTCTTCACTAAATCTCTTAACTCTCTGAAGCTGCAATTTATTGGCATTTGTGCTAGCCTTATGTCATGATCATAAGCAAGCTTCAACTGTCTGGACGCAGCCGTGACATGTTCATTTAAGGAATCAGGCTCGGGCTTGGACTCAGGCTTGAGAGGGGAATTCTGTTCGGGCTTCTTTGGGCTTGGGCGAGGATCAAACGCCGTAGATTTCGGTGACGATGGAGAATTCGGTTGTGAACCGGAATTCGGGGATCCAACTTTATCTTTTTTTCTTCTACCGCCGGATTTCCTCATTGTTCAAGTTTTCTGTTATCGCATGCACGTAAAATAGGAGATGTATTCGATTTAAAAATAACAAAAAGCAAAGAAATGAATATTGATATCGAAATCAATGCTGGAAATTAAGGTGATTCCAATGAAGGAGAAGAATGCATTCGAGAGAGAAACTTACCTTTGGATGTAGGGATCCTCGTTTTTTCACATGCTATTTCTGGTGGTCATATGCAGAAATTTGCAATCGATAGGATCTTTCTATTGATTACTAGTACTAATAATCTCTCAACTTTTTTTAGGCAAGATTGTACAATGAAATAGTAATACTTATTTTGTTAATCTCATATTATTATTTAATATTTAAAAACTTTTATTTTTAACTTAGTCGTGTTTTTTATTGAAAAAAATTATGGAAAAAATAAAGTATATGGAAAAAAATCTATGTATGGTTTAAAATATATTAGAGTTAATAGTGTTGGTTGTTATATTTAGTTATAAGTAGTTGTTAGTTAGTTTTGTTATAAACTACTTAAGATCTGCTAATTGGTCATGATCATTAGATAAAATGTATTATAAATTTATTGTGATGAAATATCTTATGATTGAACTCAACCATGCTTTTTGACAGAAGGATTTCAAAATCAAGATCAAATCACAACTAATAATAGTCTAATCATACATATGATTCCTTCATTTCAACCATCCTTTTGTTATAGATATTTTCAACAACAAAAAACTTCTTGTCGATGCTTTCAGGAAAATAAAGATGTAACTGATTTCTTGTATATTTATGCTAGAAGTTTCAAGAAAAAATGTTCTTGAAAAATATATTTATCTTTGAAGTAACAAATACAAATATAGTCACTGTTGCTTTAATTTAAAGCATATACATAATCCAATAAAAGTTGAAAAAATTGCTTTTACACCCTCACTTTAGAGGAATTTCATCCAAATTTCAACTATTTACTATCTCTAAATTTCTAACCATAATTATTTCTATATTTTTAAAAGTATAGAGGAATCTGCCTCGTATCCTTTTTGTTTTCATCGTTTTATGAATGAATGTATTACGTATTGTACTGCGTATCTTACTTCACCTTAGCCGCCGGATTAGAAGTAACAGATTTCTTTATACAGTCAACAATTCCTTCACAGCCTGCATCAAGAGTACAGACTGATTCATCATCCTCCGCATATGAATGAGGCGACCTGAGGTTCCCATCAGTTTGACAAGCCCTCATTGTCTTACAATGTTCAGCTTCATCATCTCGGATATTTAAAAATACGTCGTACAGATTTTCTAGAGAGGAAATAGAAATAACCAACGTGAGAAATTTTACTTAGTTGAACATTTGAGTGATTAGGTTTCAAGACATACCTAATCACTCGAATGAATGTAATGAATGTCAGACTAGGTTTCAAGACATACCTATCGTAGGCCTTCTAGTATTAGGAAGTCTGGAAGTTTGAAATTCATCTGAAAAAAATTATATTGGAAGTGTGAAATTTCAGTTTTTTTGCCTTCTAGTAAAGAAATTTAGGTCAAAAATAATGAAGAGCTTACCAAATAAATACAAGTCATCTCCTGTATAATAATTCACAGCTACCTCAGGAGCCGGCATTTTTTTCAATTCCTCTATAAAAAATTTACCAAATGATGTTAGTTATTGAATCATGTAGGACAAGAACACAGCATAATGAACCATGAGTGTAACCACTTTTGGAACCTTCATTGATTAAATTTATTAATATATGAGGACCATTAATCTGCTTTCTTTTATTTTCTGTTATTGACAAAAGAATGCCAAAACAGAACAAGATAGTTTAAAACAAAACACAATAAAAAACCAATTCTCTACACAGCTTGAATAATCTTGGCTTGTCAATTTTCAAGATATACTCAGCTAACAGCTCACCCACAGCTGACTTCATACCAAATAAATCATGATTCATGAGCATTATTAAGTATAATCTTATGATTTTCTGGAACACACTTAATTTTGAAAACATAAACCAAAGCTATGAACTGTTAAAATGTACAATTAAAATCTTAAAAATTCAGAGAAGAAAAGAAAGAACATTGAAATTACCTCCTTGTTCCTTAATAAATTTGTCATAAGTTTCAAATGCATGATTCTCTACACATTCAGAAAAGTGATCTGCACTAGCAATAAATCATAAACACATATCAGAAATTGAAGAAGCAAGCAGACAGGTATGGAATGCTAGAATGTGTAATACAAGTCAAACATGGTACTTTTGATGATTTAGCAAAAGCAACTAGGTCAGTTTGTTCCTTCTAGCTTGATTGGGCTGATAAATAAGCTTTAATTTAGTCGCTTTAAGTACATATTGCTTGAACTCAATTGTTTTCTTTATTTTTTATCAGTTATGTACATGCTAAAGCAAATACCATCTGGTCTTTTCAAAACTTGCCATATGCACGAGACTTCGCGACATTAAATTTTCATGATAATCCAACCAACAAATTGAAAGATGTAGCAGGGATTGTAATGAAACAAAAATTAAGTACATAATACTTACATGCCATTCTTGGGCTTATTGCATACATTAAAGCTGTCATGAAATAATAAAATATTGCAATATGTTGAGCAAGAAACCGGTCAAACCACCAAGCATTCCCTCCAAGTTCCTGCAACATAGACCCAAGCTTATTGCACGCAATAGAGTATGTGAATATTAGAGTTCACATGCATGATATTTCATACTGCAGAACCTGAGAAATACGATTGTATAATTATTTCCCTATACTACAAATCTGAATGTAGTTAGTGAAAGAGATATCCTAATTTTCTGTCTGCTATCAGTGAAGTCTTATAATTCAAATTCACAGCATTTTCAACTACAGGCCCTTCAAAAAATCGCATGGATAAAGAACTACTAAGATTTTATGGAATGACATGTTTTCCGGACTAACCAACAAGATATCAGTTGCATTAAAGGGAAAAAAGTTATCAAAAATCTTACTTCCATGATGAGCAAATGATGCATTTCATTCCAGCTCTCGGCAAAATGCACTTTCAGATAATCCGCCCGTCTCCACCAGCCAAAACTCTCATACATGTGAAGAATTGACATAAAGGCTGCCACATATATATAACAAAAGTTAATATTTATGCTGAAAAGTTGCAATCACACTGCACAGTGACTCCCTACATTTACAGGTAATCAAATAAAATAAAGTATGATATTTTAAATTAGTATAGTAAGTTTCATGTATTGCTAAGGAATTTCTAGTTCACTATATTATGATGAATTTTAGGCTAAAAACTAACAGCTGGTATGCAGGTCCCTTTCTATTATGATATAAAAACAAAAAGGGAGTAATTGTCTGTATCTAAACACAACTCACTATGTGCATAGTAAATGTTCGACATTAACTTAGCAATTAAGAAATCCTTAATAACAAAGTATAAAATTTCTGAATAACCAATAAATTATACAAGATGGGTTGAAAGCTCCACCATCCCACACCAGATGTCTGGCCAGACCAGGTTAGATGAGACCAACATACACAAACATAGCATCAGACTTCAAAACTGATGGAAAAACTCACAAACCACAACGCATGTTCACCATCAACAGATAAAAAGAGCATATTTCAAAACCAATAGACAAATTGAGAAGGCACAAATTTACTACAGAGCGAAGAATGAAGAAACTAGGTTCCTCTTATTGGAAGTGGAATTAGTATGGTAGAGCCAATTTTGTTAAATAGCTGCTACAACGGCACTATAACATAGCAAAATTTGGACAAACTACTATTGTTTCCTAATACACTATTTAGTAAAATGTAATCAAATAGCCACTATATCAGCACTATAGCACTATTGCATAATGGCTTTTTAACAATACGCAATTTTAACAATCCACTATTTTTTGCTATCCACGATTGACAACACTAGGTAGAGCTAGGTTTAAGCTCATAAGGGTTGGGTTCATTCACCTTGGCCTGTCGGATTCATGTCCATAGTCATAAGCTCATACAATTCTACAGAGAGTTTGACAGTCCTATAATGATAACATTTCAAAGGCATAAAACAGCACTTACCAAAATAAGGAACCCTAGCAATAGTCTCAAGCACAAAAAACCTTGCATAATTCCTATCACGATAAAGAACATCAAGTATCTTAATCACAGAGTCCTGAAATTATGAATTGAAGCTGAAAATGAGTAATAAACAACAAAAAATGAGAGAATGATAAACCGAAAAATCAGATAAAAACAATTACCGTGAGAAAGATATTGACTGATTGTTCAACCTTGATAACCCCTTTTTCCCAAGCACTAGGAGATGAAACACTATCATTACTAGCACTACTACCAGTAGCTGAATCTATAGGAGAGGTTGTTTTAGAAGGGAAAGAGTCTTGTAGAATAACTTTATCCTCTTTATCTTGCAACAGAGAAGCACGAATCCTGAATCAAATGAAATCGTTAAACAAAATCGATAAGAGATTATGAGGATAGATGAACGTTACGTTGAGAGATGATTACAATTTTACAAACCTGGAAAACGATGGACGGAATGAAAGAGGACGGAATTGGGAGGTAAGTGGTTTGTTGAGATGTGTGGTGGGGAAGAGCGAAGAAGAGAGCATCGCCGCCGCCATTGGGGTGGTAGGTGGTGGTGGTGGTGGTGGAGATGGAGGAGAGTGTTGGTTTGGGATATTATTTAAGTGGAAAGGGGAAAGGGGAGGCTGGGTTTAGTGGTGTATTCAAGCTGTTTGTCGTTTGGCGGGGTTTATTATAAATCGGCATTTTTGGCTGTTCCGGCGACTATAGAGACTATAGTCCGGGGTGACGTATGGGCATATTCTGTGTGAGTGGTTTGGTATGGTAGTAGATTTTTAGGAGGAAGATATTTGTGCTAGGTGGAAGAATTGTATTTGTTTGGGTGATTTGTGTGAGTGGTAACTGGTAAGATATTCTTAATCATATATACTTCCTCGGTTTTTTTAGTATCGGTTTTTTTAGTAGTAGTATCATTTTAAAACATGAGAATGTTATTTTCTCAAAATTATCTCTAATTATTTATTATATAAAGAAAAAGTTAAGTAAAATAATAAAAATTTAAGGGTATTATAGACAAAAAGATAATTATTGTTTAAAAAGTAACAACAATGATGAGTTTTTCTAACATGTGTAAGAAGTCAAAAAAATGAAAAAGAAATGGAGTAGTAGAATTTTTGTGACGGAAAATTCATATCTGCCTATCATAAAAAAATTGAGGGTCTGTTTAGTAAAAATAGCAGTTGACTGATAAGTTAGCTGATAGTTTATAGTTTATGGTTGTTGGCTGATAACTGATAAGTTAGTCGATAGTTTATAGTTTATGGCTGATGGTTGATGACTGATATCTTATACTTTATAGATGATGATTGAGAATGATACTTGATAAGCAAATTGAATTGTATAATAAAAGTAGCAATTCAATTAACTGATAAATGTAAAATGACATAAAAGATACTCCCTTTGTCTCAAATTATAAGTTATTTTGTCAAAAATATTTGTGCCAAATTAGTATAAGTCACTTTACAATCCCTCTTCTGTTTATTTCTCTTTTTTCTTTCGATTCTTTTAATTTTGTTTTTCAATATATTTATAGAAGGGTATTTTTGTAAAGTCTTACATCTTTTCACTTTTTCTTAAAATAATAATTGTGTTTTTTAATTCTCTTGAAATGCCCAAAATGTCTTATAATTTGGGACGGATGTAGTATTTAGTGTATAATTTATTTATTTTAAATTAAAATAGATTATAAAGGATAAAAGTGAGTTTTAGTTAAAATAATAAAAATAAAAAAGAAAGAAATAATGAAAAGTTATAAGCTATAAGTTAGAACACTATTTGAAATAGCGTTTGAGATATAAGTTACTAAAATAAGTTATAAGCTCCTGATGAAAAGACTGTAGCTAAAACATGTTTAAATTGTCATATAAACTTATAAGTTATAAGCTATAAAATCAAAAATGTGTCTTATCTTAAAGAATTTGAATAAAATTATTTATATATGTCTTAAAAATCTTACAAAAAATTTAATTGATTCAATAAATAATTAAATTGAATTGAATTGAATAACATTATGTGATTCATTGGAGTCACTACCTAACTTTTGAAAATGAATGAAGAAGCTGGCTAAAAAATCATATAGAATTATAAAAGAAAAAGTTAATATAGAATAGGAAAATTGTTACTGCTTCAAAATTAAAGCTAAAAAAATTCTTTAAAATTGTTACTTCTTTTTTGACTAGATTATTATTTTTTTGACATTAAAGCTAATCATTCTTTAAAATTATCCATGTAATAAATTTTTGTATAGTAAACACATATATATTTCTGGTCCTTAATATAAGAAAAAATTTATTTTTTAAGTTTATTGAAGATTCAATGTATTTAGACTATATACATATGTCAAAAAAGTTAATCATTGTTGTTGTTAATTTTTAGGTTTATTGAAGATTCAATGTATTTGAATTACATACAGTCGAAATACATTGAATCTTCAATAAATCTAAAAAGGGTCATGCTAACGAGTGCCCCAGGGGCACTGGTTAAGCATTCCAAATAAAGAAATTATTCTAGATCAATTCATTCATTTCATTGAATAAACATAATATTCTTTAGTAAAATTAATTGTTTATAATTTCAATGCATTAAATACATATATTTTAGGTAAAAAAACTTATCTTTTTAATCTATTAAACAATGTTCTACTTACCTTTTTAATTTCTTAACCAGTGCCCCCGGGGCACTCGTTAGCATTACCCATCTAAAAATTAAATTTTTTCTTATATTAAAGATCAGATGTAGTATGTGTTCACTATATAAAAATTTATTACATGAATAATGAGTTGTTATAAATACACTCACTTAAAAGTGCAATTCACATTGGTTGAAAAAAGCATCCAGACAGGTCTTTTTGTGAAGACTCCTTTTAAAGAATTTCATAAATTATTTGTATTCTTTTCTCAAGACTCTTTAAATTATATTTTTGCGAAGCCTCCTTTTAATTAAGTTCATAAATTTCTTTGTTATGATTTATGATATCTTTAAAACTTGCATGTCTAGAAATATTTGTATAATTTGTAGTGTTTTTTTTTGGTTGAATTTGGACCCTCCTAAGTTTGATATGGATCTCTTTTGCATGTTCCCCATTCTTCTTCATATGATTGTTATCTTTAGCATATCACTTAATCATAGACTTTGGTTTCATATAATGTCTCACTCTATGATTTTGAATATTTTTTCCAAGAATACTTTAAAATACATAAAAAAATCAAGTGTAGTATTATGAATAATCTGTTTCTCAACAACAACAATAAAATGAGAGAAAAAAAAGCATAAATTTGTTTTAAACATAATAGTAAGTTGTTCCTTGTTTTCCATATGCTCCAGAGTAACAACCTTTCCTTCAACAAAATTCTTGATTATTTGATTATAACTATCAATGTTCTTGTTCCAGCCATGTTGAATGAGATATCTGATAACATTCAGATCCTCACAATGTAATGTCATAAAATCATGTCTGACATTGTAATCCTTCAACATCTGTTTCATACATATCGGTTTAGAGAAGCTTCCTCTTATTTTCCTAAATTCATCTTCAGCAGTACCCCAAAAAGCACATACTTGTTTCTTATTGATCCAGAAAAATAGACAGTTTCTCAAGGCAAAACATCCCATCAACATTTGATACTTTCTCATTGAATTCAGTGATGTCCCCTTCATTACAGTGTCTTGTAAGCAATTCCTTGGATTATTTTATATGTTCTTTAGTAGAGAGACATTTGCTGGATTAATGACTTACTGATTCAGTGCTTATGAATTCACAAATTTCCTCCCTCACTACTTCACCAGTCTGCACACAAGATGTTCCAACATTGTCTTTGACATTCATCTTCTCTTCAGTAGTAGAATCATCAATCACCACACTGATGAGTTCCATTGTAACTCTAGTTCTAGAGTGAAATACTCTATAAGCTTTACTGTATGAAAAGTGTTCTGGACTGGGCCAAGGTTAGGCCCAATATAGTTTCGGCCCAGTAAACCTCAGAGGTCCACGTTCCTCCATGACCCTCTTCTGCACCTAGGATGCCCACCTTAGACATGCTCGGCTGCCCCGTATCCCTGGAGCATGTGGCACCCGGCATGATCGTGTGTTCCCCGTGAGCCAGCGCTCGGCACTAACATTCCCACGAGCATCTCCGTTGCCGAGGACCCTGCTCCGCGCGGGGCTCCTTCATATCCAACCCTCCGAACAGCACGGATCCCACGTGGCTCCTAAAAGACCGCGTCTCCCTTGAACTTCGGAGCGGTTAACCAGGACAGAGGGCATACACGCACCTCCGATATTTCCGCTCAGGAAACCTGGCAGTCTCCTAGTTGGGCTTTGGAATCCAACCCAATAGCGAGATCATGGCCCAGCGCCGGGGGCTATAAATACCCTCTTTGACTAGAGGGTCAGGTATTCAATTCTCTTCTAACCTTAGCTAGTACTTGCTCTCCTTTGCTCCTCTACTCACTTTGGCATCGGAGTACCTTGCAGGTACACCCCCCCTCTCACTTCACGAAGACCCAGCATCCGAGCAGGCCTTGACGACTCTTCTGATCAGGTACGGTCAGTGGCGCCGTCTATGGGAAACAAGCTCCCCCTTCTTTAAAGAAACAAAGATCAAAGCTAATCCATCCTTCGATCGTCATGGCCGGCAACAACAACAACACCGTCCTCGTCCCGACCCCCGATCCTTTCCGTCTCACGGAAATGATCGAGGAATCCAACCCAGCTCAGCATCGACGGGGGGACGACGGCGCTCTGCTGAAGGGAATGGGAGGTCAGGTCATGAGACCCCCCAATCCATCAGAAGACCACCGCCTCAGCACGTCGAGCAGGCTCAGAATGACGAGACCGAGCAGCTCCAACCTCAGAACAACGGAGAGGAAACAGCTCGGAACGATCGGAACGTCGAGTTGATCCAAACCCAGCCTGAACAACCGCTGGCTCGCGTCCAACACGAGACTGACCACAGGGACGGGCAGACTGCCTCCTCCTCCACCCGTTCCCTTGAGAGACCAAGAACTCACCATGGGCAGACTCGGGATGCTACAGATACCCGTGGGGA
This sequence comes from Vicia villosa, assembly GCF_029867415.1. NCBI lineage: Eukaryota > Viridiplantae > Streptophyta > Magnoliopsida > Fabales > Fabaceae > Vicia > Vicia villosa. The sequence continues at coordinate 514,090 of NW_026705402.1, read as the reverse complement.
AACCGACCCCGCAACCCTCGTCATCCTCAAAGAGCTGCAGCGGACCAACCGCCTCATCCGACTCCAGGGCGAACGGATTGAGAAACTGGAGAAGAGGCATTGTCATCGTTCTCCCCCGCGGAGGCACCGTCGATCGCGTTCCTCCTCTTCGCGCTCCCCGCCTAGGAGGACTCGCCGACGCTCACCATCCTCCTCGCGATCTCCACCGAAAAGATCCCGCCGCCAGAGGTCCTACTCGCGCTCCCCTCTGTGAAAGAGCAAGAAAAATCGGAGGCCTGAGCCCACAGAGGAGGAGAGCCCTTCTCCCGACAGAGAGGAAAGAAGGCTCGCCAGGAAAGGGAGGAAACCTCGCAAGGAGGAACCCGCCCGGCGTAACACACGCTCGATCTCTCCGAGCGCCAGCGACGAGGAGGAATTCCGCAGCCCCTTATCCGAAAGCATCCGAAGGGCTCGCCTTCCCCGAGGAATGGAAAAACCCCCGACTTTGGATGCGTACGACGGGACTACAGATCCCGACGATCATATTAAGAACCTGGAGGCCGTCATGGAGTATCACGTCGTCCACGGCTCCATCAAATGTTGGATCTTCCCGACCACGCTCCGGAAGGGGGCAATGACCTGGTACAGGAATCTCCCTCCTAACTCCATCAAGTCTTGGGCCGAGCTCAAGGAACTCTTTCTGAGTCACTTCACTGCTTCCCGCCGTCAACCGAAATCAGAGGCAAACCTCAAAGCTGTAGTCCAAGGGACCAACGAGCCTCTCCGAGACTACCTCGACAGATTCAACAAGGAGGCCGTCCAAGTGGAGACGACCGATTACATGAAAAGGTATCTCCTCGAGCGAGGGCTCCTCCCCGACAGCGAATTCAGGAAAGCGATAAAGATCGAAAAAATGCAATCTATGAACGCCATCTTGAAAAGGGCGCAGGCTTTCATCTCCTTCGAGGAAGGCGAAGCGGCCGCAGTCAAAGCATCAAGGGGAAATGGCGTTACTCGGAGCTCGAGCCAAGACCCGTCCGCCGCGCCCCGAGCAAACGAGAGAAAGAGGGACGACAGGTCCCGCGACACAAAGAAGCGCAGAGGGCCAGCAGGACGCTTCAACGACTATACCCCCCTGAAAGTTTCACGGGAGAAGATCCTGGCCGAGTGCATAAACGCCGAGTTCAGAAACTCCAACATCAGGCCCCCGAAGCCGAATCCCTCCCGGCCGGGGACCGACAAGTCCAAATACTGCAAGTATCACAAGAGCCACGGGCACCTGACAGACGAGTGCATACACCTGAAGGACGCCATCGAGACACTGATCAAAGAGGGTCACCTTTCTAAGTACACAAAGAGAGGAGACCCTCCCAGAAGGAATGACCGTCGGAGCTCCGACGAGGGCAATTCACCGAATGCCAGGCCGCTGCAGGTAGCGTTATCCGTCACCCGACCAGAAGACTTCATACCCTCGGTCGGAGTGACATCTGCCCTCAGCGTCTGGGAAGGGTTCCCGACAGCAATGCTGATATCCAACGGCGGGGACCCTAGCTCCCTCATAATCGGCTCCGTGAAAAGGAAGTTCGACGAGTTGATCAGCGCCACCACGGACATGACCCCAACCCTGAGGAGATTTAAAGGGAGGTCAGAACCAATCACTTTCTACTTGGAGGAGCTACCCGGCGGCGCCCCGAACGCCACAATCCCACTGCTCGTGCGAGCGAGGATGGCGAACTTCGACGTCCGTCGGGTCCTGGTCGACGAGGGAAGCTCGGTCGACATCATGTACTCCCACCACTTCCAAACCCTACAGCTGGACGACTCACATCTCACTCCTTACGTGGGCTCCGACCTCCAAGGATTCAACGGAACAACCACAAAGCCGTGGGGTTACGTCGAACTGCTCGTCTCCTTCGGGGAGGGGGAAGGGAAGCTTCCAGGCAAGTCAAGACACGGTTCTTGGTGATAAACTGCAAGACCCTCTACAACTGCATCATCGGGCGCCCCACTTTGGCCGAACTCACTGCCGTCCCCTCAACCGTTCACCTGAAGATGAAGTTCTATACGAAGAGGGGACGAGTAGTCACTGTCAATGCCGACATCGAAGCTGCTAGGAGGATATTCGACGCATCAGTAAAGGGACTGGAGCTAATCGCCCCACCCTCCAGCACCAACAAAAAACCAAGGGCTGAAGATAAATCCCCTCCTGAAGATCGGCAGACGACAACAGACGTCAGCTCAGTCGACCTCGACGCTCGGTTCACAGAAGAAGAGCTAAAGAACGGCGAAGAGCCACAGCCGAAGACAGCTCACCCTATCCGGCCCATTCCAGACGGGGATTTCGAGCTCATTCCTCTGGGTGACAACCCCGACAAGGCTGTGAAGATCGGCAAGAACATCCCAAATACACCGAGGAAGCAGCTCATAGCTTGCCTGAGGAACAACGCCGACTTGTTCGCCTGGAGCGCAGCAGAGATGCCCGGACTCGACCCTGAGGTCGCCTGCCACACACTCTCCATCAATCCGACCGCAAAAGCAGTAGTTCAACGTAGGCGTCGACAGTCTCCCGAGAAAGCGGAGGCTGCCGAGAAAGCTGTAAAAGACCTCCTAGAGGCAAATTTTATTTCCGAGGCCAAGTATTCAACTTGGCTCTCAAACGTTGTACTAGTCAAAAAATCTAATGGAAAATGGAGAATGTGTGTTGATTATACTGATGTTAACCGGGCATGCCCCAAAGATGCATACCCGTTGCCTAATATTGATAGGCTGGTCGACAACTCGGCCGGCTATAAATTATTGTCGTTTATGGATGCTTATTCAGGATACAATCAAATCCCCATGGCGAGATGCGACAAGCAGTGCACGGCGTTCATGACCGAGTCGGGCAATTATTACTACAACGTGATGCCCTTCGGACTCAAGAATGCCGGAGCCACATACCAACGGATGATGAACAAGGTTTTCCGAGGAGAGATCGGCGACACCCTCGAGGTATACATAGACGACATGATCGTCAAATCTCGAGAAGACGCCGACCACACGGCACATCTTGAACGGGTGTTCGAGCAGGCCAGATCCTGCAAGATGCGTTTTAACCCAAAGAAGTGCACCTTCGGAGTACGGGCGGGCAAGTTCCTCGGATTCTACCTAACCGAGCGAGGAATAGAAGCCAACCCGGATAAATGCCAAGCGTTCTCGGAACTCCCTACCCCTAACAATAAAAAATCTATCCAAGTACTAAACGGAATGCTCACAGCACTATCCCGCTTCGTCGCAAAATCCGCCCAGCATGCCCTCCCATTTTTTAAGTTGCTTCGGAAAGAAGCGACCTTCGAATGGTCCGAGGAGTGCGAACGGGCATTATCTCATCTCAAACAGGTACTTTCCAAACCGCCCGTCCTATCCCGGCCAGATGGCAACGAGATCCTATATCTCTACCTGGCTGTCTCAAACGAGGCGGCCAGCGCGGCCTTAATCCGAGAAGCTGAAGACGGACAGAAGCCAGTATACTTCACGAGCAAAGCCCTACAAGGGCCCGAGGTGCGGTATCAACAAATAGAGAAGGTCGCACTGGCCCTAATAACAGCTGCTAGGAGGCTGAGATATTACTTCCTCGCCCATACCATCGTCGTCCGGACAGACCAACCCATCAAACAACTTCTCAGCCGACCAGATATGGCCGGGAGAATGCTAAGATGGTCCCTCGAGCTGTCCGAATTCGACATACAGTACGAGGGCAGGCAGGCACTAAAAGCTCAAGCGCTCGCTGATTTCGTGGCCGAGATGACCTCTATTTCCAGCTGCCCGACCCCCACCGAAAACAAATGGACCATCTACGTGGACGGCGCTTCGAGCACCTCGGGAAGTGGAGCCGGCATTATCCTAGAGAATGACGAGGGGCTCATCATCGAAGTATCCTTGGTCTTATCTTTTACCACGTCGAGCAACCAAGCCGAGTACGAAGCTCTCCTAGCAGGCTTACGTCTTGCCGAGGATGTAGGAGCTAGAAAAGTCATGATTTACACCGACTCCCAGCTCGTTGCTTCCCAAGTCAGCGGCGAGTACCAAGCCAAAAACGACACACTGGCCGAATATCTCACTCTCGTCAGAGAGAAAATGAAAAAATTCACAAAGGCAGACGTCGAGCACATTCCCCGAGAGCATAACTCGCGCGCCGACATATTATCCAAACTTGCGAGTACGAGAAAGAAAGGCGGAAACAAGTCGGTAATCCAAGAAATCTTACCCAGACCGAGCATAAGCAAAAATGCGCAAGCTCTGCAAGTATTCGCTATCGGGGACGACCATTGCTGGATGACCCCGGTATATAACTTCCTCACCAAGGACGAACTACCTGCCGACGCGAAGGAAGCTTCAACTATCAAGAGACGAGCCTGCTCGTACACGGTCATCGAGAACAAACTATACCGACGAGGCTTCTCCATCCCTCTCCTTAAGTGCGTCGACGCGTCGCAAGCATCTGAGATACTCCAAGAGCTCCACGAGGGGATCAATGGCCAGCACCTCGGCGGCCGATCACTAGCGAGGAAAGCCCTCAGAGCCGGTTACTATTGGCCAACCATGCAACAGGACGCCAAAGAACATGTCCGTAAATGCGACAAATGCCAGCGTCATGCCGACATGCACTTGGCTCCCCCTAACGAACTTAAATCTCTATCATCACCTTGGCCTTTCTCCACCTGGGGAATGGACCTTCTCGGACCATTCCCGGTCGGCTCGTACCAAAATAAATATCTCGTGGTCGCCGTCGATTACTTCATGAAATGGATAGAAGCCGAAGGGCTCGCCAAGATCACGTCTCAAAACGTACTCCGGTTCTACAAACGAAACATACTCGCTCGTTTCGGGGTACCTCAGGCTATAGTCACCGACAATGGCACCCAGTTCACGGACAGAAAGTTCCAAGAGTTTGTGGCCAAGCTCGGCACGAAGCAACACTTCACTTCAGTCGAGCATCCTCAGACGAACGGGCAAGCCGAGGCAGCCAACCAAGTCATCCTCCGAGGACTAAAGAGGAGACTCGGCGAAGCCAAAAAAGCTTGGGTCGAAGAACTACATAGTGTACTTTGGGCATATAGGACAACCCCCCACTCGAGCACGGGCGAAACTCCGTTTAGGCTAACATACGGCACCGAAGCCGTGATCCCCGTGGAAATCCGAGAACCGTCTCGGCGCACTGAGTCACCCCTCGAAGAGGAGCTCAACGACGAGGCTATGAGGGAAGAGCTCGACATGGTCGAGGAGATCCGAACAGGTTCTTCCCTCCGAGAAGCAAAGTTAAAACAACAGATAGCTCTCCGCTACAACACCAAAGTTATCAAGCGCGAATTCGAAGTCGGCGCCCTAGTGCTCCGCAGAAATATGAAGGATTCGCGCGAGGGTAAACTAGCCCCGAACTGGGAAGGGCCGTACCGAGTTTATGATAAAACCGAGAACGGCGCCTACTACCTCGAGGATCTCCTCGGAGTAAAACTTGCTCGGCCTTGGAACGCTGAAAAACTCAGACGTTATTACAGTTAGACCCAACCTAACGCCCCCGGACACCTGTATCCAACACGGGTGCTAGCCGGGCAGGAACCCGCGTCATCGGTACGAACGCGGGGACTCCACGACAGCAACGGTCGAATTTCCCCACAAAATGGGAGAACCGACCACACGGAAGACTCTACACCTAGACCCTCCGTGGAAGTACCTGCACGGCAGAACCCCAGCTCGCGATGGGATCGTTCACGCCGCAAGAACTTGGCCCCAATCACGGTCTCGTACTCGCTATCAGCGCATATCTGCTCTGCGCACCCGGACCGTACTCAACACGCCCGAGCAATCAATCTAGGCCGAGCATAGTCCATAAAACCCAATAATATCACAAGTATAGAGGTAACTCTTCGGCGTTTCCGAGCATAAGTCAGCAGTTACCAAAAACAAAATAACGGAGTACGTCCCCGGCGTACCCGAGCGTAACCGATTAAAATCGAAAAATATCCTAAGTATGGAGGAAATACCTCGGCTTACGAGCACAACAGAAAATTTATCAAGATACGAGCATACAACAATAACACTTTGAAGGTGCAAATAAACAGATATAAGCAAGCAAGATTATAAAACATTAAAACTGCCGACCAAATTGGTCGGCGATGTCCAAAGGTTACAATCAAAATGCCGGGCACGCAGGCCCCCAAAAGTAATCCGGGCATAACCCAACAAAACATAAAATGGCACGCAGGCCGAAGAAGACAGGCACGCAGGCCCAGGACCACACTATCTACTCTTCACTCCCAGGAGACTCGGGCACTAACACGCCGTCCACAATCTTCGAAGAAAGCCCAATATTATCCTCCTTCAGGCCAGGGTTCAGAAATTTCAGCTGACGAACTGCACGGTCGAACCCGACTTCGGCCATGTCGGCGAGGCTTATTTTCAGGCTATCTATCTTCTCCACGAACTCAGCCCTAGACTGCAGAGCAGCCACGTCCGGCAACTCGTCAGCCGAGGGAGCCCACTCAAGCTGAAGGTCGGCAAGCTTTTTCTTCTCCGCCGCTATCTCCTCGTCCTTCTGCTTCAGAACCGCATCGATCTTCTTCTTCAACTCCTTGCGATCGGCCTCCATGGTCTTCATCTTGTCCTCGGCAGCCTTCTTAGCCGCCTCCGCCTTCTTCAGGGCCTCGGTCGAGCCCGAGCCACCATTGGCTAACATTTGGGCCATCCCCAAGACCCTCATCACGGCGGCGTTGTCGCACGCTGTTAGCTGAAGATTTCGTTTTATATTGTTTGTCCTTCGAAGGAGTTGAGAATCGAAGGAAAGATGGTTACTGATGGCCATCCCTTAAAAAGTGAAAGAATGGCTACTGATGGTCATGCCTCGAAGATACAGACTTCTAAGTTCGTTGAAGATAGTGAATACTGAAAGACTAATGAAAGCATATGTCTTCGGGACTTAGACAAAATTTATAAAGTATATATTTAAGTGTTACTACTTAGCGTGTTTTCATAGTGTTTTTACACTGCCACGCGTCGAAGACGGACTCAGGCGGGAAGATTTGAAATTCGAAGGCAGTATCGTAACTGTCCAAATACAGATGGCTTCGCTGGAAGTTCTGATGAGAAACGTGGCAGCAGATTAGTGTAGGACCGTTAAGGTCGAAACTAGTATAAATAGGGGTCTTTATGTTAGGATTCCGTGTGTTCATTTTGTACAAATCACTCACATATTTACTCAAGTATCAAGTGTTACGAGAAAGAGTCCGCTGAGAAAATGTACGTATGACACCACCATTTTAATACATGTGTATTGTATTTCATTTTCGAATACATTTCTGAGTTACTGCATTCCATTTATTTCTTGTCATTTACATTCCTGTATCTTTATTTTACTTTCGAATTTACTTTCATGATCATTTACTTTTAAAGTCCTTAACGTTTCTGCAGTTTAAGATTCTTTATGTTTTAACAATTTTTAAGTTTCATATGTTATGTTATTTATTTTTCTTGTTGAAGTTATAATTACATATAACGAAGCAATTACCAAGATTCTTGAATCGAACAATACTCATCGAAGAGGACAAATTACGAATATGATTCAAATGAACATTGATAACAATCTTCTTGACTATGTGTCCTAGGATCAATCTAGTCGATCCTGCAAGTAACCAAATCATATTTATTATAGTTTGGAAGACTAGCGGTTGTTTACCGGAAATCACCGTAAACAAATTGGCACGCCCAGTGGGACAGTGTCACGCGGATTGTTTTAATCAATTGTTTTGTTTTTGTCTAGACAATATCAAGACCTTGTATGAACCTTAGGAACGGTAAATTAAAAGACAGTGCACAACCGATTCCCAAACGAAGGTACAACAGGAAAATGGTCGTTACGGCCAGTGCAGGGGGTAATCAAGATCCCCCACAAGGTTCAGGATCAGGAGCGGCAAATTCGACTTCTACTCAAGAAGCACGAGATGCAACGGGTCCAAATGGATCGAGACCTGCAGACAATTCCCAGACTGCGCCTGAAAATACTACAGGACATTCAGGAACTGTTCCAGTTTCGGCATCGACAACCGCACCCTCATCTACAAGTGCAGATGATGTACTGTATCCCTGGACAAACGCTGCAAACAATTCAATGGGTCAAGGCACAAGTTCTGGCTTCGAATGGAGACCAAATAGTCCATATGGAATGCCATACCAATTCCCATTTGGAACAGACGTCCGAGGGGCAAGACCTATAAACACCTCAACTCATAATACGACATTTTCACCAAATGTTAGTTCAGTGGGTCGAAGTGGACGCAACACTAATTTTTCTACCCAAATACCCAATTTCACCACAAATAACCAAGCAGCATTTCGACAAGAAATGGATGCAAGCAACCATGATATGGTAGGGGTTTTGGCCAGAGAACTAACTTCAGTCTTGAACCCACTAATGGCAAATGTTACTACGACAAATAGAGAAAACGTAGAAATTTTCCAAAATATATCATCGCAAATGAATCGAATGGCAGAATTCATGGGAGTACCACCACCTAAAAGGAAAGACAAACAGCCTGTGAATCAAGAAGAGAGGCCTATTTTGGAACGTGTGCAAGATATGGTTCCCCCACCTAGGACGGTTCCTAGGGATATAGGCCCCTCACGAAGGACGGAGTCGTTCGAAAAGACTCCGGTAATTAACTTGGAGGATTCAAGTCAAAGGACCGTCCCCTTTCGACAAGAAATGGAGGAAGAACGACCCAGATTGAGGATTTTGGGTAGGGACGATCATCCAGATGAGATTGTCCAAAGAGTTAGAAGAGAAAATCTGGCCACAGAAAATAATTTAACTGCCATGATAGAAAGGGTTATGGCCAATAATGTCCTTAGTACTGGACTCAGACGTCCAAATTATACATCCCCTATATCAGATTATATCATGCAAACAGAATTGCCTAGGGGAACTAAGGTTCCTAAATTCACAAAATTTTCTGGCGAAACTAATGAGTCAACTGTGGAACATATTGCTAGATATTTAACAGAAGCAGGAGACTTAGCGGGAAACGAGGATCTAAGGATTAAATATTTCCCTAGTTCGCTGACAAAAAATGCGTTTATTTGGTTCACTACTTTGCCACCAAATTCGATAGACGCATGGGCATACTTAGAAAGGTTGTTCCACGAGCAATTCTACATGGGTCAAACTAAGATAAGTCTGAAAGAATTGGCCAGTGTTAAAAGAAAATTCGCAGAGACAATTGATGACTACTTAAATAGGTTCCGCCTGTTGAAATCAAGATGTTTTACAACGGTTCCGGAACATGAACTCGTCGAAATGGCTGCGGGTGGTTTGGATTATTCAATAAGAAAGAAACTAGATACCCAATACCTCAGGGACATGGCCCAATTAGCAGATAGGGTTCGACAGGTCGAACGCCTGAAGGCGGAAAAAGCTAGGGCAAATAAAAGCTATAAGAAAGAAAGAGTGGCGTACGTCGAAGCCGAGAATGTTGATGAGGAGTCTTTCAATGACTCATATAGCCCTGAAGAAGTCGAAATAGACTTGGCTGAATTAAAAGAAGCGCCACCTTATGCTTGCAAATTGTTAAGTCCAGCAAATGGAAAAAACCCAGTAGAAAATGATAAGAATGATAGGTTCCCTAAGAAAACTTATACATTTGACATTACCAAATGTGATGAAATATTTGATTTACTGGTAAAAGATGGCCAAATGATACTACCCCCAAATTCCAAAATTCCTCCGTTGGAACAACGGAAGAAAAGAGGTTTCTGTAAATATCATGGTTTTTTAGGCCATAAAACTTCTCAATGTTTTCTTTTCAGGGATCTAATTCAAAATGCTCTCAATGATGGAAGGTTGAAGTTTGCTGACAAAACCAAGAATCAAATGAGGGTAGATTCAAATCCTCTGAACATTGCTGACGCTAGCCTCTGTGAGGTAGAAGATATCAACATGGTGGAGGCGTCTGAAGTCGAAGTTGTAGAAACTAAATCAAAGTTCAATGGAAAGCAGGCTACTGAAAGCCTAAATGGTGACATAATCTTCAATACTGATGTTGAAGAATCTTCCAAGGCAGAGATAACTGAAGCCTCGAAGGAAGAAAGCAGCGAGGCCACTGAAGACCTCAGGATGAAACTCCAGAAAATACAAATCTCTGAAGTTCCTCCAGTAGCAGTTAACATGGTCAGTGCCAGACGCCCAGTATCTGAGTTTGGCGAATTAGAGACTTGGTTAACAAGGCAAAATGGGGGCATCGAAGCTCCACAAAAAATTGAAAGCCTCAAAGAATATCTTTGGAAATGTCACGAGAGAAGCGGTGGTAAGCAATGGATGTGTCCAAGGTGCTCGATCATGCTGAATCGAAGAGTCGAAGCCAACTTTGAGAAGGCTCGGCGCGAAAGATGGGAACATCCAGGAAGAGAGCCAAATCCCCTGCTACAACTATATCCAAAGATGGATGAAAGCTTGGTAGGATTTTTGGTCAGATGCCACAAAGGAAACACTGAAGTTGCTCTGTGTCCCAGATGTGGGGCAGTCTATGATGAAAGACTCGCACGATCATTCGAACGCATATACTGCCATATGAGTAGGGAAACTCAGGGGTTGCGTCCTAACCTTTATGGTTTCGACATATGGACTCCGACAAAGAGGCCTGGTAGTCCACACCTTAGAGCTCGAAGAGTGACTTTCAAAGTCCCTGCGAATGCACCCAGGGATAGGTGGATACAAGCTAATGCAAGAACCAACAAATGGCGAAGCTGGGACCAAGGAGGAAGAACTGCAATGGCATATAGGAAACAATTTCAAAGACCAAATCGAGAGGCGAATCGATTGGAGAATTATAAGGGAAAAAATCCTATGTCTCGATCCCAGTGGAGAAGGCATCAGAGGATAAAAAAGTCTCAGAAGGAATACAGGCCAAGAGAAGTTGGAGAATCTAGTAGCAACCAAGTCTCATACCAGGGGGCAAAGTTAAACAAACCTCCAGTGGAACGCAGGTTGTTCGAAGCTGAGAAACTCTTAGATGAAGAAGAGAAGATGCGTTCAAATTCCTGGAAAGAAGAGGATAGAATGACAAATGATTTTGATTCCGATGGAGTGTCATCCATAAATCTTAATTGTAATGTAGTATCTGTACTCCCTCACGAGTTTAACCAGGAAGTTGAAGTAGAAGACTGCAAAGAGGCTGATATCGAAGAAATGACAAAACACAGACCTGTGTGTTACTATGTGCTGAATAATGGTGCAGTAGAAGAACAGAATGCTTTCTTCGAAAGACCAGATGAGGGTATGCGAAACCACTTGAAGCCACTTTACATCAGGGCGAAGATTGAGAATGTTGGTATTAATAAAGTCTTAGTTGATGGAGGAGCAGCAGTGAACCTAATGCCTCAATATATGCTGAAAAGAATTGGTATGTTCGATACAGATATAAGGCCACATAACATGGTCTTATCTAATTATGAAGGCAAAATAGGACAAACACTGGGAGTTGTTCAAGTCAATTTGACAGTAGGCTCAGTTACGAGGCCGACCATGTTTATGGTTATACCAGCAAAAGCAAACTACAACCTTTTGCTTGGTAGAGAATGGATTCATGGTGTAGCAGCTGTACCCTCAACAATGCATCAGAGGGTGACGATTTGGAGAGAAGATGGTATAGTGGAGAATATCGAAGGTGATCAGAGTTACTACATGGCTGAAGTCAACCAGGTAAATAGAACCAACTTCGATAGGAACCTGGCAAACATAGGTCCTTGTCATGCTGCTGAAGAGATGTATGCTCCAAATAGAAATGCATTGTACTATTTGACTTTGCATCCAAATGGATTCCAATGGGATAGAGAGATCATGGATGGACCACCAGATACAGCACCATTGGAGAATTATCAGACAGTACGGCCAACAGGCTGGGATGATGACGGTAATAATGTCTGAGTCTGTGTTCTTCGAAAAGATTTCGGCCTATGTGGCCGAGAACAAAAGAAAGGCGGCTCTCGAAGCCGAACTATCAAGTACAAAGATAGATACAGTTCCAATCAAGGAAGGAACAACAGAATTGGAGATACGTACGAGTTTCGAATTCCCTGAAGACACGGCTCCAGTTGAAGAGATCATAAGAGAAGAACCAAGTCAGAGGTTAGATGCAATATACGACGAAGAACCTTTGGGATTCGAGAAAGACCCAATGGCGTCGAATATAAAGATGTTGGCCCAAGATCCTCTTGAAGAAGTAAATCTTGGAGACAATGATCAAAAGAGAATAACATACATCAGCGCGAAACTAGAGCCTGAGTTGAAAGCAACGATCATCAAAATGTTGAAAGACAACAGAGATTGTTTTGCTTGGGATTATGATGAGATGCCTGGTCTCGGAAGAGACTTAGTCGAATTGAAATTACCAATAAAAGAAGGGAAGAAGCCAATAAAGCAAACTCCCAGAAGATTCGCGCTAGAGATTCACTCGAAGATTAAGACAGAAGTCGAAAGACTCTTGCGTTGCAAATTTATCCGAACTACAAGGTATGTCGAGTGGATTGCTAATATAGTACCTGTAATTAAAAAGAATGGCTCATTAAGAGTATGCATAGACTTTCGTGACCTTAATGCAGCTACTCCTAAAGATGAGTATCCTATGCCTGTAGCAGAAATGCTAGTAGACTCAGCCGCAGGTTTTGAGTATTTGAGCATGTTAGATGGATATTCAGGATACAATCAAATTTTTATAGCAGAAGATGATGTATCCAAGACAGCATTTCGTTGCCCAGGAGCAATAGGCACTTACGAATGGATTGTGATGCCTTTTGGTCTGAAAAACGCTGGGGCAACTTATCAAAGAGCAATGAATTCTATATTTCATGACTTTATAGAAACATTCATGCAAGTGTATATAGATGACATCGTGGTAAAATCTACCTCGGGTATGAGTCATCTCGATCATCTAAGCCAATCATTCGAAAGAATGAGGAAATATGGCTTGAAGATGAATCCCCTTAAATGTGCTTTCTTTGTGCAGGCAGGTGATTTCTTGGGTTTCGTAGTCCACAAAAAAGGGATAGAAATCAACCAAAACAAGACAAAAGCCATTATGGAAACCAAGTCTCCATCCAAGAAGAAAGAATTGCAGTCTTTATTGGGTAAGATAAATTTCTTGAGAAGATTTATCTCTAACTTAAGTGGACGCACCCAAGCTTTCTCGCCCCTATTACGGCTTAAGCAAGGAAAGTTCGAATGGAGTGCAGAACATCAAGAAGCTTTCGATCAAATAAAGCAATACTTGACGTGTCCACCAATTCTCATTCCCCCGAATGGGAAGAAGCACATGCGCCTGTATATCTCAGCATCAGATAAAACAATAGGCAGCATGTTAGCCCAAGAAGATGAGAACGGCATCGAAAGAGCCATTTATTACTTAAGTAGAGTACTCAATGATGCAGAGACTAGATATACTGATATAGAAAAACTCTGCCTTTGTTTGTATTTCTCTTGTATCAAACTTAAGTATTATATAAAGCCAGTTGACGTCTACGTTTCATCTCATTGTGATGTTATTAAACACATGTTATCTAAGCCAATACTACACAGTCGGATTGGCAAGTGGGCTTTAGCCCTTACTGAATATTCATTAATATTTCAGCCTCTCAAGGCAATGAAAGGTCAAATTGTGTCAGATTTCATTGTTGACCATGCGGTGGTTGAGAATCATCAGCATTATGTGGATTTGAAACCTTGGAAGTTATATTTCGATGGTTCAACACATAGAGAGGGTACTGGTGTTGGAATATTGATAATTTCTCCTGATGGAATTCCAACAAAGCTCAAGTATAAAATTGAAGGTCCATTATGCTCCAATAATGAAGCTGAATATGAAGCATTGATTGCTGGACTTGAGGCTTTGTTAGAATTGGGGGCAACCAGAGTCGAAATTAAAGGAGACTCCGAATTGGTCATCAAGCAATTGACAAAAGAGTACAAGTGTATCAAAGAGAATTTGATCATGTATTTTGTTATTGCAAATAGGCTACTCAAGAAATTTGAATATGTGGAATTAAAACACGTATCAAGAGTGAATAACTAGGAAGCAAACGACTTGGCACAATTAGCCTCAGGATATAAAGTATCAAAAGAAAAGTTGGAAGAATTGATTGAAGTAAGAGGAAGAGCAATGTTTACTAAACTTTTGCCAAGTGATCTGGAGAACTCACGATTGGGTTATGCCAACAAAGAACAATTCGAGGTACTGAATATAGATTCATTAACAGACACAGATTGGAGGAGTCCAATTATTAACTATCTGAAAAATCCTTCCACGGATACAGACAGAAAAATCAAGTATAGAGCCCTGTCATATTATCTGATGGGAAATGAATTGTTCAAGAAAACTCCTGAAGGGGTATTGTTAAAATGCTTGGGAGAAGCAGAAGCATACTTGGCTCTGTCGAACGTACATAGTGGGGCATGTGGTGCACATCAAGCAGGGCACAAAATGAAATGGCTTTTGTTTCGATATGGGATGTATTGGCCTTCGATGTTAAAAGATTGCATAGAATTTGCAAAAGGGTGCCAAGAATGCCAAGAACACGCAGGTATCCAACACGCCCCAGCAAACGAACTAAGTACGATAGTAAAACCATGGCCTTTTAGGGGATGGGCACTAGATTTGATTGGAGAAATTCACCCCAAGTCCTCTAAAGGTCAAAGATACATTTTGGTGGGAATAGACTATTTCACAAAATGGGTCGAAGCAATACCGCTGGCAAATGTGGATCAAGAGGCTGTGATTGAGTTTATTCAAAAACATATTATATATAGGTTTGGAATCCCAGAAAGCATAACAACGGATCAGGGATCAGTCTTTACTGGACGAAAAATGCAAGACTTTGCCAGAGAAATAGGTTTCAAGTTATTTACTTCTACACCTTATTATGCTCAAGCAAATGGCCAGGTTGAAGCAGCAAATAAAGTAATAATTGGCCTTATTAAGAAACATGTAGGAAAGAAACCCAAGAATTGGCATAAGACTTTAGATCAGGCACTTTGGGCTTGTCGAACATCTCCAAAAGAAGCCACAAATACAACTCCTTTTCAGTTAACGTTTGGACATGACGCAGTACTTCCAATTGAGATATGTTTGCAATCAGTAAGAATACAAAGGCAAGCAGACATTCCTCCCAACGTATACTGGGAATTAATGATGAACGAGTTAGTAGATTTGGACGAAGACAGGCTTCGAGCATTGGAAATGATAAAGAGGCAAAAGGAAAGAGTGTCCAGAGCATATAACAAAAAGGTGAAAGGTAAAACTTTTGTTAATAATGATCTAGTTTGGAAAGTTATTCTACCTATAGATCGAAAGAATCAGGCACTTGGTAAATGGTCCCCACATTGGGAAGGACCCTTTCGAATCTTAAAAGTATTCTCGAACAATGCCTACGAAATAGAAGAGTTAGCAGAGGATCGCAGGATCTTAAGAGTGAACGGGAAATACTTGAAGAGATATAAACCTAGCATGCATGAAGTAAAGATTGCAAAGACGTAGACACTCAAAGTACTACGAAAAGCCAAAATGGTCAGGCATGTGTCAAAATATACTTCACATTGATCAAAATGGCTTTAGAATCAGAAAGAATTATGGAAAGAAAAATCAAAACACCAAAATATTCTTTTCATTGCAAGCATGGAAATACATTTCATTACAAAAAGATCCAGAAATAGGATCTGAGATTACAAAAAGAGAGGAAGGCATAGACATATAAAAAGATTAAACCTAGACTCGCTAGTTAATTCTGGCGTCTAGACCTTCCAGAGATAGCACAGGAACAGGTTCAGCTTCGAACATGTCCCTAGCCCCAGAATCACGCATTCTTCTCACTACGCCTTTCTTGAGAAAAATATAACTAAGGAGTCTCCCGTATGGAAGACAAGTTACACTTTCTCGACGGTCCACGCCGATAGCAACAGCTTTGACAAGACCTTTGAAGATCATCAAAGGTATGTTAATCTTTCTTCCCCGAATACCACAGAGAATAAACTCCAGATCTTCAACCATGATGTTATTCTCATCAATCACCCGAGGTTGAAAGTTGCCTACGAGCATTTGGTGCCAAATCCTGATGGTTTGTGCGCTGTAGCGATCACTATCCATGAGTGTTCTCAACATGATATGAGTAGTCATGCTGAAAACATTATCATCAAAAGTTGCTCCGGAGTTATTGCATCTTATGAGATTGGCAATAGTGGTGGGGGTAATGCTAAGGTGAGCATGTCGAACGGATGAATCAATGGTGGCTCTACCTTCAGGGTCCATGCGTAAAGACGCATTCATCCAAAACTCTGCCACCATATTAGGGTAGATGGCACCCTCCAGGACTTCCTCAAAGTAGAAGTTCAGTTCCTGATTAGCAAAGAGATTTTCAATGTTAATGAAATGACGAACGAGTTCATCCTCATCAAGTCTGAACTCACCCTTGATGAGAGCTTTGAGATCGTTAAAGGAGAGAATTCCAGCCATTTCAGGGAAAAATGGTCTTTGAGAGGAAAGAGTTGTGTTTTCTCTTTTTTCTGTGTTTTGGTTTGGGGAAGAAATACTTGAATGAAGAAATAAAAGTGATATGGAACCCTTTATATAGAAGGAGAATACTGAAGGTTGGTTTTACATTTTTAATGAGTGATTAGACTGCGGTTCGTTTTTCAAAGTAAGAAGTTATGGCCTCCGCCGTTTCCCGCCCTTGGAAGTTGAGAAGTAATCATTAAACTGATGCACGCACGTCTTAAAAACCGACGTTTTGGAGAAAATGACGTCACTTTTAATAATGATTATGGCTAGAAGAAGTGGAAACGTCAAGTCTAGAGGCAAGAGTGCTGCGAAGGATGTTCAGGTTCTACATGTTGTATTTAATAAAAGCACTGTAGGAAATCTAAAGATATATTTAGCAGAAAATTGAAAGATTTGTTAAAATTAATGCAAGCAAATATTATAGATAGAAATGGGAGTCAGGCGTACAAATATTATATGTCTCGATTACAAAATAAAAATCCAACAAATGAAACAAGATTGAAGACATCTAGCTAAAGTCCTCAGGGAGATCCCTTTTGATCTTCAGATATTGAGTTTCCCATGAGGACATTCGAAGTTCAATTAGTGCCCTTTGTTTCTTCAACTTTTCGATCTCTGGCACTAACTTCTGTGCAGTCTCGAAATGTTTGATTCCTGACTGCACCACTTCGAGCAAATCTTGTTGGTTAGATTCTTGGAGGGCTGCTTGGCTACTTTCAGCTTCCTTTATCTTGCCCTCGAGCATTTTTATTTCTTGTTTCCAGGAGCTGATTTTCTTCTCATATTCATCAATGGCTTTTTGATTCGCCGAATGTTTAAACTTGAGGGCTTCACCTTGTTTTGTGGCTTCCACAGCAGAATTCCATGAAGAGTCATGAGAGGCCACTATCTCAGACAATTCTTTCTCGACGTTTTGCTTTCGAAGAATGTCAGCTTGGAGTTGTTCAAGGAGAGAGCCTAGCAGAACAATCATCTCTGAGACTTCTGGGGAAACTTGAAGCAAATCTACTTTCTTTAAAAGTTGATTTAAGTTGTAGCTTTTAACAGGGTCCCAGTTGAGAACATCTACAAGATTGACCCCAAAGAATCTCTCTTTTATCTGTCGAAGAAGATTAGGAGTATCTTCCTTGTCACTAGAATCTGCAGTTACAGCTGGAGAGACATCAGGCTCCGAAAGTGAAGAAGTATTCACATTCATGATAGCCCTTAGGAACCCAAGAGGATCAGTTTGTTTAAGTTGTTCAAGCTCCGAAGGAGTAAGCTTCGTAGGAGCAGGCGTCGAAGTTGTCTCAGGAATAGTTTTTACATCGGGAGTCGAAGTTCCTTGAGAAATTGGTTTTTCTGGTTGAGAAATCTCCTCCATGGCATCTTTCTCCGATGCAGAATCTTCGTTGCCATGTGATTGCTGGTTCACATTGTCGCTGCCGGAGAATGGATGATCCTCTTCCAAATCTTTGCCTTGATGAGTAGGTGGGGATTCGTCAGTAGATTGGCTTTCTTCGATTGGCTCATTAGGCAATATAGTGGCAATTGGCCTAACGTCTTCGAAGACTGGTGAGAGAACATGGGTTCTAGCTTGAGAAGTATCTGTTTCGAACGAAGCCAAGTTAATCGTGAGGTTAAGCCTTCGAAAGTTTTAATTGACGAAAGTTGAAATTTAACAATTACCATAAAGTTTATCAACATCAATGGTGAGGCCAGGGTCTTTGAAACCAGAAGTAGCAGTGCCAGCATCATCCTGCAATAACAAGGTAAAATGCCAGTGCAATTAGTTAGTTAAAATTACAAGATAATATGTAAGACAAACGCAAGATACCTTGGGTGGATTATTGTCTGGGCTTGAGTTATGACTTTCCAAAACAAGAGCATTGCTGGCAGTCTTCAAAGGAGACTCTTCAGAAGACGCCTTATTGCCAGGAGAAGCAGCTTTTGAAGGACTTGCCTTTTTCCCTTTTCTTGAAGGGGTAACAGCTTTGTGTTTCTTTTTCTGTCCTTGTCTAGTTTGAGGAGGAGATTTGTCTTCACCATCTGAGGCATTGGTCGAAGAAGCTTTACGCTTCGAACCCGTTGGGGGTTTCGAGCTCTGGCAAGTGAAAGATGAGAAAGATGAGTACCAATCACAGAATTGTACAAGATTTAGAGTATGAGATAAGTATTTACCGTGGGTTTCTTATCCGTGACGATCGAATCACTTTCATTTGGTTTGTCGCTTTTAGATGTCTCAGACTCTTTTGGGGCAGAAGCTTCTTTAATCTTCCTCCTTCGTGCAACAGCTGTAGTTGAGACTGAAATCAGTATATCAGTAAAAGAAAAGAAAAGTCAGTTGAAAAAGATTATCTTAATTCAAACCTTCAGGTATTGGAGTCAGGACACGGACATGTTTAAGATCTATATGAAGATGTCCTTTGAAAGTATCCAAGGTATGCTTAGTCGGGGCCACTCGTTCAGCGCGTTTTTTAGTACTCTCTCGAAGAATTTTGAGAGCATTCCCACACACAAACCAGTCTGGGAAAGGAGGACTTAGAGCCACACCAAAATCAGCACTTGGTAGTGGAGGGAATTTTGGAGGATGAAGTTTGAAAGCCACTTCATAACGTAGTTCTGGTCGAACATACGAGGGCAATTTCAATTTATTTAGTTTGGTGGAAAACTTTTCGCGCAAAGCGACTGCAGCCTCACGAACGGTCCGACTAAGATCATCAGGCCTATAGATAGTTTCAAAGAATTTTTGAAAAGCTTGGATTTCTTTAATATGAGTTGAAGTACCTTTTTTGAAGTTCTCCTGCACATCAGTGAAAGCTGCGGTTAGTTCTTGAGCAAGGCTATCAGCATCAAAAATTTGAGAGCTATAATACTCTGTCCACCATTGATGGAAATCTGGTGTAGAGTAAAAAGAAGGTTCAAAAGGAATAGGAGAAAGATTGGTGACGTCAACGTATTTGTCGATTTTTTGTTCACATTCTTCTTCAGTCAAATACAAAGTGTGGAAACACATATGGTTCCTTTTCTCATATAAGCACTTGGGTGTTATTTGAGTTAGCCCAAACTGCCTCGAGACCAAATTTGGTTGATAACACATGAGGATACATTGACCCTTTGATGGTCGAAGACGGTGGGAAAATAATCTTGGAGTCAGAAAGGCTTCCCAAATTTCCATGGATTCAGTTTGCTGATCTTGAGATGTTGGTGGAAATTTTCGAGTAAACCATTCAGGACCTATTATTCTATGTACAAATGGGGCCATGGAAGGATCGAACTGATCACGCCGAGCAAACATCATTGAATACGCCAAGAAATGTTCATGAAGCTTTCCCATTTCCTCTTTTGGAGTTAGGTAAGCTAACCTGGTCCCTTCTATAGTTCGATTTTTGATTGTGCTATCTTCCTCATTGACATCTCCTCGAAAAGGAAGATAAGTTTCGAATGTGGCATTGAGCCACAGTTGCAATAACCAAAAAGGACCAGCATAAAGTAAACTGCCAGATTTGAAATTCTTGGTAAGATTCGCAGCTTCACTAAGGTTTTCGTAAAGAGACCCTAGAAGTAGTTGGCTGAGGTTGAGTTTTCTACCAGCATGCAACTGATTAGCCATGCAAAGGTACCTCTTTGCAACCTGGATAGATCTTGAGCAGAAGGCGCACCGTGAGAGCCATAATGCTAGAAAAGCAATATGCTCTTCGTCAGATACTGTCGCTTCGGTGGTAATATGGTGTTTCTGGATGAATGCCGTGTAAGTAACTTGCGAATCGTTGAAACCTATAGTGTCATTATCCATGTCATTGGGATCAAAGGTTTCGCCAGTTGGTCGAAGTCCCGTAATAGCAGCCACATCAAAAAGCGTGGGGGTAACCATTCCACAGGGAAGATGGAAGGTATTGTGAGAAGCATCCCAGAAATGAACCGCTGCTACTAACATGGGTTGGTTGTATTCTAAACCTGTTTTTGACAGTTGGATCAAATCGTATATCCCTAACGATTTCCAAAAGGATCCTTTTTGTTTCTCTACCTTTTCTAGCCAAGCATAATACAAATCAGGATCTTTGGCTAAAGGAAATGACCTAAACACTTTTACAGAATTGGTCATGTAGTTTAACCTAATTTTGGCTAAAGCTAAAGGGGTTGCAGTTGAAGTTTCCTCTACATTAGTAGATTTGCCTAAAGGAGAACGACCGTCTTCATCTATCCTAACTTTGCTAACTATTGGTCTAGTTTTATAGTAAGCAGGGAAAAACTTATTCATGGATTGGATATTTTCACTCGGTAACGGACCCATAAAGGCAAGAGTTTTTCCAGAAAGATCAAAAGGTATGATTACCTGGGAAGCGTAGATTGCGCGTATTTCTTCAGTATTAGGGTTTGGGACGAACTCTCGTTCCCCAGAACGTGTTGTTGATTGGAGCTTCACAGCGGGTTGAAGAACATTTGAAGATGAAGCCATGGAAGAGTTTTTGCTAAAGAGAGCAAGATTTTAGAAAGAGTGAAGATATTCTTAGTTTTCTCGGTGTAGAAGATGAATGGAAGGTGGTATAAAGGCACAAGGTCGAATATTTAAAGGTTTAACGGAAACCCTTTTAAATCTTTTGGGTAAAACCCGAGAGACACATGGCGGTTGGTGATTTAATCCAACGGCGGTTGAATAAGTTAGCCTTACTCCTAGTATATAGGAATAATGATCAGTAAGTAAGGTTAAAACGTGGGAATGTAAGTCATGATAAGACATCTTTGAAAATGACAAGACGTTTCGGAAACAGTGTTATCAGTGATTATGACGTTAGTCAGCAGTCTTGGAACTTTCAAAGATCATAAAAACGAAATCTTATAATGACAAGAAACGCCTATTTCTGTTGATTCTCGAAACAGGCATTTATTGGGGGCAATTTGTTAGCTGAAGATTTCGTTTTATATTGTTTGTCCTTCGAAGGAGTTGAGAATCGAAGGAAAGATGGTTACTGATGGCCATCCCTTAAAAAGTGAAAGAATGGCTACTGATGGTCATTCCTCGAAGATACAGACTTCTAAGTTCGTTGAAGATAGTGAACACTGAAAGACTAATGAAAGCATATGTCTTCGGGACTTAGACAAAATTTATAAAGTATATATTTAAGTGTTACTACTTAGCGTGTTTTCATAGTGTTTTTACACTGCCACGCGTCGAAGACGGACTCAGGCGGGAAGATTTGAAATTCGAAGGCAGTATCGTAACTGTCCAAATACAGATGGCTTCGCTGGAAGTTCTGATGAGAAACGTGGCAGCAGATTAGTGTAGGACCGTTAAGGTCGAAACTAGTATAAATAGGGGTCTTTATGTTAGGATTCCGTGTGTTCATTTTGTACAAATCACTCACATATTTACTCAAGTATCAAGTGTTACGAGAAAGAGTCCGCTGAGAAAATGTACGTATGACACCACCATTTTAATACATGTGTATTGTATTTCATTTTCGAATACATTTCTGAGTTACTGCATTCCATTTATTTCTTGTCATTTACATTCCTGTATCTTTATTTTACTTTCGAATTTACTTTCATGATCATTTACTTTTAAAGTCCTTAACGTTTCTGCAGTTTAAGATTCTTTATGTTTTAACAATTTTTAAGTTTCATATGTTATGTTATTTATTTTTCTTGTTGAAGTTATAATTACATATAACGAAGCAATTACCAAGATTCTTGAATCGAACAATACTCATCGAAGAGGACAAATTACGAATATGATTCAAATGAACATTGATAACAATCTTCTTGACTATGTGTCCTAGGATCAATCTAGTCGATCCTGCAAGTAACCAAATCATATTTATTATAGTTTGGAAGACTAGCGGTTGTTTACCGGAAATCACCGTAAACACACGCCAGCTGTTTCTGAAGAGACGGGGGGTCCATCTCACCGATCCGACGAGCTTCATCTGGGGAGGTAACCAGGGGGAACCTCTCAAAATAACCTCCATCCTTATAGCAGGGAGGCAATACAAAGGCACGCTCGGAACCCAGGTTCGACGGCTCATGGCATCCCCCCTCGGTAGGACGAGACCTCTTGTGAGACCTCTCATCTAAGTTCACCCGAGGAGAGCCTGCCGAGGCCGAGTTCTCTGCAGCACCGGTTCCCCGACTCTTCTTCTGACTTTTCCTCTTCGCGTCCAGAGCCATCTTCAGGACCGTGTCCTCCTTCTCCGGCATGGCATCTGCAAAGAAAAAAGAAAACAGATGAGTTAGCAAAAACACCGGACAGAAAAGGAAAAGCAGGGCGAATGGACACGACCTAACAACGCCCGAGTCTCCTCGGGAGTCCGGCAAGATAACAAAGCTTTAGTGTTAATAGGCCGCTGCTCCACAACCGGCACACCATTCTCGTCCAACACGGGATTCCCATTCTTCGTCACCCACTGAGACATAGTAAAGCTGTCTACGTATTTGCAGAGGACCGAGTATGACTCTGTGTCCTGCTCGTCCAGGTCCCCATCTTCCCAAACGTAATGTTTCGGGGGAGATGAGAAGTGACCTTTCCACCAGAAAAATGGGAATCTCGTGCAGAATTCCCTTGCTACCTGTCCGTCCTCGCCCCTCACCATCTCCCCGTCGGCATCACGAACGACCACGAGATCCGACACCTCAGAATAAGCCGTCGGGCTAAGCGGACGGACGACAAAGTACCGGTCCTTGAAGCCTTTCACAGAATCAGTGTACATCCCGAAGAGTTTCCGCTCGGCATTTCTGAACGAGACCCAGCTATATCGCCCGTCTGCCGCCTGCCTTTGGACACGAAAACACCGGCCAAACAATGCGGTCGTGGCGCCAATACCCAAATAGTTACAGACAATCTCGAATGCTCGCATAAAAGCAAAAGCATTCGGATGCAATTGGGACGGCGCCAAACCTAGAAATGCCATCATCGATTTCTGAAAATCGGAGAAAGGCAATCGGAATCCGAGCTCCTTGAACATATATTCGTACATCGCAAAGCCATCCCCGTTGAACCGAGAGCATATGCGCTCGTCCTGAGACGGGCAAATCACTTGGTAATTCGGCGCTTCACCCTCTCCCAAAACCTCAACTTCTTTGAAGGCCCCGTCTAAAGACTCGGTGTATCGAGAAGCGACCGTTAAGGCTTCGTCAGCTATCCAGTCGAGCGCAACCGTACATTCGTAACTGAACAAGGGCATTGGGGAAACCCCTCCCTCGGCGTCCGAACTCGGAGAATCAACATGGTCATTGTCGGCCAGAGAGGGCGCGTTTTGATCCTCGATGATCTCAACATCGGAGCTAGTGGCCGTCGAGTCGTCCGACTCGCTACTCCACGAATTAGATTCCGAGCTGGACTCCGAGCTGGCGCTCGAATCAGATCCACCTGCACGCAGAAGGGAGAAAGTGAATTCGACAGTTCATCAAATCCACCCTTCCACCGCTATGCAAGCGAAAGGGTAGAGCAGGAGCGGCGGAGCCCTGGGCTAAACCCCCATCGAGGAAGGACGCCCGTCAGCCGAGGACTCACAAAATGACGTGACTCGACAACGAAAAATCGAATCTAAACAGGCACGACGGTCTAACGCCAACATCATCTGGTCCACCGACCCACGCTAACCCCCGGGCATCGCCTAGATAACCCGAGGAGGAAGCAACGACCGCTCGTCGGACCCAGCCTACGTTGATGACGAAGACCGCGAAAATAAAGCATACAAAACCTAAGGAAAAGGCACACAAAACCTAAGGAAAAGAATAAAGCAACGAAGAGGGAAACGAACTTACGTGAAGACATGATGACGATGACTGGGGGAACTCTTCGGTAGACGACGACTGTCGTAACGAACAGTATGTTGAACAAGCTAGAAGAGTATCTTCCGAGGAACGCCTGTCTGAAGCCGAGCAAGTAAACAGAGAGAGGAAAACTTCCAAATGAGAGAATTCGCCCTCTTTTATAGGGAAAGGGCTCGGAAGGCGAATCGTCACCTCTCCTGACAAGCGCCGCCTCCTAGACCCTAGGCCATCATTACCTATGCCACGTCAGCGCGTGTCACCCACGCGCGACGTTTCGCCCCCCTCCACAGGCTGTTCCTCCGGGCACATCTCGCCGGGCATTTCCAAGGTCATGGTGTCATACCCCAAAATTTGCCCATGCTATTTTCCATACACAAAATCAAATCAAAACACAAAGTTCCAAAACACACTCTCCTATACAAAGGCTCTAAACTAGGGTTTGTTTCTTTCAAAGGAAAATCAGTTAATCAATGGCTCCAAAGCTCTTCATATGGCTCAATACATCTCACAATATCTCTATGACAAGTATCAAGGCTCATTTCAAAGAATTGGTCACTCATTTGTCCAGAAAGTCAACAGTCGACTAAATTAACCTAAAAGTCAACTGTGGTCAAAGCAAAGTCAAAACTCCTGATTTTTTGTCAACATCCTCATTATGAAGTGTCATTCACCATTCGATCAAGAATTGATCATGGTTCATCAAGGAGATTTAATCTCAAGACCACAAATTTATAGTGATTAGTTGATTTTATATTGAATTTTTATTCACTTAAAAATAATATAAATCAAGTAATTAAGATAATAATCAAATAGTTGAATGGGAGAGATATCTAACCAAATTCAAGCACCTCTAGGCCCAATCATATGTTCCATTTTTATTTATTTTATTTATTTTGGATTTAATTAATTTAAATTCAATCTTAATTGAAATAAATAATGAAAATATCAATAATATTGGACTAAAGCTTATTTTGTGATAAAATAGTTAGAAAATATGCAGAATATTTGATTGACAATGCATGGCAAAAGAATTGGAGAAAATTTTGGCAAGATTTGTTTCAAATTTGGCAACTTTCAATCAAATTCCAAATCAAAGATTTCATAGACATTTGGATCAAATCTCTTGCCCTAATTGGTTTCACTATAAAACCAGAATGCAGTATAATGACAAGGAGAGAGGACTCGGCCTCCAGCAAAACCGTAAGAATCCCAAAGAGAAAAAATTTGGAGTTCAAGATTTTGGGTCGATTCAAGTGGTCTTGGTGATTAAAACAGTTCCTGGGCACATCATAGAGGGACTTTCGCGAATTCTCCAAGGTCCTAGCATCAAGAATCGCGTCGAACTGGCCACTGGTTTGTTCATACCAAAAACATATTCGTTTGCTTAAATTCATCATGCATAAATGTATTTTGATGTCATATTATTGATTTTTATGGTGTTTAGATCGTTCTTAACTCGTTAATTCTCTCTCTGCGTGTATATACGGCAATTTGCCATGGTTGGGTTTTAGGTTTTGTGCTTTAGGGCTTTTTGATATAAGATAAATCAGGCCAAATTATAGGCATGGATGAAATCGCAGGGGTGATACGAACTCGACCATGGTCCTCTTTTTTTTTATTTTCATGTTTGTTTAAGGGTCTTATGTGAATCATAGGTGTTATAGATACTAGCTTTTCGTGGCTGATTTCTTGCAAAGTGCTGTAAAAAGCGTTCGCAGGTTTGCAGGCAAGAAGATGATGAGTTGCTGGCATCTCATTGGCAGCGCGCACATTTGTTGTTAGGTTATCCTGCTTACGTATATGATGATAAGGACGCGTGATAGTTGCCACAAGCACGTTTGGTTCGGTTGGCAAGAGGCGTGCGTGATGTCTGCCCATAGTCCTGGGATCGATCCTCACCTGGGACAAACTTTTCTCTATTTTTCTCTAACAAATCTCACCTGCAGATCCAGTATAGCGTCTCCATCACCAATCTATGGTGCACCACCAACGATCCAGCTATCCTATCATCCCAGTACCAGATCAAGCGGTCCAGGAGTGTACACCCATATCATGCGCCTTCAACCATGCCACACTGAATCATAAGCTGAGTTCTATATACTTTTATTTTTTATTTCAATAACTATAGTTTATGTATTGCCTATTTATTTAAAAAACTCTTTTAAATTATTTCTTTTGAATTCCTTTTTATAAAATCTTTTATTGTCAATAATTTTTTTTTTCTTTCTCTCTTTATATAATTAATTTGATGATAATTCTTATTTGATTTAAATAATGAAATGGTTAGTTTAATTTAATGATTAGATTAAAATGCTTACTAGGATTAGACAATTTAATCGAAAGTTTATTTGTTTTGCCGACTTAATTAATTGAGTTAAAAACCAACAATTAATTTGTAATTTTTATTTATTCTATTAACCAGGTTAACTTGTGCCCTAATCAGGGTTCACAAGAATTTGCCCTACGCTAAAATCTTTCTTTTTTTCTATGCCTTTCCAGGTTTGCTTTTCAAATGCCTTCCAACCGCGCGCCACGCCGCCAAATCAAAAGCTAAGTTTCTATTTCCCTTTTCTTTAAAATATTATTTAACTTTTATTTTTTTGCCTTTTCACCCGAAATAGGGTTTGCCTTGAATTAGCCATACACTCACTACATCCTTTTTCTTTATGTCCAACTTTTCAGGGTTGTCATAAAAAACCTCCGCCCATCAACCTTCATCAACCGAAGCTAAAGGTTCGTCAAGCCGCCAAAGCTACGGACGTTGGTAACCCTAAACCCTGTCTATTTTTATTATTACTTATGTCAAACCCTTTTAAGGGATCCGCTGGTTTCTTATTCCCTTCCCCCACTATTATGTAACTGTTTACTGGTTGTATTGTTTGGCCTTGAAGGCACTTAAATTATATTATTATATTATTATTGTGTGGTTAGTAATTATAGGGAGTGTAACTCTGAACTGAATTTAGAATAACTAATTTATAAGATAATATTATTTGAATGGAATCACGTGATTGTTGCACCCACACACCTTTAGGGTAATCCCTCTGGTTGCCTTTGTTGCCTGTTGCCTTGTTGCCTTTAAGTGTACTAAATAGTCAAAGTCCCTCGATTCCGAGGATACCTAAAGCAAAACAAAATGTTGCCCTAAGTTCATTATCATCAATTCTGCCCCTCGAAGCTGCCTCGGTAAAAACATGATGATTGTCCCAATTGCTAAGGTATCCTCGCATGATGCCTAAAAAGATTAATGACTATTATATCCTTCCCTTAGACTACCTGCCCTCTTTATGGCATGGGACAGTCTTATGGCGAACGATTACTCGATGACCCTTAAACATCCAATTGAAAGACTTCCTGCCCTTTATGGCATGGATAGATCCTTTCGCCTCGAAAAGCTAAAAGAACGAATTTTCAAACTTAGGGTAGTTGCTACTAATTGCTCGCTCTTTTCAAATTCAAATTAAAAATACTTTTCCAACTCAATTTCAAATACTTTCAAAACAAGGCTACGCTTATTTACAAGCTAAAGTCCTTGGACAAAGTTTTTACTTTTTACACACTGCTCTTTTCAAACAAATCAAACAAACAAAGTGAGCTAAGCAATTAAGAGCCCATGGATAACCATGGATGCAAAGGGTGCCTTACACCTTCCCTTTGTATAACTTACCCCCCGAACTCAAAATCTTTTTAAAGGTCTTTTCCTGTTCTTTTAGCCTTTCCTAAAATTGGATAAAATAAAAGTCGGTGGCGACTCTTGCTTACCGCGACATTCCGATTAATAAAAAGTCAGTTCACCGTATTACAGAACTGGCGACTCTGCTGGGGATGCTTTCGATTAAAAGAGGGGTTACCTTAAAGTTTAGGATCACTTTAAATTGTTTGTATTGTTTGCTTTATTTTTAAGGGTACTGCTTGGGAATGTTCTTGTGTGAAAGATCCTACACCCGGATCTAGTGTACCTTAGGTATGTGGCATTAGACCAGGGAGGCTGTACGACATGTATCGTTATGGTTGAACTGGTGGCCACCGTTAGTGCGACGCTTTGGTTTGTCCTGATGGCCCTTGAATATGATCGAGGAGACATTTGGCTACCGCGTGGTGTCACAAGCACTAATTCGCCCTTAGAACCTTAGTTGAACTTGACTTTGGCCTATAGGAAGTAGCGAGATAGCTGGCTTTGGATTCCTGACTGAAGCCGGTTGATACTCGATGCTACACTCATTGAGATTGGACTCAAGGGATGCTTTTGGCTGGCCGATTGTGCGCTATGTTGAGACAATGCCCACGAGAAAGATCAGGGATATGAGCACCATAGAACCCGATCTTTATCTAGGACAGGTTGAACCAACTAAACTTCAGTGGGGAGGGTACTTACCTACGAACTTCACGCGAGCCTTTAAACCTAAGGACACTTGTGTGAATCGTCTGTGTTTGCTACTAACCTTTGTTTTCTTGCAGGTTTTGTTAAAAGACTTGTTTGCCCTCACTATTCTATGTTGTGCCTAATGAGCTGCATTCACATAACATACTAATTGTTGTTTCCTTGCAGATTTCGTTAAAGGACGGGTTTACCCTTACTATCTCACACTATGTCTAATGAACTGCATTCGCATAACATCATGACATCATAAGCATAACATGATTAACTAACCCTTTCAAGGATCTTAGGAATTTAGGAAGCACAATTTCAGGTGCCTTTATCAAGGACTGAATTCCTATCTAGGGGCAAGAGGATTTATTTTCCTCTGGCCACATACCTTCCAATTCAGAGACGCTGTACCTATCAAGGGGCAAGAGGATTTATTTTCCTCTAGCCATGTACCTTCAAATTCAGAAGTTCTCGAATCAGAGGCGATGACCCACTCGATATGGTGAGCTTGATTCTCAAAGAAAGACGTTCAAAGACAAAGTTCAGATTTCTTTAGACAAAGACGCGACCAAATCATTTTCTAATGTTGCTAACTAAAAGCCTAAAGATCCTTGAAAAGATTGCATTTGCATTCATAACATCACATAAAAACTAATCTCACCTTTCAGGTCGACCAACCGGTCATGCAACTATCATCAACAAAATTAAATGCATCCTAAAGTATGGCTCTTTCAGATATGGTCTAATATATGACTCGTTATGACATCCTTCATCAGATATGGTCTAATGTATGGCTCGTTCTGATTGTTCTCCTTCAGATATGGTTTAATGAATAACTCGTTCTGATTTCCTACTTCCAGATATGGTCTAATGTACGACTCGTTCTGGTATCCTTCATCAGATATGGTCTAATGTATGGCTCGTTCTGATTGTTCTCCTTCAGATATGGTTTAATGAATAACTCGTTCTGATTTCCTACTTCCAGATATGGTCTAATGTACGACTCGTTCTGGTATCCTTCATCAGATATGGTCTAATGTAGGGCTCGTTCTGATCATTCCTCTTCAGATATGGTTTAGTGAATAACTCGTTCTGATGTCCTACGCCAGATACATTCCGGAAGCTCGAACCCCGGACATTCTGAAAAGTTCCAATCAGATGAACATTCTGGAAGCTTGACCCCCAGACTTTTGAAACATTCCAATCAGATATACATTCTAAAACATTCTCATCAGATACACATTCCGGAAGCTCGAACCCCGGATACTCTGAATCTCTACACCAGTTCCACAACAACGACGCAAGCCGCCAGATGCACCTAAGCGTCAATTCACCAAAATCAATATGTCATTGGCTCAAGCATTACAACATCTATTGAAGATCGAATTGATTACTCTGAGAATGCTAACACCTCTACTCCTGACTATAAACTCAATGCGAGGTGCGCGTACCATTCCAACATTCCTTGACATTACATAAACAATTGCTGGACATTGAAGAATAAGATTCAAGATCTAATCAATGATGAAGAAATCAAATTCACCCCTCCTGAAAACTCCTGTGGGGATCACCGCTCCTATGCCTAGTCATGACAAGACTGATTGACGTCTAGACGGACGAACTTTTGGAGCATTAGATCTACTTTCATTTGCATGTTTCTTCTCTGTTTGTTTAAATGTTCGAATTATGATAGACATTATCTGTTTTAATAATCATCATCAGTGCATTACATATGCTTATCTTGAGTAAATTATTTCGCTATCACTCATCTTAAATTATGTCTTTACTTTGCATATGTTTTGTTATATTCAACTCCTGCTAAGCGGTATACCTTTTGAGGGAGGATGACGAAAATGATACCGCAACCTCATACAGTAATGCTTTTGAACAGACTATGCTGACGATGTACAGGCATTGTTTCAATTCCTAAACAGTGGAGATATAAGGATGTTAATCCCTCGTCAACCACTTTGAGCCTAAGAAGTAGAAGTTTCTTTCTTGTACTAATCAAAACCCTTGATCATAACATGGGGCAGGGTAATTCTCAGTTAATTTGGCTGTGCATTCTGTTTTTAAGAGAATCATTCGTTACACCTTTCAACAAAGGTTTCAATCACAAGAGTTCATCCGCACACATCAAAGAAGTGTTGGAAAAGTCAATCAAAAGCCAATGATGGTTCATCAATCATTAAGTAAGGCAGTCAATATCTTTCAAAAAAAAAAAATGACGAAAAACATATATACAAAGAAAAGCCTGCTAAGTCAAAAATCAAAAGGATGACTTAGGCAAAAATCAAGGCATCCCGCTGACTGTAAGCTCAAAATAGACAGTTCAGGCAAAAGTTAGGGATATCAAAATAAAAAATGAAAAAAGAAGAGTCAATAAATTCCTGAACAACACAATGTTGTGACTACCAAAAGGAAGAAGTGACTGCCATCTCAAAAAATTCTCTTTGCTTGTGAACCATCATCATTATCAAAGGTTCAAATCCAAAAGTCTCCTGGAAACGGAATGCATAAGTCGAATTAACTGAGCTTAGGATTGAAGATCATCACGAAGAAGGGTGGGTACAATCAAATTTTGAGCCTTTATCCTTTGTTTCTTAAACCGTGAACCAAGCCACGTTACAACCCTTGAAAGTCCTAACTGAAGCATGGTTAGTTCGAAAGCATATTGTCACCAAAAGGTATCCCGACTCCTTTAGGTTTACTATAAATGCTGAGTTGATATTTTGTTTTTACAAAACATCACGCTGTTACAAATATCATGTTTTTACAAATATCGCGCTTTTACATCTCTTGTATTTAAATGTTTTTTTCAAAAACTCAAGACAAACATATGCATTGCATCTCATGAATTCATTATTAAACAAATTCTGCTACATAATTTCAAATGTTAGCATCAGAAAGAACTTGCACAGGGTACAACTAATGACTAAAAGTTATCACGACAAACAATATTACTCCAAGAAGCAATGTCTCCTACGTATACAAGGGGCATGGCACGTTTGCCCAGTCAATCTGGGGCAATCAAGTCAAGGTTCTGAGAATCTCTCAAGGATGCCAAAGCAATCAGGGGCATCATCCTAAGTGTATGATTACTAGGGGCATGTCGCCCATAGTTCATATCTCATAAAGTCCTCGCGAGGCGAATCTTTCCAAAGTCCCTACTAGCAGGGGAAAATCTATGCAAGTCCAGTTTGACACCTTGATCAATACTCAGTGGTCTGTCCTAATCAATATAAATCCAGGAATGACAGATAATATAATACTAGGGGCAATGTTCAAGACCTCCATGTCTTCCCCACAGAGCCGGGTTCACAAGATCATATCCCCACAGAGTAATCATCTTCAAATACTCCTGACAAAAACATGGCTCCCCAACACGGTTTACATCCCTATTTTCTCTTTATCCCCAATCAGGAAATATCAAGCTGCTGATCATCCCAAAGCAGAAATCATAAATCCCCAGCTGAGCATCTTTCAAGACGAAATCAAACATCAAAATCACAGAGACCTGGAGATTTATTCTCTCGACTAAGACAACATAAATCATGTTTGCATACCATAAATCATAAACATAGTCATACATCACATACATACTGAACTCACGCATAACATACAAAGCTTCTCATTCATTACATAAACGCATGCATCATGACATAAGAAAACTAACCTCTACTTTTCAGGATACTACTATCTCTATTTACAAGAGTTAAGTCGACACCTTTGACGGTTCCTTAACAATCTATTCTCAAGTATTAAGTCGACACCTTTGACGGTTCCTTAATACATCAAGAGTTAAGTCGACACCTTTGACGGTTCCTTAACAATCTATTCTCAAGTATTAAGTCGACACCTTTGACGGTTCCTTAATACATCAAGAGTTAAGTCGACACCTTTGACGGTTCCTTAACGACGCACTTCAGATATAAGTCGACACCTTTGACGGTTCCTTATACAATCTATCTACATATCTGAGTCGATACCTTTGACGGTGCCTCAATGATATGCTTCAAAGTTAAGTCGACACCTTTGACGGTTCCCTAACAACCCACATCAAGAGTTAAGTCGACACCTTGGACGGTTCCTTAACGACGTATTTCAAATTTAAGTCGATACCTTTGACGGTTCCTTAAATAACCCAACACAGACTTGAGTCGACACCTTTGACGGTTCCTCAACATTCAAACAAAAAAGAGAAGACGGCAAAAGCAGAAATTTCGCAACAATCCATACTCCAACAACTACCAGATGGCATCTACAAGCCCATCTCCGACAAAAAGTCCCCACTGCAAATAGGGCAAATTTCTTGGTATTCTAGTGTTCAATCATCTTCCACCTTCAGATACCGACTGGCATACAAACCACTCTACATCTTCAGGTCTAAGATAATTGAACAGGGGCAGCTGTCATACCCCAAAATTTGCCCATGCTATTTTCCATACACAAAATCAAATCAAAACACAAAGTTCCAAAACACACTCTCCTATACAAAGGCTCTAAACTAGGGTTTGTTTCTTTCAAAGGAAAATCAGTTAATCAATGGCTCCAAAGCTCTTCATATGGCTCAATACATCTCACAATATCTCTATGACAAGTATCAAGGCTCATTTCAAAGAATTGGTCACTCATTTGTCCAGAAAGTCAACAGTCGACTAAATTAACCTAAAAGTCAACTGTGGTCAAAGCAAAGTCAAAACTCCTGATTTTTTGTCAACATCCTCATTATGAAGTGTCATTCACCATTCGATCAAGAATTGATCATGGTTCATCAAGGAGATTTAATCTCAAGACCACAAATTTATAGTGATTAGTTGATTTTATATTGAATTTTTATTCACTTAAAAATAATATAAATCAAGTAATTAAGATAATAATCAAATAGTTGAATGGGAGAGATATCTAACCAAATTCAAGCACCTCTAGGCCCAATCATATGTTCCATTTTTATTTATTTTATTTATTTTGGATTTAATTAATTTAAATTCAATCTTAATTGAAATAAATAATGAAAATATCAATAATATTGGACTAAAGCTTATTTTGTGATAAAATAGTTAGAAAATATGCAGAATATTTGATTGACAATGCATGGCAAAAGAATTGGAGAAAATTTTGGCAAGATTTGTTTCAAATTTGGCAACTTTCAATCAAATTCCAAATCAAAGATTTCATAGACATTTGGATCAAATCTCTTGCCCTAATTGGTTTCACTATAAAACCAGAATGCAGTATAATGACAAGGAGAGAGGACTCGGCCTCCAGCAAAACTGTAAGAATCCCAAAGAGAAAAAATTTGGAGTTCAAGATTTTGGGTCGATTCAAGTGGTCTTGGTGATTAAAACAGTTCCTGGGCACATCATAGAGGGACTTTCGCGAATTCTCCAAGGTCCTAGCATCAAGAATCGCGTCGAACTGGCCACTGGTTTGTTCATACCAAAAACATATTCGTTTGCTTAAATTCATCATGCATAAATGTATTTTGATGTCATATTATTGATTTTTATGGTGTTTAGATCGTTCTTAACTCGTTAATTCTCTCTCTGCGTGTATATACGGCAATTTGCCATGGTTGGGTTTTAGGTTTTGTGCTTTAGGGCTTTTTGATATAAGATAAATCAGGCCAAATTATAGGCATGGATGAAATCGCAGGGGTGATACGAACTCGACCATGGTCCTCTTTTTTTTTATTTTCATGTTTGTTTAAGGGTCTTATGTGAATCATAGGTGTTATAGATACTAGCTTTTCGTGGCTGATTTCTTGCAAAGTGCTGTAAAAAGCGTTCGCAGGTTTGCAGGCAAGAAGATGATGAGTTGCTGGCATCTCATTGGCAGCGCGCACATTTGTTGTTAGGTTATCCTGCTTACGTATATGATGATAAGGACGCGTGATAGTTGCCACAAGCACGTTTGGTTCGGTTGGCAAGAGGCGTGCGTGATGTCTGCCCATAGTCCTGGGATCGATCCTCACCTGGGACAAACTTTTCTCTATTTTTCTCTAACAAATCTCACCTGCAGATCCAGTATAGCGTCTCCATCACCAATCTATGGTGCACCACCAACGATCCAGCTATCCTATCATCCCAGTACCAGATCAAGCGGTCCAGGAGTGTACACCCATATCATGCGCCTTCAACCATGCCACACTGAATCATAAGCTGAGTTCTATATACTTTTATTTTTTATTTCAATAACTATAGTTTATGTATTGCCTATTTATTTAAAAAACTCTTTTAAATTATTTCTTTTGAATTCCTTTTTATAAAATCTTTTATTGTCAATAATTTTTTTTTTCTTTCTCTCTTTATATAATTAATTTGATGATAATTCTTATTTGATTTAAATAATGAAATGGTTAGTTTAATTTAATGATTAGATTAAAATGCTTACTAGGATTAGACAATTTAATCGAAAGTTTATTTGTTTTGCCGACTTAATTAATTGAGTTAAAAACCAACAATTAATTTGTAATTTTTATTTATTCTATTAACCAGGTTAACTTGTGCCCTAATCAGGGTTCACAAGAATTTGCCCTACGCTAAAATCTTTCTTTTTTTCTATGCCTTTCCAGGTTTGCTTTTCAAATGCCTTCCAACCGCGCGCCACGCCGCCAAATCAAAAGCTAAGTTTCTATTTCCCTTTTCTTTAAAATATTATTTAACTTTTATTTTTTTGCCTTTTCACCCGAAATAGGGTTTGCCTTGAATTAGCCATACACTCACTACATCCTTTTTCTTTATGTCCAACTTTTCAGGGTTGTCATAAAAAACCTCCGCCCATCAACCTTCATCAACCGAAGCTAAAGGTTCGTCAAGCCGCCAAAGCTACGGACGTTGGTAACCCTAAACCCTGTCTATTTTTATTATTACTTATGTCAAACCCTTTTAAGGGATCCGCTGGTTTCTTATTCCCTTCCCCCACTATTATGTAACTGTTTACTGGTTGTATTGTTTGGCCTTGAAGGCACTTAAATTATATTATTATATTATTATTGTGTGGTTAGTAATTATAGGGAGTGTAACTCTGAACTGAATTTAGAATAACTAATTTATAAGATAATATTATTTGAATGGAATCACGTGATTGTTGCACCCACACACCTTTAGGGTAATCCCTCTGGTTGCCTTTGTTGCCTGTTGCCTTGTTGCCTTTAAGTGTACTAAATAGTCAAAGTCCCTCGATTCCGAGGATACCTAAAGCAAAACAAAATGTTGCCCTAAGTTCATTATCATCAATTCTGCCCCTCGAAGCTGCCTCGGTAAAAACATGATGATTGTCCCAATTGCTAAGGTATCCTCGCATGATGCCTAAAAAGATTAATGACTATTATATCCTTCCCTTAGACTACCTGCCCTCTTTATGGCATGGGACAGTCTTATGGCGAACGATTACTCGATGACCCTTAAACATCCAATTGAAAGACTTCCTGCCCTTTATGGCATGGATAGATCCTTTCGCCTCGAAAAGCTAAAAGAACGAATTTTCAAACTTAGGGTAGTTGCTACTAATTGCTCGCTCTTTTCAAATTCAAATTAAAAATACTTTTCCAACTCAATTTCAAATACTTTCAAAACAAGGCTACGCTTATTTACAAGCTAAAGTCCTTGGACAAAGTTTTTACTTTTTACACACTGCTCTTTTCAAACAAATCAAACAAACAAAGTGAGCTAAGCAATTAAGAGCCCATGGATAACCATGGATGCAAAGGGTGCCTTACACCTTCCCTTTGTATAACTTACCCCCCGAACTCAAAATCTTTTTAAAGGTCTTTTCCTGTTCTTTTAGCCTTTCCTAAAATTGGATAAAATAAAAGTCGGTGGCGACTCTTGCTTACCGCGACATTTTCATTATTAAAAAGTCAGTTCACCGTATTACACATGGGTCCGAGCATAAGCAAAGTCACAGCTTCTTGACCAGAAAGCTCCGACTTGGGGGGCTCCTGTTCTGGACTGGGCCAAGGTTAGGCCCAATATAGTTTCGGCCCAGTAAACCTCAGAGGCCCACGTTCCTCCATGACCCTCTTCTGCACCTAGGATGCCCACCTTAGACATGCTCGGCTGCCCCGTATCCCCAGAGCATGTGGCACCCGGCATGATCGTGTGTTCCCCGTGAGCCAGCGCTCGGCACTAACATTCCCACGAGCATCTCCGTTGCTGAGGACCCTGCTCCGCGCGGGGCTCCTTCATATCCAACCCTCCGAACAGCACGGATCCCACGTGGCTCCTAAAAGACCGCGTCTCCCTTGAACTTCGGAGCGGTTAACCAGGACAGAGGGCATACACGCACCTCCGATATTTCTGCTCAGGAAACCTGGCAGTCTCCTAGTTGGGCTTGGGAATCCAACCCAATAGCGAGATCATGGCCCAACGCTGGGGGCTATAAATACCCTCTTTGACTAGAGGGTCAGGTATTCAATTCTCTTCTAACCTTAGCTAGTACTTGCTCTCCTTTGCTCCTCTACTCACTTTGGCATCGGAGTACCTTGCAGGTACACCCCCCCTCTCACTTCACGAAGACCCAGCATCCGAGCAGGCCTTGACGACTCTTCTGATCAGGTACGATCAAAAAGTAACCCATGAATATCCTTTCATCTTTTATGGAGTCTTTGTTAGTCAAGATATAACATTTACTTCCAAAGATGTGAAAAACATTTGATTGGGGGCTTCCTTCCTTTCCATAACTCATAGAGAATGGTTGAAGTACCTCCTCTCAATGTGACCCTATTATGAATATAGCATGCAGTATTCATAGCTTCACCCAAAAATTCCAGTGGCAAATGCTTAGCATGAAGCATGACTCTAGCTGATTCTTGTATAGCTATAGTATTTTGCTAAACAATTCCATCTTGCTAAGAAGAGAATTCATGACTAATACCTTCAGAATTGCAAAATTCAAATAATTTTGCATCCTCAAACTCTTTTTCATGGTCACTTCTAACTTTTACAATCACATCATTATTCTCCTCTTGAATACTTTGACACAAATCTTTGAAGACTTCAAAGGTGTCTGATTTTTCTTTAAGAAATGTCATCCACGTATACTTAGAAAAATAATCTATAATCACATAAACATATTTCTTTCCACCCAAGCTTTCCATCTGCATCAGTCATATTAAGTCCATATGAAGAAGTTCCAACACTTCGGAAGTAGTCTTATGTTGCAACAGTGGGTGCGACTTCATGGTTTGCTTCTTAATTTCACACTCATCACGTACTTTCCCTTCTCCAATCTTAAGCCTTAGCATTCCTCTAATGGCTTTTTCAGATATGATTTCCTTCATTCTTTTGTGCTGAAGGTGTCCAAGTTTCTGGTGTTATACGTCACTTCATCCTCATTGGTTGTTGAACATGTGAAAGAGTAAGCAATTATTTGAGATTCCCACAAGTAACAATTGTCTTTAGATCTTATGCCCTTCATAAGAACAACATCTTTCTCATCTTTGACTAAGCATTCTAATTTGGAGAAATTGACTAACAACCCTTGATCACATAGATGACTAATGCTAATAAGATTAATAGATAGTCCTTTCACAAGAAGTACATCTTCTAAATTTGGAGAACCATCAAACATCAATTTTCCTACTCCTTTAAACCCATCACCAAATCTGACAGCACCCGTGGGGTTTTATCTCATATCCACTAACAACTTCTGAACCCCCGTAATATATCTAGAACAACCACTATTAAAGTACCAGTCTTCTCTATTTGAAGCTCTCAAGGAGGTATGAGCTATAAGATTAACATCTCTTTCTTTAACACTTCTCTTTTTGCTAACTTGACTAGCCTTAGAATAATATTTTTTATATCCAAACAATTTATAAGAGAAAGGCTTAATACGACCATACTCACACAACAATAATGACATATCAAAGTTGAAGAATTGAATTTGTTGGAGTTTCATTAAGTTTGCCAATATGTTGGAACATGTGGTTGGACATGTTGATCATTCTTTTCTTTTTAGCACGAAAGAACTTTTCTATAGATCTTTTATTTTGTTGGTTATTAAATGAATGATTAACCTTTGTACCTTCAACTCCTTTCATTATATCAGCTCCATTTTTCATCTTTTTTAAAGAGTTTATCTAGTTTTCAAGCTTGAAATTTAAGAGAGTTGCCTCACTTCTTCTTTTCATTTTCCAGTTCAGCTATGATCTTTCTATATTCTTATCCTGTCTTGAGACTTTCTTCATACCTGTCACAAGTATCCTTGTAGGACACATTCAGATCTTTATAGAGATCATTATCATCACCAGATTATATTTCATCTTCCCATCAACCAGAAAGAGCCATCACCAGTTTGGCAGTCTCTGTTTTGGACTCATCTTCTGACTCATCATCATCAGACCAAGATACAATAAAGCTCTTTGTCCGCTTCTTGAGAAAAATGGGACATTCTGGTTTAATGTGACTAAAATATTCACACTCATAACATTGAACACCTTTGCTTTGATTGGACTTCTCTTCAGGCCTGATATTATTCTAAGAATCATTATCATTCCTGATGTCAGATGAGATGTTCTTGAAATCTGGTCTTCCTCTTCTATCCATTATCTTCAAAATTCTATTGAATTGCTTCCCTAGTAACACAATGGTATTGGACAGTCCTTCCTCTGTATCGAGATCACCTTGACCTATTTTATCTTCAGCAGTGGATACAAAAGTTATGCTCTTGTTCTTTTTCTCAAACTTGTCACCAATAGCCAAATCAAAAGCTTGAAGTGAATCAACAAGTTCATCAACTCTCATTAGGTTGATGTCACGAGCTTCTTCAATGATTGTCACCTTTATATCAAATTTTCTAGGTAAAGATCTAAGAATTTTTCTTACAACCTTTTCTTCTGATATTTTTCTCCCAAGGCATTACTCATTATCAGTTTCACAAACCCTTTTAATCCGAATCTCAGAAATCCTAAAGCAAATAATACATGGATATGCTAAAATGGAATGTAAAAAACATACCTTAGGTCACAATTCTTCAACAAAATGTAGCGATTCTTCAATGAGATGCAGAGATTCTTTAATGGTGGTTCATGGTTAGGGAAAATGTTGAGGTGTAGAACCAAAATGAGTTTGTAAATATAATAAGTGAAATAATATGATGTGGCATTAGTATGTATACTTGGCATTTAAAAAAATGAAAAACAAAAAAAATTACACGATGCATGCCACATATACTAAGGGCGTGTGCCATTTTACCACAAGGTTAATCTAAACAAAATCTTCTAATGGCAAGGTTACTTTTGCAACAAAAAAAATTACAAGGGGTAAACCAAATATGGCTCATATGGCAGGGAGCAAAATTGGTAATAACCCATAATTTTATAAGATCCCCATGGTGAGCGCCATTGTACTAGTAAAAAAATATAGGTGTGCATGTTACCCGTGCAAGGCGATGATACTCATAGGCCATAGTTGGTTGATATCAATTTGTGATGGTTAGGGCTTGTCCACACCTGCTTACGTGAGGTGAGAGGCTTTGTATCTCAGTTTGGTGTTTAGGTACGAACGTATGAATTAGGATATGACTCGTTCTCCCCTTATGGGAGGAGTATTTATAAAGGCCTTTTGGACCTAGGATTTAGGAAACCCTTAGAGGCAGTAATCGTTCCCCCATGACTAGGGAAGATTCTTGACTACCTACACTTTAGGTAGTCATGGTATGACTCATTCTCATATAACTAAAAATAGTAGTACTGTACAAGTCACTCTCCCTAAGGGTGAGCCCTCGCATTCTATGAGGATGTCGTCCGCGCGATATTACGTAGGGCGGAGACCCTAGAGTCGCTCTTGTTTGAAACTCCCACAAATATAACACTACAAGTTCAATGTTATTTATATTGTAGGCATCATTTTAAACAAGAGATTCATTTATTTGATTTTTAAAAAACCTTGAAAATACTTATCTTACGCATTGTTAAGATCTGCACGTGTATGGTATCTGTGTCGCTTCGGTAACCATATTAATTTATTGAGGGGTCCCTTCCTTCTCTATTGAGCCGTGTGGTTTGACTCATATATGTTTTCATGTTTAATACTTGTCTAGGATCCCGACCTCGTAATTTTCTTCGAGCTTATGTCCTTATCAACCGTCAAAGTGGATTGTGTAGGTTCTTTTCTGATTTTCTCGTATATGATCTTGGTTAAAGGCATATCTCAACTTTTTTATCGAGTCGTTGTGTATTTAGATCATTCCACTTCGTCGATAACTACTTGTAACCACTTTATCCTTCCCTTCCAAGCGTAGTATTCTATCTCTGAGACATCCAAGGATGGCTTCCTTTGCTCGATGATGAGGCTATTATTGACCAAATTATAATAAAATGCGTATTTAATTGATGGACAAATCAAAAAGCTTTTTTGAATAATGCGGAGTCCATAGACAATTTTTTTATATGAGTACCTTGAGGATTAATCATGCTTCTTGATTATATTTTAATTATTATCTTATGTTGTTATCTTTTTATTTTATCTTTGGTGAATCTCTATTTTGATATGTTGTAGACATGCTTTGTGCTTAGGTGAATTTTTTCTTTATTTCAGTTTATATTATTTTGACTTTCAATTTTTTTTAATCGAATGTGTAAAATTTGATAGCCATAATCCTACTTCAACATTAATTGGCATCATGTTGATGAATTTGCCAATATATGAACGCCTCGTGAATCAAAAAGACACAAAACACTTGGCATTCATTGCGTAAGTATCAATCGCATATAGTATTATATTATTCGACGTTAAAAGGTAGCAATCAATATTGCCCACGTAATTTTCATAAAATACCATATATGTATTGGCCACGTAATTTTTTGTATAATTTAATTTATTATATTATTATTCACAAGCAAGCCGTTGAAAATCTTCATCAAGCAAGTGGTTGAAAAAAAAAGGTTCTGCATTATTATTATTATTATTATTATTATTATTATTATTATTATTATTATTATTATTATTATTATTATTATTATTATTATTATTATTATTATTATTATTATTATTATTTACATTATGGTTTTGTATTATTTGATGGATGATATTGATAGCTGATGCAAATGTGTGGATTGAAAAAAAAGAACCGAACCCGCCAAATCAGCACTTCTTATCAGTTGTCCATAGATTTTGATTTACCGACCAAAACCTGGGAAACCTCTAGCATGTACACACCCTTTTCTTAAACTTTCTGTTTTTCTTTTATTGTAAATATAATTTTATTTTTAAAATGTATTGATAATTAAAAATGGAATATTTTGATGAAAAAATTTCTGGACCATAAAAAGTTTCTGTTAGAATTCATTTATTTTCATTTTCAATAATACTCTCCTTTTTCATGTCTTCATTTAGTCAATTTAATTAATAAAAAAATAGTCAATTCAACTCAGATTAAAAAAGCTTCACGGACAAAATTTTAGTTGGATGCAAATTGCTTTTGAGTTGGCCAAGTCCAGTTGGCCAGGCATCATTTCTTAATAATAATTAGGTTACGAACATGGCAAACTTTGATTAAACACTGCAAATTAATAAAAATAACATTGACAATCATTAAAATGAGAAAAATGGTAATAGGTATAAATTAATTTTACACTATTAATTAATTATAATTATTTATTCAATTATATCTTATTTTTATTTTTAAAAAAATTTAATAATATAATATACAGTTGATTTTTTATTGAATGACAGTACATATATTTTTTTTAAGATGACAGAAATGTTTAAAATAAATGTTAACTTTTTCTATAAATTAAATTACACTAGTAACATTTTCTTCATAAAATCAAACAAATAAAAAAAGGTACTACTAACATTATGAAAATGGTTGTCGTGTCGTGGCAACCATCAATCATCGTCAAAGTACTATAAAAATAATTTGCTGCAAAGATTTTAAACTCACAAGAAACAGCGACCACATTCACATCTAGATCCAAAAACTGATAGTAAAATATCCAATTCAAGCTCAATCTAAACCCTAAATCAACATTTTCAATGCATCCACAACAATATTACTAGCAAAATTGTGACACTAAAATTCTGGAGGTTATGGAAGAAGAAAGAGAGGATATGTTTGTGGCAATGAACAAAGAGAATTCTGGATTATATCAAGATGGAACAGAATTGAGAAAATTCAGAGCATATCTAAAATGGGTTTACGTGGACCAATCAAATTTATGTAAATCTGGTTTATCTTGGTCTGTGTTTTTTTCTTTGGCTTACGTTGTACCGATTCTATCACACTTTCTTCTTGATTGTTCGACAACCTGCGATGCTGATCATACTCGACCGTACCATGTTCCTGTTCAGATTTCTTTGTCTGCTTTTGCTACCTTGTCTTTTGTTAGCCTCTCTCAATGGGATCGTAAATATGGGTTCAGTAGGTTTCTTTTTCTTGATAAAGTTACTGATGAAAGTCTCAAGATTCAACAGGGGTATGCTCAACAGATGAAGGTTTGTGTTTTTTTTTGTTGTGTGTGTAGGAACATATTAGATAAACAATGAGTTTTGTCATGCATGCCTTGTGTTTGTTTTTATTCCTGTCTTTCTATTTGATTAATAGTTACAAGAAATGTTGGAAAGGTTGCCACAGTGGAAGGTTTTTGTGCAAAGTGGGAAAGAAAAGAAAAATAATAGACTGTGGAATTTATGGTTAGTTTGATTATTCTGCTTAAGAGAAAAAGTGGGTCTGGCAGAATGGATTATTCTCTGCGAGGTGACCGATTGGAATTTGAATCTCTTCCACGGAGTCTTCGTGTTTAATGCCCGGTGACTCGGGTGTAAGGTTGACTGGAAAAAGAATGAGAGATGAGGAACATATGGAGGAGATTTGTGAATTTGGATTATGTGCTATCACCAATCTGAGGCTTTGGTGGTAGTTGGATTGAGATCAGACAATATAGATTTCAATTTTGGTATTATAGTTTTACAAAAAAAGTCAAAACCGAATTTGAAATATTGACCATTTAATCTTGATACAATAGTTACTAATGCACCTGAGTAAGGTTTCCGACTAAAGACCGGCCAAATTCGAGAGATATGACTCTTATGAGCCAGGAACTAAAAATTGAGCTGCAAAACCTGCCTTGAGAAAGAGAGCACAATATTGATTTTTGGCAATTGTATAGTTCTGATGTGTTTTCTTTCCATTCTCTTTTTGTTAGGAATTGTAACAGTAATTACAAGGTCAATATTCAATTATATAGTTTTAAGTTACATCATTGAAAAAGCTACACCTTTTATCTGAAATAGAAAAACATAACAAAATACATTTGTTTCTATTATGCAGAGAACGATGAAGCTCATCTTGCTATGGGGACTACCCTGTTTCATAGCGGAATGTGCATACAAGATATGGTGGTACATTTCAGGATCATCCCAAATACCATATTACGGTGAAATATATGTGAGCAGCATCATTATGTGCATATTGGAGCTATGTTCTTGGCTTTATAGAACATCGATTTTCTTCTTGGTATGTGTCCTCTTTCGACTCATTGGCTACCTGCAAATACAAAGACTAGATGAGTTTGCTCCTGTTTTTCAAAGAGAGACCGATGTAGGATCGATCTTGTTGGAGCACCTAAGAATACGAAGGAATCTACGCATCATTAGCCACCGTTTTCGAGCTTTCATTTTGTCTTCTCTCCTTTTGGTGACAGCAAGCCAACTCATTTTTCTTATGATGGTTATAAAACCACATGCTGATGTTGATATCCTCAGGAGTGGAGAGCTCGGGGTAATGCTTCTTTCCTTCATTTTGTGGATTGAATTGATTGACATTGTTCAATTTAAGGAACTTAATTAGTATTTCGTACTAAAATGTTGTGTTCTTTCAATGTTGCAGTTAGTCTCCATCACCTTGGTTAGTGGACTTTACATACTCTTACGAAGCGCAACCAAGATCACACATAAAGCACAATCCATCACAGGACTTACCGCTAAGTGGCATATATGTGCCACCATAAACTCCTTTGATAACATTGACGGTGAGACACCAACAGCAGAGGCAACTTCAGCACGAGCTATGGCTGCCAGTATTAGTTGGGGATCGTCGGAGGAAGATGAGTTGGGAGATGAAGAGGAT
This sequence comes from Vicia villosa, assembly GCF_029867415.1. Taxonomy (NCBI): domain Eukaryota; kingdom Viridiplantae; phylum Streptophyta; class Magnoliopsida; order Fabales; family Fabaceae; genus Vicia; species Vicia villosa. The sequence goes on along the minus strand of NW_026705402.1, from coordinate 469,345 downwards.
GAATTGAATGACACTAAATTAATTCTGACTCAGACACATACTATCTCATTCAGTAAAAGACAGGCTTTAGGTATAGAGAATTTTTTTACTTGTATTTTGTTTTTCGTCTGATTTTGCTTTATCCTGAGTTACTTGCTTTTTAATGCAGTGACATATATGGAGAACAATAGAGCAGGAATCACTGTTTATGGATTCATGCTTGACAGAACTTGGCTTCACTCCATTTTTGGTATTCAATTGGCTCTTTGCCTTTGGCTACTTAACAAGACGGTTGGTATTTAGAGAAAGAAATGAAACTGCAATGATCCTCCTTGTGATACCTTGTGCAATGTGGAGTGCATCTTTTGAATCGTCATCTTTCCGTTCAAATTTCATAGCTCTGGTTATGACATACGAAATGTAAATGATGTGTGTTTGCTATGCATAGTGTTATGAGTATTGTAAATTTGTCCGTGTTGCCTACTACTCGTCCTCAGTGGGGGAAGATCAGTATCAAATGACACGGAAGACAGGCACGTCGAAGTGAAGAACCGGCAACAACGAGCGTTTGCTACTATGTACAGGGCTGAAACCTCTACAGATAAGAAGTTGCCGATCTTGTCAGCCTAGTGCTTTTCAAATGTTACAAAAATAAGTTAATTATCCTTGCTGTATGCATGTTTGTTAAATTATCATGGTAAATATAAATGTTTTTCGTGTAAAATATAACCGACATATAAAAGTAAGAGAAGTACTAAGTAAGTATTCTGTTATACTCTTTAAATTCCTTACGTTATTGATCGAAATTTACATAGATCTCGTTGAAAGTAGTTTTGAAAATCGTATGTTACTAATACTAGTACATCTTTTAAGAATGATCAGTGATCTGATATGATCAAATCAGAGGGGTTGAGTGACATAGAGAATAATCACTGATCCAATAGGATCTACTAAATTTTACTAGTCAATAAGAAAAAACAACACATAGTGTTGGAAAAAGTGTAGAGATTATGTTTTATTGCCAATATGATCCAACAAAAGGATGAAAGATTGAACATAATAAATATATTAAATTTTTTTTTCCAGATGGAGCCAATACAAAGCATCTTAAATTTAAAAAAAATATAAGATCCTTAACAAGGAGAATTTGTTGCAGAGAACAGAACAAAACTCACAAATCACGACAGTTACATATTCTTTCCCTTGCCTTTCTAAAATGCAAACAGGGAGAAAGCGTGTTTGGCGTCCAACAAGCTTTGTAATTATCGATTAACTTTTTCTAAGCCATGTTCTATCAGAAGCTCTTAGACCTTATAGACTTAATATCTTAAGCCAACATCTAATATCAGGATTCAGGAACACAAAGAGAGGCCAAAGATCCTTGTGTCCTTGATTCTGTACCTTAAGAAACCATTCTGGTAACGATGTCGGTAAGTTTTCTCACACACACGCACACTCACATCTTACAACAGGGAATCAAACATGAAATTTGGTTTTAATCAAATAACTATTTTCGTTTTCTTTGTTGGTGTCTACAAACACAATCATCTCCTATTTACGTCGAGTTGGGTTTATCGAGCGTGGCGTAGCTTAGTGAGAAGTCATATATTTTGGGTTTGGCCTATTCATTAGTAGGTTTACGAATAGGAGGGTCGGGGGTCTTTGGGGCGAAGCTCCCTTGGCACAATTGTCCGAACTTTGTGATCAGCTATTGTGTTCTTCTGCATTAATTTAGCTATTTACTTCAGAACCGTTTTTGCTATTCTAACATTCATATTAAGTATATTTTTAACTTATCAGCATGTTGACCTTCAAGTTGAATAGTAAATACTCGGTTAATAAGTTATTCTAGAGAACTCAGCAAGTGTTCATTCATAAACCGTTATCTAAAGCATGTAAAAATAAGCCAATATTTCAAGTTTATATCAAATCATGTTTGACAAATCTTTTACCAATGACTCTTCGTTAGCAGAATTCCCATGTTCCGAAATTTGGCAATTGGGAAGCAGACAACATTCCATATAGTGCATGTTTTGAGAGTGCACGCAGAGAAAAGGCCGGATTCATTACCAATCCGAACGATCCAATGGAAAATCTAGAGGCCTTCAACAAAAATGTTAATGCCGATGAAGCAAAATCCTCTCATACTTACTCTCACAAAGCAAATTCAAGCTCAATGGAGAAAGGAAGCCAAGAGGTACTGAGAAACAATTCTATACGCCATTCACACGGCCGAAGCAGGGGAAGTAAAGGTAGCTTTACATCAGAGTTTGGCAGCGAAAGTCGCCATAATGATCACTCTGCCATCAACAAAGCTTCACAATCAGTTCACAAAAGGAGTGTGTCCAAAGGAGTTAGTAGTAACATTGGTAGCTTCTCTTCATCAAATCATAGTAGACACAGAAATGGAAGACACTCTTTTAACGATCACGGGGTAATATTCCTTTTAATATCTCATATATATTATATAATTGCCCGATTATTAAAAATGTTTGACTTGACAGGACGATAAAGCAACGATAGTACCTGAATTCGGTAATTGGGATGTAACAGACCCGAAATCAGGAGAAGGCTATACTGTCATGTTCAACAAAATAAAAGAAGAAAGACAAATCATGTCTAGCCACAAGATTCCACCGCATAACAACGATTCAAATATGAAGAATGAATATGATGGATCTTCTTTCAGTTTATCTAAGGTGAATGAAGCTTACTATTGCATGTTTATTGTTCTGTTCTGTCCATAACTTTCGCATATATGTGAGGCGTGTAATTCAAGTTTCACTGCTAATTTCATGAATGTGTTCGTAATCTTGTGCAGTATTGTTGCTGTTTGTTTACGAGCGAAAGCAAATGAACACGGATAAGCTGTTTACTATGGCTCACAAGAGACTTGAATTTGGAGTGTTATGAATAAATTTATAATCTTATAAGAGCATGAATTAAGTCTAACATGTATGTATGGATGTTTTGATTTTTTCTTTTTAACATTGTGTTAAAATGGATCATGAATGAGTAGAATTCATGGCTTAGTTTCATTTTGCAAATGCATGTTTGTTTTGGTACTTCCTTATTTATTAAAGGTAAGAAAATATGCAAACTTTTTAGCTACTCATTAAAAATCAGAAAAAAATGTAAAATGATCTTAGGATAGTTATTTCTTATCCAGATTCCTCAGAGTCAAAGGCATGAGATTTTTATGTTTTGGTGGTTGTTGTGAAGGTATTCAAGCACGAGATCTTAAGTAGGGTCGGACAGCTTGTGAAAAATCATAAAACTAGAATCGTAGTACGACACTTAAGATCTTATTGAAGGGCAAAATAACCTATTTACACACAAAAACATGAAAATTATAATAGACAGACAAAATAACCTATAAATCACAAAATTCAATCAATTTAATTAATAATTCATAACGATTACCTCACCACAATTTAACAACAAAAGACTTTAGTCAAAATAAGTAGCTCAAAATACATAAATCTAACAAACAAGTCTAATCATCTAAGATATCATGTATTCTCATATCATGATAGTCATATAAAAGGAAACTTTAACATGTAAGATCTTAGGACCTAACATTCAATCTTGACCCCAAAGTGCACGAAAAAAGTTTTTTCTCAGATCGTAACACTAAAAGACAACTTCAACACGTAAGATCTTAAGATCCAACACTCGATCTTGACTACACAGGTTCACCTTATTTGGATGGGGCACAATATTATGCAAAAAAAAAAATTGAATACCCGCGAAGACATCAAACGTTTAAATCGATTTGATTGTGTGAGAATAAATTTCGTAGGGACGTTTCAAAATAGTTGTCATTGAAATAACTGGAGTTTCATTCTTGAGAATTGACAATGTCGAAAAATCAAAAGGAATATCAAGCACTAAATCTAGAACAAATACAAGTTTGCTAGCAACAAACTTGTCAAATAAAACTGGAATCCACTATAAAGAAGAAAACTTTAAATTTTATTATAATGAAAAATAATTCCAATGGTCACACCATAAGTCTTTAAATACACAAAATAAAGAAATATTAATGGACTTTTAATGCAAAAATAGAAAATTGCAAAAAATATTGAAATACAGTTTTTAAGTCTGAAACAAACTCGGATTACTTAAAAAACCTTCCTACACCAGTCTCCTCAACCTCTGTAGAGTTCGACCCTGAGTTCTCTTTTTGATAAAGAGCCTCATATGGTTGCAGCTTGCTGTAAGTACAAACTGAAAACCTCTCCTTATGCAGAAACACCATCACATTTTCTCCCAGATTGAAAACTTTAACTTCCACGCGTTTATTTTCCATAGGAGGCAAATCATTTGGTAGCTCATATGCTGTCAATTCTTCTGAAATTGTTGTTTTCTCCTTTACAACACTCATCAGCCCTTTACTCACGACTTGGCAGAAAAATTCAGTTTCATTAACAGCTTCATCAAGCTCTTTTTCACTCTACGTCATCATCAAGAAACTAGACTTCTTTCCTCCTGGATTCTTATCAAAGTGCAAAATAGCAGCCATGGTAATTTTATATGTGCCCCATGTAAACATCGTCATGTTATCCCATCTTCGATAAGTGATATCATTATCAAATTGCCAAAGTTTACCAAGTAAAATATGACAAACATCCACATTGAAATTCAGGTACTTTAAAATAGATGTCAAGATTGATGTCCCAACACCAAAACACAATGTCAAGAGAGATATTAATACATCATCTGCTCACACAACAATTTACAACAGTTATGAATTATGCAGGAGTAAATTGCATAAGGTAAAAGACACAATCAATTGTTAACCCAGTTCGGTGCAACTCACCTACTCTGGGGCATCTAAGGAAGGAAAACCACTATGATACTATTAATTCAAATCTAAACAACCCTATTTTATAACTTATCGCCTAATCACTATCTTATGAAATTTCTACCTAGGAACCTCCTAGGTATGAGAACCCCCTTTCACTTCCACAATCACCTCGGTGACTAAACACAGTACACTCTTTTCTTAAAAGCTCATAAGTGATTGAAAATGAACAATGAACAATCAGTCAAACTCTATGTATCAACATGATACATGAGTGACATACACAAATACAAAGAATAGATAAAACCCTTAAAGATATTAATCCTTATTCTCAGCTTCGCAATCTTTTTAGGTTTAGACTCCTCCTTTTATATATCAGTGCAGCGCTTGAGCTTGGATATTAAATCAGGCTATAACCTTCTGTCAATCAAATCAAATCCAATCATAACTTATCAAATCTTCAAATGCAAGGCAAAAGGTTTGGACATCCAATCAAGTAAATCAGATAATCTGTTATCTCTTCAACTTTGAAACAAATCTTCAGAGAATCCAATCTTCAATGCATTAATTGATCCACAAATGACAAAATAAATCTTCAAGAACAATAGAAACAAATCTTCCAGAAATAGAAACAACAGAGGCTGCAATGTCGTAGCAACATGTCACGACATCTTGTCCAACATCTTGTTGAAATTATTATTTTACCAAATGCAGCTAACAAACCAAAACCTAACACAAATAAAGAACATCACAGAGTACCTGTTATAAATAAAGCTTTTCGATGTAGATAGGAACTCAACAAGCTAGTGCTACTCGAATTTGGGAGCCCTTGCTTACCCAACCGAGGGTGTATGACTTCTCGTGGGATTTTGTGGACAACTTCAAATAATCTACCAATTTCTGCGACACTAGATTCTCCGTGTTGCCACTATCCATAATCAAATTAGAGACCTTGTTCTTGATAAAACAATGTGTTTTAAACACATTCTTGTGCTGCAGTGAACATTTAAAGAGAAGTTTAAAGATGCAGATTCTAAAGATCAAACTCTAAAGAGCCAGCCTCTGAAGATTAAAGTCCAGAGAAGGTCATCATCGGAAGATCAAAACCTGAAGATATCAGACTCTGCACAAGTCAACCTCTAAAGACTAAGAGTCTGAAGGATCATAAGCTAAGACATAGACTCTAAAGGATCAGAACCTGAAGACAAAGCTCAAGAACCAAGGAATTTCTGACAAGTCGCTATCACGTGAAGACTTAGTAGAAATTTGCAAAAATCTGGAGAATTGCAAATGATAACTCCTTTTGTAGTAAAGGAGTTTCATAAGGCATTGCAACAATATTAACAATATCAGGAATCTTTGCAATGGATATGATATTATTTCTCTCGAAGACTCACTTGTGCAAGAAGTTCTCTCTAACGTCTCTTTGTTGATTCTCTATAAATATAGTTGAAGACTTGGAGAAAAACACAACAATGCTCCTTAACAAACAAAGATATATTACTCTATCAAAACTAAGAGCACAAGTTTAATTTATGATTTCTTAACTTTTATATATTCTAGAAATCCCTAAGTTTTAGAGTCTGATTTTGTTGTATTCTGTCTACACCTCTGATTGTATATCAAATGTAGTTTATCACTTTCTCTTAATTGTTATTATTGAGTAAAAAGTCTCTTTCTTGAGCGCTTGAGCATTTGGAAGTCTCTTGCTTGTATGCTTGAGCATTAAAGTCTTGTTTGTGTGCTTGAGCATTGAAGTCCCTTGCTTGTGTGTTTGGGTAATTGGAAGTCTCTTGCTTGTGTGCTTGAGTAATTTGTAATCGGATTTGGTTATAGTGGAAATCCCTTAGAAGTGCAAGGGGGTTAAGCTACTCCTGATTGGTAGAAGGAACCAAGATAATTGCTTGTGTGCTTTTTTGCTCTCTCTTTTATCTCTGATCAACTCTATTCAACTGCTAATCATTAGACTCTGACTCATATTTTATCCTTGTAACCAGAATCTGATAAGAGATTTACAACAGAAAAAGAATAAAAAATTAACACAATTCAACCCCTTCTTATGTTTTTCTTAACTTCAGCCCCCTCTAATGTGGTGTCTAGAAACTATTTAAAAAGGTGTATCCAGACCCTTTGGGCGGTGGATTCCAAATCAATGAAAGAAAGGATGAAAGTATTTGATAAATGGCCTCAAAGGTCATATTTTTCTATCTTATCCCTTTGAATCTTCCTTGATGCCTAATTTATTTGTTGTGTAGATGTGATGAGCAACAAAGATGACACACAACGACTCAGGAGGAAGATTCGCATCGCTTTCGCTATAGTGGCTATTCTGAGTATGCCCTCGCTTGGGGGAGTTTATTCCTATAGTACGCCTATTGATATGCCTTTTAGTCTAGTTACAGGGAAGATCATTCAAACTACTCATTCTCTAGCTTGAGAATATATCTCAAATTCCCTAAATTGGGTCAGGTTGGTGGTGTTTCATTGTCTTTTTGTCAAGGAGAAGAGGAAATACTGGCCTCATTCCCGAGTTAGATGATGTTCGGGTTGAGAGTCCTCCTCATAAGTGTCTTTGACCTAGGTCTGTGAGGGGATAAACTTCTACTCAAATGATGTCGATCCCCGTGTTGCCAGCGTGTCCGAGTCCGAGGAAGAATAAGGAGTTTGATGTTCGGATTCTAATGAAGATTATGATTATTTCGCAGATCTCTTAGAGGAAGCTCAACAAAAGGAGATGGTCTAACTGGTTTATCATAGTTATCTATTTTAGCGTTCAACTCTACTAATCAGGGAGAAGTTTTCTTACCTAATCGTCTTTGTCAAGAATGGGATAAGCTCAAAGAGTGAATTGACCAATTTATAGCTGAGTGGAACCAATATCTAGAGGAATCCTAGGATGCTTATAATTCATTATTGGCTATGGAGGCTGCTCTGGAGCCTTTTGAGTATTCTGACACTTTAGTTGAAAATGTGAAGTTGCTTACGTAGAAAGTAACCGAGAAGAGTGAGACATTGTCAAAAGCAGAGTCTTGTCTAGCAGAAGAGAGCCAATCCTCACATCCTTCTTGAAAAAAAAATAGAGGAACTATAAAAGTTTCTAAAGGAATCTTAGAAGCGTTAGAGGAAAGTTGAGGACAATCTTTGTGCAATGCATGAAGAGAACCTTTCTTTTTCTAAAGAGTTGGTCGAGTAGTTACAAGAAGGTTTTTCCATTGCTAAGGATGCTTTTGATATAACGCTCTAAGGCTAGTGGAATATTTTTATTCCATTGTTTTAATTTCTTGAGATCGGGTTCGTCTCAATCAAGTCATTGAAAATAGGAAGGTTTGACTTGGTACCCCTTCTCATGCCTGCAGGTGAAAACCTAGTTCGAGGTTATTGTATTGGTTGACCCACCGTGGTCTCTAGAGTGGCTAATTACCAAGACATGGCATGAAAAATATTTTCCATTTTTTAGGATTGCATTCCTTTTTTGTGTATGTTCGTATTGTAAGGCTTGTAATGGCTTTAGTCATACGCCTATGGCATTTGTGACAACACCCCATAGTCTTTGTGGCGGGGCTTTGATCTTTATGGTCGTACCCTAAAATCATTGTTACCTTTTATAAAGGAAAAATATAATTTAAAAAAAGATTAATTCCTTTAATTAAATGGTTATAATACACTATGATTGTTTCATTTTTATAATCAGAGAAGAACGTGAATTTAATATAACTAAGTTTCATAACCACTACTTGTTGGCTCTGGGATTCATGGTCGTTGCTCTTGATTTTACCCAGATCAATCACTTTTACTTGTTCGGCTAAGGCGGCTTGCTCTTATTGTAGGAGTTTGGATTTCCATGTCCTTTAGTTGTCCAATTAAGGAGGCCACATTTATCTCCATGGTTTTAGTTATCCCTTCCTTATAGTCCTTCTATAAATCCTTGTAGATTGTCTTTGCTATATAAAGATCTATGTTGATTATTACCGGCTCGTCATGCACATTGTGGTACTTCAGCTCGAGGTGGACTAGGGAAGCCATCACATCCAGTGTTTCCATAAAGACCCGACCTAGGATGCAATTGTAGACACCTTTGCAAGGAATGGCCAGAAATTGGGAGTCAACGGTCTTAGTATCTCTTCCTCAATTAGAGTTACCATAAGCTCGATCTACCCCCACAAACGGGTTACAATTTCATTAAAATACTGAAGATTAGACCCTTCATAGGGCCATAACTTTTCCTTTTCAAGCCCATTTTCTTAAAAAGATATGAGCATATTATATCTCAAGAGGTTCCATTGTCGATCAGTATCATGGAGACATTGAAATTGTCTATAGTGGCTATTATCATTAGGGAAAATTTTCATTCTGAATTACTCTGATTTTTTTGTTATCCAAGAATCCTAGAGTTATGGGCTCACGTATGAAGTGCTTCCTTTATTCTTGTGAATATCCACCATCTCAACAATCTTCCTCTCCATCATATTCTTAGAAAGGTTATTTTCCTTAGGGATGGCTCCTATTACGGAAGTGATATATTGGCGCTTCCCCTAAAACGCTTTGTCTTCTCTATTGTTAAACTATTTGCCTTTGCCCCAACCACAACTTCCATTGTCTTTTTAGGGTATTATTTCTTTTTTGGAGATTCCTCTCAACCCTTCTTGCCATCCTTTGTATACTCAGGCAACTGCCCCTTTTTTATTAGCCATTCAATCACTTCCTTTAGTTCAATGCAATCATTGGTATTATGGTATTGACTCTTGTGGAAACTACAATATTTGGACTTTTCAGCCTGTGCAAAATCCTTGACCGGATACGAGTTCCTTATCCCGAACTTCTTGAACACCATGTTAGCACACTCCTTAAAGATCCCCTATCGTAAAGTTTTCAACAGAGTATATGAGTCAAATTTATATCGGGGCTTGCATTCAGTTTCATCTTTGGATCGCCTAGAATCCTCGTCTGATGCCCGAATATATCCATCATTCTGTAACACTCGGCTACCTCTATTAGCCAACAAATTTTCTTCATAGTGGATGTAGGGTTGCACCCTACTTATCAAATCCTTTAGGCTATAGGCCTTTTTATGCCCTAACTTTTCGCATAATGTATAATCCAGTATGAGACCCTTATCGAAGGTCCAACACTTAAGACTTTCATCTAAGCCTTCTACAACTACTAACACTTGGTGAAACATTCAATGCATCTCCACACGGTTTCCTTCTTACTTTGAGTGACCCTACTGCGCACGGCCATGGTGGTTGGTTCTTTGCAATGAAATGAGCAGTGAAATATTCACACCAGTCAGACCAATAATATATGCTCCCGTCTAGAAGAGACTTATACTAGGCTAGGGATAACTCAATTAAGGTTAATTCAAAGAGTTTGCACTTCACGTCCCCGTCGCCATGGTAATAGTATAATCGGTCATCCACTTGCTCGACGTGTTCGTGTGGATTTCCAGTCCCACTAGTACTCTAAAGCTTCAAGAGTTTCTACAGTGGTTTCGGGATCATCTCTCCAAGATGCGAGTAGAAAAGTGGTTCTTCTTCTGTGGCTGGGTAAGAGCATTTTCGTCATACCTATCCCTTCTCTTCGGATGGCAAGCTTCAGGGGGAGTATGGCTGCCTTTCCTTCCTTCAGGATCAATGGAGGGAGTGTGCCACTTGTATCATCGATGACTTGGAGATTTTTAGACCTTTTATGGATTCTTTCTCGGCTCAGTAATGTCAGTTTTGTGTGAAGCTACTTCATGTATAGTGTTGTTTTTTGGATTGGTGTTTTGTAGACTTTTTTTCAATCAAAGTTAGCCTATCCGCTTAGGCTTATGAATTATGATGATGAACCCTCTAGTTAACACTATTCAATAGTTTATTCTTTCTTTGTAGGAAAAGATTATCCTGCATGAGTTAAAAGTCGGGGAACACCTCCCTTATAGAGATTGTAGGCGATATCAAAGGTCTGAAGGAAGGTTTTCCTAAGTAAAATTATGGTGATCCGGGGAACGAGTGAAGTTCAGGAGCTCCATGATTTACCCTAGGTTGGACAAAATTTGATGGTGGAGGAGCGGAAGTAGCAGTTGTTAAGATTTGATCACCCGTATTTTAAAGAGGAGGTCGAGGATTATTGGCAGCTCTGACGGTTGTAATGAATTATTGTTGAATGGAAGAGCGAACGACTTTAGTAGCTACAATTGGTATTGCGAATTTGAGTTGGACAAAGTTGATCAAGGAATGGAGATCTATGCTTCAAATGAAGGGGATCTAGACTTCTAGCGATGATGATTCAATTGAATAAAGAAATGTTGGGTTGTGGAAAATTGCAAGAATTAAGAGCGGATTATCACACGACGCCAATGCTCTGCAATAAAACTGAACAATAATCGAAGAGGATGAGTTCGTTTTCTTTTATGGTGGTTTGTAAGTTTTGATGTGGGGGAGAGAGACTAACCTGCAAGGTTAACACTCTAACGCTAAAGTTGGTAAGAGAGTGAGAAACAAAATTTAAATGGTAAAGGATTTGAATACATGAGAATGACACACTCTCTTCATTAAATAGGGGAATTAGTTAGCAACCGAGCGCATGTTATGAGGCGCACTATGTGATTAACCGTTAGATCAATCTATACGGTAAGAACATTGCTCGCGAGGGAGAATGGCTACCCGAAGGGGAGAAAAGATCCACATGCTCTTCGTTGAGCATTGTTCCATGATGTTATTGGGCTTCCATATCTTTGGCCCCTGTAGGCGGCCCATAATAGAGAAATTTTGAGGTATTTGATTCTTATAAAGTAGAATTGATTCTGACTTCAGATTTAATTCTACTCGAAACTAAAATTTATAATTTTTAAATTTAACTATAATTTTTACATTAAAATTTACTATTTAATTTAATTTTACATGAGAATTATGAAGATTATGATGTTATTTTATTTTAAGGATCCTTTATTTTTAAGAATAGTTTTTTTTTCCAACTTTGTAACAATGTAAATAATTATGTTCTAGTCATGTAACTCTTATATTAATAAATACTCGCAAACTTCTAATCATAAAAGTATTTAAATATTCTCTTGATCAATTGGATCCACTATCTATTAATCAAATTTTTAAAACTTCAAATAAATTATAATTAAAAACAAATCAATAATATGTAAATGTAAAATCTTTATATCATAATATTGTACAAGAATATGATTTGGCACTTAACATAATTATAATTTGTTTAAGATAAGAGTATAATTTGATACTTAATATAATTGTGATTGAAATTGCCATTATAAAATAATTTTACACATATTAATATATATTCTTTATTCTCGTATTGGATTACAATTTGAAATTGAAGAAGATTACACTATTACAATCTGAAATTCAAATTTAAATATTTTTTTACAACTCAAAAATAATTTTGACAAAATCTTTGATCATTTTCGAGGCATGATTCATGCGTGACAGTCGGTACAACGGGAACGTTTTCCTGTGTAACGGTCTAGATGGCCCCCCAACCCAATGGCGCCGAAATGCACACATTCAAAATGAGACCATTTACAATGGTTGAAAAACTCAACACCCACTTTTTCAACTCCCAACACTCCACATCATTTTCTCTTTCTTTCACCTAATAACTCAACACCCATTCAACTTTTACCATCTCCAATGGTTTTTCACTCAACACCTTACCCCACCACTTTTTATTTTCATATTCTTATTTAAATTTTATTTTTATTTTTATGATTACATAAAATTACAATTATCGATTAAAATTAAATTAAAATAATAAATACTTAATAATAGTTGGGATTTTGATAATTGTTGGGTTTTTGAAAATTGTTGGGATTTTGGTTAAATGGAAAATTAGCAGAATTTTGAGTGTTAAAATGATTATTGGGATCCATTTCACTAAAAAAAGACACTTAACTTAAAAAAAACACTAATAGAAAGATAATAATAGAGAAAGATAGTGAAAAACTTGGTTTTTTTTCTGTGTCTAAATCAAATGAACCAAGTCTCTATTTATAGAGAAAAAAAAATCATGAATTTTGGTATAAAAATAAAAAATAAAAAATTAATTTGCAACGAAATAATTGTGTTCAAAGTATTAAATGGATAAAGATATGGCCAGCCAATCAATACCAGCCACGTGACAGTTTACATGGTGTTGAGTTTTCTCAACACCTCTCTCCTCCAACACACACTCAACACTCCATTAAACACCCCATTGCACTTGATTTTGTGGTGTTGAGTTTCATTAAACCAACCATTGTAAATGGTCTGAGAAAACTGGAAAAGAAAGTATTCTCTGTGGAAACATCCACATAAAACTCCACCGAATAAAATATCTAACGGACTCAATTAAACCAAAACAACTACAAATCCTTCATCACCTAACAAAGGGTCCCACTCCATAGCAAAATTAATCAGCACCCTTCATCACATCACATTCCACGTGTCAAAATCATGATAAAGTGCAACCCCTTAATTAAAACCCAAATACCCAAAAGAAAACAACAATAAAAAAACCCCTCTCTTTCTCTCTCTCTCTCTCTCTCTCTCTCTCTCTCTCTGCTATTTTTGAATTCTAAATCACTTTTTTGAGAGCGTTTTCGAAGATGAAGACGGAAAATCGTTCAAAAGAAGAAATTTCAACTTATCAAGAATGGTTCAATTTAGCAGACTCAGGTATCCATTGTTACACTCTTTCGTTTTCACTCATACATACATATACTTACTAATTCGATTCGGTATTTGACGTTAGATGGAGACGGACGCATAAGTGGAAACGAAGCTACGAAGTTCTTCGCACTCTCAAACTTGTCTCGTTCTCAACTCAAGCAGCTTTGGGCTCTTTCTGATACCAAACGACAAGGATTTTTAGGTTTCACGGAGTTTGTTACTGCAATGGAGGTTCTACATTTCTAACCTATGTTTATAGATTTAACAATTCTGTTTCCAGAATCTGATTTCGATTCGATTTGATTTTATCGAACAGTTGGTTTCGCTTGCACAAGCCGGATACGAACTTAATTCGAATTTACTAAAGATTCAATGTAAGTGTGCTTTCATATTGAAGATTGAATTTGAATCTCTAATTTCAATTTCTGTGTTTTGTTAATGAAACTGATTTGATCGTTTTAACTGGTTGTAGTGGATAAGGAAAATGTTAAACCACCTGTGATTGAAGGATTAGATACTTTAGTGGCAGTAAGCAGTGTTTTTCTATCACATTTGTGCTCAATTATTTAGATTATATAATTTTATTTCTAATGATTTGCTCTCTTAATGCATTTTTTCCAGCAAACTAAGAGTTTGACAATAACTGCTCCGCCTGAAGTGAATGGTTAGATTTGTAACTTATTCTTTTTATAATTATTCATGATGTTGTATTCTTCCGTTGATATTTGATTGGATTATTTTTATCAATAATATGCAGTGACTGTCCAGCCTCAACCATTTCTGCCTAACTCATGGTTTACTTCAAAATCAAAATCTTCAAAGAAAGTGAGTCTAGTTATACTTACTCACTTAATTTAATTGTCATGAAATTCATAATTGTGAGTTTCATACTTTGTTTGGCTATATGGTGTGATATGATTTCCATCTTGGTGAATAAGTTGTTGGTTCTGGCAATACATTATTTTATAGCAGATGAATTCTTTATTTATTTTTAATTTTTATTTAGAGATCATTATGTAATTGTGAGATCCTTGAAGCATGTCAACAAATTATGCTTGCTTTCATAATTACCTGAAGGAGTTGATGTAAAACATATACGAGTAGTTCACACTTATTGATTACATAAATTCACTTTCCTCAGTAAATATTGTTCTTATTGATTTATTTTGTTTCAAATATGGTTGGTAAGTGTTGTCAATTTGGTACACACTTCTATTAGGAACGTAGTATTTCATCTCATGTAGCTCCGTTCCTTTCTCATGTCCATTCGTTACTTTGATGAGATGAATCACGTATACAAACCAATATTTGGACCAATGTACACATGATGATTCAACATAAAAACCATTCAGAATGTGCTTTTGTGATTGATTTTTATCCAATACTAAGATCTACTTCATATATTCTTGATATTAATTTGTTGTTTATATTCTAAGCATAATAGTTTGCTTTTTCGTAGTTACCTCCCAATGCAGTTACATCAATAGTTGATGGCTTGAAGAGATTGTATATTGAAAGACTAAAGCCCTTGGAAGCCACTTATAGATATAATGATTTTGTTTCTCCATTGTTGGTAAGTGCCATTTGTACCAATTTATAAGTAAAACATGTCAAACAATTTCATATGTGGGTATATAAAGTGCTTTACTTAACACTTATCCATGCAAATATGATGATGTTAACTGTAAGAATGTATTGATTGCTTCCTTTCAGACCAACAGTGATTTTGATGCTAAGCCCATGGTCATGCTTCTTGGTCAATACTCTACGGGGAAAACAACATTTATAAAGCATTTGTTAAAATGTGATTATCCAGGTTGGTTGAATTCTGGTTGATCTAGCGGTTACATTGTTACATTTAATTCATTGAAAAAAATTGATGACCGAGGGACATAACTAGTTAAACTAATATACTGATCCTATATATTCTATCTTACGCTCTTTGGACAGGAGCACACATTGGACCAGAGCCTACAACAGATAGATTTGTTGTTGTCATGGTATGGAAAGTTTTTTTCTTGTTATTGTTACCATATTTATCTTCCATAGTTTGTGTTGTTTTGTGCTCTTGATTGTGTTCTTGGAGCTTGCTTCAAAACTAACCACCTTTTTTATTTATAGTCCGGTCCTGATGAAAGGAGTGTTCCTGGAAACACTATAGCTGTTGATGCTGACATGCCTTTTGGTGGCCTGACAACTTTTGGAGGTTCATTTTTGTCGAAGTTCCAATGTTCTCAAATGCCACATCCAGTGAGTTTTATTTGTGTTCCAAGTCAAATGTCTTTGTCAATATTTGTACTTTGAAATTGAATTAATTTTTTTCTCTTTAAGCTGCTGGATGAAATAACAATTGTGGACACTCCTGGTGTCCTATCTGGAGAGAAACAAAGGACACAAAGAAGCTATGATTTCACTGGTGTTGTATCTTGGTTTGCTGCAAAATGTGATGTCATTCTTCTTCTATTTGACCCGCATAAACTTGACATTAGTGACGAGTTCAAACGTGTAATTTCTTCATTACGTGGAAATGAGGACAAGATACGCGTGGTTTTGAATAAGTCAGACCAAGTGGATACTCAACAAGTAAGATGCATTGAAATCGATTGAACCAATTTATTTTATTTATACATCATTTTATTCAATGGTGTGCTAATTTTTGTTCAATTCATGTGTAACTGTAACATTTTAGCTTATGAGAGTTTATGGAGCGTTGATGTGGTCGCTAGGGAAGGTTCTAAATACTCCCGAAGTTTCACGTGTATACATCGGGTAGGTTTGTTATTTTTCAAATACATCAGATGAACCACTACTTTCCTAACAACTTACAAGTTAACCATTATTTTACCATATTGTGACTTGAACATACAAATAATAATTGCATGGATTTTGTTTATTTGGAGTTCTAGTTTTTAATCTAATAGTTTATTTTTAACATTTATTCCTGAAAATTTTATTCTCGACTTTTGCAGGTCGTTTAATGATAAGCGTACAAGTGAAGGATCTGTTGGTCCACTAGGAAAAAATCTCTTTGAGAAGGAACAGAATGATTTGTTGGCAGATTTGCTGGATATTCCAAAGAAGGCGTGTGATCGCAGGGTAGGTTGCTAATTTCGTATTATTTACGTGACTTGTTGGCGCAAATTGAATTGATTGAGTTGTATTTACATGACAAAGCACGGCATGCATATACTCCTGCTTATATATACTCCTTTCACATCTCAAATATTTGTTTTTATTGAACTGGTGCAGATCAACGAATTTGTGAAACGGGCTAGATCGGCGAAAATTCATGCATACATAATTAGCCATCTTAAGAAAGAGATGCCAGCAATAATGGGCAAAGCCAAGGCTCAGCAAAAACTTATTGATAATCTTGATAATGAATTTGCAAAGGTTTCTCCCCCCCTTCACTTTTTTATCTACTTTGGTTGCTTAATTTCTAAGTACTTTTCATTTATGTTTTACAAAAACAGATTCAAAGGGAGTACCATCTACCAGCAGGTGACTTTCCCAGTGTTGAGCACTTCAAAGAAGTTTTGAGTAGTTATAGCATCGACAAATTTGAAAAACTAAAGCCAAAAATGATTCAGGCCATAGATGACATGCTTGGATATGAAATTCCAGAGCTTTTAAAGAAATTCAGAAATCCTTATGATTAAAATGATTTTTTTTATCCATCATCATCATATATGTTTAATAAATGTAAGACTTTAATATTTGAATTAATCATTAAATAATTGTAGATGGTTTTATTTTCATTGGTTTATATTCTTATCATTTTAGTTTTGTATAACCTTAGCAGAAAGGGAAATTTTGAAAAAAAAGTGAGAAATGATATGCATTTAGAAGTAATCATTTTGTTTACTTCAATAATGTTTTTTTTACATTCAAATAAATCAAAGTAACAATTTATTAGTCATTTTTTATTTATTAATGTTTTCCCTACAATTTAATATTGTTTTGAATCTTTGTTTTGGTGGAATATCAATTTTTATGTAAGTAATAAATGAAAGTTTTATTTCACTTTAATATTTATGAAGTTACTCATATATTATCAAATTACTCATATATCAATGTTTTTTTATGAATCATTGTGTTATGTTATTATTATAATTATTATTATTATTATTATCATTATTATTATTATTATTATTTTATTATTATTATTATTATTTATTATTATTTATTATTATTATTATTTTATAATAAATTTTATAATAAAGAGAGCCTAAGTTCAAAGAAAAAATAATTAAATAATAATTCTAGGGACACCAGTCTCATTAGCATCCTTAATTAACAATTCTATGGAACATCTTGAAATTCTACATCATGGTGATTATCTCGACCAACTTTAATTAGAATGTCTGCACAAATATTAACTTTTTTATATCTCCAATCTTCAAACATTCTCACTAGTCACCACCCTCAGGATATAATTAATCAAAACATACCCTTCAACATCATTTGAGGGGACATCTTTAATGACTTCTGCCACCAACTTTGAGTCCACACAAATCTATACCTCTTGCGGCTCAAGTCTCCTAAGTCTTAAACCTCCTAAAACTTCCCAAAGTTTGACACAAAAGGCGCTACAAATTTCAACATTTTTGTAGTAACCACCAATGCAATCTCCTGAATTATTCTGGATAATACCGCCACAACCAGCTCCTTTCAAGACACTACTAGCTCCATTCGAATTAAGCTTGTACAACCCTCATCAAGAGCTTCCCAACACACCTCGATCAAGCTGCTCTCAACATTCATACCAATACAGCTACCAGCTTGAGCGCAAATTACTTTATCCTTCTTGTCATGAAAGTAATTGGATATTAGGGTCAAATGAAGTTCTCATCACGCATTTCTTTGTTCCTCCAAAACCACAAATTGTGACAACTAATCGTCCAATAATTACATCAATGTTCTGATTGTGTTATATTTAGCTTTATCCACTCATTGATATCAGTAGTAGTAAAATCCCACATGATATTACTTGGAACATTATCACTCCATAACTGTCTAGCTCTAGGACAGCTCCTAAGAACATGAAGAGTATTCTCACAAGCACAACCACACGGTTTACAATCTTCCCCTCCCATTTTTTTTTTCAAATTCTTGGCATAATTAGTTAATAATCGATCATGGACCAACAACCGCACAAACGACTTGATGCGCGCCGGAATTCTAAGGTTCCAAATACTTCTCCAGAAATCATTATCGCTATCTTACTCACCATCCCAAAGACTGTTATAGAAGTGTTTACCTGTTATCCTCTTATTACCAATCCCTCTCAAAACAACTTCATCGTTACCATATTCAATGCTAGGAGGAATCACCTCTTATAGAAGTGTTAAATGATTTGTTCGACAACCAATGATTCCAAACCTATCAATTCTAGCCACCATTAGATCCAACTAAGTCCTTTACCTTAGCATTTTGAAGATACTGAGGAATCTAACAATCTATGCTATTAACTTGCAACTGATATCAATCCATTAGTTCGACCAAAGTTGAATGGTGGCACCATCCCTAACAATCCAGCTCGTACAGTTTAAAGTCTCCTTCTTCTACTTGATGATACTCTTCCAAAGCTTATAATTTATCTCTTATGAAGTGCAATCAAGCATATTTGTCACGCTCATTGTTGGCATCACTCGCCTATTGATGAAATTGTTTGCCCTAGGTTAAACCACCAATCATCTGCATACGAACCTGGGATTCAACATGCCTAGCAACATGGAAACTTAGTCAAAGAGGATGACTTTTTTTTCCAAAAAGATAGGGGAAATATCTGTTTCCACGCTCTTGAATAGAGCGGAATGACTATCCTGGGTCCAAGAATCCAGACCCAATCAATCTCTAAATATCTCAACTACTAGGTTGAGAGGGAATACATTAAATTGGCTCAGAAATCTCATAGATACAGAGCTTCTTAACATCCATTGGCCAAATTAAATGTTAAGAAAAACATTAAGTTGTGATAATGTGGCATGTCAGCATGATAAAAGTCAAACTAGTGAGCCAACAAACGTTTTATAGTTGTATAATCTACTCCATTCAGAAACAAACGTTTTTTAGGGTTCGACCTTCATCTTCTTCATTTCTCATCATCTTCAAAATGTCTTTTCAATGTCAAAGTTTTTCAGCAGTGCTTCAATGTTAAAGAATCAAAGTTTTGGGACAGATGAATCTGTACTTAAAAGAAACAACAAGATGAGGTGTTTTTGCCATGTTCTTTGTACTGTGACAGACATAAATGGTTTGAACTATGGGAATAAATTTTAAGGATGGAGAAATTACACAAATCACATGGAAAGTGGTTTTAATTTTTTCAAATGATTAGGTCATAAAATTGTTGATGAAAGGGATCTCAAGATTGAATCCAAAAGAAAATAAAATGCTGATAAAAATACATTTTTAACAAATTCA
Source organism: Vicia villosa (assembly GCF_029867415.1). NCBI lineage: Eukaryota > Viridiplantae > Streptophyta > Magnoliopsida > Fabales > Fabaceae > Vicia > Vicia villosa. The sequence continues at coordinate 449,479 of NW_026705402.1, read as the reverse complement.
AATATTAATACCTTTTAAAGAATGGAGATGAATAATTGTGATAAGTAATTGGACATCTTCTTTCATCTTCCTTTAATTGTGCAAGTCTTCTAAAAATTTCATCCTTTAATTGTGCAAGTCTTCTAAAAATTTCATCTTCCTTCAAACGCATATGTCTTTTGAGAATCTAGGGTTCGACGGTGTCTTCATCTTCTCTTTGTTTCTCTCATACGCATATGTCTTTTGAGAATCTAGGGTTCGACGTTGTCTTCGTCTTCTCTTCGTTTCTCTCGTATTATTTGTGTTTCAATTATTTGTTTATCAAATGAAATGAAGGATATTAGAGTTCATGGTGGTTCAATTGTTTCACAAATAATAATAATAACTTCAAACTAAAAAAATAAAAAATAAAAAGCCTTGTCAGATTACATAATATATCAACTAGATTGCCACATATCCCCAATTTAACGTTTTTCTCTCAAAATTTTACATAAGTAAACTTAACTAATAGAATAATTTTTTTTTAAAGGAGTAAATTTTACATAAGTTAAATCTTAAATTAAATTAAGGATCAAAGTAAAGACTAAAGTTTAAAACACCCCAAAATGTAGGATCTACAAACATATTTAACCCTCTAGAAATCTCAAAATTAACTGGAAATTTTATAAAGATCTTGAACTAAAACACTTAGCAATTAAATCATCCAACTTATCAATAATTTGTACCCAAAATAGGAAAGCTCATTATCTCCATGTTTGGCAAAGCACAAAAGAAGTAGCAGCACAAGTAAAAACTTAATTTAAGCCAACATTTACACAGCTTTATCATGCTAACATTGATAGTTTTCAATTTTTACAACTAGAACAGTGGCATAACAAAATAATATCAACTTAAGAATAAAACTTAACCAAGCATTGACAATTAATATTTGTCAATAAAACTACAATCCTTCTAGAAATCAACTCAAACATAATAAAGCAACTACTATGAACCCCTTTGGGTTCCTCTAGCTATATGTACATAAAATAAATAGAAAAATAACAATGCTCAACTTCGTGGATACTTTGATATCATATCACCAAACTGTTGTTAGTTTGGCCTTGATGATTCCTCACATAATATGGATTTGAATTTTTGTGGTAAGATATTCAACGCTTCACGCAGTCAGTATGTTGGTGGTCGTTGGATCGACACCGGAGTTAGTTCAGATATAATGTATGTTTTAATTTGAAAAAACTGAAATACTGATCTTAGAAATTAAATTGTCCGATCTCAATCCAATGGCCATCAACGAGCTAACTGTATGAATACGTAGATTGTTGACCGCAGCAAATCCAAATCTCACGTCATATCAATGAGGCGGTATTCTGATTATTAGGAAAATATTAGTAATCGACCATGCATCTTCTTCCAAAAGCGTGCATGTGGAAAGGAAATAATACTTATTCCATAGCATAGGATTTCCCCTTTGGTTTGTGCCAACTCAGTATTGTGACATCTATTTCCGAAGAAATAGAAAGCAAGGTAGGATTATACTAAACAGCAATGACATCGGCATTTTGGTTGTCTTCACAAGTTATGATAAGACCTTCAACGTTGGTTGGCAAAAGGAAGCGGCTCCATTGACAACCAGTTGAGGCAGGCTCTGTTGGAGGAACAATCATGAGCACATTCTCGTGTCGACGGACTACTCCCATCACACTTACTGTGCTGCCTTCTTTGATGTACCTGTACATTCCCAAATTAACCTTGTACCAAGTAACAAATAGAATCGAAACTGTAAAAGTAAATACCTAGGAGCATTAGGAAAATGGTAAATTACGCTCTTCCAATTGAAGTATCTAGACATCTTTCTTTTCATTTTTTTATTACTTAATATATGTTTTCCAGAGGATTTTCCTATGTTGTAAGGCAAAGAGCTCTCTTTTTGTTGGATAATTATTATCCAGAGATTTTCAGTTCCTATCAAACTAACTCAAACAGTAATCCATATAAGAATGAGAGACTGTACCCTTCCTTGAGGCGCATTATTCGATCATCAGTAGAGAGTTTGCGATCTGCGATCCAGCCTAAGAAGTTTGGAGATAACTCTCTGTTCTCCTTTGTAACATCAACAACAGTAGTGGGTTCCACGAAAGGAGAAACTTTGGCACCATAGCCTGCTTTCACTAATGCTCTTAACCCGGTCTGGAAATCTGATATGTAGAAGTCTGCTACGTATTTCTGCTCATAGAAAATTATAAGATTGTTGTCATTTATGCAGCGTAAGTGAGACAAACTCGCCATAGATTAATCAAGAAGCAAGACAAAACCAACCACGGAATTTTTTATATTTGGAGTTTATTGACTCTTAAAACAGGTATATACACAAGATAATTGCGCACCCAAATATCTTTGACCTGTGCATTTGAAGATAGGATCAATTTGAGATTCAAATCTTGAATTGAAAGACCTATTTCCAAATCATGAATTGAATTTTATTGCGAATCGTAAGAACAGTAAGATACATTACTAATAAAAAACGGGACATTTACAAGTAAAAATAAATGACATAAAACTATAAGCTGATATATTATATATGAACCTCAACAATTCATGTCACAAATCAAATGACAAGAAAAGTGGCTATATAGAATTGACAACAAAAAGAAGCTGACTACACTAAGTTTAGATAGTGATTCATGGAATGAATTGAAATCCATCATTCATCATAGCGAATCAAGATTCATCATAATGAATCAGGATTCAATATGACATTCATGTCCAAAAAAGACACATTAGAAATTCTTATAATTTGAGTTGAATTTTGCATCAAATCGATATAGGATATACGACTCACATACTATATTGTAAGATACTGATAACCAATCGTATAACAATAATCTAATGTTTTAGGTCTTTGTCCCGACAATATTTTTTAGGTCTTAGTCCTTGCATTTATGGCTTTCACATCTTAGGTAGATTGGTGCAGCTGCCGCTGAGCCGCACCAGTGATGGACAGTGGAGTAAGTGAGCATCTGCAGTACTCTTTTTGCTAACCCTATTTCATGGAATCAACAATTTCAGTTTCATTTGGCTTTGGTGTCGTAATATTTAATATGGATATGTATAGAAATATCTTATATTTAAAAAGTGAACATACAGTGGCGTCATTATATATCAACAAACTATATTTAGGGCTATAGATGTAAATAATACAGCTTTACAATCAACTGACACGACACCCCAAGATAAAGAATTGAAAAATAGCTTGCAAGCTTGCTAGTAATGGTTGATACCCAATTCTCAAGGAATCGGATACTGTCCTGAGATATAAAGTCTCCTTATATTTAGGCTTCTAAACAATATCTTACCTAAATTTAATTATTATTCCTTAAGCATCTCGTCATTTTATATTATGGCTGTCATTTGAATTAACAAAGGTCTATTGGTATCCGTGACGCCGGACTCTTATCAAATTGAGTACAATCCTCCCGTATCAGTACACACATAAAGTATCATTAAAGTAGTCAAACAAACTAACCTCAGAGTATCTAGAACCCCAAGTGAGGCATCGGTGTTTAGGATTTGCTGATTTTCCACCCCATCCTTTATATTCATATAACTCTGTGGAGACATATACACATCTAGATACTCTTTGATAAGATGACTCCAAAGGAATACTGCCACAAGTTACAACCTACAGAAAGGGGAAAAAAAATAAGTATAAAAATATACAATACAATAGAGTCATGCCAAGTTCTTCCCCTCCAGCCAACGCTATTGAAGTCTATAGTTCTCACTTATATCACTCCAGAACTATAACAATAAGGTGTCAGCTCAACAGTTAGGAGTTTGACCTTGTAATCTCAATGGAATAAGTTCAAATCCCTTTGGGGACTGTTGTAAAACAACCATTAGTGCCACTTTAACTAATAATAATTTCCAAAAGACAAAACTATATTGATAAGGAAACAGTGCCATATAAGGTGTTTAAAAGAAAGTGCCATATAAGACAGTAAAAGCTTGCAGTTTTTAGGGAGGAACAAAATGTATGGAACATGACCATATGACTCATAGGACAAACACGCATAGAATGCAGTATAGGACATAATGATCAACCCAAACAGACGAATCCCTTTTGAGTACTTCACAATGCTAATATAAAGAAATCAAATGAGAATTAAGAGTATGTGAGTACATCCTATTCAAGAAATAAGATAAAACATCTGCAGCACTAATGCCTTTGATCGAAAGCGTGTCCAGTGTTTGGTGTCCGTCACAACAAAAAATCATGTCATTGCATTCAATTAATTAATTTTCTTAAATAATTACAACTGTCATGTTCGATGTTCGTTTATGTGCTTCATTGACAAAAACAACTAAGAACGTAATTCAAAAATGTCTAGCAAAGGATTTTTTTCCTGCAACATGCTACTTAAATGGCCACATGAAAATATTAGGTGTGAAGAGTAATTCAAAAATGATTACATAAATGCCATTCAATTCTACAGCAATGTGAACTTCCCCAAAATATCACAAAACAACAGAACCCATAAAGCCAATGTTAATAACTTAATTTGTAAAACAATTTTTTTCACATGGCATGCATTTCTGGTACCACAACAACCAAGCCTTATCCCGCTAAATGCGGTCGGCTACATGGACCAACTTTCGTCATAATGTTCTATCCAGATCATTAATCTCTATATCTTTCTAAATAACTTCTCTTATAGTTTTTCTAAGTTTTCCTCTACTTCTATTTGACTCCTCTCCACCTGATCTACTCTCCTAATCAAAGAATCTTCAGATCTTTTCTTATGACATGGCATGCATTTTTGGTAACAAAGCAAAAAGCTTCCTAATTATAACATTCTTAGAGAAGCAAATATCTGATCCTTATTTAGTTAAATTGACCACATAAATGCACATCAAACAACATTATCATTCCTTAACATCATCTACACGCCTAATTCAAGTAGTCACCATAATCACCCCTTTAAGTGGAATAAGAAAAACATTGCCCCCTTTCAAGTCATGATTTTTGTAATACCAATAATAGAGCAAATCTATACATTATAAACATCATTTACTGGCTATGCTTTTTTACCAAAAGCAAAATTCAGTAGCTTAAATACTGATATTGGACATTCCAGCAACCCCTACATAGATAGAGCCATCCATGTATTGGTCAACTACAAACGAAAAGTCTCAATCAAACATCAAGACAAATTCATTCCCCATCATATATTAGTATCAAACCCATACCAAGAAAATCTCATACCTAACAACAAATTAATAAATTATTTGAATATAATAAACAAACCAACCTCTCCACACACACGCTCCAAGAATAGAAAGTGTGACCAAAATTAAACATAAACAATGTGAACATTAAAAAATAAGATACCAAAGATTAATAAATTATTTTATCAAAATTATGATGATTCTGCAAAAGAGAATTACCCCAGTAACCTTAACATACTGTCCATCAGTGGCACCTCTAAGTTCAGCATCAGGGTACCTTTTAACAAACCCTAAAAGTCCTTTTCTTCCCCAAACACAATTCCAAGTAATCAAAACAACAACAGGCACAATAACCCCTCCAAGTGCAAACAAGATCACAGCCTTCTTCACAGCCACCATCAAAAACACACCAACAAGCAAACACATTGCAACCACCACCATAAAAATCCACACCACCGACCTCGAAACCCTAAACCCAACTTTCACTTCATCGCCCAAACTCGTCACCGCCGAACCATAAACCGCCTTCCCACCCCCAACCGAACCGGGTTGCTCCAGCTGACCCGACCGCCTACTCACATTAATCGGACCGGATCCCACTGGCCCCGACGTTATCAACCCAGTCGGCTGCAACGCTATCGGTCCAGAGCCAGTTGATTTCCTCGAAATATTACCCGAACCGCTATTCCTCCCAATTTGACCCGAACCGCTGTTCCTCCCAATTGGACCCGAGTTCGGCCTGGATCTCGCCTGGCCGCCACTGTTGTGGGTCGAGGAAGAAGATTTGGGATCCAATCCCGGAATATCAAGCATTTTACCAAGCTCACCGGATTTCTTCGGGTCACCGCCGGTGTACGGAACAGAACGCGACGACATTGTCGGTAACCGCTCCTTCGGCTGTTCGGGTCGACCCGAGACATAGAGTCCACTGCTTAACTGATGCGAAGGGATTCGAGTCCCCATTGAGAAAGCGAGAAGCTTTCAAAGAGTGCGAAACTCTTTTTCTTCTTCTTCTTCTTTTTTTTTTTTGGTAGTTACTGTTACACTGTTTTTGATGCGAGTGAGTGTGTGTGAGTGAGTGAAGGTAAGAAGCACTACTAAGTGGGAAGGTTCAACAGAATTATAGAAATGGGAATCAGTTTTCTGGAAATGACGTATATATCCCTGTTTTGACAAAGTGCTTGTAACACAATGTTGTGCTAGTTGGGGGTGAGATGGGTAAATCAAAATTTGTTGTTTCGCGTTTTTTTCTCTCCCACGCTTTGATTATTTTTACATTGTTACCCTTTTTATTAATGTATCTTTTTGTTTTCCTTTTTATTCTTTTTAAACAAACTTTATATCTTTTCTCTTGCTTTACTTTCTGGCTGCACCTTATCTCCTAAATACGGTAATGATTAATAATTTAATAACGTTGAATGTTGATGTTCCACACTCTTTATTTTGGATAGAAAATTGTGTTGCAGGAGTAAGACTCATGATTTTTTTTTCAAAATGCATATCTGAACTCTTGGCACCGGAATCTCCGATCGACAAAGAAGGAATTGGAATTGCTCTACCATCTAAATGATTTTTTTTTATTATTTGTCGCATTTTTTATTATCATTAGCTAAACGAGGAAAACTAGTAATCTAATCAATTAACTACCATCTATAAAGGAAAAGTTCAACTAACAAATTTGTTATTAGCATAACCAACTTGTAACTATTTTATATTCATTTTCCTTGAGTGTTATACCCCTACAAGTTGGAGGATAAATATCTATCATCCCTAAATTGGATAGTAACAAGTGGAATGGTTATGATAAGAGTGGTTTAGTGAAGAAATATTCAATATGATCTTTAGAGGAAACAAGCAAGAGTTTGAGGATGCTAACTTGGAGTTTTTCACGAATAAGATGGCAATCAATTTCCAAATGTTTAGTGCGCTTATGGAACACGGGATTCGCGTCAACGTGAAGTACACTAAGGTTGTCACAGTATATAACATGTAGCTTGGAGGAATTAGTATTGAGATCTTCAAGCAAATTCAAAAGCCATTGGAGCTCACATGTTGTTGTAGCTAATGTATGATATTCACCTTCTGAATATGATCTGAAAATAGTCAATTGCTTCTTTGTGAACAAAAAATGAGAGACTTGCCTAAGAAGAAGCATTGACCCGATATTGATCTTCGTTCTTAGTGAACAAGGAATGGTTTGCATTGGCTTGTGTAACCATTATGAATAAGTATTGAAGTGAGATTTTCATGCCATTTTCTGTTGGCTTGCTAATGGCCATATAATTTTTTTTGAGCTTGCACACTTAATTTTGCCTTGGAAGATTGATACCAAGAGGAATGAACATGTAAACTTCTTCTTGGAGATCACCATGAATAAAAGCATTGTTCACATCTAGTTGATGAATGAACTAATTGTTTATGGAACTAATTATACATATATGTCTAGAATAATATGTATGATGTTAAAAATGGTACAAGAAACATGCATAAGCGGAAAATGACAAAAATTAAAATCATATACAAATTAACTCTTCAGATAAAATGTATAAATTAGCTTGTATATAACAATACACATCAGAAAGATAATATTTGTTGAGGTAATCCTCCCATCTGCTCGTCCACAATCTTCAATGTGAACCATCTAACGATTATTCTACTTCTAACCTGTTCCTGAAAAAAATTTAAGAGGATTGGGGTGAGATTACTAACTCTCAGAAAGTTCCCCTATCTTATGGGTTCACTCGGTTCTACAAGTTGCATGCATTCAAAACGGATCCACCGTGGATCTAAGGTTTTCCCCCACAGTCGGGTACAAATACACATATGAGATAATATCGTCATTGGAAGTGCCATAATTAACCAATGAGATAACAATAAGCACACAAACAAAACACACAAGTATGCAGACCCGTACTGTGTACGAGGAATCCAGAAGCACGTTAATGCCTCAATCACCTTCGGTGAGTTACCCCTATACATCGTGTCAAGAGACTTGCACAAGACCACCGTACAATGAATCCGATGAAGACAATGTAATTGACGCCTACTTGGCTACACAACCTTATCCGTGACGATTTATTGCAATGACTTCCTATGTGGTGTCACTACCCCCATTAATCATATATGCAGGCGATTAACCAAATGCGAAAACACCTACATGTCAGTACAAGCCCATCGAGTAAAAGCATAATGACATTGCCTATGTTGTACCACTAGAGGTGAGTTAAACCGAAGCGATATTGCCTACATGACATTGCAACCCCATCATACCAAGAACACAAATGTTTTATCCATTGGAGGCTCACCATTAACAAGACCTTCATTAGTACACCACAATGATAGCTCAGGTGTGTACGACTTAGTAGCCAGGTCTGCTCCGATTCAAGCATACAATGAGTGGAACACAAGATTGGCCTAAACTGGATAACATGCCATGTTTCCCCAGTCAGTACTCTCATTAGCACACATGATTCTCCTAAACAGGGTGTCATGTCAGGTTTGCCCTATCAGTGCTCCTCATAAGTAAACATGATTCACCTAAACTGGATGACATGCAAGGTTTACCCTATTAGTACTCTCATTAGCACACATAATTTTCCTAAATTGAGTGTCATGCTAGGTTTGCCCTATCAGTACTTCACAACACAATAAAATCAGAAAATAAGGCATGTAAACATAACATATTAACATAATGCACTTCCTTTGCATACATACATACATACATACATACATACATACATACATACATACATACATACATACATACATACATACATACATGCATACATACATACATACATACATACATACATACATACATACATACATACATACATACATACATACATACATACATACATACATACATACATACATACATACATACATACATACATACATACATACATACATACATACATACATACAAGTAACATAAGTGATCATATCATACCATTAGGCATTCACTTATCATATTCCATAACTGAACTAAATGCATTATATTTAAACATATTCTTAAAGAGCATTAAAATACCTTTCCAACGCTTCTGACCGAGCTTCATTTCGAGTTGTAAAACTCAAGTTATGGTCGAAATAATAAAATATCATTTTTAATTAGTGAGCAATCGATTGCACCACTAGTGCAATCGATTGCACTGCTAAAAAGAAGAAAAAACACATTTTTCACAGTGAGAAATCGATTGCACCACTACAGAAATCGATTGCTTACTGAACCAAAGCCAAAAATGACATATTTCTTGCATAAAATCAATCCAAAGGTATTTTACTCATACCCTAAGTCTTCCCAAATGAAACCTAAGTAATTTTGACCGTAGAAACATGCAATTGACATTTTAAAACATAAATTCATGGATCAATCAAGCATGCAATTCATGTTCATCTCATAATAACTCCCAATTTTCAACAATTAGTCACACATGCAAGGATTCAATCCCAATCTAATCCCACGCATATAATTGTTCCCAATTTCCTACCTAAGTCTTATCTAATGGAACTCACCTTGCATCAAAGGAGGTTAAGACGATGATAAAAAATTTATTGAGTTTCATGCTTAGACAAAATTCCACTTCAAAGTCCATCAAATCTGTAGCTCTTTAATACCCACTTTCAGCATGAAATCCCAAACTTCAATCACGTTTATCTCCTTCAATACAGACATGCAAGCAACAAAATTTATATGCAAATTGAAGGAATTTTGGCAAGCTTTCCGAAAATTATAGGATCACCTAAATCGAAGTTACGAGCAAGAAGTTATTACCTGTTGTGCTCTATAATTTTTGTGATCAGATTACCATATGGAAAACATACTTCTTTTCTTACTTCCCCCCATGTATTCGATTACTTGTTTTTCCTAGTTCACCTTGATTTTGTTTTCTATTATCCATACAACTTCAACATCGAATCGGGTTATGAAACTAAAGTTTCTTTTTCTTGGGATGTATCCATAAATGAATGGATTTGGTATGAAGGGTGATGAGTTCTCTATAAGAGAGGATGCAACAGTCTTGTTATTGAACTTGTATCCTTTATCTTTATATTCAAGGATGATATCTTCATAATGAAGATCTAAAATTTTCCAAACTCTTCTACTAACAGAATTATCATATTCCTTTTTACTTCAGAGTGTACTATTTCATCAGTGAGGTTGAGATTTGAGAAGAACATATTAACTAATGATGGATAAACTTTTCTTTAGGGGATGTAGATAAAGGTGGATAGGTTAAACTCTTTAAATGTTTTAAAGAACTCACAATGTCTAAAGGCTTTTGAATCCCAGGTGTGAAACCTTAGAAGGGTTTGGTTGGAGAACTTTTAGTAAAATCTCACTTCTTGTTGCTTGATGGTGAATAAATTAGGAACAAGCTAGTTGAAAAGCTTAAATTTTTGGGAGCCATGATAATTTTGAGAAAATAATCTCACACTCACTAGATTTGAAAGAAAATATGCAATGCAAAGAAGTGAAGGATGAATACCTATTTATGGTGACCCTTCTAATGATTTTGACCGTGTAGTTCTGACAAGAAATTAATGGATATTTTGCTGATTGAAAATCAAAACAAAATCTTTCCAAATTGAGTGTGCCAATCAATTAGCTAAGAGCTCCAATCGATTGGTTTATCAAATATTTATGGATTTTGAACTTTCATCATCAATGTTGATAGTTGATTGCCTTGTATCACGGGTTTGGCTTGGATTTGATCTGAAGATATTTGCGCCAAGCTCTTCCAATCGATTTCCGTAATATACCAATTATTTTCATTCATGAGTCTTCTTGGTGCATTTTGGTCCTTGTGCTAATTTTATCACTTTTCTACACCTCTATTCAACCTTCGTTTGCACCTCCTTTCTATAAAACACTCAGAATCTTATCTTTTTTGTTAGTAAATAAAATTTATTGAGATGATCAAAATTAAAACCACTATTTTTAAAGGATTAATCGAATTTTCCGATCATTTAAACCTTAAAATAGTGTACTACCTCTAATTATTAAGAGGCTTAGATAAAACTTTACCTTTAATGGGAACACCAATCATATTATGGTATGTCCTCCTCTATGTATCGTTGGATGCGAGCGTTGGTAAAAACAACGAGATGGATAAATCCATTATAAATATGTACACTCAATGTACTATGAGGTTAACTGATCACTAAGGATCATAAATGTTGAGACACCCTCAACAACATTTTCTTTGACCATCATACATTCTTGGATCAAAGGCTTTAAATCATTGTATTCTTAAAAGTATACTACTTTTGCCTTGTAAATCTTGATTTAATGTAAGCTAAGACATTGTGCTGCAAAGCATACCTACAAAACACACTAAGCTTTCACATTTGATACTCAAATTTTCTCTGGTCCAGGATGATTAGTTTTTCCAAAAGCTTTAGGATTATTACTTTTAAAAAATTTCAATTTATCAAAATAAAATGACTCTAAATGGTTTGTTCTTTTGTAGTTTATGCATTTATAAACTGTACGATTCTTTTTCTCTATACTTTTAATAAGTTTTCTATCCTTTTTTAACCGTAGTCCATTTTTATTTACTGAAGATCTTTACCTTGATTGGATCAAGTTAAACTTTTCTTCCCCTTGAATAAACTTACCTAAGGTTTCATGTAACTCGTCTACTTCCTTTTTAAACGAGACACGAGTCTCACAAGATTCATTTTAGTTTCTAATTTTAGTTATTTCTAACTATTTATTGCTTTCTTCAAAAACCTTTAAATATTCCTTAAGGTCCGAGTTGCGTTATCTAATTTTATCATTTTATTAACCAACTCAAAAATAATTCTAAACAATTGTTTATAGGAAGGTTTAGTTACCTTAACGTTATCTTCCTCGTAGGATGCTCTCAAGCATACTTTATTTTTTCCGTCGAAAGAAGTTTCTTTTACGGTTCTCCCCGAGGTTGATTTTTCTCCTTATTTTCTTCTTTCAAAGATTTCTCTTGAATATACTTCTTCTTCATGATTTCTTACACATGAGATTCCCTCATTTAATGTCGAATCTTGTGAAAATTGTTCAACTATTGAGTATGTTCTTTCAAAGGAGACCATTGATGAAGTTGTTGATTCTTCAGTTTTTGTATCTTCATATTTAAGTAATTGAATTAGCTCATTCAAATTTTCAATAACTTTCTTCTTCTTGGATTTTTCATGAAAGTTGTGAAGGTTCCCCTTTTTCGATTTAAGGATTCGATTAGATTTACAATTCTTAGCTCTTAAATATTAGTTAGTGACAAACGTTATGTTCTGGTCTGGGCCGAGCAGGCCCAACACTTACATTAAGGCCGAGCAGGCCCAATCCCTTGCCCATGCCGAATAGGCTCAATCACTCCAGGCCCAATCCCTTGCCCAGGCCGAACAGGCCCAATCACTCCAGGCCCAATAATGCCTCTAGTAGCCATTATGAAGTCAACTCCATGTAAGACTACGTGGTCAAACCAACTGCGATGGATTTGGGCAACTCCCTTCGAAACCTACGCCATGCTCATCCAAAACGTGAAGTTACTTGCTGACTTAACCCTAACATAGTGGGTTCTGGAAATTTCGTAGCATGTGGGCCTCCAATTGGATTTGGCCCAATTAGGGAACCTTGGCCCAGCGTTGGGGGCTATAAATACCCATTTTCAATAGAAGGTCGGGTATTCATTCATTCTCTCATAAACCTTGTGCTTGCTCTCTCTCTAATTTCTTTCTCACTTTGGAATCAGAGTGTCTTGTAGGTACACCCCCTCCAATTCTTCAAGTCCATCGAAGATGACTGTGACGATCCACTCTGATCAGGTAAGATCACGTTCCAATACAATTTCCAATTTTTCTAAACTTTGAAAAATACTTAGGACTAGCATCTTCTTAGCCTCGTTTGTTCATCTCCTCTTGTTTGATACTTGGAGAAACTCCATAAATTATTTCAAGAGTATCCCACATTTCCTTGGCAGTTTTACACTGATGAATATAAAATAATGTAGTGTCATCTAGAGACATTTTAATAAAGCTTTTACTTTTGAAATCTATTTCAAATATTCTCTTTTCTTCTTTGGTCTAGAGGGAATCAAGTTTATCTATTACTTCGTAATTTACATGGTGAGTAGGAATAAATGGACAATTGATTAAAGTTTGCAACAATTAAAAATTAATGCTTAGAAGAAAAATTGTAAACCTATCTTTCCATAATTCCAATTTCATACTATTAAAAGGTGGAGTTGTTTTTAGAAAAGATCTCTTATTGGAAATCATCTTCCTCTTGAGGCAATTAGTCTTTAAAAAAGAGTTAGATATGATGCTACTTTTTGAGCATGTGACTTCACACACAAGAAATTGGGGGGGGGGGTGAATGGCGTGTTTCAGAAAACTTGAGTTTGAAAAAAAATTTAGGAACAAAATTAGAGTTTGAAAACATTTTAGAAACGTTTTTGAATTAATGCACCAAAAAATAATATTTAGTGCTAAATAAACTTAAGAGTTTTTAGTAGGTTGAACTCTCGAACCCACTTTTACAAGGAAAATGAAGCTTCTAGCTAACTTCCAACCGAATGATGAACATAGAGAGAAGCTAAAAGTCATCCTTCGGAATAATGGATCATAGCGGTAAGTCTTCTTTCCATAAAAAACTTGAAGCGGTTAGTGTTAGAACAAGATTTGTTCTGATCAATATTCTTAGCTTTGATGATAACAAGGATATGAATTTTGTGTGAGATAATGTGGTACTCTAATACATTGCAATTTCCTTTTCAGGAAATATATAAAGAGTATGCACAAATCAGTGCTCAGAAGCTTTGTCTCAGAAGGTTCAGTATGCAACATCAGAACATGGTCTGGCAAGACATCAGAAGATGGTCAAGGCAGAATCAGAACATGGGTCTATGGAAGCATCAGAAGAACTTGAGATCAGAAGCAGAAGCACTGAAGTTCTCATGGTATCACGCTCAGAAGCACTTCAAGGTCAGAAGACAAGAAGATGCTATGCACCAAGCTGTTTGACTCTGATGATATTCAAACGTTGTATACACAAACATCAGATCAGAAGAAAGTACAGGTGGCAGGCTACGCTGACTGACAAAAGGAACGTTGGAAGCTATTAAAGGCAATGCCAGTAGACACAGCGTGAACAAGGCTCGAGGTAGTTGACAAAAGCGTGAAACATTAAATGCAATGCTGTACGGAACACGCAAAGCATTAAATGCTCCCAACGGTCATCTTCTCAAGTGCCTATAAGTATGAAGTTCTGATGAGAAGCAAGGCTACCAATTCTACACCTATTCTGTGAATATTAACTTGCTGAAACGCTGTTCAAACTCAAAGCTCAGAAACTTCATCTTCATCAAAGCTCACTACATTGCTGTTGTAATATATTAGTGAGATTAAGCTTAAACGTTAAGAGAAATATCACTGTTGTGATTATAGCTTTTCAGAAGCATTGTAATACTCTTAGAATTGATTACATTAATTTGTAAGTAACTAGAGTGATCAAGTGTTGATCAGGATACTCTAGGAAGTCTTAGCTTGTGTCTAAGCAGTTGTATTTAGAGTGATCACGTGGTGGTCAGGATACTCTAAGAAAGTCTTAGCTTGTGTCTAAGCATTTGTTCCTAGAGTGATTAGGTTGTGATCAGGATACTCTAGAAGACTTAGTCGTGGGCTAAGTGGAAAACCATTGTAATCTGTTGCGATTAGTGGATTAAATCCTCAGGTGAGGTAAATCACTCTGTGGGGGTGGACTGGAGTAGTTTAGTTAACAACGAACTAGGATAAAAATAACTGTGCAATTTGTTTTTATCGTTCAAGTTTTTAGACTACACTTATTCAAACCCTCCCCCCCTTTCTAAGTGTTGTTCTATCCTTCAATTGGCATCAGAGCGCCGGTTCTAAGGTGCAAGCACTTAACCGTGTTTAGAAAAGATTCAGGAAGAGAAAAACGCTTCAGTAAAAGATGGTTGGTCAAATTCCAACAGATCCACCTGCATCTACATCTGGCTCTACTGAGCAATACAATGGTAACAATGGTTATACTAGACCACCAGTATTTGATGGTGAAAAATTTGAATACTGGAAAGATAAACTGGAAAGTTACTTTCTTGGTCTAGATGGTGAACTATGGGATCTTCTGATGGATGGTTACAAACATCCAGTGAAAGCTAGTGGCGTAAGGCTTACCAGGCAAGAAATGGATGATGATCAGAAGAAGCTTTTCAAGAATCATCATAAATGTAGGACTGTTTTGCTGAATGCTATCTCTCATGCTGAGTATGAGAATATATCTAACAGGGAAACTGCCTATGATATATATGAGTCATTGAAAATGACCCATGAGGGAAATGCTCAAGTCAAAGAGACCAAAGATCTTGCTCTAATCCAGAAATATGAAGCCTTCAAGATGGAGGATGATGAAGATATTGAGAAGATGTTCTCAAGATTTCAAACTCTAACTGCTGGATTGAGAGTTCTGGATAAAGGCTACACCATGGCTGATCATGTAAAGAAGATCATCAGAAGCTTACCCAGAAGATGGGGTCCAATGGTGACTGCATTCAAGATTGCCAAGAATTTGAATGAAGTTTCTTTGGAAGAGCTTATCAGTGCCTTGAGAAGCCATGAAATAGAGCTGGATGCAAAAGAGCCTCAGAAGAAAGGTAAGTCTATTGCATTAAAATCTAATGTTAAAAAATGCACTAACGCTTTTCAGGCTAGAGAAGAAGATCCTGAAGAATCAGAATCTGAAGAAGAAAATGAACTGTCCATGATCTCCAGAAGGGTAAACCAACTCTGGAAGAGCAAGCAAAGGAAGTTCAGAGGCTTCAGAAGTTCAAAGAGATTTGAACATGGAGAATCTTCTGGTGACAGAAGATCTGACAAGAAGAAGGCTGTCTGCTATGAGTGCAATGAGCCTGGACATTACAAGAACGAGTGTCCAAAACTTCAGAAGGAGAACCCCAAAAAGAAGTTTCATAAGAAGAAAGGTCTTATGGCAACATGGGATGATTCTAAATCAGAATCAGAATCAGACTCTGAAGGAGAACAAGCCAACTTCGCGCTGATGGCTACAGAAGATGATGGATCAGAATCTACATCAGAATCAGATTCTGAAGAGATATCCTTGGCGGCAAAGAGGACAAAAAGCAAAATGTCATGGTACCTGGACTCTGGGTGCTCGCGACACATGACGGGAAGAAGGTCTACATTCCAAGACCTGGTGCTTAAACCAGGTGGAGAAGTCAAGTTTGGAGGAGATCAGAAAGGCAAAATCATTGGCTCTGGAACCATAAGTCTTGGTAACTCTCCTTCCATAACTAATGTACTTCTTGTTGAAGGATTAACGCATAACTTATTGTCCATAAGTCAATTAAGTGACAATGGTTATGATATAATCTTCAATCAAAAGTCTTGCAAGGCTGTAAGTCAGAAGGATGGCTCAATCCTATTTACAGGCAAGAGAAAGAACAACGTTTATAAGACAGATCTTCAGGATCTTAAGAATCAGAAGGTGACTTGTCTTATGTCTGTTTCTGAAGAGCAATGGGTATGGCACAGAAGATTAGGACATGCTAGTTTGAGAAAGATTTCTCAGATTAACAAACTAAATCTTGTCAGAGGACTCCCTAATCTGAAATACAAATCAGATGCTCTTTGTGAAGCATGTCAGAAGGGCAAGTTCTCCAGATCTGCATTCAAGTCTAAAAATGTTGTTTCTTCCTCAAGGCCGTTAGAACTCTTGCACATTGATCTTTGGCCCAGTCAAAATAGCATTTGTCAGAGGGAAGAAATATGGATTAGTCATCGTTGATGATTATAGCCGCTGGACATGGGTAAAGTTCTTAAAACACAAGGATGAGTCTCATTCAGTGTTCTTTGAATTCTGCACTCAGATCCAATCTGAGAAAGAGTGTAAAATCATAAAGGTCAGAAGTGATCATGGTGGCGAATTTGAGAACAGATTCTTTGAGGAGTTCTTCAAAGAAAATGGTATTGCCCATGATTTCTCTTGTCCTAGAACTCCACAGCAAAATGGAGTTGTAGAGCGAAAGAATAGGACTCTACAAGAAATGGCCAGAACCATGATCAATGAAACTAATATGGCTAAGCATTTCTGGGCAGAAGCAATGAACAGTGCATGCTATATTCAGAATAGAATCTCTATAAGACCTATTCTAAATAAGACTCCTTATGAATTGTGGAAGAACAGAAAGCCCAACATTTCATATTTCCATCCTTTTGGATGTGTATGTTTTATTCTGAATACTAAAGATCATCTTGGTAAGTTTGATTCTAAAGCACAAAAGTGTTTCCTTCTTGGATATTCTGAACGCTCTAAAGGCTACAGAGTATACAATACTGAAACATTGATTGTAGAAGAATCAATCAATATCAGGTTTGATGATAAGCTTGGTCTTGAAAAACCAAAGCAGTTTGAGAATTTTGCAGATTTTGATATTGATATATCAGAAGCAGTAGAACCAAGAAGCAATACTGCAGAAGCTGGCAGTCTCAGAAGCAACGGATCAGAAGATCAAGTTGCTGCATCTTTAGAGAATCTCAGGATTTATGAAGAGCCAACAGTCAGAAGATCACCTAGACTTGCTTCAGCTCATTCAGAAGATGTGATCCTTGGGAAGAAAGATGATCCCATCAGAACAAGGGCATTCCTTAAGAACAATGCAGAATGTCAATTAGGTCTTGTTTCTTTGATCGAGCCAACTTCTGTTGACCAAGCTCTAGAAGATCCCGACTGGATAATTGCCATGCAAGAAGAACTAAATCAGTTTACAAGGAATGACGTATGGGACTTGGTTCCTAGACCAAAAGGATTTAACATCATCGGCACTAAGTGGGTGTTCAGAAACAAGTTAAGCGAGAAGGGAGAAGTGGTAAGAAACAAAGCCAGACTGGTTGCTCAAGGTTATAGTCAGCAAGAAGGGATTGACTACACAGAAACCTTTGCACCAGTGGCCAGGTTAGAATCTATTCGTCTATTAATTTCTTTTGCCACTCAACACAACATCACTCTTTATCAGATGGATGTTAAGAGTGCCTTCTTAAATGGTTATATAGATGAAGAAGTTTATGTCCATCAACCTCCTGGTTTTGAAGACTCCAAGTCTCCAAATCATGTTTTTAAATTAAAGAAATCATTATACGGATTGAAGCAAGCTCCGAGAGCTTGGTATGAACGTTTAAGTTCCTTCCTTCTGGAAAATGGTTTCACTAGAGGAAAAGTGGACACTACTCTCTTTTGTAAAACCTTTAAAAAGGATATTTTAATATGTCAAATATATGTTGATGATATCATCTTTGGAACATCTAATGCTACACTTGGAAAGGAGTTTGCTGAGTCTATGCAGGCTGAATTTGAAATGAGCATGATGGGAGAACTCAAGTATTTCCTTGGAATTCAAATCAACCAAACTTCTGATGGAACTTATGTTCATCAAACGAAGTATGTGAAAGAACTTCTGAAGAAGTTTAATCTTTCTGAAAGCAAAGAAGCCAAAACTCCTATGCATCCAACATGTGTCCTAGGTAAGGATGAGGTAAGTAAGAAGGTAGATCAGAAGTTGTACAGAGGTATGATTGGATCTCTTCTATACCTAACTGCTTCTAGACCTGACATTCTCTTCAGTGTTTGTTTGTGTGCTAGATTCCAATCAGATCCGAGAGAATCTCATTTAACTGCGGTTAAGAGAATTCTGAGGTATCTGAAAGGTACTACTAATGTTGGTTTAGTTTACAGAAGATCCAAAGATTACAACTTAGTAGGATTCTGTGATGCTGACTATGCTGGAGATAGAATTGAAAGGAAGAGTACTTCTGGAAGTTGTCAATTTCTTGGAAGTCACCTAATCTCCTGGTACAGCAAGAAGCAAGCTACAATTGCCCTCTCAACAACAGAAGCAGAAGATGTTGCTGCTGCTGGTTGTAGCACACAAATGCTCTGGATGAGAAGTCAACTAGAAGATTATCAGATATATGAGAGTAACATTCCTATTTTCTGTGATAATACTTCTGCTATATGTTTATCTAAGAATCCTATTTTACATTCAAAAGCTAAACATATTGAGATTAAACATCATTTCATAAGGGACTATGTTCAGAAGGGTGTTATATCTTTAAACTTTGTGGATACAGACCATCAATGGGCTGATATCTTTACAAAACCCCTTGCTGAAGATAGGTTTAAGTTCATTCTGAAGAATATCAGTATGGATTTATGCCCAGAATGAGAAGATCTTATGTATGAGTATCTTCTGAAATAAGATTGGATTAGTCTTTTATAAGAAGTTCTGATTGTAATCAATTAGAAGTAGTGATTCTGTTATTACTAACGTTTCATTGTCTAAGTTGACTCAGAATCTCTTTAAAAGTAAAACAGCTGTAACTGGCTATCCAGATGGTAAACACGTGTTCACTATTTCTGGACAAGCGTGCGTGCAGTTGAGGGGACGCCTACTTAGGAAACTGTGCTAATCACTTCTTTTGTCATTATTATCTCTCCTCACGTCACATAACATTAAATGCTATCCATCATTTCAGTTTATTTTTTCTTTTGTATTCTTCAAACGTTTCTTTTTCCCTCTTATATTTTTACTCTCTTGCATTCAGTTTCTTTCTCTCTCTCTCTCTCTCTCTCTCTCTCTCTCTCTTTGCATTCATATCATAAACCCTAGCGGTTTTCACTATCTGCACTTCATCATGAATCCTTCTTCAAGTTCTTCAAATCAAGAATCTGATCGTAAACAAAAGAGAAAGGCAACTGATGAACCAGAAAACAAACCAAAGAAAGTAAGGATCACCTACGATCCTCTCAAAGTGAACCCGTTTGAAGCTATGATGTCAGGAAACTATTCTAGACGTGTGTTTAAACCTCTTGATGGTATCCCTCAATCACCTTCCTCTTCACAAACATCCACCACCTCTTCCTCATCATTCATCTCTCTAGAACCACCATCTTCACCATCTGATATCCCTTCTCCTTCAACCCATCCCACAAATATCTTCTCATCTCTCTCACACCCTTTTCCCACCAGAACACCTAACCCCTACAGCTTTGTGTTTCCTGACTCCAGATTCACTATCAACCCTCCAACACCTACCACTCAATCTTTTCTAGAGCTTTTACATTCTGATGTAAATAGCTGGTTGGAGATTCTGGGTGCTGCTCATCTTAACCATCTGGATGAGTATGCTACATGAAACCTCTGGGATGCCTTTCGTCAAGATTTTCTGGTTAGGGCTACGGATATTCAGAGAAGGATCATGACTGAAGCACCTGGTGTTCGTGGTCTTCGTTTGGAAGTTGGTGAAAGCAGCTATCACCATCTCATCAGGAACAGAAGAGTTCTTGAAGAGAGGATACCTGCAGATGAGATGGAAGAAGAGAATCACTGTAGAGACATAGTGGTTTGGAGACCATGGTATCCAGTGCTGACTGGAGATTTCCAGTGGTTGTTCAATTGGTTCAGAATGAACCCTTCTGAAAGCGCACCTCACATGGTCTTTCCAGAAGTGGTTTATCCTGCTGAAGTTGCTGGTCATACTCCTCCAACAAACCTAGCAGCTATTCTTCAGGCGTTGGAAGTTGGAGCTTCTGAGTTGCCTGAACCAGAATATGCTGAGGCTGCTCCTGAGTCAGACTCAGATGCTGAGATGGAAGATGCACAAGCAAGAGACCTTCCAGAAGATCGTCCTTTTGAGACCGCTGTCCCTGTTGGTAGAAGTTCTGGTGCCTCTTCGTCTGGTGCACCTTCAGTTCTGATGGAGACCTTGGAAGTTCTACATCAGAATCAGGCCATGCTGGCTTCTCGTTTGGGCATGCAAGAAGCAACCAGTGTTGAGTTTCGCTCCTTCATGGCAAGGCAAACTGCAAGCACTGACAGGATTCATGATGTTCTGGCGCGGATTTTGTCTAAACTAGGGTCTTAGTCTTTGGTCTTTGTAGTTTTTTCTTTCCTTGTTGCATCTGTTTGTTCTGCATCTTTTTGTGTACTTTTCTTTGTTCAAATCAATGAAAAAGTTTATCTCTGTTTCATTCTTTTTGTCTCTTATCTGAATCTTTTATATTCTTTTTGATGTTATGACAAAAAGGGGGAGAAAATATATGATAAATGATCTGATTAATATTATCAGTTATCGGGTAAAAAGGCCCCACATTACTAACAGAACTTGCAAAGTTCTATGCTTTAAGTTGTGTTGTTGCAGGAATTGAAGATTATCTTTGCAAGATCAACATAAGAAGCAACAAGATGAATCAAGTTCTTGGATTCTTGAAGCAAGCTGAGTGCTATGAAGCTTCAGAATCAGAAGCAAGAAGAAAGAATGTTCAGATATTCTGATGATAGAATATGATCTGAAACATTATGTTTATGTGTTCTGACACATACCATATGGCTCTGATACATATTATGTGTTCTGAAACATATTCTATGTTCTGACTCTTTCATGCTGACTTTTGTCGTTTAGTTTTGTTCTGTAACATTTCAGGATGTAGAGATGCTCTGATGATGCTCTGGTACATTCAACAATGTTCTGATACAATCGAGCATGAAGTGATGTAAGAAGAAATTCAAGCTCTGAAGTTGTCCCAATGGAAGCAAGAAATCAGAAGCTGTGAATGTTCTGAAGATCAAAGAAATTCAAGTTCTGAAGCTGCCCAATGGAAGCAGAAATCAGAAGCTGTGAATGTTCTGAAGATCAAAGAAATTCAAGTTCTGAAGCTGTCCGATGGAAGCAGAAGTCAGAAGCTGTGAATGTTCTGTGGATCTAAAGAAATTCAATGTTCTGAAGCTGTCCTATGGAAGCAGAAATCAGAAGTCATGAATGTTCTGTAGATCAAGCACTGTGAACGTCTCTACTGAAATACTCAGGGAAGTCTTTTATTATTAAAATTCTTCTAGTATTAATTTCAGGGGGAGATTATTCATCTCAGGGGGAGATTGTTAATCCCAGAGGGAGACATATTCACATGCTTATGTTATAGCTGTGTAATTGTCTTTATCTGTCTGCTCTTTCTGATCGCAAATTCATATATATGTTTTTGTCATCATCAAAAAGGGGGAGATTGTTAGAACAAGATTTGTTCTGATCAATATTCTTAGTTTTGATGATAACAAGGATATGAATTTTGTGTGAGATAATGTGGTACTCTAATACATTGCAATTTCCTTTTCAGGAAATATATAAAGAGTATGCACAAATCAGCGCTCAGAAGCTTTGTCTCAGAAGGTTCAGCATGCAACATCAGAACATGGTTTGGCAAGACATCAGAAGATGGTCAAGGCAGAATCAGAACATGGGTCTATGGAAGCATCAGAAGAACTTGAGATCAGAAGCAGAAGCACTGAAGTTCTCATGGTATCACGCTCAGAATCACTTCAAGGTCAGAAGACAAGAAGATGCTATGCACCAAGCTGTTTGACTCTGATGATATTCAAACGTTGTATACACAAACATCAGATCAGAAGAAAGTACAGGTGGCAGGCTACGCTGACTGACAAAAGGAACGTTGGAAGCTATTAAAGGCAACGTCAGTAGACACAGCGTGAACAAGGCTCGAGGTAGTTGACAAAAGCGTGAAACATTAAATGCAATGCTGTACGGAACACGCAAAGCATTAAATGCTCCCAACGGTCATCTTCTCAAGTGCCTATAAGTATGAAGTTCTGATGAGAAGCAAGGCTACCAATTCTACACCTATTCTGTGAATATTAACTTGCTGAAATGCTGTTCAAACTCAAAGCTCAGAAACTTCATCTTCATCAAAGCTCACTACATTGCTGTTGTAATATATTAGTGAGATTAAGTTTAAACATTAAGAGAAATATCACTGTTGTGATTATAGCTTTTCAGAAGCATTGTAATACTCTTAGAATTGATTACATTAATTTGTAAGTAACTAGAGTGATCAAGTGTTGATCAGGATACTCTAGGAAGTCTTAGCTTGTGTTTAAGCAGTTGTATTTAGAGTGATCACGTGGTGGTCAGGATACTCTAAGAAAGTCTTAGCTTGTGTCTAAGCATTTGTTCCTAGAGTGATCAGGTTGTGATCAGGATACTCTAGAAGACTTAGTCGTGGGCTAAGTGGAAAACCATTGTAATCTGTTGCGATTAGTGGATTAAATCCTCAGGTGAGGTAAATCACTTCGTGGGGGTGGACTGGAGTAGTTTAGTTAACAACGAACCAGGATAAAAATAACTGTGCAATTTGTTTTTATCGTTCAAGTTTTTAGACTACACTTATTCAAACCCCCCCCCCCCCCCCTTTCTAAGTGTTTTTCTATCCTTCAGTTAGTCTTCAAGCTCAAACCAAGATTTTAAACTGGCTAATATTGAACTTGAGTGATCTTTTAAAACTAGCTTCAGTTCTCGAGTGTAATACGGTGGGAGAACTGACTTTTTTAAATGCGCAGATAGCAAGAGTCGCCACCGACTTTTATTTTATCCAATTGGAAAGGATAAAAGAACAAGAAAGACCTTTAAAAGAGATTTTGAGTTCGGGGGGTAGGTTATACGAAAGGAAGGTGTAAGCACCCTTTGTATCCATGGTTATCCATGGACTCTTAATTGCTTAACTCACTTTTTGTTTGAATTGTTTGAAAAGTGTCGTGTGTGTTTAGAATTTTTTTTTTGAAAAGAGCTTTAACTTTGTAATGATTCTCGTATGAATGTATACAAAGTGTAGTCTTGGAAAATTGTTTTGAAAATGAGGTGTGAAAAGCATTTTGAATTTGTTTGAATTGAGCACGAAATTAATAACTACCTACCATAATTTTAATGTCTTCCTTGTTCTTTAAGTCTTTTGTCAAGGAAAGAGACTATCCATACTATTATTTAGCGGGAAGTCCTTTCATTGGATGTATTCGGGACATCGAGGGTCATCGTATAGTCATAGGACTATCCATACCATAAAGAGGGTAAGAAGTCTTACGCATCGGATGAGAATAGTCATAAAGGCAACAAATAAGGATACCTTAGCAATCGAAAGGGACTATCATCATTCAATCGAGGGACAAGATCATTTATATCGTAGGCGACAACGAAAGGACTATGATCTTTATGATGATTTTTGAATCGAAGGCAACAGGCTAAGGTATACCTACATCCGAGGGACTTGGCTATTTAATCGAAAGGCAGCATAAGAGAGATTACCTTAAAGGTGAGCGTGTGAACAAAAAGTGATTGATTAATTTACTCTTGAAAATTATGGTTATTCTAGGTTGATTTTAGTCTTGCCACACAATCCTATTAATTTCTAACAGTTATATCAGCGGAAAATTAAAGGTAGAAAATAAAGATTATACGCTATTACAAGGCTTCGGGGAGGGGATTACATAACCAAATGGGGAAGGTGGAAAATAAACCTACAACTATTACAAGGCTTTTGGGCAATTACAATAAAAATGGAAGAGAGGAGCGCGAAAATTAAATAAAACCTATAGCTATTACAAGGCTTTGGGGCAGTTACAATAAAGGTAACGGGAAATAAAATTACCTAATTACTATTACAAACCCAGAGCAGATACAAAAAATATGATGAAAATAAGCGAATGAAAATTTAAGGCGAGGAAGGAGGAAAAAAAGTTTAAGGTAAAAAATAATTAAATCGATTAAAACCTAAAGGGTTAGTAACCCTAATGATAAAAACCTAGACGGAAGTTAATGGGCAACACCTACCTAACATGCGTTTCTAGGGTTTTCTATGGTTTTTGAAGTTAAAGCTAAACCTAATTATAAACCTAAAATTAATTAATTATTGGTTAGAAACCTAATTAATTAAGTCAGTAAAAAAACCTAATCCTGATTAAATTAAAACTAAACCTAATTATTTAACCTAAAATTAATTATTAAATTATTTACTAATTTAAATCCTAAATTAATTAATCAAGAAAAGAATACCAAGTTTTGTTAAAAATATTAATTTTAGTTTTAATAAACAAAAATAAAATAAAAAACAATTTAAAATAATTAAGAAAAGAAGCAAATATGAAAAATAAATAAATAAAAAAAACTTAGCATAATTGATCAGGTGTGGCAAGGCTAAGGAGACCCATGGTGGAACTGCGCTTCCAGCAACCTTAGATCAGGCTGGAAGGGGAGATGAGGACGCACGGTAGCCAGATATGAGGCGAGAGTACTGGATCTCTGGACACCACAAAAAGCCATCCCGTGTTTTCCATTTGAATTGGACCAATGACGTCTCGCCACGACATTATCTTCTTTGTTGGTCCGTCGTCTTAGCCGTCGTCTTTACCCACGGTTTTGTTTTGTTGGCATAGCCCTGCCAAACACAAATAGCAAAATACGTAATAGAAACTCGAAGTAAAACCATGGATCAACTTGTTTTGATCCCTTGAGCATGATGGTGGCCATGGTTAGGCCTAATTTCGCCTTAAACGCAAAGCCCTAATTTGGAACCTTCACGACCTAACAATGGCAATTCACTATATACGAACCAAACCTCAAATTAAACATATCAGAAACATTCCATACATGATTATGAATCAAAATATGTAATCAAAACTAATTAATCATGAGTGAATGAATGAAAACGAATCTGAAAAATTTAAAGGCAAACCATGACTTAGAGAACGTGTTTCTTGATGCTTCAGGCCTTGGCTAGGATTGGAAAACGATCACTGATGCTCCAGGAAGGTGTTTGAATCTCCAAAACGCCTTGAATTAATCTCTAACTCCAAAAACGATTTTGATTTTTCCCTCAGAATTTTGAAGTGTGGCACGATTTCTTGAGGTTGTAGAAACGTATCCTCTAGGTCTACAAACCTTATGCATATATATGAGATTCAATTAGGTTAAAAAACTTGGGTTGAATCATATAAAATTCAAGATTGACATTTGATTGAAATTTGATTCTTAAATCTTTCCAAAATTGGTCCAATTTCAATCTTCTCTCACCAATCTTGTTTAGCACGAATTTGATTAAAAAATATAGCATTTGGATGATTAATTTTGATTGGAAATCAAAGCCAAATCAAATCCCTTCATATTTGTTCAAATATTTGACTTAAATTGTATTTTTAATGAATAAAAATTCAATAAAAAATAAAATAAAGATAAAAAATTCGTGGACTTGGACTTGGAGCCTCTTGATGACTTGAGGAACAAGTTTGGATCATAAAAGATTGGGCCCATTTGCAAGAAAATCCAATTTGGTCCTTATTTGCTTCATGCACTCTTTCAAAAAATTTCCAACTTCAACAAGGCATAACTCCTTCAATATTTATCATATGAAGTTGTTCTAGGACTTTCTGGAAAGCCCAAGATGTCCTCTACAAGCCACTTTCGAATCTTGTTTACATTTGGAGATTTTATCTTGATGATATTGACTTTGACAAAGAAAAAGCTTTTTATTGACTTTCAAAAAGACCTGTAATGTTTTGTTTCATATCTCCCAAATTAAGCATTTTTGGACTTGGTTTGGAAATTTCTGATGAACCATGTGAAAGTTATGGCTGGTCAAAGTTCAGTTGATTTTTAGTCAAAAAACCTTAATTTAGAAACTTTGAGTTTTGTTGATTTCTGAACTTTTCTTGATGAATCATGATCAACATTTGATCAAATGAAGGATGTTGACCAAAAAACTTGACTGTTGACCATAATTGACTTTTAGGTCAAACTAGTCGACTGTTGACCATTTGAACATTTGACTGAGCAAACTTGTGAACTAAAACTTGAAACTTGTTATGGAGGTAGCTTGAATCATAAGAGACCATATGAAATTCATTTGAGACCTTGATACATCCTCTTCCCTTAAGAAATTCAAAACCCTAGTTTGAGGATCCTTGATTAGGAGGAAGTGGGCATAGCCAATCCTTGAGATGTCTTAAGCTATTGACAGTTAGTTGAGCTTGAATTATTGAAATATAGAGGGCAAATTTTGGGGTACGATATCGAGTAAATCTCGGTGTTAAAACCAGGCTTATCTCTAATCTTACCAAGCTTTTCTCTAATTTTACCAAACTTTTAACACCAGGATAAGCATGAACGTGATGAACACTTTTACATGGGTTGAGC
Source organism: Vicia villosa (assembly GCF_029867415.1). Classification (NCBI taxonomy): domain Eukaryota; kingdom Viridiplantae; phylum Streptophyta; class Magnoliopsida; order Fabales; family Fabaceae; genus Vicia; species Vicia villosa. The sequence continues at coordinate 422,233 of NW_026705402.1, read as the reverse complement.
CTTTGAACCAGACTGGATGACTTAATAACCAAATCTCCAAAAATCAATCTCTATAGGAGTATAGCTTTAAACCAAAATAAATTAACGCCTTAATGGATGAATTGTTAAACTAAGTTAAAAATAAACTCCCTTGGTATACTTGCAAATCTACCCTTCCAGAAATATAAATGCCTCCTTGCAAAACGGCTTTCTCGAATGAGTTACAGAATTCTCATATTTTTTGATGTAAAAATATGTGAGGAGGGATCTATATTTATAGGCTAAAGGTTTTCACAAAAATAAAAGTGTTTTAAGGGAAATTTATGACTTTCCAATCGGTTGACAATATGCTCCAATCGATTGGTAGCCTTCAAATTATCCGATTATTGAGTTAAAACTAGTAAGTAAAGATATATAGTTGTTACTTATCATTAAGATGTTGTCCTAATCGCTTAGGATGCATTTTTGAACTCTGTAAATCGATTGAGATAAGGTGTCAATCGATAAGCACATGCAAACTTTTGCCTAGAGCTATTTTGACAGCTCCTAACTCATATGGCATGTCTTCAAGGTATTTTTGAAAGTGCTTTCTTGAGAAAAATCAGTTTGAAAAAATGTTTTAGTGTGTGTGTGTGATTATCCGGATACTTTACGAGAAAGGCCTAATGCAATTACAACATATATATTCACTCAGACACATTTAGGCATACTTTCACATTCTTCAAGTCTTGTTAGATACTTCACTCTTGTAGACACTTGCTTTGAAGAGCTTTAATTTAAGATAAGGCTTAAGTTATATTTCTTTTAGGTTACATCATTAGATAATCTAACTTATCAAGCTCTATTTATTAGAAAAGTGTCATGGATAAAAGCTTAGAACAAATGTTGTTTTGATAATTTTGACTGATATAGTAAATACTCCTATCTTCCAACATTTAAAATGTGTTGGTAGTTTCTCTTTACTCTCCCATTTTATTGAGGACTTAGGAACAATATTGTATTGGTTTTCAATCATGGTAATAAAATTTTGAACCTATATTACAACTTCATCTTTGGTTTTAAAGAGTAAGATCCATATGAGTCTATTAAAATAATATTCAAGTATATATATATATATATATATATATATATATATATATATATATATATATATATATATATATATATATATATATATATATATATATATATATATATATGTGTGTGTGTGTGTGTGTGTGACATTTGTCACTTTGCAAAACAAAGAAAACTTTATTTCTCAATGAGTGATTCTCATGCCTCCACTAAATTTGAACTTCTTCATTTTGGCATTTAAAGCTCAATTGCAACCCCATCAATTCATGGCTATATATATATATACTATCATTTGTTATTGAGGGGTACAATTTGGACAAATTAGATAAAGTCCTAATTTGAAATGTCAAATAGAGTTGTAAGGAATTATACTAAGAAAGAGAAAGCTATGCATGGTGTTTACATGTTTATGTGGAAAAGGAACTAGAGAGGTATGCGGAAGTCGAGTAGTGGAAGTGGTAGGTCTAGATTTCATCATTAACATTTACAAACAATTCAATTGATTTGACAAACCAATCATCTTCATGAACTTTATATCCTGCAAGTAACAATGATCACGAGTGAATTTGACTACTAAGTGTAGATATTCACATAGCTTGAATACATAAATCAAATTAAGAGTGAATTTTGAGAATAAAGAACATTAGTGATGTAATGAGAAGAGGAAATCTGAACATTACTTGCATAGGTGAATTGAGCTGAATTATCATTTGGCAATGTGACACTAATTGTCCTAATTCTATAAAATGACTAAAAAATATGTAAAGTGGAACAAATATGATTGTTGGCTCTAAAGTCAATGAGCCAATAATTGGAAGGAATATTGTTACTTGATGAACAAGAAAAGATAGATGGATTGAAATTACTTGTGTTGGAAGGTTCTAATTCATTTGGTAAATGACCAATATGAATCTGAGAAGATGATGTGACTTGATTAGAACTTGAACCAATAACATTTGTTGTCGAGGGAATCATGCGAGCTTGCTGCAACAAACTCACAAGCTGATCATACTTGTCTTGAGATATGACAAATTCATGGTCATCAGAAGGTCATTAAAATGAGGTAGATCATTTGTTGAGTTGCAAGCTTCATGAACAGAACTAACACTAGCAACTGCAGCTGATTTATTCACTGGAGGATGACCATGTTTCTGGTAACAAAATTTGATGGTATGACCATGTCTATTGCAATGTGTGTAATACCTTGAGTTGTTCTTGCCAAAAGAAACTCTACCTCAACCATATGCTTTCTTGGCATCATAAGCATTTGCCGACAAGATGGAATCATCAACTACAAGTGTAATAGTCATGTTGATTTCCTCTTGAGAAACCAAAGAATATATTCTGTTAATAGATGGAAATGAATCCAATAACAAGACCTGTATTTTGACTACTAAAAAAATTTCATTAAGACCAATTAGAAACTGAAGTGCCTGATCTTCAAGAACAAATTTTAGAGCTAAACGCATAGCTTCACATCTGCATTGATGAAAACATATACAGGTAGGAATTGGTCGATGAACATTGAGTTCTTCCAAAAGAGTTTTCATCTCTATGAAATACTCCAAAACAAATCTAGCACCTTGCTTAGGGGTCAATTTTAGAAAACTTTTCTTTCAAATCTTCCCACACATCAACAGAATTTTCATGATACATAATAGTTTGTGCAATAGAATCTGATACAGAATTAATAAGCCAAGAGTGTATCAGATGATTACACCTCTCCTAAGCTGCATAGTTGAGATCTTCAGGATCCGGTGATTGTATGGATCGATCAATGATAGGCAATTTGTGCTTCACACCAAGTGTGCATCGCATTGACCAACTCCATCCAGCATAGTAAGCATTATCAAACTTTGGTGTAACTGTAATTGAATTTGGTCCATCACTTGGATATACATGGTAAACCGAATCAGCTTGAACTAGAGCTTGTGGAGCGATTCTTGGTGGCATTGATGAATCTTGAGGAAGAATCAAAAGGTAGTGACTAGAAAAGAAAGTTGCAGAAAGAACGATGCAAGGAGAAAATGGAAGTGATCAAAGAGAATTCACAACAGAAAAGAGAACAATGAATATTCTAAGGAGAAAAGAGCTCTTCATGAGGCTCTAAATATCATATCATGAACAAAGCTAATTGCTTTCTAAAGCTTCAAATGAGAATTACAAATGATACTTATAGAGAATAAGTGGAGTATGGTAATGAGCTAGTGCAGCTATACACAATTACAAACTACAACAAATTCGTAACTAACATTAACTAAAAGAGGAAAACTTACAATCTAATTAACTAACTATCATGCTATAAAAGGAAAGTTCAACTAACTAGTTAGTTATTGGCATAACTAGCGCTGCCGCCGACGAATCGGAAGTTTGTGATTGCAAGGGGGAGGCTTCTAGTTTCACAAAGGCGTATGCAATTAAGGACGTGGCATCAGCCAAGGATGCTGCAGCGGTCAACCGAGTCAAACCGGAAATCTGGAGTACGGAGGATCGACTACGGCTTGAGAGCTTAATTGAGACCATCACTAATCTCTTACAGGTTCTTAATTTCGATTCCGAATTTTTTAAATCTGTTTCTTGATCTAATTTTTGTTATCCAATTGGAATAAGTATGATGCTATCAACAATCTGTATTGAGCTGTGATGCTTCTGAAAATGTGGCAATTTCTGGCAAGGATAGTTGCACTGCTATGGTTTTTAGAGCAGGCTATAAAAGAATAAGAAGAAAATATTGTCCAACAATAGGAGTATGTGCTAGTTAAGATCTTTAACTATTTTTAAGCTATCATATAAATAATTCTGGTTTAGATGGGTATACTTTTAACTCAACTAAATTAATTGATAATATGTTAGTTTATAGCTCTACTGTTAAGTGTATGATACACTGATGTATGCACTTCATTTTCAATAAATGAGTATTATATTATTTTTATTATGGTTCACACAAAATAATTGATACGACTTTATCGATGTGCTAACTAATAAAAGCCTCCATAAATAGTTCAAGTAATGTGTCCACTATTACCATTGGACATTAATATTTCATCATGATATATGGCCACCTTATGGGTTTGGATTGGCTACCTTTCACTTTTGGTACCTTTAGTGTAAAATGGTTAAAAATAAATGAATAAAATAGGCTATTTAAGTGTGAGAAAATGGTTGGTTAGAGAGAGATAGAGACAAAGGTAACAAAGGCATGCTTATTCAAAGATAGCAAATCCATTCCCCTAACTTATGAGCTTTAAATCTGCAGAGTCAGAGATTACACGGAACTGATTTCTTTAAAATTAGATATTTCTTAATGAGATGTTCATACTATACATTGGTTGATTTTGAGTTATATCAATGAGAGGGTTCAATGAATTGTAAATTGGTTGAGGGTTAACCATTGTTTTGCTTTTTTTTAGTTAAACTCAGACATCATTACTACTACTTCCAGGTCTTCTTCGTTGTGGTAAGAGTTGCAGGCTTACATTGACCAACTATATGAAAATTGACATTAAGGGTGTGTTAAATTGACATTAAGGGTGTGTTTGGTAGAGTAGAGGTAGGTAAGAGAGAAATAGGTGAGAGAGAACACTAGATGTGTTTTAGTAGGTGTCTTTGCACATTCAGTATGTTTTTGTCAATTTTTGACTAAAAAGGGGAAGTATAGAAATAGCAGCAGTAGTAGTTTTGTTTTATGATAGGAGTAGTAGGATTTTTATGTAATAGGAGTAGTAGTACGTAGTAGCAAAGTTTTTAGAAGGGTCTAGTTTTGGTTACTTGTTAAATGCAACCATTTAGGAGGAGCATTGTTGATGGTGTTGCTGCTACTGTTAGCGCTTCTGCTGTTGTGTAAAGGATGCTCTACCAAATTGTTTTAACATCCTGAAAGTTGAGGACTATGAAAAACTTTGACTACTGTGCTTGGTGTTATGACTGCTGCTTCTTCTGCATGTTCTTCTAATAAGGAGAACTTGGATAGTTCAAGTCTGCGTTCATGCTGATTTTCTTGTGCTTCATGAAAAGTTTATTCTTCCACTTGTGGGGGATAATTGTCTCCTCAATATATAACAAGAACTGGAGATGTGTTTTAGGGAGAGTTTGAAGATAGATCTGAAACAGCATGGTATCCTTGTCGTTGTCTCTGGAATTTTGTACAAGCTATTAAGCTGTGTTAAAGAAAATACTTTACAAGCTTTTAAGTTGTGTTAATAATGATGTAATTATATGATTACATAATTTACAAAGTTTACAGGTTTATCATGAAAGCTTGTGTTGCTTTGATTGTGGTTTTATTCCTATCTCCAAGTTTAATTGTGCTTTGGTTGTTTTAGCCAAAATTTGCCAAAGGGGGGATTGTTAATTCCATGATTTTGGGTTGACAACAATTTTGCTAAAACATAGTTCTTAATAGATGATGAGCAAGATGTCGTCACATCTTGACTAATACTAATACAACAGAATTTGAGCTTATATAGAAAAAAATGTTCTAACAGATGTCATGACATCCTGAACCAGAACATCAGTACATGCTATTTTAAATCTTGACAAATTTGATTTGTTTTTGTGATTTCTTCTAAGATAAATCTCAATAATATTCACAGGTCAAGAAGATTTAAATCTGGAACTTTAGAATCAAATCACATCAAAATTAAAGTTTCTAATATTGGTTGATTGAACTAATTAGGAAACTTAAAAATTTGTTCCAAGATACAAAAAGGGGGGCTCTATAGATTTGGTGCATTCTCTAGCGTATGGATTAAGTAAAGATTAGGGCAAAGGTTGTGAAGCCCATGGACTGCCTGAAGACTATTTAAGGAAGAATCCTAACCTAATGGAAAGGAATATGAAAAATTAAAAATTTGGGGAAGTCTTAGGTCTGCTGTTTTGAGAGTCTCTTGTGCCTCAATTCTCCCATGTATCTTTTGATATTGTGTGACAGACTGTGTTGATTGACTGTTTGTCGAGCTATGTGTTCTCACTCAAAAGCCTTTAGGTGATAAGTTGAGTATTATTCTCACTCTTAAGCTTTTAAGCATAGATTTGAGTATTGTTCTTTATCAAAGCTTTTAAGCAAGATCTAGTATTTGTTCTTGGTTAAGGAGTGTCTTAACTAAGTTCTTTGTTCTTAATCAATGGGTGTCTTGATTAAGTTGTTTTTCTTAGCTGAGGCTGTAAAGCAAGACTAAGTATATTTCACTGGAAGTGTAGTCTTCCCTTGTCACAAGGTTGTGACTTGATTTTTGAAGTGTGATCTTTAGTTAGGTGAAAGGCCGTTGATACAACAACTGAGACTGGGACTGTTAGACATTGATGTGGTGATTGGAAGTGAGATGTGATTTCTCATATCTAGGAAGGTCATGGGTAGAAGTAGCATAAGGTAGTGATTAGGATGGAAAGTTGTAAGCATGAGACTTGTTTAGACTTTAAACTAATACTATACTGGACTTCCTTCCTGGCTTAGTAGCCCCCATATTAGGTGAAGTTGCACTGAACTGGATTAACAATTCATCTGTGTTATTTACCATTTTGCATTTGTTTTCTGCATATGTTTTTGGTTGGTAAATGTGTGGTCTGTCAACAAATGATGTCAAAACATCTTTTCTGACATTGATATTTGAGTTGGGATTTTAATTTCAACTTGTGATTTGTGAAGGTTGTCATTATGTGATCTATGTGTGTGCAAAAGTAACAGGTGAATGCTATTGTTCTGTATCAGGATCAGATGTTATAACATCTGTCTTGATGTCATGTTCTGATGTTGGAACATCAATATCAACATGTATCTACCACTGTACCAGAGAAATTACACAACTAATAAGGGCATACAACCTAGCCTCCACAGGTGTAGACATACCATGTTTTTTTTAAATAGAAAATGCTTGGGCTTTTTTATAAGTTGATTTAACTAAAAAGGCTAGGCCATATGCCATAAAAATAAGTTGAATAACTTAATTATTTTTATTATATTGTATTTTGTATTTTTAATTAGAATACTAACATAAACGTTTAGTTATCTTAAACAACTTGTGAAAATAAGTTGAAGTAAACTTATAAACAAAGTCATAAGTTGTTTTTATATGTTCTCTCAAACAAATAGTATCATAAAACTTATGCTACTATATAAAATCGAGTAAATTAATGAAAATGATCATTGATCTTTTATTTTTTAGTATATTTAAACATTAATTGAATTGCCTATTTACCAATGTTTAGATAAAAATGGCTTTTACTTGGGCTAATCATGCCTTAGAAAAGGCCAGGTTCGGGCTAAAAAATAAATTTACGATAGACTACAGGCCAAATTTAAACTTTGAATTTTTTTACAGGTCAAACTTAGGCTTGACAAAGTCTAACTTGGCTCAACCTACTCCTACCTCTACCTGCACGCAACTCAAAACTTTGTTAGCTCAATCCTGAATATATAGTTACGATAAAATTCTATCAAATGATTATAGGATTTGTAATAATAGTCTTTCTTACTAAAAAGCAAAAAATTTGCTTATAATTTATTATATAAAGAGTATATAATTATCATCTTATCATTTAATATTACATTATTTTCATATTTTAATACATTACTTCAGAGTCGTGTGCGTGTGTGTGATCTAACGGTGAAACACTTGGGTCTTGGGTGTGTGCTCTTCTCAAGGTCTTAGGTTCAAATCTTACTATATACAAATTATTTATTAAAAAAAACATTACTTCAAAATCATAATTTCATAATTTAATTAATTAATATATTAAAATTAATCACCTTTAAGTTTCTAATGGAGTTTTATTTGTTTATTATTTTGCGAAAAATCATCTTATATTATATGGATCGCAATTAAGTTATAAAAATTAAAACACCTCAATAAGAATTATTAAATACAATTATTACCATGTTTCTTTAATTTATTATATTTTTTTAATCTCTTTGAAAGTTGTCGTCAAATACTATAAATATTGTGGGGCTGAGGGAATATAATAAACTTCTCAATTAAGTAAGAAAATGTATAAATAGAATTAAAAGTCAACTATGAAAATGTATAAATTTGAATTAAAAAATAAATAAACTCCGAAAATAAAAGCCAAAAACATACATTTATGATATGATTGTGATATGTGCAAAAATGGAGTAACATTGCTAGAGCTCTTGTATCACTAGCTAACAGCAAACAATATTCAACAACAGCTCACCAACTACCAACATTCACTGAGCTAAGCAAACTCATCAAAGTATCTATCCATCCACCAAACAACCAGCAAGTACCATGGCATTATGTGCACCAGCAACTAGCTACTACACTTCACCTATAACACTAACATTGACACTAGGCTTAAAAGTTAAACTACACATAATGCACATTAATTAATTGTTGGAACGTTATTAATAATTAAGATATCACAGTCCTTTGTGATTAAAGTTTTCACCTTAGTGGTGAACAAGAGGCTAATCTAAAACTATTTGCTTACATTCTCTTTTAAAGAAAAGTATCAAGTAATTCCCATGAAACCAACTTGAAATGATCCAATGCATTGACCACATCTTTGATTTCATCATTAAATAACACTGCGTTCTTACAAAGCCAACGGTTCCTACCGAAGTCATTCCAATTCACACGTAGTAGACCTTCTTCCATAATCGATTTGTAAAAGAGAGCAAACTAAATTGTGACAGCCACTAATCACACTTTTTCTTAATTTCACTCTGATTATTTACTTATAAGCAATAATCTTCCGTCAAACATTAGAATCTTGCTTAATACTTTCAATTTTCAAAACTTATCAATCCTACTTAATAAGGGTAGAAATAGCCAAGACAAGGTTTTAGAATGTCTGACTCAGACTTACGATAAATTTAAAAAGTTTGAGTTTGACCAATGGTCTATTGTAGCCTCTCTTTTTTGCCTAACCTTATATTTTTAAAAGTCTGGTTTACCTGAAAACCTATTTAAAAATTTGTATCTCATTAAGATTTTCAATTAATCTATATTAGTTAAGTTTTTTTCAAGTATATATGTATATATAAGTCAGCATATTTAGTCTATTTTTAATATATATAAAAATATAGACAGTTTCTTTATATACCTCCCTACCTTCTTAGAAACCCGCGGCGAAATTCTCTTAATGCCCTTTTCGGAAGTGCATCTTCGAATGCACCTTTTTCTGGAAAAAAAATGTGTCTTCGGAAGTGTATCTCCGAAATCACCTTATTTTTTAAGAAAAAAATGTGATTTCGGAGATGCACTTTCGAAAACACCTTTTTTACGGTAATTAAGAGACTTTGGAAGTGCATATCCGAAATCATCCATTAGGATATTTCGGAGATGCAATTCTGAAATATTGTCTGATGTAGAAAACAAAAAACAAACCAACAGAGCTTCGATTTATCATAAATAATTAATGCAATGCGTGATTATGAACTCCACAAATGACGCTAAAACGCCACAAATCATCAATCCTACGAGTTACGCGCAGCTTAAACGGACACGCACACTTTTTCGATTCATGTGTCATCGTGTTTTAACACTCGGTTTGTTGGTTCATATTTCCCACTCCTCTCGCAATTTAACACAACAAAAGCTTTCCTTCTACTACTGCCATTGTCAGACCTTAATATCACAATGACAAATCCAAGTTTACTAGCTTCATTTCGGACCCAATCTAGCAAATGTTCACGACAAGCGAAAGTCATATCATTTGTAAATTGTGGTCGAACATCCACCGTAACGGTAATGGTTTTAACATCGTTAACCGGCTCTTTAGGTTTAGCATCTACGTTGACCTCTTTCGGGACTACTAACTCATCGGTGACAATGTTGTCCGGATGCATTATACCTAACGTATGCTGTTAAAACCGTTTTTTAAAATTCTGCAACAGAGCGTATTTCGAAAGTGCACTTTCGAAAATTGTTAGGTGGTGTATTTAGGAAGTGCATTTCCAAACTAACGCAGTTTCTTCAACAACAAATCAGTAACAATGTAGTGGAATAAGAGATGAAATGAAGATACTTTACCTCAAATTGTAGCTTTGTATGCCCTCTTTGGTATGATGAACCACTTGAAACTTGATTTGGAGACAAAAAATGGATTGAAAATGATGGAGGTTTTGGAGAGGGTTTTAGTTTTTGTTTGGAGGAAAATGAATGAAATAGTGAAGGAGGGAAAAAGTATATGAAGGGTTTTTTCGGAGATGCATCTCCGAAAAAACACCTAACATTTTAAATCCAACATTTAAGTTGGAAATTAAGTGCTTTCGGAGATGCATATCCGAAAACATTCAAAAATGGGCGTTTTCGGATATGCATCTCCGAAATAATAGAAAATATGAATATTGGTGATTTCAGAGATGCATCTCCGAAATCAATGGCTATTATGGAGTTTTCAGTAGGGGTTCTCACCACAGGGGGGTCTATAAAGAAATTGTCAAAAATATATGTTGACCTATAAGGTTTAATAAGTTTTTTTAATAGCATAAATCTAGTCTATTTAATTAAATAGGTTTTTAAAACGATTAAGTCTGGCAATTTTATTAAATAGGTTTAGGCTGACCTAATCTTAAATAGACTAGGTTATAGATTCCTGTAGGCCGGCCTAACTTATTCCCACCCCTAATCTTACTTGACATTTTCAATTTTCAACGCTTCTAAGAAACATGACATATTATTGAAGGAAAAAAATGTTCATACGCTTAGTGGATGTTAAGATTGATTTCTAGAGATCCCAAAAGTACTTCTATTTCATTTCAACTTAATTTTTTTTTGAGTATTTTTCCAAAATCAATTCTACTCCTCCAAAAATAATTTTCTTAAAAATAATTTCTAACTTTTGAGTTTAGTAGAACCAATTATACCTTTATTATACTTTATTTATTACAACTATTTTTAATTTTTATTCTTTATCTTTTTAATTTTCGTCAATTACCTTTTTTTTATTTGTATTAGAATTTATTACGATTTTAGTAATTATGCATTCAAAACCAAATTTGATAAAAACTATTCAAACAACAACATTAATTAATAAGAATCCTTTTTATGTTATTATTTTAAAATTAATTATACCAAATTTAATTCTCTCAAAATCAATTCTGACCATTGTCAATCCAAACACACACTTAGGCTCTGTTTGGCATATCCTTTTTTCAGCTTATAGCTTATAAGCTCATACAACAATAAAAGACTTGTTTGGTAACAGTCTTTTCATCACAAACTTATAACTTATTATACTAGCTCATAGCTTATTTTCCAGACGCTATTTCAAATACTCTCTCTGTCCCAAAATAAATGTCATATTTGGAAAAAAGGTTATCCCAAAATACTTGTCACTTTACATTACCAATGCGACTTTATATTTAATCTTCCAATTATATCCTCTAATAAATACTCTTAATTTATTATTTTCTCACTTAATATTAATGTTATTTCGAATACACCAATAGTTAATCAGGATAATTCGGTAAAGTCACCTTTATCTCTCTTTCATATATTACTGTTTCTTAATCTGTGTGAAGTGAGTCATTGCGATAAATAATTTGGGACGGAGGGAGTAGCGTTTTAGCTTATAGCTTATCATTTTTTCTTCCACTTTTACCCTTATTACTTTAACTAAAATTCACCTTTACCCTCTATAATTCATTTTAATTTAAAGGGTTAATACCTATTTTGCCCCCTTCCATATGGGGTGTAGTTGAAAAACCCCCTGCCAAAAAAAAAAGTTTCAAGAAGTGCCTTGTAAAATTTCAGAAGTTTGATTTTGAATCTTTTTCACGCCACCTCACTAAAAAGTCTAATGTGACAATTTTTTTTTTAATTTTTTTTTATTATTTTTAATGACGTGGTTGGCTTAGGTGGTATTTTTATTATTTTTTATTTATTTTAATTCCACGTGGCCTTTTTATTATTATTTTATTGTTTGGTTCTAGAATTGTTAAATATGAATGCTTAAAAATTTGGTCCTAGTGGGTGTTGAACCCAGAACACAAAACATACATGACAAATACCATAACCACTACGCTGCGTGTTGCTTTTTGTTGTAGAAATGCCTTAGCCCAATTATAATAGTTAATGTTAACGTTATTAGCATTAATAATTAATGTTTTCATAATTAATTAATATAAATATTATTAGTTAATAATTATTAGTTATTAATTAATATTTATCAGTTAATTAATATAAATTAAATTATAAATTATAAATTAATGATTAATATTTATTTTAATGTTAATAATTAAATTATAAAATATAAACTAAATTAAACTAAATTATTATAAATATTATTAGTTTATATTTTATAATTTAATTAACTTTAATTGTAAAACAAATATTAATTATTATTTTATAAAACAACCATATCAACCTATAGTAAAGCAACCATATCTCCAAACTAATAATAACTAACTATTAATTAATAGTAAAACAAATTAGTAAAACAAATATTATTATTATTAAAACAAATTAACAGTAACAGTAAAACAAATTAACGTTAACAGTAACAGATTTATATTTTATATTTATCTAAACTCATTATTAGTAAAACAAATTTAATATTTAATTAATATTAGTTAAATTACAAAATAATAATTAATATTTGTTTTACTATTAAAGTTAACTAAATTATAAAATATAAACTAATAATATTTATATTAATTTAGTTTAATTTATATCTAATTTAATTTAATTTATTTTACTGTCAACGTTATTAATTAATATTTTTTTATATTAATTTAATTTAGTTTATATTTTCTAATTAATATTAGTTTAATTTAATTTAACGTTTATGTTTAGTTTAATTTAATTTATTTTTATTTAATTTATTTAATATTATTTTACTATTAACGTTATATTTATGTTAATTAATTTAATTTAAACAATTTATATTTAATTTAATTTAATTTACTATTAACGTTATTAATTAATATTATTTTATGTTAATTTAATTTAGTTTATAATTTAATTAAGTTAATAGTAAAATAAATATTATAAAATATATAGTAAATAGTATATGTTTAACTTTATTAGTTGGATACTATAAAACATAGTATTAAAAAATCTATATATTAAAAAAAGTTACAGTAAGTAGTAAATAATTAGTTGTATATAATTATCAATTAAATGCAAATAATTAGTTGGATACTATAAGAATAGTTAAATGCAAACATATAACAACTTAAAGCTTCTAGCCCAGTGGTTAAGCGTTCCACCTTGAAGTTGCAGTGAGTGGGTTCAACTTCCACCTCCAACAAAATTTTAACATGTTTTCTGATATTAACCAAAAATCAAACAATAAATAAATAATAAAAAATGTTACATGGAATTAAAATAAATATAAAATAATAAAAATGCCACCTAAGCCAACCACGTCATTAAAAATAATTAAAAAAATTAAAAAAAAATTGCTACATCAGACTTTTTAGTGAGGTGGCGTGAAAAAGGTTCAAAATCAAACTTCTGAAATTTTACAAGGCACTTCTTGAAACTTTTTTTTTTTGCAGGGGGTTTTTCAACTACACCCCATATGGCAGGGGGCAAAATAGGTATTAACCCTAATTTAAAATAAAATAATTACGCATTAAATGTCTTTTATGTTATTTTAATTAATCAGCTAATTGAACAATTAATTTTACCAAACACTTCAATTAGCTTATCAACTATAAGTCATCAGTTATCAATCATCAACTGTAAGCTATAAACTACCAGCCATCAACGATCAACCATAAGATATCAACTATTAGTTAATTTATCAGTCAACTACTATTTTTACCAAAGAGGGCCTAAAGTTTTTATGAATATTCATTACATCTTCGATGTATTAAATTATTTAACTTTCAATAAATCTTATGTGTACAAGCTCAGAGTAATTGATGTGGGTGCATTATTTTTTTAATAATCATTACTCGATTCGTCCCACAATAAGTGACTCATCACATCATTTCACACAGATTAAAAAAAGTGTATAAAAAGAAGAGAAAAAAATATTGTTTTTACTATAGTTTCCTTATCATGTATTAAGAATGGTGGAATTTTTACTCCCTCCAACCCAAATTATAAAATGTTTTGGAGAAAAAATGTATTCCATATTATAAGTCATTTTACAATTTCAATACAACATTAATAGATTTTTTTCCAATATACGCTATATCATTTATTACTCTTTCTTTTTCATACTCTTAATTTCGTTTTTCAATGTAATTAGTGAAAGACATTTTTATAAAATTATACATTATTTCACTTTTTCATAAAATAATAATTACATTTCTTAATTTGTGTGAAATGCTCCAAATAAATTTAGATGTGTTTAAGAAAAGGAAGAAGCTATCAACTAGGGGCTTGTGATAATTATAAAAATAATATCAATATGTATAATACGAAAAATGAGATTTTTAACATAATAATATCTACACCTACAATTACTATTACTATTACCAGTAGTTGTAATGGTAACCACTTTCATAACAAATTAGTAATATACCCGTGCGTTTATACGGGTAAAAATTATTTAGTAGTGTACAACTATATTATAAATTGATAGTTATATTTATATATGTTTAACTGCTTAGAATCTAATTGGTTGTGTCCAATGACATTTCATAAAATATTTCATTCACATTTTCAACATTAAAGACAAATACAAATGAGTGATAACTCAACACCTATTAAATGATAAATTATCTTGAGAGTAAGAATGAATCAGTTCATCAATCATATTACAATGAAAATATTAGAATACATATTAATATTTAAATTATTTCATCATTGAAAGGGTCAATTTATGTATGTCTTTTTGTTTATATCTAACTGATTGTGCCTGGTGTCACTTTATCAAATGTAAATTAACATTTATACATGTTTTGTTGCCTAGATCTAACTTGTTGTGTCTCATAACATTAAAGACAGGTGCCAAGTTATAATGAGTAAGATGTAATCTGATTTTGAGATAGATATTATAAAAATCATAACAAGGGTAAATAATAATTTTATGCAACAATGAATATATATATATATATATATATTGAATTGTCATTTATTTGTGTATTTATATAGAATTGTTACTTTAAATTTAAAATAAAATAGGTATCGTGTTGATAGTGCTCCGTAATAAAACTAGAAATTTTGACATTTGAGAATAAGAATTTTGGGTCTCAAATAAAGACAATGGTTAATTAAAATAAAATATGTATTTTGCTGATAATGTCCCGTGAAAAAAATAAAAAAATTGACATTTGAAAATAAGAATTTTGTGTCTCAAATAAAGACAATTGTTAATTAAAACAAAAAAGGTATTTTGATGATAGTGGTCTGTCAGTAAAGTAGAAATTTTGACATTTGAAAATATTTTTTTTAATAATAAAGAATAATTTTTTAATAATCATAAAATAATTATGTTTTTGATTGAGTAAATTTTTACGTATTTCTCTTCGTTCCATTAAAAAAGATTCAATTTATTAATTTATTTATATTTTAAAAAATAAAAAGAGAAAAAGAAAATTGAAGGAGAAAAAATTAAAATGAAAATTGTGAAGTGTGTAGGTAGGGGTGGAAATAAGTCAGACCGATAACATAGGCTTACAGGATAGCCTATATAGGCTCAGGCCAGATCACACATTATTTTTAAATAGAAAAGGCCTAGGCTTTTTTATAAGCCTATTTAGTTAAAAGGCTAGGCCTCGGGCCCTAAAAAAAATCTTTTAAGCCTATCAGGTCAGCCTATTTAAATAAATATGAATATTTTTTTTATTATCATTATGTTATGTTTTGTATTTTGAATTAAAATACATTAATAAAACTTGGTTATCTTGAGGAACTTTGGAAAATAAGATGAAAACACCTGATGAACATTGATCTCATAAGTTCTTGTAGTTAGTTAGTATATTTAAACATTATTTTAATTGCTTATTTACATATGTCTAAAACAAATAGGCTTTTATGTAGGCTAACAAGCTAACTAGGCCTTCGGAAAGGCCAGACTCAAACCTAAAAAATAAGCCTACAATACGCTACATGCCAGACTTAGACTTCAGTTTTTTTGACAGGTCAGACTTAGGCTTGGCAAAGCCTAGCTCGGCCCAGCCTATTTCCACCCCTATGTGTAGGGAGTTTAATAAAGATAGTGAAAGATAGAAATAGTTTAATTTTTTTTTTTTTGAAAAGCTAAAGATGCATTTAAATTAAAAAGCACAAGAAGTGTTGTGATACAATGTTAAGCATATCAGACCTCATGAAAGGCCAAATAGCAGTCCTGTTCATACCTGAATTACAATAAAAACGGGTAAAGTACCATAACCAGACTAAAGCTTATATGTCTGCACCACCAGCAAGCTACAATATAACATGACTAATCACTCTAAAACACAACATTGATGCTACAACTATGAACTTATGGAGCTGCCGCCAAGGAATAAACCGTAACAGCGGAAAACACAATTGGGCTAAGCTCCAAAACGGCACCAAATCGGAAGTGAGAAAGTGATTTTGTATTGCCAAGTGTCAACACTTTATTGATTAGAGAGTGTGATTATATTGATCTTTATGTAAGTACTAATATACCTTTTTTATTTTGTAAATTTTAAAAGAGCAAAGGGCATTTTTGGTAGAGTGGTGACATCTTCTAATAATAGCTAGATAGTAGATGTATATATTCTTTTATAAAAGGTTTGAAAGCGCTTTTGATTACTCTATTTTAATTTCTTTTAATCTTTTTCTCCTCCTTAAAAAAAGTCAATTTTTTAACTTTTCTATTGAATATTTATTGGATTATTTTGGTCCCCTTCAAATTTGTAGAGATGGCAGTGATTTGACAATGCCACTTGGCACAATTTTACACATTTTTCCACATCACATTAAAAAATGATTAATTTTAAATATCATTTAATATAGTTAATAAATTAAATATTATTTATTAAATAATTATAAAGTACCACATGTCAATATATAATTGGGCAATGAATATTGAGCAAATAACATTGTATGTACTCTAGCACTTCTTGTGACATTTACTATTAATGCATTTTAGCTTCTTTTTTTAAAAAAAAAAGGATTTGAATCCATGCTCTCAATGAAAATATTAAGCCATCTACCATCTGAGCCACAACTCAATAGTGTTAATTTTGCACATCCATTTATATATAACCTATAGTATACTTATCCTTCTGATGGCCTCTCATATATTTGGGTCCAATCATAATGCACTAACTGAGGAGGAGGCACGATTCTATGCATCTGAAATTGTTGTTGTTCTTTAATACATACACGGTTTGGGAGTAATACATCATGATATGCTTTGGGATGATTATATTGCATTATTGTCATATATGTTGGAACTTATAAAATAGAAATCTCGATGAGGAGATTTACATGGAGAAATCAGAAGGTTATATGCTTCCTGGTAATGAACAAAAGATTCAAAAATAAAAGAGGAGACACACAACTTAGGGGGAGACTTTTGAATCTTATCAAAATACGAATTCAAATATTTTTTCATGGTGTGTGGATCTTGCTTCCACTAGTCAAAGAAGTTAAATGGTTGAGGGACCTTATATCGGAAGTTCCATTGGCTAAATACAGTGTTTCAAAGGTGTTAATGCAATGTGTTAGTCAAGCCAATTTAGCAAGAGAATTCAGATAAGTGTACAATGGAAAGTCTGGGCACTTAGGCCTTAGACATTCGTGAGAAAATTGATTAAAGATGTAATCATTTACTCGCATATATACAATCGATCTATAACTTGGGAAATTCATTTACTAAGCCACTAGTCAGAGACTTAGTAAAAACAACCTCGAGAGGTATGGGGTTGAAGCTCCTTGAGTAAGAGTTCCGACAACAGCGACAATCCAATCTTACGTTAACAGAACATTAACCTCAAGATGTTCAATGGGTAACAACAAGTCGTTGATTTGGATAATTGTCGAACATTTCGTGATAATGTTGACCGTAAAACGAGGGTTAAATTTTATTTTAAAACTCTTAATGAAGTTCAATACCGAGGGTACGTTTCTCGTGTAAAAGGACACAATATGAACTTCACCTATGTGAATTTCAAGATGGTGCCGTCTCAAAGTGAGAGTTGGAGTTTCTCTCATGAAAAATTCATGAAACAGGATAGCATATGGCCATAAATAAGTGCTAAGCGAGATATGTAGAGGAAGAACCTTTAAAGAGTGTGTGTAAGGTAACGCCGGTCTAATCACATGGATTAATGGTTTAAAAGCATTGCTACCTAATATTCCAATTAAACTTTGCGTTATTCTCACTAAGGTTAAGTTTTAAATCGAAAGATACCTAATTGTATTAACACTCTTTATATCTTTATTTCTGGAATGAGTTTTGTCATTATTAGAACAAGTGGTGGATTGTTGGAAATTATAAAATAATAATTACCATAGTGTGTTCTAATGTGATAAAAAATTGGAATAGATTTTTGGTTGTTGCATAAATTTGTTTTTGAATTCAAATTTATAACATTTCATAAAGGGGTGCCTTGTGTCATTAAAGATGAACCATTGCAATATATGGCGAAAAGGTGTTGTTTCATCAAGAGTTGCAAACTTATGAAACAACACATGCATGGCCTATAAATACACATTTATGAATCCAAAATGAAACACACAAAAATTATAAATCCTCTTTCAGACACTCTTCCTTGCATTCGAGTTTTTTGTCGGTCTTACGCAAACTCGACAAAAGGCAGAATTATCCTGGGTATTCCTGCGTTCCAACTCTAAGACATACTGAGAGTGCTTGAAATAATTATAAGGAAAGTGATTTCGTTCACGATTCTAGCCTCAATTCCATTTGACTTGAATTGATTTTTCTAACAATATATTGCTATGAGTGAAAATTAAATTTCTTTAACTGCAGCCAAAAAACTTATTACTCATAGCTGAAGCCTATGCAAGATAGCCAAATTATCATCCTTCCAAATGCAACATCAGGTAAGATAGGAGCAATGCTAAAGCTACTATTTTTTAAAATTTCTATTATGTTATAACCTTTTGTATATTTTGTTTTTCTTCCTCCATATTTTACCACATAAATGATCTTTGGACTCTTGGCTACACATTATACCAAATGGTTTCTGAAACTTCTCCTTTTAAAGATGCAAGTGAATGGCTTATTTTCAAAAGAATTATAGCAAGAGAAAATCAATTTCCAGCTTACTTTTCAGACGAAGCGAGAGAGCGACTATTGGTTAATGGCTCTTGGAAGGATTGGTGTATTGATCCTAGGCTAGTTTTCTGTTGATTGTTTGAGGGGTTATGCCCTCTTTTTTCTTTCTCTTGTTGTATTCTTGGGTTAGCACCCGTATTGCTTTTTATTGAAGCCCTTTTGCTTAAAAAAAAACGACTATTGGTTAGTGCATTATGACTGGACACAAAAATGTAAGGAACTATTATCTGGTTATATATAAATAGATGTGCATAATTAGAACAACTGGGTTGTGACTCCGTTGGATAAAGGCTCAATTATTTTCATTGAGAGTGTGGAATTGAATCCCATTTGTTAAATATTCATTGTCCATTCTCCAATCACATAATGACATGTGAGACCTAATAATTATTTGATAAATAATATTCAATATATTAATTATGATGTGACATGGCAAAAATGTGTGATGTGGTGCTAAGTGGCACTGCCACCTATGCAAATCTGAAGGAAGAAAAAAATCCAAAAAATATTCAATAGATGGATCAAAAAGATGAATTTTTTTAAATAAGAAATAAAGGATTAAAAAAATTAAAATAGGAGGACCAAAAATGCATTTAAGCCTTTATAAAAAAATTCAGAAAAAAAATCTTGTGAAAAACAAGTACAATATATTTTTTTTGCATGAATTGATTTAAAATATATTTATTCTTCCCTCAATTAAACGACCATCTCTTCGATGATGGAGATCAATTTTTTGTAAGTTGATTAAGAGTTATACTAGGAAGTGACTTCATGTAGTCTTAAAAGTTTTGCGTTATTTGACAAAGTTGCTGTTATGGATTGTTTCACAAATCTCCATGAAATGGTTGAACCACCACAAATAAAAGAGTCACATGTTTGTGATAAACCATTATGAGGATCCGACAAGTAACTTGTATCTCTAAGTTAACAAATTATATGTTTGACTTCTTTTTAATATCTTTGTGTATGTGAAGAATTATTTCTTATTAATAGATTAACATAACTATATTATTATTATATTGTATTTTGTACTTAGAATTAAGTTTGAAAATAAAGCTTAGTTGCAAGAAAGAACTTATGAAATAAGCTGGAAAAAAATCATATGAACAATGTAATTAGTTTTTTTCATAAATTCTCTCTAATAAATAGTATCACAAAACTTATGCTACTAGGTAAACTAGAATAAGTCAATGCAAACAGGCATTTAGTTTTACTGATTTTTTAATTTGTTAGTTTATTTAAACATTAGTTGAATTTCTTATTTATAAATGTTCAAATAAATTAGGCTTTTAAGTAGGCTAATAGGCCAATAAGGCATTGGAAAAGGCCATCCTCGGGCCTAAAAAGAAGCATATGATAGGCTATAGACTAGGCTTAGACTTTGAAATTTTTAACAGGTCAGACTCAAGCATGGCAAAGCCTAGATCGGCCTTAGCCTATTCCCACCCCTAACGGGCAACCCACTGTATTTGCGGCATTGTTGTCTCACATTTCATCTTATCTGCAAGAAAAGAATTAACGAGTTACAAGAGAGACCAAGAAATATCCAAAGAATATGACATTCTCTAAATCACTTTTTGAAAATATCTTTCCCAGCGTCTTTCGAGCTAGCTTCTATAAGCAGGCACATCTTTGTGAGTCTCCTTGATTGTATCTTCAACGATGCATCAGAAGGGGTAACTCCCCCGACATATCCTAGAGCCTTAGAGAAGGACACCAATTGCCTCTTCAGGAAGATGTCTTCTTAAGTCAAATTATCCATCTTGTAAACATAGGATCTATACTTCTCCAGAAAGTGGCTATGGTTCCATAACTCAGCATATTTATCCGAGCATAAGTAAGGCATCTCAAGATCTATGGAGAAAATTTTAGCATGAGCTTCTTTGTTGAGAGGAATGATCGAGAATAATCGGTCTTTGAAGTGCATCACACTATTTAAATAGACGTCAAACATCCTGGCACATTGGAGAAGAGATATTAAGCCATAACCCCTTGACGAAGCAGTCATGCTAAATTAAACCTTTAAGATATGAAAAAAGAGCGTCAAGGTTTGAAAACTCCCCTAGTATTCACAACAACATTAGAATACTTTAATGTAAGTCCAGCTCACCAGGTGCAATTGTGGAAGGGAACTAAGAAGTGGCTGAAAATGCTAGCCTCGAACGTGTTGAAAGGGATACGAAAGCCTATCAAAGAGAACAAACACTCACAAAGATGAATAACACACTCATTGAACTTAATACACAACCTTTAAATCCACCCACACTGAAGAAATATCCCAATTTCCTTGCGACACGTGATAGGTGGAATATACATTCTAAAGAAGACTATCAACATAAAAAGAGGAAATATGAAGAGTTAGTACTCTGTTCGAACACACCAGTAATAGGAGTTCAAGCGATAGTGGATTAAAAAACTCAAAAAAAAGGCGAAAGCAAGAGAAATACGTTAGCTTTACTTTAAAAGAAATAGATTGGTTGAAGATTGTGTATCAAATACGAACGAGTGAAGATCGCGTATGAGCTTAGTCAAGAAACTAGATAGAATAATTCGTGAGGAAGAACGAAATTGACAAGACAAGAAGAAGATCTTTTATAGATCGCAAATGGAAAAAATTATGCTTCAAAGATCTTTTATACGGGCCTTAAACATTGAGGATCGTACGATACACTATGCACCACCAACGGTCGGGATTTTATCGAAAGTTGCGCAAAGTACTAAAGTACCCTAAGGAATATGAAGCATCATTACTAACCTAGCAAATGGACATAAAGTCATATGTTCCTTGTGAAACGTTACTTATTACAAGAAAGGAATTTAATACAATATTTTCAATGATATTGAGAATCCATCAAGGCTCTTCATCTCCTCAAGCCAATGAAGTGGTCTAGCACGTGTACGACAACTCTTCGTCCTACAGAGCAAGGATAAGGCCTGGGACAAAAGGCCAAAAAGCGAAGCAAAGAAGCAAATGCAAGAAACAAGTGTTCCTCTATTCCCTCATGAAGCAAACTATTCTACCTCAAAAGCATTACCAACCGTCCAGATCAATCAAACAACTGATTATGATCCACCTTGTAGTGTCACTTTTCTATCTAAATCACTTATCCTAGAATAGAGAAAAAGCACATAATTCTTAGGTATTCAAATTTATTTTCACTCTTTCACAAAGTTAGTCATTTAAGTGATAATCTTGTAGGTCGTCCTCCTCTATACTGTATCAAACATTCTCCATCGTATACTCCATCGTGTCAAAATTTTATTTCACCATTCACCGAACCAGTTTTATTCTTTAACTAAACATAAATAATTCTAGGGTTAATACCTATTTTCACCCCTGCCATATGAAGTTGGTTTGAAAATTTCCCCTGCCAAAAAAAAGTTGCAAGAATTTCCCTAACAATCGAAGATTCTCTCATTTTAAACCTTGTAAAACTTTTATTTTTAAAACAAACCTTGCCACTTGAAGGACTCTATCATTTTGAACCCTGTAAATTTTTTTTTAGTAAAACCAACCTTGCCCGTCATATTCCAGAGAGTTTAAAATGACATAATCTACAAGATTATATGGTTTAAAATGATCGAATCTTCAAATGAAAATGTTGGTTTTAAAAACAAATTTTTTACAAGGTTTAAAACGAGATAATCTTCAAATGTTAGGGGAGTTCTTGTAACCTTTTTTTTTGCAGGGGGATTTTTCAAATCAATCCCATATGGCTGGTAAAAATAGGTATTAACCCATAATTCTAACATATTTCTTAATGCCAGAACTAAATAAATTTTAAAAATTTTAGCATAATAAAACATCACTATCATGCATAAAAAATATCTATGTATTTAAAATTGTTGGGAATCATGTGATTATTGGCGGTGAGTTATAAAGTTTAAGAAAAGACTAATCAATTCACTAGAACCAAACAAAACCAGAATGAAAAAATAATCGAAAAATGTTATCCCCAAGTTCATTGGCGTGATTATAAAAGAGAAATAGTAATGCGGTGGAATGAATATTTTTGAAATAATAATGTTAATAAGAGACTAGTTAGTTAATATACAAATTTTAGGTCTTGTTTGGTAAAATTAACGGTTGAATGATAAGTTAGCTGATAGCTTATGGTTTAAAACTGATGATTGATGATTGATAGCTTATAGTTTATAGCTTGATGTCTATAAAATAAGCTATAAATTACTAAAATAAACTATAAGCTTAAAATAAAACTTGCCAAATAGAACCTTATTACCTTAATATACTCATTGTACAAAATTCTAATATTTCACTAAATTCTACCTAATAAAAATATATCAAAAAGTGCATTTTTAACGCTCTTTTTATTGAAATTTAAAAGAGTATTAAGAGTTAGGTTGAAAATGAGTTGAGTCGAGTCGAACTCGCTAAAACGTTATTTAAAATAATGTATAGAAAATAAGTTATAAATTAGTAAAATAAACTATAAATTAGTAAAATAAGCTATAAGCTCGTGATAAAAAGACCGTTACTAAACAAATCTTTTATCATCATACGAATTTATAAGTTATAAATTATAAACTATAAACTCAAAATAAGACTTGCCAAACATAACCTTAATATATTTATCGTACATTCACTAAATTCTACCTAATAAAAATATATTAAAAGTGCATTTTTAACACTCTTGTTATTGAAATTTAAAAGAGTATCAAGACTTAAGAGCTACAGTTACTTGGTCACAAATCTTATTAAAATAGAATTAGACAACCAACTATAAAATATTATTTTGAAAGTAAATATTTCCTAAATTATTATTCTTTTAAAAATTTAATTGGAATGCATCCACTATATTTGACTTTTTTATTAAATATATGTGAAATAATAATTATAAATATTTATGATAGATTGATTGTATAAATTTTTTTATTTAATTAATTTTTTCTTTTAATTTTTGTGTCTCATTATAAATATCTATTTTATAATATTTATATATATCTTAGATTGTTTATATATTTGGAATATTAATATAATTCCTATTAATAAAATTATTAATCATATTTTAGTTTATCTAATTATTTTAATAAATATAATTCACAAATATATTATTATAAATAGAATTTAATTTAAATTTAAATCAACACAAATAATTATTATCATGCCCCAAATTTTGCCCATCTCATTTCTCCTTTCAAGCTCATACCAAAGCTCAAGACTCAAAGAAACACTCTCCTAAACAAGGGCTCAATGAACTAGGGTTTTGAATTCTCTAAAGAAAACCAATGAATCAAAGTCTCCAATAGATTTCATATGGTTTATGATGTTTCAAATTATCCCTATAACAAAATCCAGGCTTCAACTCCAAGGATTGCTCAGTCAATTGTCCAGAAAGTCAACAGTCGACTAGTTTGACCTAAAAGTCAATTGTGGTCAAAGTGCAGTCAAAATTCCTGATTTTTTTGTCAATATCCTTATTTTGAATTATCATTCATCATTTGATCAAGGATTGATCATGATTCATCAAGGAAAGTTCAGAAATCAACAAAACTCAAAGTTTCTAAATTAGGGTTTTTGGACTAAAAGTCAACTGAACTTTGACCAGCCATAACTTTCACATGGAACATCAGAAATTTTCCATCCAAATCTCATTTTGAAGGAAATTGAATTCTCTACAACTTTGTATCTCACAGGCCATGTCTAAAAATGCTTCATTTGAGAGATATGGATCAAAAGGTTATAGGTCATTTTTGAAAGTCAACAAAAACACCTTTTGGGTCAAATCCCATAACTTGAACATGGTAAACTCAATTAAGATGAAACCAAAAGAAGGTTTTAGAGGACATTTTGAGCTTTCTAAAATGATCAATAACACCTTCATAGGGTTAAAATTGAGAGATACACGCATTTCTAAAGTTGGAAAATTTTAGGAAAGTGCATGAAGTGCAAAATGAAGAATTTTGATCTTTTGAGCCCATGGGCCTAGATTTTGGTTTTGGAACATGATATTAAGTTTATCCCACGTCCATATGCCCACTCCATTATTTTTATTATTTTTATTTCTTTAAATTTGGATTTTATTCATTTAAAAACCAAATTAAATCAAATAAAATATTGGAATAATGAATTAAATCAAGGGATTTGTTTTCCAACTATATGGGATGATTAAAAGGTCAAATATTTGATTAAAATTCATGGAGAGAGAAAAATATAAGATTGAATCCAAAAATAGAAACTTTCCATTTAATTTTGAATCAAATCTTCACTCTCTTCAATTACCAAATATCCAAGCCCAAGTGTTGACCTAAAATACTCTCTATATATTCTACAACATGTTCAGATGCTAAGGGGACGAAAGGAGGAAGGCAGAGCTAGGGTTTTCTAAACCAAAAATTCAAGGAAAACTAGGGCAAGGAGGCATTTGAATTGCAGCCCTATTCAATCGATCATAACATTAGCTTCTTCAGGTCCCCAGGAGTCTTTTCCAACCGGTTTCGAGGCCAGTGGCACCCCCAGGAGTCGTCACCAAGACTGCACCGATTCTGTAAGAATGTTTAATATCAAACGTCTCGTTCCCTAAGCATGGCTTAATTTCATGCATATATATATGTGTTCATGGTGTCATTTAGGACTGTTTCCAACCATCCCTTTCGAGTTTAGACGTAAGACCGGAGGGATGCCATGGTCGAAGCTTCATCACGGCCAAACTCCGAAACCCTTGATACGGGGTGTTTTGGCCAAAACTAATGTTTTCATTGAGTTCGCAGGGTGTGAATTAGTGGACAAGGGTCCTTCTTGTTCGCGTTGTGCACATGTTTTGCAGGTTTGAAGGAACTCGTCGCTGGAGAAGATGATGAAGACCACCGTGGTGGTTTGACGATTACAGGGGAGGTCAAACGCAGGTGTGGCATTTTTCTGATATGTGATTCGTCAGTCAGCGGTTCAGGCTTTCTCCCTCCTCATTGATTGGCTGTGCAAGAAAAAGAGGGACC
Organism: Vicia villosa; assembly: GCF_029867415.1. NCBI lineage: Eukaryota > Viridiplantae > Streptophyta > Magnoliopsida > Fabales > Fabaceae > Vicia > Vicia villosa. Next base: position 396,091 of record NW_026705402.1, on the reverse strand, counting down.
CACTCTGTTTCCAACTTTGAATTCACCATTAATTTGATTTATTTTTACGTGGTCGATTGATTGACAACAAGGATTTGTAGCATATGTGGTTAGAAAGAGTATTTGTTAACCAAGGGAGACCTGGGTTCGATCCCAGTGTCCTTGAGTTATTTTTATCATTTTTTTGTTGGTTTCTATTCATCTGCAGGTTCAATATAGCATGCCCAGGAAGGACTACGATGGACCTCTACATTCCAGCCACAAGATATTCCCTGCGCCAGATCTGACGTTTCCGGGAACGCTCTTCCACCATACTCCATCTGAAGCGCATCATGCGTGATTCCTGTAGATCCAGTACAGCTCACCTAGTGTGGACATGGTGCGCCTCCAATGTTTATACTCTTGGATCTCCAACGATCAAGATCTAAGGGCCACAAGAGTGCAGCTAAACCATACACCCTCAGGAGCTAACAACACCTGATCAGAGCTAAGTCTTCTTTCTAATTTTTGTTTTTTTAATTACATGCATTCTTTATTTATTTCTTTTTCTTTTTTATCAAGTTTATTTTATTATAATGGTTTTATAACCACTTATCTTTATTTTAATCGAAGATTCGATTTTTGTCCACACAACATTAAAAATATTTGTTTGTTTTATAATAAAAGTATTATTTTTCATATGTGTTTTTTTAACTGATTAATTAATTTGAGTTAATATTTTACATCATGTAAATATCATATTTAATCGCGCGTTCGATTCTCTTAATTTCTAAACAGTTATTTAAAATAATTTTTGCCTGTTTTGATTTAAATTAGGGTTTGTATAAAGAATCAATGGATCAATAATGCACTAACATTTCTCTTCTTTGTGTCCAATTTTCAGGGTTAACCAAGATCCTTCAGCCACGCGCCATACCAGATCAAAAAGCTAAGTTTCTAATTTTTTTGTTTTGTTAACATCATTTTATTTTTTATTTTGTCTTTTGGGATTAAAATAGGGTTTGCATCAATAGTCGATGAATCTGTAATACACTAACCCTTATTTATTTGCCTTTTAATTTTCAGAATTGATCAAGGGTTCGAGGAAGATCAAGGCATTCAAGGATTTTGATTAATTATTGTTCCCTCTTATTTTCTGCCCTTATTTCCCCTTCCCCGCAGGTGTTTATTATAATAGCGTAGACTATTAAACTGTTTTACTTTTCTGTTGTGGTTAGTAATCCTAGGGAGTGCAACCTTGAATCGAATTAGGATAACTAATTACAAGATAAATATTGATTGTGCACCCACGCACCTTTAGGGTAACCCTTCTTGTTGCCTTGTTGCCTGTTGCCTTTATTTGTGAAAAATAGTCAAGTCCCTCGATTCCGAGGATACCTAAAGTAAAGGTTGTCTTAATCATTGAAATCATCAATTTTGTCCCTCGAAATTGCCTCGGTAAAACAGGATGATTGTCCCAATTGCTAAGGTATCCTCGCATGATGCCTAAAAATTAATGACTATTATATCCTTCCCTTAGACTACCTGCCCTCTTTATGGCAGGGTCAGTCTTATGGTGAACGATAACTTCGACGACCCTTCAACCTCCAATAAAAGGACTTCCTACCCCTTTTTGGTATGGATAGCCCTGAAAGGCTAAAAGAACCTTTTTAATAGGGGTAATTATCTCCTAATTGTTTGCTCTGGTTTAAATTTATTTTTACCCTTTTATCAAAAACCTTTAAAAAGGATACGCTTATTTACAAGCTAAAGTCCTTATTCAAATCTTTTTTTATTCACTGGAAACATTTCCAAACATTTCAAAGTGAGCTAAGCAATTAAGAGCCCATGGAAAACCATGGATGCAAAGGGTGTCTTACAGTTTCCCTTTGTATAAATTACCCCCCAAACTCAAAATTTATTTTAAAGGTTTTTTTCTGTTCTTTTAGTCTTTCTTTAAATTGGATAAAATAAAAGTCGATGGCGGCTCTTGCTTACCACGACATTTTCTTTAAAGTCAGTTCACCGTATTACAATTATTATCTTAAATTTTTAAAAAACTCATATAACACATATATCAGTGGTGGATGGACTACATTAAAGATGATAATTGGCTTCATATTCAATATATTTAAAAAAATGTTCACATTAGATAAAATTAAAAATTCAAAAAATAAATACAAGTTCAAGTAATTATCTATTCAATAGGCGGATATTAATATCACTACAAGTATTTTAGTATTCACTTCGTTTTATATATGCACAATACATATTTATATTATTTTATTTATATTATTATATAAAAGTATATATTGTTAATTAAAAATAGAATTTAATGGTAATGCACTATCAGTGTAAAAAAATATTACACAGACATCCAATCAAATTATTTTAAAGTGGCAAATCATATAAGTAATTTAAAATTTAAAGGGTGACTTGTTAAAATACATGGTTGTCATTGGTTAACAGTGTAAAAATAATTTATACTGTCAGTGTACATCCCCTTTTCTCTTAAAAATATTATTATTAAATTATTATATATTTCAGTATAAATATTTATTTATTTCATGGTTTAATAAATAAATTTTTTGAATTTTTGTTAATGTTGATACCAGATAAATATAAACTCCTGTACAATTATTTTTTCAAAAAATATGAATATAAAGGACCGGGTACTATAAGACATTAATGTAAATGATTTAATAATTAATATAAGTGTCATAGCAAATAATTAATAATTAAATATTTTTTTTTTACCTGAATGGCCATAATTGTAAATGTTTTATCAACTAATATAAGTGTTATTGTATAAATTGTTAATGCAATTAAGTAACTAAGTGATTGAGATATTAGTTTATTATAATTGGGAAAATGAAATCAAGTGATTGAGAACATAAGACTTTAAAATCCATAGTATAATTATGGATAATTGGATATAATAATGAAAATGCATAGTGTGGGGATTATTTGTTCTGCCTCTTTAGCTTAAACCAATTAAAGCCCTTACTTAGTTACTTTTGCCGACTTTGTTTGCCACACCTACCCTTCTCTTATCTACTGGTAAGGTATCTGTCATTTGGTTTTTCTTAAAATAAATAAATGACCATATCGACCGTACTATACAATCATTATGTTTTTCTTTACGGGAATCATTATGTTATTCTGAGTATTTTTCCCACACTTTTTATTTTTGTTGTATTATTTATATGTTTGTGTCTAAGAGAATGGGAACCATCACAGCAACAAAAGATTACAAGATCAATAGTTAGTAATATAAAACAATTATTAAAAAAGGTTCGAAAAAATCAATTAAGGTATTTAGAGTCTGTTTGGTAAGACAAAAAAAGAGCTTTTAGCTTTTAGCTTTTAGCTTTTCAGCTTGTATTAATAAAAAAGCTCTGTTTGGTAACTCTATTTTAGCTTTTAGCTTGTAGCTTTTTTACTAGCTTTTAGCTTTTTTTTCAAAAGCTATTTGAAGTAGCTTTTGAGCTTGTAGCTTTTAGCTTGTGAGTTTTTCTTCCATTAATACCCTTATTATTTTAACTAAAATATATTATTACCCTCATTAATTAAAATGTCATTAATGTCATTTTGTATCTATCAGCTAATGAAACAGCTAATTTACCAAACACTCACATTAGCTTATCAACTATCAGCTACCAGCTATCAGCTACCAGCTACCAGCTAAAAGCTACCAGCTACCAGCTATCAGCTATCAGCTAGTTTTACCAAACAGAGCCTTAGTTTATTGATGATAGACATTTAAGTTACTTTGGTGCAAGATACACACTTCTACAATATCTCAATCTTAAATTTTTTTTCACTAACAAGCTCCCTTAAGTAATGAAACTTCGTCTCAATATGCTTGCTCCTCCCATATGCAATTGAGTTTTTAGCAAGATTAATAGCGGAAACGTTATCAACCAAGAGCGTAAAAGTCTCGCCCTCACTACTGCCTAGCTCCTTCAATAAATTCATTAGCCGCACAGTTTGACACACACATAACGAAGCGACAATATACTCGATCTCACAAGGCGAGAGTGCAACTACCAGTTCCTTCTTCGAACACCATGAGATTGGTGTTTCATCGAACATAAATATGTATTCAGCTGTAGACTTTTGATCATCTTTATCTTCGCACCAATTGGAATTGGTAAAATTAAGTAAATTGCATTTTTTGCCCATAACCGCTGCGGGAAAGAGAATTCCGCAGCCAATGGATCCTTTGATGTATCTTAGGATTCTTTTGACTGCTGTCAAGTGAGATAGCTTCGGTCTCTTCATGAATCTACTAGCAATACCGACACTAAACGTCAAATCTTGATACGTATTACAAAAATAACGCAATGAACCAATCAACCTTCTATATTCAATTGGATCTACGTTATGTTTTTCTTCATTATTTAACAACTGCAACTTTAATTTATCTGGTATAATGACAACATTATAATACTCCATTTCACATTTCTTTAATATTTCAAGAACATAACTCTTTTGATACATAAGCAGACTATCATTTTTGTAAAACTATATATATTTTTTATAAGAGTCTAAAGATAGTACACTGTCAGTGTAAAATAGTTTTACACATACAACCAATCAAAATGCTTTAATTTGCTACATAATTTCAATTTTTTAAAATTAAAAATTGGATTTATTATGTTGCATGTCTCTCGTTGGTTGACGGTATAAAAATACTTTACAGTGTCAGTGTATTTTTTTTTCCTTTTTATAATAATGGTCATGTAAAATATTTATTAATTATTCAATATAATTATAAACCTAAAATAAATTATATTTATTACAAAATTGTGAATATGTTAACTTAAAAAATATACGGTTAATTTAGAAAGAAAAAAATTATATTTGAAATAAATTTTACTTTAAAATAATTTTTTATAAATATATTATTATTTAATACGAAGGAAAGGAAAAAAAAGTAGTCATGTTTATGAATTAAGTGAGGTGTGCAGTCTATCCACTCAAAATGTAAAAATAGAAAGTTACGTGTTCAGTAATCAATTGCTAGTAATTATGTAAGTTATAAACCGGATTAAACCACTTAAAGTATAAAGAGATGGATTAAACCACTTGATGTCATAATTCGTCTCGATCCGGATTAAACCGGTGGTATAAAGAAAAGGAAAAAAAAACCCATATAATTCTTACGAATCAAATTTTGAAACCTTACTATTTTTAAGATAATTATTAGTTATGAATTCGAATATGATACAATCCGGTCCCAAGTTATAAATTCATTTAGATAATTCAACATTTTCTTATGTCCCAAGTTATAAATCATGTTGATAATGTAGTCTTTTTTTTCTTTTAAATATACATTTTTTTCAATTTTAATTTAAAACTTAACTTTTCTCAATAACCATGTTAAAGTAGTTTATATCTCTTTTCATTTTATTATTTTATATTATTTATTTATTTTATCACATAATTAAATTACACTAAAATTAAAATTAATTGACTATATTTATATTTTTATTCGTGTGTAGTAAAAAGAATGGATAGACAGATTTTCCGTCTAGATGTTAGTATTGCATGAAAAAGAAAAATAATTGACTACTTATAAAAATATATTTTAATAGTATGTAAATGATAAATTAAGTTGCGACGGTTTCAAACTGTCGTTATTTATATAAGATGAGAAAAGAGATGCATTAGCTTCGTAGCCGCACACATAGTAGATGCAACAAATGTTGTTCTAAGAAGATTAAAACACCAATAAGTATGTCATACTTCATGCTTCATGCTAAAATAGATTCGGTCATATGTCATACTTCATGCTACTTATCTCAAAAATCAGATACTTATCCCTTTACTTCAAAATAAGTCACAATTTTTCATAGATATAGAATTGGTCCTGATCTAAACTAGTTAAAAGTGTTTGGATCCTTGTGTTATGCCACTACCTTGCAGAATCATAGAACCATGCTTGATTCTAGAGTTAGAAAGGGAGTTTTCTTGGGGTACAAGCCAAACGTTAAAGGAGTTATCATTCTAGATCTAAATACAAAATCCATATTTATGTCTATACATGTTACACACCATGATCATATTCTTCCTTACTCTAATCCTAATTTATATTTTTCTTGGGTATATCATTCCAATCATAATACCAATATTGATATTATCATAGTCCTTGCTGATAACAAGCATCAAAACTCAAGTACTATTGTCCATGATCATGTTGAGCACACACTACCACCTAATGAGGTTGGGTTTCAAAAAGATGTCATTTTTGAACCTACACCACAACCTTAAATAACCCCTGAACCTTAAAACTTGAGAAGATCAAATATAAAAACTCAAAAACATATCCATTTATCATACTTTATATGCAATCTTTCAAAGAAGTTAGTTGATAATGATTCTTCGGGTATATCATATCTTATTGAAGCTTTACATCCATTAAATAATCTTTCTACTACACAATAAAATTTTGCTTTGTCCATCTTTATTCCTGTTGAGCCTGACAGTTACAAAGAGGCAAGTAAGCATGAGTGTTGGGTCAAAGAAATACAATATAAATTGGAAGCTTTGAAATACAACAAAACTTGGACCTTTGTTGATCCTCCACCAAATATCAAACCAATTGAAAGAAAATGGGTTTATAAGGTGAAACATAAGGCTGATGGTTCCATAGAGAGATACAAAGTAAGACTAGTAGCCAAAGGCTATAATCAAGTTAAGAGGCTTGATTTTTTTGACATATTTTCACATGTTGTAAAATACAATACTGTCAGAAACTTGTTGGCATTAATATCCATCAATTCATGGCAACTATATCAGTTAGATGTAAACAATGCCTTTCTACATGGAGATTTATATGAGGATGTCTACACGTCAGTCCCACATGGTGTCATTATTCCTAAACCAAAACAAGTGTGCAAATTATTGAATTCATTGTATGGATTCAGACAAGCTTGTAGAAAATGGTAAGAGAAACTAATTGGTTTCCTCATTTGTCAAGGCTACAAGCAGTCTAACTCTGATTACTCTTTATTTACACTTCACACTAATTCACATTTTCATGCTTTGTTAGTATATGCGGATGATATCATTCTGGTAGGTAACTCCATGTATGAAATCAATAGGGTGAAGGCTACACTTGACATTGAATTCAAAATCAATGATCTTGTAAGGATGAAATATTTCCTAGGCATAGAGGTGGCACACTCTAAATTTGGCATTAGCATATCCCAAAGGAATACTGCTTAGATTTGTTGAAAGACACATGTCTTCTTGTTTGTCAAGATCATAACTTGTTTAAATTTCAATATTTTTTAGTGCTTCTTTTTGCTATGGATTCTTCTTGTAATGACCGTTTTTCTTTAATTATATATTTATGTGTGTTATGTGAACTAATTATGAATTATGTGTTAATTATATGATTAATTGATTTTATGTTATTTTATTTGGGAATTATTAATAAATAATATAAGATAGTAAGTGTTGTTGATTATTGGGCCTAAGTCGGTATTAGTAAGTGACGGGTGTTAGTTAGAGCCCATTAGTAATTTAAGATAGTAAGGGTTTAACTAAAATAAGGGTTTTAGAGGAAATAGAAATTAGAAGCTCATTTGGGGATTTTGGTGAAAGAAGAGAATAGAGGAGATAAGAGGAGAATCTCAAGGTTGAAGATAGAGTTGGCTTCAATCCAAAACCTAAGGTAAGGGTGGAGTTCTTTCATTTTAAAGGGATGTATGATGATAGTTCATGGTGGGGTTTAAGAGTTATATGTATTGAATCATTTTCTTGATAAATGTTAGGTTTTGAGTGAAATCAATTGGGTGATGTTGTATGTATTGATGGAAATGATATGTTATAATGCTTCTTACCATGATTTTATGTGTGACTTTCGAATTATAGCATGTTTGGTGGAAAGAATGTGAAAACCTAACTTTTGGGATTTGGGTGAAATTCATAGATTTGCATGATTAATGAGGTTTTGATGAATCTATTGGTACATATGAGTTGTATATATGATATGTATGTGAATTTCGTGTGCAATTTTGAGCTGGAACATGAATTTGGGTGTTGGGATGGGAAGGGGGTTATGCTGAACTCGTGCAAAAAAATGCTACTGAATTGTGTTCGCGGCGCGAACATATGGTGGCGGCGCTAACTGAGTCTGTTTGAAAATGGTTGGCTACTGACTTGTGGTTCGCGGCACGAGTGTAGGGTAGCGGCGCGAACTGTAGGCAAAATTGGGAAAACTCATATATGCGTAACTTTTGATCCGTAACTCCTTTTTAAGTGTCGTTTGAACCTACGTGAAGCTATAATTGAGATCTTTCCAATGAATATGATTTAAAAACCTTTAGAAACCTTTTTGAATCTTTCTTTAAATGAATTGTTTGATGTTGTGATTGCTGTGATGAAGTGGTGTATTGTTCCATGATGATGCAACATAGCGACGTGATTGTGAAGTGGTGAATTACTATAAAAGTAATGATGTTTAGTCGATGTTTGGACGATGTTGTCGTACATTGTGAATATGTGTTTTGTGGATGTGTTTTATTGTGTCGCATCCATTGCATAAGTGTCCCTTAGTCTGAGAATGACAATGACTATTAGCCTGAAAGATGGCAATGACTATTAGCCTGAAATATGGCAACGACTATGACCCAATGGAAATAATTGAGACGGGAGTTTTATCCCGAATGGTACCACATGCATTTGCATAAGTCGAGTCACATTTGATTTGCATTTGATGTTGTTTTGAATGTGTGTTTGATGTGATGTGTATCAAACTCATAATTGTGAATAGAATATGTTGTCGTACTTGTTTATTGACAGTTACCATTTTATAAGGTGTTTGAATGATGTGAATTGTTGGTAACATGTTATGTGATGAGGAGTGGTGATATATGTATGATCCTTACTACGCTTTGAATATTATCATACGTATCTTTATCGTGAATGATATCTCACCCTTTCTATTTGAATGTTACCCTCCGTTGGTAACGTGCAGGTAACGATGTGGAGTAGCCGTTTACCTATTAGCTCGATTCGGTGTGCCTCTGCTCTGATACGTGACACTCGGGGGACGATTAGCTTGTTTTGATTATGTCATGTTGTCTTGTTGTTTCGTTGCTATATTTGGATATTGTTGCCTCTTAGTGGATTATGTTGTTATGTCTTACAGAGATATTTTGGATATTTTTGAGTTGCCTATGTGTGGCATGCATGACTTGATTATTGTTGTTGATATTGTTCCGCTGCGATATTATGCACCATTTGGTTTGAAAGTCTAATGAAATATGATTCCTCCATAGTATGTGTTATGTATCTATGATTATGAGCATGATTTGTGATTTATTAAGTTGTTAATTTGTGACACCTCAAGTATGATGCATGTTTTGAGATTTTTTGCACTATGATTTTCCTGCTTATTTCGAGGTAGATTTGGGGTGTTACACTTCTTGATGTTATCTACAAGTTCTCTTCAAGGATAAAAAGCTAATTTTTCTTGGAAGGACATGTAATTCATTGAAACATTATAGTCATTTTTAGGCATTTTGGACATAGAATTTTTCTAAGTATTAGAGCAGTTGTTTTTTCCATTTTCAAAGTCCCATAACTTTTGACTCAAGTTGCCAAATGGAAACTTTCTTTGCACATTGTGAAACTTTTTGGGAAGGCTTTTCAATTGTAAAAGGAATCAGACAATAAAGCCTCCTATATAGGGTGCCCCATGGATTTGAATATGGTCATTGAAACTGGATTTTACACCATGATCAGAATTTTAAACTTTGCTAATTCAAATTACAAGCCAATTTAATGTCCAATTTCATGAGCACATGTTCAAAGTGGGAATTGACCTTTAAACTCAAGCTTTGGCTGCGTTTTGATGCACCTTGAGGTCACACTTTTTTCACTTTGTAAGCTCACACGAATTCAATAATTCTGGATCCTTCTCACATGTTTGAGCATTGCATCATCCTCAGCTAAAAATAAAGATCATTCTTCCCTCATTTCCCAAGCTTTTGAGAGCCAGAAACACCCTGCCAAACCCTCTCCATAACTCACTTTTCTGCAAATTCGAATTCATATTTTCAGAGATTCTCAGTCCAAATTCTTTACATATTTAGCTTCCTTGATCTTCGCTGAAGCTAAAGCAATTGAAATCAAATCTTGAGGTGCACTAAAACTCCATAACCAAGTCGAGTTTCAGAGTTGTTTTCACCTTCTTCGAACAGGTAGTTGGAGGCACCAATTCTCTCAACTCAAATTAATGGAATGATCCTTGTTGATCATTGATATATCCATTTGCTATGTTTATTTTTAAATTTTGTGTTTGAAACTTCTTCTGGTATTTTCTAAATCAACTAAACTACAGTTTAAACAAATATTTCGCGAGGACATGGTTGAGATCATCTCCTTGAGACGCTTCTAATGATACCAGTCTTATGAGCAATGGTTACTTATTTGAGAAATACGATTTCTACCCTAAATCTCTGCAAGTTTGAGAAGCTGGAGGTTAAAGATGATTACGTGGATCATCTCAACCAATGATAGAATGACATTTGAAATGTTTTTATTTGTTAGACCTTTTTTATTTCAGTGTGAGTGGTTTGACTTGCTTCCACCATGAGCACGCATGTTTGGACCATCAGATCATCCACGTATGATTAATGAAGTGGATCCAATACCTTATGTTTTTTCTAATTTATGATTTTTCTATTTTCTTTTTATTTTATTCATTTAAACTTCAAAAAATCATATATCCTTCATTTTAATTCCAAAAATTATGAAAAATTACACAAAAATATTTTGTATTATTTCTGATTTTATGAATATTTTTCCAGAATTTTATTTTATCATTTGATTTTTTATAATTTTCTTCATTTCTTTTATGTTTTAAATGCTAAAAAAAAAATTTCTCCATCTAAATTATAAAAAAAAATTATGGTATGATCTAATGATAGTCTATGGCCTATGGTGACCTTTGTTTGATTTTTGCTTGATGATTTGATATACCTTTTCTACTTCCTCCTTTATTTGTCATTTAAAAAATCATTAAAAATTATTTTAACTGCCTATTTGCTTTTGATGTTTTCATGATCCACTTTTGGTGAAAGACTCTTTGTTTGATCTCTCCCTTTCCATCTCCCTCTTCTTTTTTCTTTTCTTGATCAATTGGATGATTGATGATTCATCTTTGTTCAATTAGGTTTGGATTGGTACTTAATAAACTTTCATCATTTCAAATCTATTTTAAGGTGATCATGAGATTACTTTGAGTACTTTGGATTAATGATAAGTTTGTCGTAAGGTGCTAAGAAGGACTTGATTGATGTAATGATCTCATCTCCTCAACTTAGTCTTGATTATCTTATTTTGACTTGTGATATTTATTTTAGGAGAATGATCTCTATCATTTCTATAACGAATATGGTACATAAAGTTCATTGACCGACCTCATAGATGCTACTTCTATATAAGTACATCTACGATTGCTTAACGTAGCACTAAATATGTCTCGAATCAGATGATTAACTCTAACATTAACAATTGACCATGTTATTGTGCTAACTTTTACTTTAATGCAATTTATTATTTCACACTTTACTTTTCCGTTCTTTACTTTTATGCCATTTATTATTCATAGCATTTTATCTCTTTGTCATTTTTCTTTTGTTCATTTGAGCACTTGTTTTCTATTTGCTCACTTGAGCCTTTTAATTTATTCTTGCTTGTAAAAAGACATGTAATAATGAGAAAACCCTAAAAGACTTAATTGTGAACTTTGGACTATGGCTACTATCCTTTGCTCAAGGAGTTGGATCTCTGGACCTAGGATTAGAACTTTGACTTTGGAACCTTTACCTGATACGAATGCATCTGGGACCCTGGAACTTTTATAATCAGGTTGTTTTGTTTGGTTGTCTTGTCTGTGTGTGGTGTTCTATTGATCTAAAACTTTGAGAGTTTATCTGATGTAAGTTCATCTGAGGCAAAATTCAAGATTCTTCAGACACATGCTTAATGGAATTGTTATTTTGAACCTCTGGCTATTTGTTCAAGTGCTTTTGATGTTATGCTTTGAAGTTAATCCAAAGGAAATGAATGCTTATGTTGACTCTATGTAAAGTGTTGGCTTCTTTATTGGTTAGATTTTTCGTGTTCTTAGCTTTTATGCTTTAGGATAGTCTCTCCATCTCCTGCTTATCTTCTTAAATTTTCAAAATCTTCTCCCTCATTTTCAAAATCTTCTTTGTTTTCAAACTTAAACTCTTTTTTGCAATAAACCTTGACTTTTGTCAAGTGATCATAAACTTCATTCAAATCTTTTTCCATTTGGCTTTTCATTTAAAAAAAAAAATTCCCAAAAGATTAGGCATGAGTAATTATCATAGTTGAGATGTAATTCTTCTATCTTCATGATATTGATTGATATGGTGTTGATTCTTTTCTACTTAAAAAAGTTAGTGGCATACTTGTTGATTTCTATCCAAGTTGGAGCCTTTCTTTCACTTGTGATGCAAAGATCCATCCGTTATCATGTTTATGACTAATGGTTGAGTTTTCTCCTCTAAGAAGATAAAGTGTCTCTTCATTTAAAATCAACCAAAAATAAACCATCATGTTTTCTACGCGAGCAGAACTACAAATGCTCTAACTGCTTCATTGCACATAGGAGGTATGTAGGCACATGATGCGACGTTTTGTCGAGCATAAATAAATAAAAACAACCAAAATGTTCTTTTCTCATCTCATCAATCTTTTACACACAACTCTTTTGTTTTAACACAGATTTTCAAAAAGGTTCATGTAGAATACCACAGATGTGAGGGATGCTAATACATTCCCCTTGGATAATCAACTCCCGTACCCATTTCTCTTTGTTTTATTATTTTTTGTTTTAAAACTTCTTTGAATTTTATTCGCTCTTTTCTCATTCCTTTGTAAATAATAAAGATCAGTGGAGACTCTTGCTTTATTTGCGAGTTAAATTAATCAATAGCTTAATCTTTGATTTTTTTCACCGCGACAAACAGAACATATTAGAGGATGGAGTCCTAACACCTAAGTCTGCCTTGCGAAAAAGTGCAGATAAAACAGACGCTTCTACAAAACTTCACTCTATTTTTTTTTTTTTAATGTTAAAATATTAACATTGCAGATTCACTCCCGTGTTCAACTGTAATGGAGACTTGTAGCACTGCTTCAAAAGTCCAACATCTCAGTCCACACATGACTTTGATTACCATCCTGAACAATTTTTTTGAAGTAACTTATAGTATGAAATAACTTAAAAAGTTATATTTAAATATCATTTATATTTTGACAATAAATATTGCACAAGTAATATTAAGAGAGAAAAATGAGTAAACTCTAAATTTTAAGTTCTTATCAAAATAAATTATAAACTAAAAAAACCAAAGATATCATGAAAAATATGACATATAACAAACATGTGTTTCATAAGCTCGTGAGAAAGTGGTGCCGAAGAGACCCTAAAAATCTTCTTTGCAAGTACTATGGAATACTAGTAGTCAATTTAATTCATCCTCTAATTTAAGGAAAGTAGATGAAGTTACAACACTTGACCCAATGAACATTATTCCTACATATTGAATACTTCCATTGAACAAAGATTCAATGCTTATCTAAAACAACAAATTAAAATTGTTTTCTTCCAGTTTTCTTGTAGACTCAAGAACAAGTTAGTTACCCAAAATTAAGAAGCAAATCATTCATAACTTCTAAAAAAGCTCAATATCAAATCAAAATATTGTCATTGAAGCAAAAAAACAGAAACCAGAACATTGGTATCATGTTAAACAACAAAATCTAAGACATTCATCACAAAACCAAATAAACATTTTTTAACATTACATAATGATGATGATTAATATACAAAAAGATTTTAACAACAAAAGAAAAAACATAAACTAACCCTACCTTAATTTCTTCAATTTTTCTTCATTATTTTTTTCTCTTGCAAATTCTTTCACTATCCCCAAACACCCCAAATCCTTTCTCCAATGAAACTCACAAATTTTCTCACCGACCCTTTCTCTTCATCTTCACCACCACCACCACCACCTCCAACAACCACCACCCTTTCACCACTTTCACTACCACCACCACCACCGCCGCTACTACTACTATTACTACTTTCCCCCACCGATTCCATCTCAGCCAACTCGTTCACCACAGACCGATTCAACTCACCGGAGCAACCAGGTCCAGACCGCTTACCCCCAAACCCTTTCTTGTTCCTCTTCTCTTTCTTCCCTTTCCCTTTCTTCCCACCTTTACTACTCTGAGCCAACCACTCCTCAAAAGCATCGATGATTTCATGTATCAGTTCACGGTTCGGCGACTCGTCCCATCTGACCCAGTAACTCGTATAGCACCTGAAACAGCTACAGTTAAAGAGAGTAGCATGATCGGTGTTTCTCACGGTGCTCCGTTTAGCGTTTCCGGTAGGGGTTGCAGCGGAGGAGCAGTAGATGAGGTAAGCCAAGACTTCTCTGTCCTCCGTTGAGAGAGCAGCAGCGAGGGTGAGGATGGTCGCCGGAAGGAAGGAGAGTTGGTCGGTGATGACCGGTGGGGTTGGATGAACCGTCGCTTTATGGTAGAGCTTCTTCATGGTTGAACAAAAAAAGATAAAGCTAGAGAGAGAAAGAGAAAGTGATTTTTGATATTCTTTTTTTTTTTCTTAACAAACACCGAACAGAGAGAGATAGAGAGAGAGTGTTTGGTTTTTGATGTTTGAAGGGTTGATGAGTGTTTTTTTGTTATTGGAGTTGTTTGTTTTTGTTGACGTAGTTTTTGGGCTAGGGGTTTGATAGGGTGTGACGCGGGACATGGTGATATGATGTGTATGGGGGGAGGTGGGACCCATGGGTATGATTTGTCCTTGTCGTCTCTTCTGGGTCTGTTTTTGAATCCTTCTTTATTTATACGGATATAAAGACTATATTTACTGTGTCCCCTTGTGTCAGAAAAAAAGAGTTATGCAGTACTACTTACTTATAAATAAAGATAAGTTATTGTCAATTCTTTTTGGGTGGAAGTAGTTTGAATAGTAGGAGTATACTCAAAATCAATCATACATTAGGTCTAAAATTCAATCATGCTATATGGCTCCAGCCGAACTCATAGTCACTAGTAGGACTATTTTTGATCCGGTCCGATCCAGATATTTACTCTCCCACCGAAATAGTAATTGGGTAAGTTGGAATCGGATCAAAATAATGATGGATATTTTTTTTGGACCGAAACTGAATTGATACTCTCAAATACTTGATGGGTACTTGGTCCGAACCCGATCGAATTAATTTTTTATATTATGATTGAGAATATTCATTGTCACATTCTTTATTAAAATAATGATCGAATGCAAAGAGATTTTTCAAACATTGAAGTCCAAATATCAAAAGTGTCATCTTCAAGACTCAACTAACCATATAATTAATTAATTACCGTCAATTGCCTCTTGTACATTGAAGAATTATTGTAATTATTTTATCCAAATAATGGATGAATAAACAATGCTAGTAAAATAGGACAGAAGTAGAGACCAATGTCTTGAATATATTGATCTATTTATCATCAATCAAGAAAAACTTTAAGCACTGTAGCATCTTTCGATATTATTCCTGTTTTTGTTAAATTTTGTTTGAATCCAAAGTCTCGGATAATATTTCTAGTATATTTTCTACAATCTATTTATTAAAATTTAATTGTATTAATTATTTAAATTGTTTTTTCACCACCAATTTTTTATAATAAAAAACATTAATTTAAATAATTAAATAATATTTAGTTTTTCATTCAAATCTCATATTAAAACATATAACCGTAGTTTTAAAACCCGAACTATTATGTCGAGTTAGACCGTGAACCAGAGGATAAAGCGATTCAATAAAATCATCAAACTATTGTTGTAATTGATTATGTAAAAATTAGTGTGACCCAATTGATTCATTTGCCTAACCAGTGAACCGATGAGTTTTTTTATCCGACTAACTTTTTTATATTTATTATTTTTTTAACTTGATTACAATTTTGATTCCTATTTTTATTTTCTTAAAATTTGATGTCTCTGTTTTAAAATTTTATTTTATTAATATTCATAATTATATAAATTATTTATATTAATTAAATAATATCAAAATTAAAAAAATAAAAATTTTGTCAAATTTTAAAAATTAGTAACCTTTCAAAATTATTAAGATTATAATTTTACCAACTGCGTCATGAATCTCTTTAATGTTTAATTTAATTAAAGAGAAAAATAGTAAATTGAGAGTTATATAAGTAATATTAATTGAAGGGTAATATTAAAATAATAAAATAAAAATTGTATTAGAAATTAAAAACGAAACTTATTGCAACAAATAATTTGTTAAAATACCACATTATTTTGGGACAGAAGTATTAATCATATAATATAACAATATTATAAATTAAAAATATTAAAAAAAATAATTATACGATATAATAATACTTTAAACTAACAAAAATTATTTTAAAAAATTCAAGTTATAAAAGAAAAATAAAACTATATTTTCTAATTATTAGAATCCATGTAGTCCAACCGGTGACTCATTGATTCAACCATTAACCCAATGATCCAATAATTAGAATCTCATTTTCAACTTACGTATTTTATAAAAATAATGTATCTTGTAGAATTTTATATCATTATCTAGTGTTATGTCATGTTGATCAATATTATTAGATATTATATGATGTGTTTCATCTATTTTGTGTGTTAGCAATGAGTATAAATGTATTAAATTGTGTTATAATATTTTTAAATTGAAAAAATATATTATTATTAAATTTGAAACACAATTCACGAACTCAACCCAACCCATAAATAAACATGTTGGTTCGAGTTAGTTTTGATAATAAAATTGCATGTTGGACGGTGAACCTAACTCGTTAAAATTTGAACGGGTTGAATAACGGATTAAACCAAATCCGATCCAACCCAACTTATATCCACCCTTACTATCATCCCCGGTTAAATCTTATTAAAAGCACGGATATCTTATAGTTTTATAATCTTAATCTTAATATATATAAATCCAAGGTTGTCATGATGGCAACCCTAGCCACATGTCACCTTGGTAGTATCTCTAAACAAAATTTGGCCACATGTCACTTTCATAATAAATCTAAACAAAAATCTTAATTTTGACTTTTACTAATTTAACCCTATATTAAAAATAAATAAATATAATAATCATAATAATAATAATAATAATAATATAATATTCAGCCACGAATATTAATAATAATTATATAAATATGTAACATATAATATTTATAAGTTTATATTTTATTAATTTGTTAAAAAAATTCAAACTATTGTTATAAATAATTAATAATATTTTATTTAAATTAAAAAATAAAATGTAAGTAATTTGTAACAAAAAATTAAAAGTCTTTATTATTTAGTTTATTTTAGATTTAAAAATAAAAATAAATTTAACATAAGTTTATATTTTATTAATTTAAAAAAAAATCAAACTATTGTTATAAATGATTAATAATATTTTATTTAAATTAAAAAATAAAATGAAAGTAATTTGTAAAAAAAATTAAAAGTCCTTATTATTTAATATATTTTAAAGCATTTGTTTTATTAATTTTAAATTTTTTATTATTAATAATAATATATTATCACCCTTTCAATTAGTTATCTATCTTTTTATACTGATTTTAGTATCATTTTTTTAATATTTTATTATTTAGGAGTTCATATAATTTTTCATAATTTTATACTTAATTCATAAAATTATTTAAATAATTATAAAAACAAAGATCAAATCTAACAAAACCCCTATTTTTTTAACATGTTTTTAAATTTTTATCCATTTTTTATATATAAATCCATTAATTTTCTCTTTTATATCTTTTTTAAAAACTTTTCATTTCTACAAGGTTCTCTATTTAATAACAATATAACTATTAAAACGTTTTTCTCTTAATTTTAATAATTCTTTATAATAACAATTAATATATAATTTATGAAACCATAAAAACCCATTATAAATTCTATTTAATGTATTTTAAAGTATTTATTTTATTAATTTTATAACTTCCTCTCTTATTAATATACTATCACCCTTTCAATTATTTTCTATTTTCGTAATTATACATCTTCACTAACATGACTCTTTATATACAAATTTTTCATTTTTCATTTTTTCAATTTCTTTTTCATTCTCATATGTTTCTTCTTTCATTTTCTAATATGTGTATCATTTATTTAAAAAGTTTATGTGCAGATTTAGGAGTTCATATGTTTCCTCTTTTATTTTTCAAAATGTGTATTATTTGTTTAAAACTTCATGTGCAGGTTTTGAAGATATATATGAGAACTTTGTTGAAAGATCAATTCTCTTATAAAAAGGTAGACACTATAACTTTTTAATTTTGTTTCTTTTATTTTTCTTTAACATTACACCACTAAATATATATTAAATTATACTAACCACTTTTCTTTCTATTCATTGTCTTTCTTATGTAAGCTTTTGAGTTATTGCGGTGTATTGTAAAACTTTCATCATAAGCTATATACTTTTTAGGTATTTTTAACCTTGAGCATTAATATTATGAATTGCAGTTGAAATGATTATAATATGAAGATCTTTTTTCATTGCATATCAACAACAATATATAGGGTGAAGATTATTTAACAAGGAGTGTACATTTTCTCACCTTTCTATTAATTTTGGTAACTTTCAATTAGTATTACTATTCATTTTTGTATCATCAATTACTATTACAAGAGTCATGTATACGTTTTTTTAATTTTTTGTAATGTAATTTAATTTATATTTTTTATTCCTCACATAAATTCAATATTCTCATATCTATGTGTAAGGATAAAGACTCAACTTACTATATTATATTAATTAATGAATATTTTAGAAAACTCTTTTATAATAATTTGCTTGAATATCAATATAATTTTTATTTACATGTATAATTATTATTTCATTTTGATATGTATTGCATTCAATATTTGACTCTATTACATAAAAGTAGATTAAATTTTTAATTATTTTACTTACGATTATCAAAGTATTTCTTTCTTATTAAAATATATTACAAATCAAAGTTGGAATCTATATATGGTGTTATATGCATATCCAATATCTTGAAGTGTATTTTGTTGATTAAATAATAAAATCAAAGTTGGAATTTACATATGGTGTTATATCCATATCAAATATCTTGAAGTGTACTTTCTGGATTTAATAATATAATAATCAAATAAAAATAGAAATTTACATTTACATATACAGGCAAAAGAATCTACATATATTATGATATGACGACTTTCAAGAGACAACCAAACTTAAGAGACAACTGAAAAAATATATTTTATTTTTTTAGCAAATGGTTTTTTTTAATTATTTAGTAGTCATTCTTTATTATATCTCATTATTTTTTATTTTACTTCAGTTTTTAAAAACTTTTCATTATCTTTACTTTATACAAATTTTCATAATAAAAGAATTATAATACTATTAACTACATTCATGTTACATAATGAATGAGTTATAAACCTATATATTATAATTATTAATTTTATTAAAAAAATCAATTTGTGATACACATGTATTTATTAAAATATTTTCAAATTTATAATTTATAGAAGAAAACCACGTATGTATATCTTTTAAATAATTATTTTTTTATTACAATCTATTAGAATATTAGAACAAGAATTATAAACTCAATTTGATATCTAAATTAAAACTCAAAAAATATATTTTTTTAATTTAGTTGATACATGAAAAAGTTTTCTTTAATATATGTTAATAAATATTAATAATATAAATAAAATAAAATAAGTAGTAGTTAATTTATTCAACAACTATAATTAATTATTTAATTGATTCAAAGAAAATATATTGTTGTATTGAATTGTTTCTTCACAAAATAAAATTTTAATCTAATTTTTTACATTCCTAATAAATTATTATATAGAACAATTATTTGGTCACAATTTTATTAATTCATCTTAAAATTTGAATATTTAAAATAAAATATTGAATAAATGAATTACTAAAATACATTTTTCACTTTTTTTTTGAACTTCTCATATTTCTCAATCTCGCATTTCAAATGCTTTATTAATTTTTATTACTTTCAACTAATATTATTGATAATTTTAATAACGGCCCATTAATATTGTTAATAATTTTTTAATTTTATTTATTATTAAATTCATATTAAAAAGTGATATATGAAAGTGTTTTTTGTTGTGACTATAAAAATGAATGATAATGTATACTATTACTTTTATTTATTAAAATTTAACTGATACATCATTTCTAAAATTATAAGCATACAAATAATTATACATAAATTCTTAATTATGGAAACAACCGCGCATCGCGCGGGTCACAGTCTAGTTGAAACAAAGGCAAAAAAGCAAGAAAGAAACCAAAGACCAAAAAGAGCCTCTTGGTCATTCCTTTCTTTTTGGTCATTCCTTTCTTATAAAACCAAAGTTTCAAACTTTTAATTAAAGGATGACCATGTAACCGAGTTAAAAAAATTTATAGTAAAATATGTTGAAAGTTGTTGTAATGAAATCAATGATTTGTTAATATACTTTAATATAGGATAGTGAACTTCCTTGAAAATTATGTTAATGACTTTGCTTGTGACTTCGTCAAAGCTTTACAGTATATTTACAAGTCTCAAATTCCCTTTGACTGCTCTTGGCTTATGAATTAGCAAGTGTTTTGTATTTAGGTTAAGATTGGTCATTGTGAATTTGTGTTGAATACTAAAGATGCTGTTTTTTATTTAATTACATTCGAATGCTATTATTGAGTAATGCTTACTTGATCACAACCGCAAATTAAATTTGTTTAGACACACACTCATAAATGGAGAGAAAAAAAAGAGAAAATATAAAATTTGACTATTAATTTTAAAATTATTAAATAATGTGTAGTTTTGTGAGTGTGCCTAAATAATTTTTATTTGTATTTGTGCCCATACAAAAATTACCCCTATTATTTGATTGTACAACAAAGTAGAGTTAGGCGACTTGATAATAGAAATGGTTAGAATTTGTTTGGATAGATAGAATTGGATAAAATGAGATTGTATGAAATGAAATAGGTTTATGATTATTTGTTTTGATTGATTAAATGAGGATTTCAAAAAAAAAATGAGGATGTAATTAGATATGACAACAAAATTTGAATCCAATCAAATCCTTCATGTTGAATGTTGTTATTTAATTTGATTTTTGATTTTTGAAACTAAGAAAAAATGAAATATGAAAAATTGAATTAGTAATCTTGATTATATATTTATTAGATTTTTTATTTTACTTTTGTGAAAAAAAATGTTTTATGAGTGTGGGACAAATAAACTTGTGTCCCATTGGAGAGGGTGGAGGTGAGTGTTCAATAATTATTCTCCGACAAAGTTTAGGGCGAAGGCAAGTGCGGGGGCTGGGTTGTATTCAGTAAGAATTTGATTTCCATAAGTGTTCTAAAGGAAAACGAATTAGACTTCTTCTATGGAGAAACACTTTCTTAACATTCCCAAATGATTTGTTTAAACCATCCAAAGATCTCTTCAATTTACAAACTAGTTTTTCATGTCTAGTGCCATTGAACTCCTTTAACTATTCCATTTAAATTTTCTCATCTAGATTATCATGAAGAAATATTGTCTTCACATTCATATTTTCTAAATGAATGTATCAAGTGACTAACAGGACTAACATTGTCTTCATAGAAGTATGTCTGACGACCGAAGAGAAAATTTCACCTTAGACAGTCTACTTCTACTATGAACACCCATTTTCTACAAGAAAAGCTTTTAACTTTTCTCCTTATTTTTTTTTTGTTACTACGGGTGTTTTCTTGAACACTCACTCACAACTAATGTCCATTTTCTCCGCAAGAAGCTGAATAAGCTCCAATGTCTAATTTTTCTTCAAGGAATTCATATCCTTCATTATTACTCCTATCCACTTATTTTTTTCCTAGTTAGATATAGCCTTTCGAAAGATGGAAGGGTCTCCATAAATAGTAAGAAGTCCATATGTTTCCAAATATTCATAATATCTTTCATGGTGCCATGGTTGAACAATCCTCTTTGTCACATACAAGAATATATTGTACTCCACTTGAAACTTCAGGTTCGTAGAAAATTTCAGTATTAGAGTATAATTCCTTTTGTATTTCATGAAACACCTGGCCATTATTAATAGGTGGCGGATCAACATCCACATGAATCACTTGTATGTTGGGAGTTTCTCGTTTAAATGTTGACACTTCTGTTGCAATTAACTATTTTAATATTAACTGCTCATCAAAAACAACATCTCTACTGATTTCCATCTTCTTTTTAATCGGATCCCAAAACTTAAATCACTTTATACCTTCTGTGTAATCGAGGAAGACGCTCTACTTCAACTATGGATCAATTTAGGTTGATCTTCAATGGATATATGCACATAAGCTGAACATCAAAAAATTCTTAAATTACCAAGATGGGTAGGATTACCTGTCCATACTTCCTCTGCAAGCTTTCCCTTTAATGAAGCGTGTGGTGACCTGTTGAAAAGATATAAGGCCAAGTTACCTCTCTCTGCCAAGAAACCTTTTGAAAGTCCATCATTTAACAACAAACATTTTACCCTTTCAATTAGAGACATATTCATTCTTTCTACCACACCATTTTTGTTGTGGTGTCTTACACACTAAGAAATGCCTTTACATTTTGTGTTTTTAACAGAACCTATTTAAATTCGAATGAGCATACTAGAATTTGGTAAAGACTTAAAATTTCTTATTCAAGAAATACATCCAACCCTTGCAAGAAAAGTCATCCATGAAAGTCATAAAGATACCTGAAACCACCCATAGAAACCTCTTTGGTAGCCCCCCACACATCATAATGCATATAGTCTAAAATTCCCTCTGTTTTGTACTTTTCAGTTTTGAACCAAATACGAAATTGTTTTCCAAGTACATAATACTTGCATAAATCCATCTTTCAACTATGAACACCCTTAAATATATTTCTCTTATGAAGTTTCATCATCTCACTCTCACTAAGATGATCCAGACGCATATGCTAGAGTTTGGTTGCATCGTTATTAGACTCAAATGATACAACATCACCTACAACAGTATCCCCTAACAATTTTTAGATGTTACTTGCAATGCTCATTACTCTCACTACAGTTAAGGCACTCTTTCTAACCTTCAAAATATCCATATCTCCATCATACATGTAGGGGAAACCATTTACTTATAGAGTACCTAAGGAAATCAAGTTCTTTTTCAATTCTAGAATATATTTGACATCGTTCAATGTTCATACACCACTGCCGTCCATGACAATGTTAAGTTGTCCCATCCTAGTAATAGTACATGCTTTATTACCACCAAGATATAGTCTATCATACAAACGGGGCGGGTCGGGGACGGTTTTTACCTCCCCCAAACTCAAACCCGAATCCCCAATCAATCCTCGTTCCCGCCCCAAACTCAAACAGGGATGAAGAATTAAAACACAAACACGTCCCAAACGGGTTTGGGTTAGGTTCGGGTATCCCCGCCCGCCAGAACCCATTTAGTAAAATCAATTTTTTTTAATAAAAATATTTTCTTTTTAAAAAATCAAATTACATTATAAATAATAAAATAAAACAATCTCAACAAATTTCATACATACATTTCAAATATTTTAAATAATAAATACAAATCAAATTTTCAAAACATCAGCCACATATTTAATAATATAAATTATAAAATATAAATAATAATGTACATAATGAAATAAACAGGGCGGGTTCGAGGTGGGTAATAGTGTCCCCATTACCCGACTCGTTCCCATATTTTAGAATCAGGGAAAACTCAAACCCGAACCCAAACCCAGTCAAAGCGGATTTTCCCCGTTAACTTTGGGGTGGGTTCGGGTGGGTACCAGCGGGTATGGGTTTTATTTCCATGACTGATAGACAAATCCAAAATTACCTGACCTGAATGTAGTGAATCATTCCTAGTGCGACGTTATGTGGTAAGAACAACCAGAGTCAAGAGTCGACACATATGTGTAGTTGTTGGATGAAACACACTATATAAATATGAATCACTACCATAATCATTGGTTTGAACCACATTTGCATAACTGGATAAACCATGCTTTCTGTTTGGATAAACATTTTTCTAATGCTCAATCAATTTGCAACTATAACACTCAATGGTTTTTTATCCTTAGATTTTTACATCTTCTTTATAGAACTTGTTTACCTTTGTTCCGCCTATGATCTTGACCCTCTCCCTCACGTATATACAGTCTTCTTGAGTTCCTTCTTCCATACTCTGTCTTCTTTAATAATGAGACAAAAGTGTAGCAGTAATCAGATCAAGACTCATAGTGTATTTTTTGTAGGTAATAATAGTCACCAAGTGATCATAAAAACTAGGTAACAAGCACAACAAGATAACTTCCTTATCGGTGATTATGTTATTCAAGACACTAACAAGTTGTTACAAATTAGATCCTTCATATATCTTTAGATTGTATAGTCGTTGCTTCGCGAATAATTTATTCATTAATGTCCTTGACATATATTGAATCTACAACTTTCTCAAACCTCATTCGGCGCTGTTAAGTCCAAAATATGATGAATTATCTCGTATGAAAAACATAGATGAATCAATATCGCAGTTTTCTCCTTCATCTATGCCCAATTGGCATCCTCCATATCGATCAATTTTGTCTCAGTAGTGGTTTTTGATAAACTTTACGGAGCCAACGAATATCCTTAACCTTTCGTCGTCGTAAGCCAAAATTACACCAATGTAGAAGATTAAGAGAAACAGAAGTAAAAGACTACGAATTCAATCTATCTTTGGTAACGCAATTCGAACAAAATTAAGGTACGGTGATACAAGCAATATATATAATACTACAATTCAGTTTACATTAGTACCCCTGAACCATATATCGTGAAGGCTACCACCCCTCCCAGGTCACATGCTACAACAATTAGTTGAACCTAACGTTAAAGATAAGAGAAGTGTTATAAACACTATCTTTTTAATACACTCCTTAACTCTCACTCTCTTTTTAACACTCTCTATCAATACATAATCTTAAAAAACAGGCAATCTAGCTCACATTAGAAAAAAAACACTTGCAGTCCATAAGCATATATCATGTTAAATATTTATGGTATAAAAAAAAAATATTTTTTAAATAAAATAATAGCACTGTATATAACCAAAATTATATATAAATTATAGGAAAACGAACAGTAAGTTGAGTCGCTACCCATTTTGAATGATAAAATCAACCATCTTAAAAATCACATTGATTGTTCTAGAGACGCAACATTGCTATGCATGAGTATGTGTATTTTCTGTAAAAAGATTATCTATTTCTCGTGCTACAAACCAAAGGTATTAAAGATAAAGGTTTTTTCTTTACCCACCTCCCTATGGGGGTCACCCCCAGCGAAATCCCCCATTTGCCCTTGCTTCGGAGATGCATCTCCGAAGTAATTTTTTTTCCAGATTTTTTTAGGTTTCGAAAATGCATTTCCGAATTCACCAAAAAAATTGGTGTTTTCGGAGATGCATTTCCGAAATGCATGAAAATTTAAAAAAACGTTATTTTTTACAATCAGGTAATATTTCGGAAGTTCATTTCCGAAAATAATTCTGCATATACAATTTTCCCTCCTTCACTATTTCATCATTTTTCTCCCAAACTCCTCCAAACCCTCTCCAAAACTCAATCAATCTCAATCCATTTTTCGTCTCAAAATCAAGTTTCAAACCGTTGATCAAGTTAAAGGGAGCATAGTAAGCTACAATTTTAGGTAAACATCTCTCATTTCATCCCCTATTTCACTACATTGATAGAACAAAATTCTGCTGAAAACTGCGATGGTTCGGAAGTACATTTCCGAAATAAGTTACCTAACAAATTTCGGAAATGTACTTCCGAAATAAGCCCTGACAGTAAAAAAAAAACAGTTTTGACCAATTTTGCCAATTTTGCTAATTTCGGAAATGCATATGTTAGGTATGGTGCATCCGGACAACATTGTCGACGATGACATAGTAGTTCCGGAAGTTGTCAACGTCAATAACGATCCGGTTATCGAGGTTAAATCTATGATCAATGTGGTTGATGTGCGACAACAATTTACAAATGATCGGAGCTTCGGTAGTCGTGAACAATTGCTTAATTGGGTTCGACAAGAAGCTAGTAAACTTGGATTCAGAATTGTTATTTTAAGGTCTGACAATGGAAATAGTAGACGGAAAGCTTTTGTAGTTTTGAATTGCGAGCGGGGTGAGAGTTATGTACAAACAAACCGGGTGTTAAAACACGAAGACACGGGATCGAGAAAGTGTGGGTGTCCATTTAAGTTGCACGCGACTCGGAGGGTTGATGATTTGTGGCGTTTAACCGTAATTTGTGGAATTCATAATCATGCCTTGGATGCCAAGTTACACGGACATCCAATGGCATGTCGTTTGTCCCGCGAAGAGAAAAATGTGATTTCGGATTTAACGATAGTCAAAGTGGCACCTCGCAACATACTTGCCGATTTGAAGCGTAAAAAACCGGATAGCGTTTCAAATATCAAGCAAGTTTACAATGAAGGACACAATCTTAAAGTCTTGAAAATGGACCCTCGGTCGGAAATGCAACAACTTTTGAAACTATTAGGCGATAACCAATATGTGTCAAGCTTCCGAACGTCTGAGGACAAAGTTACGGTGCGTGATATTTTTTGGACTCATCCCGAAAGTATCAAATCGTTCAACACATTTCCAACCGTTCTTGTCATGGATTCAACTTACAAGACAAAAAAATATAGGCTTCCTCTTCTAGAGATAGTCGGTGTGACCTCGACGGACAAGACTTATTCGGTCGGGTTTGCTTTTTTGGAGTGTGAAAAAGAAGAAAACTTTACATGGGCATTAGGAATATGCAAGTCTTTGTTAGTTGATCAAAAGTTTATGCCAAACGTCATTGTTACCGACCGGGACAATGCTTTGATGAATGCGGTCGATATCGTCTTCCCGACATCGACCGCGTTACTTTGCCGGTATCACATAACTTGCAACGTGAGAAGTAAGTTGAAACCCGCAGTTGGGACAAAAGATAGGCTGGATGAAAATGGTAAAGTTATCAAAGTCGATGTTGTTGTGGAGAGGATAATGGCGGCATGGAGGGAGATTTTAGATGCACACTCCGAAGAGGTGTATACCGAGAAATTGGTACACTTTAGGTCTTTGTGTGGTTCCATTAAGACTTTTTGTCATTACGTCGAATCCACCATTCTTGACAAAGTCAGGGAAAAATTTGTGTGCGCTTGGATGAATCGAGTTAGACATCTTGGTTGCACCACGATTAACCGAGTTGGATCCGCACATGCGGTCTTGAAGAGGTGGTTGGGTGATAGCAAGGGAGATTTGTGTCGGGGATGGGACACCGTGAACCAAATGCTCCAAAATCAACACAATAAAATTCAAACATCATTCCGTCGGAGCAAGACGGTTATAGAACATCGATATAAGGGCCAAATTATATTCTCCCAATTGATTTACAACATATCCCGTTCGGTTTTGAATTTTATGTTTCATGAGGCGAAGCGGGCGGAGACCACGAGTCCAAATAGTTCTTTATGTGGGTGCACCATTAGAAAGACATACGGCCTTCCATGTGCTTGTATACTTTCAAAAAAACGAAGTTGAATTCACCGATATGCATGGATGAGGTAATTGACCATTGGAAGAAGCTTCGTTTTGATGATTTTGACCCGCCGAAAGAAAATGACTCCAAAATCACCATCTCCGACGAGTTGGAAGTGATAATGGAGAAGTTTGCTAATGCGGATGACACAATGAAGATGCACATAAAAGAACAATTACGAAAAATTGCATTTCCGGAGACCACCGATTTGAAACCGCCATCTCAACCGGTTAAAACTAAAGGTGCACCGAAAAAGTCCAAAAATACACAAGAAGACACATCAACAAAACGATCTCCTTCATACTTTGAACATGTTGATGCATTGTTCCCGGATTCACCGACCCCAAAATCCAAAGGTAGTGGTAACAAAGGAGCCTATATTTCGAAGCCACCTCGCACACCACCGATCAAAAAATCACCCGTTATATACATTGATGAGATGCCACGTTTTATGCACAAATATATCGATAACATAATTGATGTTGGAGGCGACGGCAATTGTGGATATCGGACCGTTGCGGGTTTTCTCGGTAAAGGGGAAGAAAATCACACTTTAGTTCGACGGGAACTTCTTTCGGAGTTGACTTCGCATCGGGACATCTACACCCGACTATATGAAAATCAAGAAAATTTTGAGAAACTTCATGATTCACTAGTTCCATCACTTACCGGTATCGCTCCGGTTTCGAAGTGGATGTCATTCCCCGATATGGGCCATCTAATAGCAAGTGCATATGATCGGGTGTGTGTCGATTTGACGGGATTTGGACTATGTGAGACATTCTTTCCACTTCATAGTTGACCGCCATTGGACGCGTCGAGCCGCATCATATGCATCGGGTATCTAAGATCGCGGCACTTCGTGCAAGTGTTTTTGAAACCGGGGTGTCCTATACCGGCTACTTCTTGTCAATGGGCGACACATCATTCAAATGAGGCGGATACTTGGCCAGATCCTTTCGTTTTAAGAATGGCGGAGTTTGAAGAAATGATGAGCCAAGAGCGCGAGCAAAATAGAGAGCGGTCAAAGAACATATCTATTTTAGATTTAGGATCTACCGATTGGTTCGGTGAATTTTAGTTTGTACCAGACCGTTTTTTGTTTGTAAGGACCGTTTTTGTATGTATTGTCGTTTACCATGTAAAATCGAACCGATTCAATACATATATAATATAAGTATGTTTTATGTCATCATTGTCTAATTTATGTCTATTTTGAATGCTTTTGTTATTTTCTACACAAAACACTAAGCAATCAACAAAATGCAAAATTCACCTCTATTTCTGCATAATTCGGAAATGAACTTCCGAAATATACTTGTTTTCAGCCAATTTTCGGAAGTTCATTTCCGAAAAGACCACTGAATGCAGGGAATCGTGTTCAATAATATGTAACTTTAATCTTATGTAATATGATCGATGTAATCTTCATCCGATTAAATAAAGGGAATCGTTGTTGTTTGTTATTTTTCTTCTGTCCAGACCTTATTTCGGAAGTGCATTTCCGAATTCTTCCAAGGGGGTGAATTCGGAGATGAACTTCCGAATACACCAATTTTCTGGAAAATAACGTTATTTTGGAGATGCATTTCCGAAATCAATGTTTTTCATAAAAAAAAACACGTTTTCGGAGATACATTTCCGAAAACACCTTTTTTTTCAACAAAAACACGTTTTCGGAAATGTATTTCCGAAACAAGGGGTATTTTGGTAAATTCACCAGAGGTGACTAAGAAGGTTAGGAGGTGGGTAAAGAAATTCTCAAGATAAATGATATGAAATTATATTAATTGTCAGAACACGTTTTCTCATGCTTGACCACTTTACTTGAAGCGGTTTTGAGAGTTGTCAGTAAAATCTTCAGTCTTCAATCCCAACAATAAAAAAATCCCAGTCAAATCTTCTCATGCATGTTTCTCTCTACTCATTCGTACAAGAACATCTAATAATTTAACTGTTGATCTTGTCATCAGTCGAAAATTCATATACATTTTTTTTGTTTACCGCTGATATAGATTATACATAGGATATAGATAACGAAGGAATAGACAATTAGGGTGACATCCCAACACTCACACTCAGTTTATCCATCCACAAATAATACTTATACAAAACAATATAAAATAAAGTTAAATTATTTTTATAAACTATTTTAAAAAACTTATTTAGAAAAAATATTTTGTTCCAATCAGCACGCTTCAACATGAAGACTCATAAAATAGGACTCACCAACTTGGATCCACGTGTCGCAAATTAATTGGCTAACATGGAGGAGTGTATTTCATCCGTTATTAAATCATTGAACTTAAAAACTATAGTATAAAATAAAAGAAACATAAGAGATAATGTAATTTCTCACAGGTAGAAGAATTTGAACCCAAATCCAATTCGCTTTCAATCGAAGAAAAGAAGAATAATTCATTTCATGGCTTCAAAGTTTCGAGCCTTTTGGAATCACCCAATTGGACCCAAAACCGGTGAATTGCTTCTATTTTTTCGTTTGTTTTATCCTTTCGTGTTTTTGTTTATGAATTCGTTGTTTTCAATTTGATCATCCATTTATTGGATTTGGATCCTGATTAGTGTTTTCTTAGAATGTCAATGCTTAATCAGATTTTTGATCTATGAAGCAAACACACCACAAAGGTGATACCGATCCTAACACACGTCGACATCAATAATAATTAATAAATAAATAAATTTCACATAATCATAATGTCGTGTCTGTTTCGGACACCAACACCATTACCATTTTTTTCTTCCAAAGTGACGGTATTATAAAACTTTTGATTGTCCGGTAAAAAAAAGTTTAATTTCTTAAGTTAAAGGGTTTGCAAAGTTATTATTAGATTGTCAATGCTTATTGCATTTTAATCGAGTATATACGTTGATTTCCATTTGATGCAATATCTTGATGCTTCATGAAACCTGCACTTAATATTATTATTACTATTATCATTATCAAAGAACTAGAATTATAGGACAAAATTTTTGGATTTTTTATGTGAAGCTAGCATACACACTCGCATGTATAAATTTCACATGCTTTAAGAACAAATACCAAATAGGTTACATTTTTCACCTGATCCAAATTGTTGTCTCTTATTTGTTTTCATTCACCACTGTTGTTGTCTAGTGTTAATGTTGTTATTTTTTATCTGCATGCAGTTCACTTCTGGGCTCCTACATTTAAGTGGGGCATCAGCATTGCCAATATTGCTGATTTTTCAAAACCACCTGACATGATCTCTTATCCTCAACAAATAGGTATGTGCATGCACGCCCTTTTGCTCATCATGTGTATTTCTGGATTCTCTGAAAGGAGCAGACATATGCAAGTGAATGAATTTTGTGGAATGCCGAGTATTCAAATTGCAGACATATAGTAATTATCCTGCATGTATATTTTGTTGATCCCTTTTGTTTTTAACACAGCTGTTATGGCTACTGGACTAATCTGGGCGCGTTACAGCACTGTAATCATACCAGTAAGTTATATATTTTTTTCAAAGACAGGTTGCTTTTAAGTAGTATATGGTTTGCAGTCGCAGCTAAGATGTATTGTTCGTTTTGGGTTTCGATATGTGGAAAAGACACCTTGTTGAGTTGAGGTATATAAATGCCAGCTTCCCAATCCGCTGCGTGAGACTATTCTGGCCAGTCTGAAATAACTACTACATAGATTATTTTCTGAATATTATTCAGAGTGTTATTTTCTTTTAGTTTCTTTGCGGTACAGTTTTCCATAATCCTGACATGTTTGTGCCAAATACTTTCGATGTTGCAGAAAAACTGGAACCTTGTTAGTGTAAACCTTGCAATGGCAGGAACTGGCATATACCAACTCTCGCGCAAATTGAGGTAAGTGATATATAGTTATCAGTATTTATGTGAATTTTCCGTGAGATTGTTATTTGGCTACTATGTGATTCAATGTTCATGGCCCAAAAATATTTGTTTGTTCGCCGTATCAATGTTAGAGTTGTGTTTGGGGTGTCCATACTTGATTGTTGTGTTTTGTATTTTCATGCGGTCAAGTATATTAATTACTCGTGTTCTACTTTTCAGGGAAGATTATTCTTCAGATGAGGCTGTAGCAAAAGAATGATGAAGAAGAATTTGAAAATGTCGGGTTGTTGTGTAACATAAACTCTTGACCCGGACACCTGAGAGCATCTCTGATAAGGAGAATTTATTTCGATTGTTTGAGCTATTTATGTGAGACCAAATTGTCGCATTATATTTAAGCAACATCTAAGCAATCTAAACGAATTTTACTTCAATGGTAATTTCAATAAACAATCTATATGTGACCCAATCAATTTATATTTGGCTCTACAAATTATCAAGATTAATATTATCTAATGATAAGCAACACACTTTTGGATTGCTTCATGAAACAACTTACACAAATATTTAAGTAACGAGAACGTCGCGCGTATTTATTTCAATGATAAAAATGTTATGTTTCGGAACTTATAAATCCTAGTGTGCATTAAACAACTGGAGATGCTTTAACACAAAACACACTTACACATTGTTTAGTAAAAAAAAAAAAAAAAAACCAACATTTGATATATTCATTTATATGTTATAATTAAGTTAAATATGAATATTTTAGGGAATTTTTTTTATATACCTCTTAACCTTTGTAGGGGCCTCTAATAAAATTCTCGTTTTAATCCATAAATTTGGATATGCAATCTCCGAAGGTATCACATTTCATTTTGTTTTGTTAGGGGTTTATTCGGAGAAACGTCACTGGAACACTTTTTCTCAAAATTAGGGATGTTTCGGAGATGCATCTCTAAATAAACTCATTTTATAAAATTAAGTTATAAACGAAATTAGTTTTATTATACGTTGCAACATATATATATATATATATATATATATATATATATATATATATATATATATATATATATATATATATATATATATAACATTTTATTAATTTTAATGTTAATATGATAATAAATAAATTTGTTTTTTAAATTTATATATATGATAAAAAAAATACTTTATATATTAATGGTTATATAAACAAAATTAATGTACACTATATTAAATATTAAATAAAATTAATATTAAATGGATAAATTTATTCATATTAAAAAATTAATATTCATATTCAAATATTCATGTATTTAATATTTACAAATTAAATTAAATTAAATTAATATTTAGATTCAAATATAGTAATTTATAAAATAGCAACATTATAAAATAGTAAAATATGAAATAGTATACAAATATTATAAAATAGTAATTTATAAAATAGTATACAAATATTATAATATAATTTATGAAATATAAAATATAAAATATT
Source organism: Vicia villosa (assembly GCF_029867415.1). Classification (NCBI taxonomy): domain Eukaryota; kingdom Viridiplantae; phylum Streptophyta; class Magnoliopsida; order Fabales; family Fabaceae; genus Vicia; species Vicia villosa. The sequence goes on along the minus strand of NW_026705402.1, from coordinate 363,045 downwards.
ATAAAAATGTACTTTATATATTAATGGTTATATAAATATTATAAAAATAGCAGTAACTATAATATATATTGGGAATTAAAACTTCCATTATTTAATATTTAATATATATATATATATATATATATATATATATATATATATATATATATATATATATATATATATATATAATATATATATTATTTTAGTTAAAATATACTATTATTTACTTAATATTAACATACATGTACCAAATATATCATATATACTACACTTAATGTTAAAATATCCTTTTGAATTTTTTTCAAACTTGTTCTTGTCCTTCCCTGTAAGTATTGATTTTTTTCTAGAAAAATGGCTGACAACCAGAATAAAATTAGACTCGGCAGACCAAGCCAAACTGCTTCCACTCGGCGTAAGAGAGTTGAGCAAACTACAAGGAGTCGAGAACGCGGTCGGGTATCGTGGGAGGAAGTGGAGGGAACATCAACTTCTGCTCCCAGGACTCGTCTATCACATGCGTCCTCATCTTGGGATAACGAGGAGGCACCGGAGAAGGTTCATGCTCTGGCACTCGAGGAGGTATGTGTTTCGGCACCCGTACTGGTTAACCCGCAGTATCTAGAAGGGCCTTCTGACACCTCCCTCTTGATTTATTATTCCGATCACATCGTTCGATATGTTTCCACTAGACATGTATATTTTTTATTACACTTTTTATTTAAATGATTTACGCACAAATATGTTAAAATTGATATTAATATTTATCTTTACAGGAACAAATGGTACTAAAGTTCGTGAACCATGCTCGGAAAATATTTACTCTACATCATCCTAATGCGAATTGGTTCAAGGAGACCATTTTTGCCTCCAGACTTTTCGGACTTTGTTGTTCCGGTTACAACATTATTAGCCACGGAATGCATGGGGCATTCGTAGAGAGATGACACAAGGAGACGTCATATTTCTACTTTTCGGTTGGATAGATGGCGATCCCTCTAGATGTCGTTGCATGCCTACTACATCTTCCTTATAGAGGGAGGCTCCTTAACCACTCTCGCATCACTCATGATGTTGCCATTGAATGGATGTTGTCTATTTGGGTGCTCAACCAGAAAAGGCAGTTGAGTAGTGTTCCTCGACTAATGGGGCACATGCAAAATTCTCATTCTTGAAGGATCTTTATCACAACCATCTCATTGTGGCAACTGATTCCGAGAATGAGGGCAATGCCTTCTTTGTTTAGTATCACCGGGAGTATGCTTTAAAGTGTTACTTGATGTTCTTGGTTGGCATGTCCCTTTTTTTGGACAAAAGTGCTAACTACGTAGATGTAACATACCTCCGGTATTTCATGGATTTGGATACGGTGAGGGAGCGGAACAAGGGGGCGACTCTTTGGTATGCCTATACCAAAAGCTGAATGAAGCCTCTAACAGGAGGACGAGGCAGCTTACAGGCTCTTGCACACTGTCGACGGTACCTTTCATTCCAACTATTAAATTTATTTTACTATTAATAATTTGTTCTTACATGCACTTTATTCGGTTTTTAAGGATGGGTCATTTCTCACTTCCACCACATTCATGGTTTGATCTTGATCTTGACTATATGAAGGTGATGTCGAGGGCTGCCATGTATCTCCCCCACATAGGAAATCAAGTTGTGTTATCGTTCCGAGTCTATCTTGATTGGACTATTCATGATAACATCCTAGGGAAGTCGTTCGAGGACCACAGAGAGATTATCTCATTCGACTTCATCTCATTGTACTCCAGGTAGATGGCATGTGGGACCGGCACTATGGTCAGGTATCTACCAAAGCGATGTATACAGTGGTTTGACTATGTTCAGACCATACCCAAATCTCCATTTTAGGCTGCTTCCAACACCATTGTCCGTCGAGATCTCGATGACATCTTTGAGGATTATGAGCACCATATGGTACCACAAGAGTATCAGTTAATGCAGACATCCAGTCGTTAGCATTGTGTAGAGGGATACATGACATGGTTCTACAGAGTGTCACACCCTATCATGACATTGGATGCTCCTGGACGTCCACCTAGGTCAGCTCATAAGGAGATATTGGAGAACCAGTAGGCCAAAGATGACCATGTCACTGATCTCTTACTGGTCTGTCAGCGGATACAGTTTATTAGGCAGAAGCCTTTGGAGTTAAGTATCATTGAGAGTGGTGGTTCTGAGGTGATGACCATCGTAGAAAGGATGGTTAGGGAGACAACGAGTGCATTGGGATATAGGAAGAAGAGGAGGGGTCAGGGGGATGATTAGGCATACGCAATAGGCTATGCCTTTTTTATTTCTGAACAATTTATGTATTATTTTTTATTATTCCAGAATAATATATTGTATTTATTATCGTTTTTTATTTCTTAACATTTTTCCTTTGTATCTTTATTATCGTTTTAATCTAACTATGTATCAAAACTTTGATGATTTAAAAGCAACAATTTTTTTAACACCTTTTCATGACTTCACCATGATTCATAAAGGTGTTATGCTCTTATAAATACATGAAATTTCAAATCACAAATCACCTCTTCCATTGAAATTTAACATTATATTATTCTCTCAAAATTTTTAAACAAGTGTTTTTGTTCTTCATATTTCACAAAGAATTTTTTTACATGTATGTTCTTAACAATCCAGAAAATTTATATCATTCTCATAAATACTTGAGCACTATATTGTCATTATAAATTGCTTGTTTGGAAGAGAATATAAATTCAAGTGATTGATATATATTCATCAACTTTATTTAATCAAATAATTTTCAGATTTGGTTTTAATTCCTTGTTGTCCATGATTGTAGGAAACAACAAAGTAGAAAGGAAATGATTGTTTTCTTGTTTTACTTGGTTGATTTGTATCCTTGCTATGTAGGATTGTTGGAAGCAAGAGAGTTGACTTTGAAAGGATTGTTCTCATTTTAACTTGGGTAATCACAAGAAGATTGTTCTTGGTGATTGTGTTGGTCTTGTATAAGTCTTAACAATAGTAAAGTCTCTTTCATGTTGAAAGGGGATTGGAGTACTCTCGGATTGTGAAGGGAACCAGGATACATTGTCGTGTTATTTACTTTTCCGCATTTACTGCTTTCTTAGATCGGAACCAGAAAAGAAAGTAATACATTTCTAAATTCTTGCACCAAACCAGAAAAATAAAAACAACTTGTTTCTAAAGATCGATAAATATTCAAAGTCCTAATTCATCCTCCCCTCTTAGGCGCACTCAATAACTTACAACGTCTTATCCCATATTTTTTCCTACATGTGCCAGCCAATACCTCCCACCGGGTGACCTTAAGTCGTCGCCTCCTCCTAGGATGGCCCCAGGGCACCGTCCTAGGCAAAACCTTTTGTAAAATATAACACTACACAGTCCCTCAGACGCGAGGTCTTCTGCAAAAGGCAAAGTGTTTTACACCTGCGACCAATGAGGGTATCCCGAGAACTGGTGCTCCCCCTGTGGGGTTTTAGATGATCTTAGGAGCCCAATTTCTTTTAGACACAATAATGCCCAACTTGGATAGCGAAATGCTAAGTCCCTCAGGCGAGACATGTCAGCCTTTTAGGCAGGACTTTCATTGAGTCCTCCATCAAGAAGGGCATCCTTAAAGTTCTCAAAGGATATATGACCTCAACAAGAGTAAAGTCTTGCCCTCATCATCAATCTTAACCACGATATTCTCAAAATCACCAATAAACTTGTAAAATTATGTCAACTGCTCCACTATAGATTTTTTCTCCACCATTTGGAATGAGTAGAGTTACTATTTCAGGCACAACCTATGAACAAAAGACTTGGTCATATACACCCTCTGGTCACATTTATAAGCAAATTAAACTTTTTTTGTTACATTTAACCGTTAATGTATGTAGTATATATATGGACTACATACATTAATGGTCAAATGTACCAAAAAAAGTCAAATTTGCTTATAAATGTGACCAAATGGTGTACAACGATTCAAGTTTTGTCCACATATAAGTTACAGTCTACTCCCCGGGACCGACCCAACAAATTTGGAGACAAAGACAAAATTTTAGATAAATAATTTTCTAACTAAGAAATATATATTAATAAATTTTTTATTAATTTTTTATTTTGAATTAAAAGAAACTATCAATAAATTTCTTAAATTTAGTTTTTCAATTAAGTGTGTAAATAATATAAAATTATTAAATAAATGTTAAAATATATTAATTTTATTAATTTAATCCTTAATTAAAGTTTTAAAATTATCATATTACTTTTTATCATCTTAATAACGTGAATTAAATTTACTAATTTTATGTATTTCTTGAGCTATATAATAAAAATAATTATTTATTATGTTTATATAATTTAAGAATTATATTAAAAATTGAGTAGTATTTTAAAAACTTCATTTAAAATTATTGATTAAAAAGATTTATTTTTATCCATGTATAAACAATAAAAAAAATTATGATCAAACGAAAAATAGATAAGATATCAAAATCAAATTCTATATAATTTTCTCAAATAAAAAATAAAATAGTTATTTTTAAAATAGAGGGATCAAAATCAAGGAAAAAATAAAATAAAGGAATTAAAGTTGCAATTAAGGTTATTAACTTTATAAGAAAAATATTGCACTAATTATTATTTTTAATTATATAAATAAATTTGATTAATCTAAATCTATATATTACTTAAAGAGTAAGGTTAATGATTTTTATAAATGTTGTGTGTTTAAAAAAAATCAAATTGAAGTTAAGAAAATTTTATTTTAATATCAAGTTTGATTTCTGGCTGAAACAACATTTGGCCAGTAGACGTGGCTCCGTAGCACGAGTCAGATTAGTGATCTTTATGTAGGTCGGAACCGGTGCAAAAGCAAAAAATAAAATGAAATTAAATGGTTGTTTTTATTATTAATTGAAAAATTGATTAAACAAAATTGATTATAATAATTAAATAAACAAATTTTTATTTTAAATAAACTTTTAATTTAAAATATAATTATTAATAAATAAAAAATTATATTAAAACGTCGTAATCCTTACTATGTGTTGGGTCGGTCTTGCACGGGGTTACAATACAAAGTATTTTCATTTGTTTAATTATATTTGTTTACGGGTTAGTTTGAGGCCTGTTTTAAGAGATAAAAAAAGTGAGACCTAAGGCAATGGTCTGGCTTGCCTTGCCCTTGGGCCAGGCCTGCTGTTCTCTGACAACTTTTCTTAGAATTTTATCCCGAGGCATAAGTTAATGACAATTTTAGTCTTATCCACCATTTCGGTCTTCCCTGTTTTTGTCAAAGCTTCAATACACTTCTCTTGAGTTAAAATTGTTTGTATTTTCACTTTTTACAACTCAAAATCGTTGTCTCTAAAAAAATTTGTGATCTCCCATTTAGCCATGGTGCTCACTTGTAAATAATACCCCTTTGCCCCTCGGTAGGCGCCACTTGTTGTGAAATTGATAGAATAATTAAAATCGCTCGTGAATAAATTATTCAGAGTTCAATCCCAAAAAAAAATTGATGTGTGGGGACAAAGAACAATGACAATCAGAATAAATGGCCTTCAGCAATTGTAACTCTTTAATGCTATAACACAATGTATTAACTTGGCAGAAGAAGATAAAAAGAAGTCGAGAAACACAAAAAGTTTGTTTATCCAATTCAATCAAATGATTCACATCTAGGGGGCAATGGTTCTCCAATCCACTATACTCCAAAAGTTGTTACAATAAATTACAAAAGAGTTATAAGAAAATAGCCTTCAAAGTTTCCAAGAACAAACCCTATTTTTTACCTAAATGTTTTTCAATGTATTATCTGATCCTTCTAGATAACTCTAAAATGTTTTCTTAAATCCTAAACTCTTATTATTTCTTCCTTTTGCTATAAAGTTCTAAAATGATCACACTTACAATAACAGAACAAATACATATTTTTAATTGTTAAAACCCAACAAATCCATAACAAAACTCAAAACATATCTTTAAGAATAAAAAATAATATAAATATCTTATAATATCTCTTAAAATATTATAAATATCTTATAATATCTCTTAGAATATTATAAATATTTGATTTGGCTTCCTGGTTGCTTGCAATTTCGAAACATATTATCTTTCTCTACACCGCTTAAGATTTTAAAACATACTTCAACAACTATCTTATCAGAGAAAATGTATTTCTATTCACAATCTTTCAAACGACAACAAATTTATCACCGCGTTTACCTTTTTCCCCTCAATAGTATTATATCAATCTTGTTATAAATGGCATGATTATGGATGTCCGTCAATTAGGAGATTTCATATTGATTTTCTATTTATTACATATGTCCTATAAATAGGACTCATATTACATAAGGAGAATAATACAATATAATTTCTCTCCTTCATCTTTACTCTCCTTCATCTTTACTCTTATATTTTATTGCTTCTCATTAATTTCATATCACGTTATCAGCACGAAACTCTATCAAACTTGAAAAGGAAAAATATTGAAGACTTAACTATTACAGGTAATATTGTTTTAACATTTTATTCTTTTCCATTACCCATGTTAAATTTTAATATATATTATTAAATTATCAAATAATCCCTGAAGGATTACAAAACAATGAGTTTGTAATATAGTTCCTGAAGAACTTAACAAATATCTCTGAAGGATAGTAACGAGTTTATTATATAGTTTCTAAAGAATTTATCAAGCATCCCTGAAGGATAGCAAAATAATAATTTATATACTTTCTGAAGAACTTTTAAAGCATTATCAAAGAATTGCACAAAAAAATATTTATCTTTATGCTTATTTGAAACGATCAATGATCTAGCTCTTTATATATATATAAAGAATGATTTATTTTTATGCAATGGTCAAAAAATGATTATCACTTGAGAATTGATAAAAAATGACTAATTTGTCTTCATTGATATGTTAAACAATCCCGGAAGGATTTCATCATTAATATTAAAGAATCTTAGAAGGATTATATCAATAATGTTTAAGTAAAAAAATTCAGAAGGATTGCATCAATAATGTTAAAGAAACCCAGAAGGATTATATCAATAATCCTAAAGTATCATGAAGGATTGAAAATATATATTTTATAACTAAATATTATTAATTTGTTATAAATTATTGATTGATAAATTTAATGTGATTAACTTAGTATTTGTCTCATAACGGAATGTTATAACTTTGTGACTAATTTGTTAAGACTGACAAAAAATTATTTTATAATTAGATGTTATCAAGCATGCTTATGACATGGTCACTAAAACCTCAGGTTTGACAAAATGGTCAGTTTTCCCTTGGAACCAAGACACAGATCCTGCGCACTCTGTGATGGTGTAGAAACTGATGCACAATAGAGTTTCCACTGATGAGAATCTCACCATCCGTGGCTTATCTTTCCCTTCTATATGCTCTCTATGTCACAAAGATGTTGAAACAACTCCTCACCTCTTCTTCACGTATGATATTGCAAGGAAAATATGGATATGGTTATGTGAAAAAATAAAAATTTCATACTCTATCAATAGCATTGTTGACTGCCTCAAGGTCCTTCAAGAGTCCTGGAGCTCGCAGGCTCTTACTGTAATCAGAGCTAGCATTGTTTTTGCTTTTTACCAAATATGGCAGGCAAGGAATAAAAGAAGATTTGATGATTGTGCTACTCATTGGAAGCATTGCATCTCAAATATAACAACCAGGGCAAAAATGGTGGGTACCTTAACTTCTAAGAAAGCCAATAGCTCAGTGAGTAGTTTTTCTATTCTTAAAGCTTTTGACATTGATATCCATTTGTATAATCGGTTAATCATTGTGGAAGTCATTTGGTGCCCGCCTAATTGTGGATGGATTAAGTGCAACATTGATGGTGTGACTTCGGGCAATCCGCTTTTAGCCTTTTGTGGAGGATTGTTTAGAGATGACAAAGCAACTCTTTTGACCAGTTTTGGGGTGTTCCTTGGCAATGGCAGCTTTGTCTTTGCATAATTTATGGCGGCAATTCTAGCTATAGAGAAGGCTAAGAAAAAGAACTGGAACAAGTTATAGCTGGAAATAGACTGCATGCTAGTTGTAAAGGCTTTTGCAAATGTTTATTTGGTGCCTTGGATTCTCAAGTCTCATTGGCTTACGTGTTAGGCGTACACTCTGAGAATTGATTTTATTATATCGCATATCTTTAGAGAGGCCAATTTTTGTGCAGATATCTTGGCTAATATAGGATTGAAAAGCAAAAGCTCTACTTGGTTTAATTTTATTCATGAAGACATTAGACCGGATTACTTGTTAGATAAGGCGGTTACCCCTAGGCTTAGGCTTTGTAAATAAGAGGTCTTGGCTTGGTCCCCCTCTTGTGTCTCTTGTATCCTCTTTTATTTTGTTCTTAATATAATATTCTTTTTTGGCTAAAAAAAATTATTATTGATTTGTGTTACTATAATATAATTAATATTAGCAAAATTTAGAAATGGTTGATTTAAATGTCAAAATTATAATTAAATTGTATGCCATTAATTTTTTAAGAATATATTTTGTATAAATAATTTTATTATTTACTATGAATTGAAACAAATTAGAAGAATAACATTATATATATTATTGTAAACCAGAAGTTTGCAAATCACATTTAAATGTGTTATTGGCAAAATCAATTGGATCATCTCGGTTGTGCTATGATGCGACAACGAGTTTTGAAGAATCAAACGTTTCTTCAATCAAATAGAGAAATTGAACCTAAAGGAAATTTTGAGAGATTGAATATTTATGACATTAATTGTGGCATTGACTAAAAGATCATGCATATGTCTACTCACAACCAAAAGTTTGTGAAATTGTTTTTTCAACTAATTAGACTAAGATCTTATTTTTTGAATTTTTTAGAAATTTCTTGATTAGTATCACATATATTATTAAAATTGATAACGAACATCACGTAGTATATGTTCATAAAAATGAACTTGAAGATCCATTCTTTAGACATCTAAAGTTAATTACATAGTCGATACTTATGAGACATAGGTAGGCGTGGCAAAACCGACCCAACCCGTTGGGCATACCCGTTTTGTTCGCACTTTAGTACGGGCGGGCCAAAGGTTTAGGCCCTCACCCTCTAATGTGTTCGCCCCGCCCCATCCAGTTTTTACGCGAGCTTTTACGGGCACGTGTATTTACATAAATTTATACGTTTTTAAACTTAAAGGGTGTAGTGCCCACGAACTTTCCCAACTTCGCCCTTACTTTTTGTGGGGCGGAACTAGGTTTTAGGTTCACATCCTCAACTATGCCCGCCCCATTTTTTTGCGAGCTTTTGAGGGACGCACTTAAACGGGACGCACATGCCCATTTGCCACCCCTAATCATAAGTTATAAATTATATATAGGAAACACACAACCATGAAAATTCAGATATGTATTTGCATTAAGCCAACAAGTTATTATATGTTAATTCTCCCCATAACTTATCATTTATTTTAGGTTAATAACCTAATACTTCTCATCTAAGTAAACTTTTGAATGTGTTGTATATAACTCAATTGCTCTAATATAGTACACTAAGACGAGTCTTGAAAGAATATTAGAGAAAATGTATTTTTATATGAATCTCGTATTTGAGAATATATCTTGATCTAATAATTGTATAATTGATTGCGGCCCAGTAGGCTGATTTTTAATTGAGAAATTAATTTTTCCAATATTAAAGGGAGAAAATAAGCGGCTGAAAAAGTAAACCTGAAAATCAAATGAACAATTAAAAAATAAATTGCTGTCTTGATCCTCCTACAAACCAACATGAACCAGAAGTTCAAAATATTATTCATTTGCAAAGTTTATGAAATTATTTGCTGTTAATACTCCATTCAAAGTGGATTCTCCTATTGGATAATCTACTATTGCAAATGAGTTGTAGTCGTGCCTGAAGCGTTGTAAGAAAGTCAATTCCAATGTTAAAAACCCTCTACCTAGAAAAGAAGTTAAAGTTAAGTATGACTCAATTGAGGATATGAAAATTCTAAGAGCACTTTGACATAATTTATTTTTCAGTTCCAGAAGAACTAATCAAGTACTTGAAAAATGAAATAAAGAAATCTCAATAAATTATGTCATGAATGAAATATGATGGAACCGAAATTAAGATAACCAAAATAAAGTCAATATTAACAATGTCCTTGTATACAATATAGCGCTAAAAGTGATCAATGATAACGATAATTATGAGTCAAAGTCTATCAAATATTGTAGACAAAATGTAAATTGGCCAAAATGAATATATTCAATTGAAGAATAATTAAACTTACTTTATAAGTGACTTAATTTTGGACATGTAGTCTGAACACCTCAAGGTGTGAAAGCAATTGGATATAAATGAGTTTTTGTAAAAAAAGCAAAATTAGAATGCTATAAAGCTTGATTTCTTGCTCAATGATTTTCACAAAGACCTAAGATCGAGTTTGATGAAACATATTCACTTGTGGTGGATTCAATTAATTTTCGATAATTAATTAGTCTTGTAGCACAGGAATGACTTGATTTGAACATGATGGATGTTGTAACATCTTATTTGTATGGTCCAGCTGATAAGATATAAAATTGAACAAGTATCTCCATGTGTTAAAAAAAATATGGAGACAAGTGATATAATTATCTCAATGAATATTTGTTAAAGGAGAGATATACAAATAAGTTCATAAGTTGTTGTATTTTTATAAAAATTTCAATAAAAAAAATTTCTATAATAGTTGTCGATGTAGATGACATAAAATTATTGAAACTCTTGAAGAGATTCCAAAAGCAATAAATTGTTTAAAGAAATTATTTGAGATGAACGACTTGGAAAAGAAAAAGTCATTACTAAATGAACATTTAGAAAATGAAACTTTTACATACCAAGAAGGCTTATATAGAAAAAATGTTAAAACGTTTTTATATGAGAAAATCTCATATATAGCAAAATGTTAAAATGCTCTTATATGGATAAATCTTGTATATTGTCTACCTTTATGATGTTAGATCATCGGATGTACAGATGATTCTTTTAGACCTCGAGAACAAGATGAAAAAAATCATTGGTCCTGAAGTACCATATCCTAGTGTAATTCAAGCACTAATCTATCTTACTAATTATACACACCATGATATGTTAATTTCTATAACGCTACTAGCAGGTTATAGTTCTTCACATAGTTGTAAAAACCGGACCGGACTGGCCGGTCGGACCGGTTGAACCGGGAACCGGACCAGTGGCCGGTCTGGTTCGATAGCTGGACCGCCTTCGTCATCAAACTGGTGGGTTGGACCGATGAAAACCGGAAAACCGACGGTTTCCGTAAACCAGCGGTTTTGATGCGTTTTTTTTTTAAAAAATTTAACCAAAATGACATCGTTTTGAGTTATTGAAAATAGAAAAAAAATTAAAAGGAAAAATCTGAAACTCAAACGAAGAAAAACAAAAACAGACGAAGAAAAAGAAAGTGCAGAACGAACGCCGCCGCCGATTTCAATAGCACCACTGTGCCGTTTCTAGAATAGAACACCGTCGGCCGTTGTTCGAACACCGCCGCTACGCTGTGCATCCTGAAACACCACCGTATACTCTTTATTTTTTATTCTGATATGTGGTAAAAATTAGGGTTCAAATGTTGTCGTTGAAAATCAAATGTTTTCACGTTTCACCTGTATTAGGATGACTATAGAATGGAGGGTTTGGAGACCTTATAAATTATATTTATGTTTCACCTGTACCTGTGATGTTTTTGCTAAAAAAAATTAAGAGACAAGTTTATGTCTTTATATCTTGTCTGTTGTTTTATTAGATGGGACTCTAGTATGTTCTTACATCCTATTTTTTATGCTGCTATCAATTCTCCCAAATAAATTCAATCTCAAATTATGGCCAATTTTGAACTGCTACAATTTACCAAATTACTATATTTATTTTGAGAGTTTAATATAGATAACAAATATTTATTAGATCAAATTTGTTTTATAAAAAATTTAATTAGATGAGACTCTGTATATAAAGTCACTTTCAACTTTTTTTCTAAGTACCTTTTATGTCAATTTTGTCATTTATTGAAAGAGTTATTTCATGTGATTGGCGATGAGTTTATGGTGTGAGAAACTTTCATACATTGAACCACACATTGATGTTGAATACACTTGATATAGAACATGCTCTTTGTAATTTGTACTACTTTGTTATGTGTAATACTTATGTTTAAATTTGAACTGAATTTGTGATTTTTAAGTGCTGACAAACTATTATATTTGTGATTTTTAAGAGCCTTAAACTATATGGATTATTAGTATTTTCAGCACCTAATGCACAACTTCTGAATTTGTGATTTTTAAGAGCTTATTTATAGATTATGCTGTTGCTTTTAAGTGCTAGTTATAAAGCTTGTAAGTGCTAGTTATAATTTTTTTAGAGATTGAATGATCCGGTTCGACCGGTTTTATACATATATAGTTTTATTATAATGGCAGGTGTAATCCGATTTTATCCGGTTTAACCCAGTTTGGTCATGTGGTTCGACCGATGAACCAGTGACCCAGTATCCTCACCGGTTTGATGACCGGTCCGGTTTTTAAAATATTTTGTTCTTCACCTACAAGAAGACATTTAAACAAAGTCAAACATATACTTCAGACCTTTCAGTGCAAAAAGATTGATCTTCATCGTGGAAGAAATAATCGTTCAGTTGAGGAGAGAAATGAATTTGTTCAGCGGGGGGGAGAAATAAATTTTTCTTAAAAGAATATTGTACTTTTTTCCTTCACTAGATTTTTTCCCGCTGAATTTTTTCTAGTAAGATTTTAACAAGAAATATCCTGAACAAATATCCAAAGTGGACTATTATGTTATGAACAATTAATTATTGTCTTCCTAAATTTTCTTTCTTGTTTGTAATAATCTGTATTAATTAGTAACGAGATAGTTCCTTAACAAAAAATATTGTACTCTTTTTCCTTCACTATAATTTTTTCCATAGAGTTTTTTCTAATAAAATTTTAAGGGTTTGTCAAACCTGTGTAATATTGCACATGTTAAGGCAACTAAAAGTAGTAAGTTTTCATTGAAAAATATTAATTATTTATTAAAAAGTTATACATTTAATATAAAATACACATGTTCCAAGACAAATTTACCATTTTAAATTTTTTAACATGTACAAATTTGCATAGGATAGAAAAACCCAAAATTTTAATGAGGCATATTTTTTATAGACATTAATGTTATAAATGACATAATTATGGATGTCCAAAAATTATAAGATTTTATATTGATTTTCTATTTATTACATATATCCTATAAATATGACCGATATTGTACTTGAAATCGACACTGATGAGAATAATATAATATTATTTTCCTCTTCTATTTTTCACCTTTATTTCTGTTTTTATATTATATTATATTACTTCTTATTAATTTCATAATAAATTTTTCATATATATATATATATATATATATATATATATATATATATATATATATATATATATTAAATCACAATAATAATCATACAAAAAAAACATCAAATTTTTAATATGAAAAACTTTTTTCAAAAGTGAGAAAACAAAAATCACATAACCTAATCTAATAAAATATTTTACTATTTAAAATGGTAAATACACACAAAAAACTTTATAATCACATGAGGAAACTACCACCATTATTAAAGGTGGAAATTAAACAACAAAAGAACACTTTCATAAATAAAAAAATCAAAAAAAAAATTAAAAAGTTAATAACTCTTTAAAAAATATATCAAAATAATTAGTGATTTCAAATCTCATTTCTTTTCTGGTTAGTAATTTCAAATCTCCTTTCTTTTCTTATATGTACAAGGGCCAATACCAACCAAATCCATTACTTTTAAGACATTCCTTCTTTTTCTTTACTTTGTGTGACACTGTGACTCCACTTAGGGGTCATCACTCAATAGAATAATGGAGAGAAATCTTCTAAATTTTCTATCAAAGTTTTATAATCAAGGAAAAATATGCAATCATTAAATTTCAACTATTATTTTAACAACTCATTTCAAGTGTTCAGAAGAGTATAAACATGAAATAAAAATTTAAATAACAACATTACTTTTTTGTTCTTCAATTCACCCAACAGAAAAACTTTGATTTTATTATAATTTTATTTATACTATAGTGCATTCATTTATGTTTTTTTTTCTATTAATAATTTTTATATTTATTAAAAATGTTCAATTTTTATTAAGCTTTCATATAATAACATATAATATTGTGTATGATTAGTGTGAATTTAAAGAATTTATTTAAAGTTTATATCATTATATATTGATAAATATATTTAAAAAGTATATGACAAGTTTTTTATATTGATAAATAAAAAACCCATTTTAATTTTTATCATCAAGAGTAGGATGGCAAAACGGAACAGGTCTGCCGGTTTGGCCCGTTTGACCCGTTATTTTTGACGGGCTGAGTTGAGTTTTTAGGCTCGGAACTTTAAGTTGGTCCGTCCCGCATAATCCGCTTTAAAAAGTGGAGCAGGGCGGATTTTGCCCGCGGACTTTTTGTTGAAACTTTTTATTTTTTACTCAGAATTTAAAACAACTTTTAAGTATAAAAACAACACTCTTCTCTTAGGATTATGTTGATTGAATTGTATTCTAAATTATTATACATACAAATTAAATTATAAGTGTAATGTTCTTTCTATAACTTTCTAATACATGTGTTGATTGGAAAAGTTTGAAATAAAAGAACAATTGTATGACATGCATAATTATTAAGTTCTCAATACATTAGCTCACGTGTTTTCTTTAAAATAGATGTTCATTTTAAAAAATGAATGATTTGATTAGTGTATACGTGTGACAAATTTATAACTTAACTAATAAGAAATCGGTCGATATAAGAATCTATATGATATAAATAGTGAGAAAGTCGGGTGTTGATATTTTATGCACTACTATTTTATGCATTGTGATGTATTATGCAATATAATTGTTATCACTGTTTGTATTGTGTAAATTCTTAAATCGATTATTTTAGTAGTTAGTTTTTATTAAATAGCAATAGGATGATATGTATTATTTATTTTGATTTTTATTTTGTGCTTAAGCTTGTATTGAAGTTCTATTGTATGTTGTTAAAAAAAATTATCGAACTCTTTGGTAATCATTAAGAGATTTGTAAATTATGTAGTAAATAAAATTCTAAAATAAAATAAAAATAAAAATTGGCGGACCGATCCGCCAACTCGTTAATAAACGGGACGGATATAACTTTTAAACTCGAACACCTAAGTTGTCCCACTCTGCCCCGCTCTTAGACGAGCCTAAATAGGGCTGACCGTCCGCTTTGCCACCTCTAATCAAGAATATTAATTATATTAAAAATATAATTTCTTCAATTGCACTAGAGAATATCTGATTTATAAATAAAAATTAAGAATTTGAATTATCTTAATTTAATTCAAAGATAAATTTTACTTTTAAATAATACACCATTATTTCATGACCTAACAAAAGTAGGGGGCAAAATCTCTATTGACTGACACATAAAATTCTCAAAAGCAGTAGACAATATTTTAACCAATTTGTGCACACAAAATAAATAAATAAATAAATAAATAAATATCATTAAATATTACATTTTACAATATCAACTTTTAATATAAATTTAAGATAGTGTGTTGCACGAGGATTTGAGTTTCTTTTTTGATTACACGAGGATTTGGATTTTAGTATAGAATAAAGAAGATGTTAATGAATGTTGAATAAAAGAAATATCTTTTAGTAGGGAATGATATCTCAGTTATATATTTTTAGGACTTTAAAAATAGTGTACTGTCACGTAAAATAATTTTACACGTAAAATTAATTTGTCATGTAATTTCAAGTTTTTAAAATTAAAAATAGGATTTAGTTTCATGTCTCTTATTGGTTGACAGTGTAAAAATACTTTACAGTATCAGTGTATTTCTTTTTTTCCTATTTTTAAATGATGATATCCTAGTCACTAAATTATTTAAAAAATAATTACTTTTTAAAAAAATAAGAATATTTAATTCATTAAATTAAATAAATTAATAATTATTTTTTATTTTGAATATTTAAAGAATGCTCTGAGACGTTATCATCATGGCCCATAAAAAATATAATAACATTATAAATTATTATAAATAATATAGTTTCTCTAAGTTTTGGAGAAGCTGAAACCAAATCCAATTCAATTTCAATCGGAGACGTGAAGAAGGATTCTTTTCATGGCGACTTCAAAGCTTCAAGCCTTTTGGAATCATCCAGCCGGACCCAAAACCAGTCAGTTACTTTGCTTTTTTCGTATTCCTTTGTGTTTTTGTTTGTCAATTCGTTGTTTTCCCTTTGATACGGTATTTCTGATTGTATATATAGCAGCTATTTGATTTGGATCCCTAATTAGTGATTAAGATTAATTAGATGGTAAATGTTTGATTCCTGATTACTGATTTATTAGATGGTCAATGCTTAATCTGGCTTTTGACTGCTATGTTAAAAAGGGGTATTTTTTAGGGTGAAGGGATGCAAAAATTTGTTATTAGAAATTGGGGATTTGTTTATTAGTTTCAGTTCTTACTTCATTTTAATTCATTATTTTGCTTGTTATGTTTATTGTAATGTTTTGCAATATCTTTATGGTTAAGAGTTTCACTTTGGATAATATATGATATATGATATGAACATGTCTCTTTATAAGTGACGACAATTTTACAAGTCGGTTTTGAAAGGATGAATTAGGCGTAATCATAACATGGTATAAGAGTCAGTTTTAAGATCGGATGGTCCACCTGCTATCAGGTTTCTTCTATCAGGTCACTCACCATTTATTTCTATGTTAAGAGTCTTACATCGGATAATATATGACTTGAATATGTGCTTATAAGTGGGGACATTGTTGCATACTATCAAAGATTTAGAATTATAGAAGGAAATTGTTGCATGTATGATGAGTGAAGGTAGCATAATTTAGTCTTTTTGTAGATAAAAAAAGATAGTGAAGATTTATGTATTCTGCACACACTCTCTTATCACTATTATAAGCAGATTTGACTTTTTTTTGGTACATTCATATGTTGATGTATCTGGTTTATATGTAGTCTATACATCAACTGTTCAAAAAAGTTCTGTAGCACCAATACTTCTGAAAAAATATGTGTCAGTGCTGGTGTCTGAAACCGACACTGAGACTTGTGATTAAATTTAATTTATTCAATTTTTAAATAATACAAGTGTCGATGTGTCAGTGTCTTGGTTTCGGTGTCCGTGCTTCATAGGAAAAAAAATATCAATTTTACTTATAATAGTGAGTGAAGAGAGTGTGTGTGTGTGTGTGTGTGTGTGTGTCTGTTGCTTTAAGCATTAGTATCAATGTTGTCTCTTTTTTGTTTCCAGTTACCAATGTTGTTGTCAAGTGTTAAAGTGTTATTGTTGACTTGCATTGATGCATAAATTGACTATCTATTTTGTGCAGTTCACTTCTGGGCCCCTACATTTAAGTGGGGTATCAGCATTGCCAATATTGCTGATTTTTCAAAACCACCTGAGAAGATTTCATATCCTCAGCAACTAGGTATGCATGTGCATATATAACTGCATTTTGTGTTATATATTGCAGACTTCTCTCTGTCACACAGACGCCCGCGAGCATTAGCTCATCACTCATCCTTGTGAAAATGTGTATTTTTGGATTCTTTGAAAGGAGCAGCCATGTGCAAGTGAATGAATTCACGGAATGCTGAGTGTTCAAGTTGCAAGCAGTTCTTAGCCTATATTGTTGTGTATTGGGTTTTATTTACATCTATGTGTTTGCTGATTCCTTTTGTTTTTAACACAGCTGTCATGGCTACTGGACTTATCTGGTCGCGTTACAGCACTGTAATCACACCAGTAAGTTTTTTTTTCTCTCTCTCAAAGACAGATTACTTTTGACTAATTCATGAAAAATTGAAATTTAGTGGACTGAGAATCATTTGTGGACCTTTAATGCAAGTAAAGTTTTACTTCACTACCTTCATCACTATATGTCAAGTGTGTGTGATTCTGGTTAGTAATTGCATTTTCTCTCTTGCAAGAGCATGACATACCTAACTTGTAAATTCTATATCATCAGTTAGACACTGTAACATGGTATGTCTAACATACAATGCAAAATCTATAAAGACTATACTTGTATTCCTGTTTTTTGTTGCCTATTATGCTAGGCTTAATATTAAACATAGAATATACAATAATTTTAATCTCCGTTTATACAGCAACTTTAAGGTACTATTTTGCTGCAAGACAATTACTAAATGAACAACTTTTTTACTAATCATAATGGCTGGAAAAAGTAAAAGTAGGAATATTGAGAACTACTACGTAAATTAGTTTCTGAATATTATTAGGAGCGTAAATTTTTTGTAGGTTCTATGTGCAATACAATTTTCAGTAATCCTGATATGTTAGAGGCAAATACTTTCGATGTTGCAGAAAAATTGGAACCTTTTTAGCGTAAATGTTGCAATGGCAGGAACCGGCATATACCAACTCTCACGCAAATTGCGGTAAGTGATATTTATCAGTATTTATGTGAAGTTTCTGTGAGTTTGCTAATTTGCTACTTTGTGATTCAATGTTCATGGGCCCAAAAATATGCAGTTGATTCAGAGGATTGGGTTGAATTTATCTTAAAATCAAATTTTGCCATTTTCTTGAAAATCCTGAAAAGCAACATAGAAGGACAAAATACAATTACAATGTCAATTGAAAAACATCCTTTTTTTTAGATTAACCTTATGTGATAGCCATTGATATATTGATATATTTGGTGCTGTTGCAAAGATTGATTTTGGTACTGTTTTGTGTCTGCATGTTGAAACAATATTAACTCGTGATCTACTACTTCCCAGGCAAGATTATTTCCCAGAGGAGGAGGTTGTAGCAAAAGAATGATGACGAAGAATGTGAAATGATGAAGAATTTGAAAATAAGTTATTGGAGTTTGATGCCCTAATTGCAATTTTCATGTTGAACATTTATCTGAATTATAATTTTTAGGAAGTGTGGCTCATTTTGTAGTTGGAAAAAGCGTAAAACTGTTAAATCTTCTCCATTCTGTGTGTATCTTTCATATGGTACTTGAATGTTGTAGAATTAGGGACTCAAGATAAGTGGGCAATCTCAACACCACATGCTCCTATTTTATCCATCTTTATATTTATTGTTATGTTCATAGATTATACCATGTCCTTTATTCAGTTGACCTATAACATCTCTCTTATCACTTTGAAGGGCTCCACCTTATTAACAGCATCCCATGCTTCTTGCCCCTGAATTTGCAGATTCATGTTTAACATTGTCATTGGATCCACCCATACTGTCATGCCGAGCCATTACCAATAATACCCTACATTAATCACACTCCTAAAAAAGTATGATCACATCTTCCAAAACTTTTATGTCTAGAATAGTTGCCCCACTATCATCAATAATTTCCCCTGTTTTTTTTCTTTCGGTAGGACCTTTATTTTAAATCAGTTATGTTATTTTTATGTCCCACGCCCTGCAGGACTGCTGGTATTACCTTTTCCACTAAGTTCTAGCCCCAACCACTTCACTTCATGCTACTACTTTTTCCTTCAAATAGGGGTATCCTCTACTACTAAGATAGACTTCTTATTCCATTGCAGTCTGAGTTCGGACCTCAATTACAAAATTTCCACGAGATTCCCATTGGAGGTCGTTCCTGGGTACGCGGCACCCTGGTTTGCTTGGATGCCTTACTCGCATGACCACGCCTTGCACAAGATGTTATGGAATCTGTGTGTGCATGCATCACCTAACAAACATTCAAATGTCATACATTCAAATTAGAAATCATTTGGCCTCTTGAAACCTCTTCCAGTATCTTTCCAAATATGACAGAACGTATCCATGGATTTCACCACCGACCTTTCGTCAACACGTGAAATCTCACATTTGAGTGATCATTGATCACCCGCCTAAATACATAAGGGGATTTTTTAACCTACCCTATGTTTTTCTAGCGAAATTTTAAAAATACTCCTAAAAACCGGAAATGCGTTTTTAGAATGCACTCATGCACGTACAATTTTTTTCAAATTTGAGATACACCCTGTATAACTTAATTTATTTCAAAATTGCAATTCTGAAAATTTACGAAAATGCATTTCTGATTCCTAGTTTTATATCCACATATGGAGCTACCATCCGTCATCATTTCAGCCATAGCGGAGTGCCGAAAAACCCACCACCGATGTCAGGCCATGGCCAATATTTGACACCCCTTCATATTTTTTAAAACACAAATCTAGACTGCATAAATTAACCAAAACAATGTATACAAACAGTACAAAATAGTGTGACTAATGTTCATCATATGGCAGCAGCAAAATGCTCTGGTTTTGAGAAAGTACCTTGTTGCCTTTTTGGAAAGAAGCTGCTTAATTATGTGTAGATAGATGACAGTAAGCTTTTTCGGTCACTTGCAGCATTTTAGGAACCGGATATGTATTTTGAGAAATTTCCGGAAATGCATTTCCGAATAAATTTAGTCGTAAAATATGGCGTATTTCAAAAACAAAAGAATTGTATGTGTCAAGGTGCGTAACAGAAATACATTCAGTTTTCTGGGGTCATTTTCAGAATTGCATAGTGTATTTTTAAACCTGATAGGGTGGATTAAGAAACCCTCAATACAGAATCCTTTAAGTGCTACAATTTTTTAAGGAAGACAACGGACCATTAACATCAAATTAATGACGTCAGACCAAAGATGTCATTATTTTAATTATGGTTTCAAGAAAGGTTCTAAAGCCTTAGGAACAAACATGGATATGCCTTAGAAGACCACTTAATCATGGAACAAACATGACTGCAGAATGAATTTTATCCAAACAATTGTTTCTTTTAACAAATATGTTCTACGTAAGGTTTTATGTTCTCAAATTTTAGGGTCATAATGTAAAAGTTTCTTTTAACAAATATGTTTTGTGTAGAAGGTTTTATGTTCTCAAATTTTAGGATCCTACTATAAAAAAAGGAAGTAAGATGTCAAATCAAGGACAAACAATTTTATCCTAAAAATACTTCTTATTATCGATGATCTCTTAAGTGTCAGAGTGTTACAACTACTCCCTCCTTGATCTGGAGCTAGTAAGTTATTAAGGTCAACCACGGACTTAATAATAGACTCACAATGTTCTCTTTGCACCAGGGATCATCGATTTTGCCACCACCACCAATTAAGATGTTTTCTACTTCTCATTTGCATCTCCCACCTCAGGTGATATGATATCCTTACCAAATGAAGAAACACAATACCGCCTACCAACACATAAGAAGGCACTAACGCACCACCCACCTCGACCCATTTGACACCAATATATATATATATATATATAGGTGGATCGAAGGCCACTGCAAGCAGAAGGACTGAAGTTGAAACTCTATAAATTAGTTAGGTCCCGACACCGAAGAATGCAAGTTTTAGATTTTATTTCTTTATGTTTATTTCAATCTTCTTTATGTTGAAATAAACCTTGTCACCCCCTTTTAATTCCATCTTGCATTTATCATTATTAATCAATTGAAACTTTCTTTTCTCACACATCATGATCAGGTAAAAATATTTAGAAAATTAAGTTTCTCCGAAATGGAAATACCATAGAATCGCTAAACGACGAAGTAAAGCAGTAAAGCCCTTATAAAGGCTCCAACAAACAAAGAACATCACTATCAACAATTTTGGCAAGCAAGCTATCGGCACGAGAGGGGGGAGGTGTTCGTCATTCTATAATTGGTTCCAAACTCCCTTAAATTTTATCTATGTTGTATAAGTTTTGTTGAGCGTATTCTATGTACCGGGTTGAGTATCCCTTGTACTCAATATTATTGATAATATAATTTTGCTTATAAAAAAACTATCAACAAGACAAAGATATAGATGATAAATAAAGCCACATATAATGGCAAGAAGACCTCACTACCCAACTCATCGCTGAAAAGGCACATGGTCGTTCTTAAGCGATTTACCCCATTTCCATGGTTGAAGCCTGGATTTGAGTCAGACAAAGAGTATCCCTTTGTCGGGAACATACCAATTATGGAACTCCACCGCAGCAAGAAACAAAGATAACAAATATCATACGTAAGGAAATCAAAATCAATTTCTATCAAGATAAATGGCCTTAATCCTCTCAAAACCATAAACAACATTGGTCGTCTCAAAACAAGAAGGCAATGACAGCTAGAAAAGGGCAAACGCCTTTGTTTCAAATCATACAAGCTGAGTAATTATGTAATTTCATGCAAATAAAAACACATAAAGAAAGAAACAAAGCGTCAAAGTAGACCATATGTCGGGGTAAGCCCCACAAAATAGTGTTCATGTTAAAAAAAAATTATCTCATATGCGAATCCCATAGATATGGTACAAATAAAGGTGGCACGGATGTCTGAAAGCTGATATTCACTCAATCTTATCATTTACCATGCTTTTACAAGCATCCAAACTATTGATCTTCAAATTATATTGGGGTTCAATAACGGGATATGGGAACAGGGCATTTTCAGAGCTATAAATACTAAAAGAAGTAATATTTGCCTCGTATTCAGAGAATAACGGACCAAGAAAAAGAGCCAACAATAGATTCATGAAAGGAAACCAGAAGCCATGATCCCAAAAAAAACATCATACATCCAAAATCGAGAACATGGATACGCTTTCCTCTAGTGCTTTGTTGGGCGGTACAAAGAAATTGGAAATGAGTGCACTGAAAAACAATACAACATAGAATATTCATCAGCTTGTAAATGAACTCTTGGTGTAATACTAACTTCTAACTTTTTTGTCTATGAGATTTCCTCCCCCCATTTTGACTCTGTGAACGAAATCCTCGGGCATTCACTATCAAAATCATCGACCATCACTTTTGTCCAAAAGAAACCCACATATCCGATCAACACCATAGAGGACGACGACTTATTCCTCAAGCTTCCCAAAGTTCATCAAAGGGTCAAAATATTGCAAGCTATATGGATCTCATATTAAATGGAATGGAAACCAAGGTAAAGTCGATTGAGGGGTTTTTACAAGATCGTTAAGTCTGCAAGTACAACAAGATCATTAAGGGATACTAATGAAGTTCACTCATAAATGCTTGCCCAAATGGGATGCATTAGACATTAACATTGTCTCGCCAAAATATACATTTTTCCACTAACTGTATGTATAAATCTCCTACGGCAACAAGAAATACTAAGCAAAGAGGTAAGAGGTCAATGCCATCATGAGAAGAAACTACTGCGCCATAAGTGAAGGCTCGCACTACAATCGATATCCACACTGAAAACCTCACATACAAACGCACAATTCAAGAACACGTGAAAAAAAGAAATAAATGTGTTTACTAAAAATATCCACATCAACACAAAAAAACATGATGGAATCCAACCAAAGAAACAGGACATAGAAAATATAGCAATGAAGAAACATGAGTTCACACATTGAAGAAGGAAAATGAGATGAAAAGACACAAATGAATGTGATAATTCTTATTTATAGGAAAAATCCATAAGTAAAACCAAACACAAAAAGCCACTTAGATTAGAATCTTTTCACCTATGTTTTTCCATGTCATTATTATCACGTCTAAGTATAAGTTTAAGGATCGTTAATTAAGCTTCATGCCTAGAATTTATAAAGACGTGCATATGAAGACATGCCACACTGAAGAAAAAAACAAAAGTCAGAGACAAAATAATCCAAAATAACCTTGACCAATGTGGAAATTCCCATATCGCAAATCAACATAAACTAATGACTTTAAAATCATATAGATACGAGGAAGACAACTCACAACAAGTATAAAGGATCAATGAAATTAAGATTGTTTAGGATCAATGAAATTAAGATTGTTTAGGTCAAAGATAATCAGACCCACATCTATGGGCCATTCCTCAGTTTGTGGATATTACTCCCTTAAGCTCTCAAAGCGGTACTTCGGATCCTCTCAGATCCTTCACACCACTGTCCCTTTCAGATCCTTCACACCATTGTAACAATTGCTTACGACCTTCACAGATTCTCACCATAACAACTTTGCTCACCAGTACTGGCTCCCACACTTTGAAGACAACCAGAGATCTCCAACCCTTTGATTTATTGGATAGGACTTCCTAACACCATAATCACATGGGAGAATGCTTACAACCCTTGATTCATTGGAATAGGACTTCATAACACCAAAATTACATGGGCGCGAATGCCATTTGGATAGACATATCCTCATCTCTACCTTGAGGATAAGCTTGCAGTCAAGCCAGCGAATAATGATGCAAGCAAGTCCATACAATGACTCAGATACAGAAAGAGGGCTCGTAGAAGACTATTATATCTGAGCTACAGAAATATACAATAACCAAATTGCTTTGCCTCTCTATAAGATCTAGCAATTTTTTTCTACGTAACTACCTGCTGTGCAAAAATGCAGTTTTTTTCTATGTAGCTTACTTTTTATGCTTCCATACGGAAATAATTCCCTTCTCTCCTGGAGCTGCTTCTGCTGTAAAGAAGTTTTTTCTCAATTGATCCTTGTCATAATTTTGCATCTTTTAGTATTAAGCATAATTCAAAGAACACAACTATAAGACACCAATAGCAGAATCTCATTAGTGAGGTTATTGATTTTCGATTTTCGAAAAAAGAAAAAACCATTTCACCAGCAAGGAAAAAATTAGTCCAGAATATTCTGCCTAGGAAAAAAATAGAATCTCATTAGTCCAGAATATGCTGCCTAGGAAAAAAATTATGTCCAATGATTGGGAAAATGTATATATGTTCTTGCATTACATATTCTGATTACACCAGCAAGGACACTGCATAATAATAACATACAACTGTCATATGCCACCACAATAATCCAACCTAAACCAGCCAGGGAGTGAACCATCTAGCCAGGGTGAAAACTCACTTCCATTAGGCCAATATATAGTCTGAATCACTTAGAATGACGAGGCAACCCTGCGCATGTCTCAGTGCCACTTGAGCTCACTTTGCGTTACTGGCCTTCTGTAGTTTGATTAGTTTTTGAATCAGAATCATTCTCCTCATCATGTGATGTCAGACCCAAACTCAAATCCAAACTCTCATTGAGATCTTGACGAACTACCTGATTTTTATCTTGAGGCTGAAATATAAAGTCGTCATTATACATGATAAAGTTAGTAAAAAAAAATTATAACAAATAGCTTGCTAGTTATTGCTGTGGACTTCAATTGAGTTGGTAACACACACGACAAAGTTGAGACATGTAGTTACTATTTACATGATAATAATTCCAAACTACAAATTTTCAAATTGGGTAATGCAATGCTTATTTGAACTCTAAAACTTGCCCATTTCGTTTTTCTTTTATATTTTTATCAAGTTGAAACAAGAACAAAGAGGTAAAAGAGAAACTAAGGTCTTATCTAGTGATCCCCAAGTCATCAGACAATGCCATAATATTCTATCCCATATCATTTTTTATCCAACTCATTAACACATGTCCTAACTACAACTGCAAAAACATCTCCCTTCTATCTATCTATGTGCGCATTTGTATAGAATGTGAACTGCAGTTATTAAATTCAAGAAAATTACAATGGTATGCAGATAAACATGAAATGAAGATATTAGCAAGGGATTACCTCGCTTTCTTCCATTGGGACGTCATTTATATCAGGTTTTTCATCCAAAATCTCATTCTTGCTAGTTGGTTCTGCTGCACTTGAATCGGCCTCTATTGGATTAGATTCATCTTCTACCTTTTCAGCAACCTCGTCAATTTCGGTGGCCTCATTTTTCTGCTCCTCTAGTACAGCAACCTGCATCATCATCAGACAGTCCAGAATATTACCACATTGCCTTCCCAATCCCCATGACAGTTAACATCACATTTGAATTTATCATTCATCGAGATAATTGGCATCAAAACAAGGAATACTGAGATGATTTATTATGGCAGAAATGTGAAAGTGTAACAAAAATGACTTCAAGTTCCAGGCTGGACTAAAGCATGGGAAAGAAAATTCCAGAAAAGTGGATGATGGTGGGACGTATTGTCGATGGCGGAGAGCCAAAATCCCGCCGTACCGGCCGCTTTGCAGCGCCGTTTTAGCGGATTATGACGGAAAAACCCACAATATCGGATGTTATATACCATTGTGGAGAGCCCGAAAATCGCCATGTATATCTGCCATAGCGGCCATCACGCCGCTGCTTGATAACGCTGGGTGGGACTGGGTCTCCTCGTCAAAGCTGGAATCAGCTCATCAGATTTAGGATCACTCACCTTGTTTGCGCATTGATTCATTGCAGACTTGCAAAAGCTGCAAGGTTGAGACTCGATACAACAACGTTCCCCTTGTTTATAGATGAGGTCACATTGAGATGCTAAATGCATCTATGGAGTCATGCTATAACTAGGTTACTACCACAGCCACATATCATTCAACTGTTGCTCTTATCTTAGGGTTTTAAAAAAAAACACTGCTACTGACATTGTATTGTACAATTTGTACTCATACTGGGGACTCTGCGTGTCTATCCAAGTCTACTACAAAAGCAACTTTTTGAGTTACTTCAACTTTGATACCTACTATTGCAAAGTAATATGATACAGAAATTGACAACCATGGATGATTATAGCTCTAAGTAGTAGACTCCACCCAGTGTTATCAAATAGCAAATAGAGGCGCCATGGCCTCTTTGGTGGATATACATGGCTGTTTGCAGGCTCACCACAATGGTAAAATCAGTCATATTGCAGGTTTTTCCACCATTATCCGCTATAACAACCCCGCAAAGTGGCCGGTATGCTGGGACTTTGGCTCAGCCATCTGCCATCGACAATACTGATTCCACTTGATGGCCAACAATATGGGGAAATAAACACCATTGAAGGTTGCACAAGCCATTTCCAACACAAGTGTGATTTACCCAAGGGAACGCTAAGGTAGCATTCAAAAAATGTAATCAGCAATCCATCCCAGAGATGTATTAAGAAATATCCATATGGAATATACCGACACAATGGAGAAATCAGTATTTTGACATGAATAAAGACTAAAAAATTATTGAATAATAATTTGGCAAATATCAGTATCTTTGCTGACTAGATCCTCCTTTACCATTAGACTCTGTCTAGGGCCACAGACCACTATGTAATGACATCTTTCCTTTTCATTTTCACCAAAATAATCATGTCTCCCTCCAACACTCTTTGATTCTCATTCTGACCTACTTTTTCATAGAATTCTTATTCCAATATCTGAATCATGCCACTTTCAGCAATAGATTTGTAATTTTCTTATTCCAATATCTGAATCATGCCACTTTCAGCAATAGATTTGTAATTTTATGCATCATACAAGGTGCAAAATTTCGTTTACCATAAATTATTTCCAAATCCTATCCTCGAACAAAAAACTACCGCCGTTTTTATAGGAATTCTCAGTAGTCACTTTTATTTCGTCCCCACGGCACTCAACACCTTTCCCACAATGGTTCCTATACTTGTGCGATTCAGAAAGCCGCCAATAAGGCATTTTGGCATCTTACCAAATACTCAAATATAAAAATTATCAAAACAAAACTAAGATGGCTAGCACGGACACCAGACACAACACCATTGAACTTAATGTCGCTTCGATATCCGACACAGACAAGACCTTTTTTCAAAAATGCAACAATTAATAGAAACACAAAAAACAATCGGCATCCATAAAACCCTACCAATCCAAAAGCTGCAAGGTTGAGACTCGACACAACAAAGTTCCCTTGTTTATAGATGAGTTCACATTGAGATGCTAAATGCATCTATGGAGTCAAGTGCATAACTAGGTTATACCGCAGCCACATATCATTCAACTGTTGTTCTTATCTTAGTGTTTTTAAAAAAACACTGCCACTGCCATTGTATTGTACAATTTGTACTCATACTGAAGACTGTGCCCGTCTATCCAAGTCTATTACAAAAGCAATTTTTTGAGTTAACTTAACTTCGATACCTACTACTGCAAAGTAATATGATACAGAAATTGACAACCATGTATGATTATAGCTCTAAGCAGTAGATTCCACCCAGTGTTATCAAATAGCAAATAGCGGCGCCATGGCCGCTATGGTGGATATACATGGCATTTTGTAGTCTCACCGCAAAGGTAAATATCGGCCAGATATTGCAGGCTTTTCTGCCATAATCTGCTATAACGGTGCCGCAAAGTGGCCGGTATGCCGGGATTTTGGCTCCGCCATCTACCATCAACAACACTGATTCCACTTGATGGCCAACTGTGGGGAAATAAACACTATTCAAGGTTGCACAAGCCATTTCCAACATAAGTGTGATTTACCGAAGGGAACGCTAAAGTAGCATTTGATAAGTGGTATACATGGCTGGAACATCTATTTTTTAAGTTTTATACTATAAAATAGAACGACAAATGAAGTTTAAAAGTGGTACGTTTTAATTCCACTAAAAGGATTGATGTGAAGTGTGGATCAAAGAGAACAAAACAAAATATTCTATTATGTTCAGTATATGCATATGACGAGCACTATCTAAAAAAGTAAAAATCCGCAGCTGTACTACACAGAACAATTCCAAGAGTTAGGTCTAGGTATATGCTCATCAACCGAGTGTTGTTTAGAAAACAAAATCAATTGACAGTGTCATTGTGTTAACAGCTCAACTTTTAATCTATCAGCAATGCAATGTCATTCATGTCATTAGAAGACTAACTTGATCTTGCTAATCTTTTAAGAACTAAATGAGGGTTTCCAGGTGAATGAATGAACAATTATTGTCTATCACAATAACATAATACTGCCTAACATATAATAGAACACACAAGAAAAGCTTATCTGAGATAATCAATCAATAATCCTAAAATAATTCTTAGTAAATGAAATGATAATATACAATATTCTGAAAATGTAATCAGCAATCCATCCCAGAGATGTATTAAGAAATAATCCTATGGAATATACCGACACAATGGAGAGATCATAAAGACTAAAAAATTATTGAATAATACTTTGGCAAATATCAGTATCTTTGCTGACTAGATCCCCCTTTACCACTAGACTCTGTCTAGGGCCACAGACCACTATGTAATGACATCTTTCCTTTTCATTTTCACCGAAATAAACCATGTCTCCCTCCAACACTCTTTGATTCTAAATCTGACATACTTTTTCATAGAATTCTTATTCCAATATCTGAATCATGCCACTTTCAGCAATAGAGTTGTTCTTTTATTCATCATATCATACAAGACACAAACATTCATTTATCATAAATCACTTTCCAAATCCTATCCTCGAACAAAAAAACTACCACCGCTTTTTTAGGAGTCCTCATCGGTTTACTTTATTTCGTTCCCACAGCACACAACACATTTCCCACAAGGCATCCATATCTCCATTTCCATCTCGGGACATTCACGGTAAAGTGAATTTCATTTCTTAGACAAAAAGTCATCGTTATCTTTATTTCGTCCCCACAGCACTCAACAGATTTCCCGCAAGGCATCCATATCTCCACTCCCATCTCGGGACATTCACGGTAAAGTGAATTTCATTTCTTAAACAAAAAGTCATCGGTTAACTTTATTTCGTCCCCACAGCACTCAACACATTTCCCACAAGGCATCCATATCTCCATTTCCATCTCGGGACATTCACGGTAAAGTGAATTTCATTTCTCAAACAAAAGTCATTGGTTAACTTTATTTCATCGCCACAGCACTCAAGACATTTGCCACAAGGCATCCATATCTCCATTTCCATCTCGGGACATTCACGGTAAACTGAATTTCATTTCTCAAACAAAAAGTCATTGGATAACTTTATTTCGTCGCCACAGCACTCAACGCATTTCCCACAAGGCATCCATATCTCCATTTCCATCTCGGGACATGCATGGTAAAGTGAATTTCATTTCTTAAACAAAAAGTCATCGGTTAACTTTATTTCGTTGCCGCAGCACTCAACACATTTCCCACAAGGCATCCATTACCCCATTTCCATCTCGGGACACTCACGTTAAAGTGAATTTCATTTCTTAAACAAAAAGTCATCGGTTAACTTTATTTCGTCCCCACAGCACTCAACACATTTCCCACAAGGCATCCATACCTCCATTTCCATCTCGGGACACTCACGGTAAACTGAATTTCATGTCATAAGAAGATTGATCATGCTAATCTTTTAAGAACTAAATTGAGGGTTTACAGTTGAATGAACAATTATGTTTGTCTTATCACAACAACATAATACTGCCTAATATAATAATAGAACAGACAAGAAAAGCTTATCCGAGATGATCAAACAATAATCCTAAAGAATTTCTTAGGAGATGAAATGATAGTATACAATATTCTGAAAATGTGATCAGCAATTCATCCCAAAGATGTATTAAGAAATAACCCTATGGAATATACCGACACAATGGAGAGATCAGTATTTTGACATGAATAAAGACTAAAAAATTATTGAATAATACTTTGGCAAATATCAGTATCTTTGCTGACTAGATCCCCCTTTACCACTGGACTCTGTCTAGGGCCACAGACCACTATGTAATGACATATTTCCTTTTCATTTTCACCGAAATAAATCATGTCTCCCTCCAACACTCTTTGATTCTAAATCTGACCTACTTTTTCATAGAATTCTTATTCCAATATCTGAATCATGCCACTTTCAGCAATAGAGTTGTTCTTTTATTCATCATATTATACAAGACACAAACATTCATTTATCATAAATTACTTTCCAAATCCTATCCTCGAACAAAAAAACTAACACCGCTTTTATAGGAGTTCTCATCGGTTTACTTTATTTTGTCCCCACAGCACACAACACATTTCCCACAAGGCATCCATATCTCCAATTCCATCTCGGGACATTCACGGTAAAGTGAATTTCATTTCTTAGACAAAAAGTCATCGTTAACTTTATTCCGTCCCCACAGCACTCAACAGATTTCCCACAAGGCATCCATATCTCCACTTCCACCTCGGGACATTCACGTTAAGTGAATTTCATTTCTTAAACAAAAAGTCATCTGTTAACTTTATTTCGTCCCCACGGCACTCAACACATTTCCCAAAAGGCATCCATATCTCCATTTCCATCTCGGGACATTCACGGTAAAGTGAATTTCATTTCTCAAACAAAAAGTCATCGGTTAACTTTATTTCTTCGCCACAGCACTCAACACATTTCCCACAAGGCATTCTCCATTTCCATCTCGGGACATTTACGGTAAACTGAATTTCATTTCTCAAACAAAAAGTCATCGGTTAACTTTATTTCGTCGCCACAGCACTCAACGCATTTCCCACAAGGCATCCATATCTCTATTTCCATCTCAGGACATTCTCGGTAAAGTGAATTTCATTTCTTAAACAAAAAGCCATCGGTTAACTTTATTTCGTCGCCACAGCACTCAACACATTTCCCACAAGGCATCCATTACTCCATTTCCATCTCGGGACATTCAGGTTAAAGTGAATTTCATTTCTTAAACAAAAAGTCATCGGTTAACTTTATTTCGTCCCCACAGCACTCAACACATTTCCCACAAGGCATCCATATCTCCATTTCCATCTCGGGACATTCACGGTAAACCGAATTTCATGTCATAAGAAGATTGATCTTGCTAATCTTTTAAGAACATTTTCTCAAAAATCTTTTAAGAACTAAATTGAGGGTTTACAGTTGAATGAACAATTATGTTTGTCTTATCACAACAACATAATACTGCCTAATATAATAATAGAACAGACAAGAAAAGCTTATCTGAGATGATCAATCAATAATCCTAAAGAATTTCTTAGGAGATGAAATGATAGTATACAATATTCTGAAAATGTGATCAGCAATTCATCCCAGAGATGTATTAAGAAATAACCCTATGGAATATACCGACACAATGGAGAGATCAGTATTTTGACATGAATAAAGACTAAAAAATTATTGAATAATACTTTGGCAAATATCTGTATCTTTGCTAACTAGATCCCCCTTTACCACTAGACTCTGTCTAGGGCCACAGACCACTATGTAATGACATCTTTCCTTTTCATTTTCACCGAAATAAACCATTTCTCTCTCTAACACTCTTTGATTCTCATTCGGACTTACTTTTTCATAGAATTCTTATTCCAATATCTGAATCAGGCCACTTTCAGCAATAGAGTTTTTCTTTTATTCATAATATCATACAAGACAAAAACTTTTATTTATCATAAATCACTTTCCAAATTCTATCCTCGAACAAAAAAACTACCACCGCTTTTATAGGAGTTCTCGTCGGTTAACTTTATTCGTCCCCACAGCAACTCAACACATTTTCCACAAGGCTTCCATTACTCCATTTCCATCTCGGGACATTCACGGTAAAGTGAATTTCATTTCTTAAACAAAACGTCATCGGTTAACTTTATTTCGTCGCCACAGCAATCAACGCATTTCCCACAAGGCATCCATATCTCTATTTCCATCTCGGGACATTAACGTTAAAGTGAATTTCACGTTTCCCACAAGGCATCCATATCTCCATTTCCATCTCGGGACATTCACGGTAAAGTGAATTTCACGTTTCCTACAAGGCATCCATATCTCCATTTCCATCTCGGGACAATCACACGGTAAAGTGAATTTCACGTTTCCCTTAAGACATCCATATTTCCATTTCCATCTCGGGACATTCACGGTAAAGTGAATTTCACGTTTCCCACAAGGCATCCATATCTCCATTTCCATCTCGGGACAATCGCAGTAAAGTGAATTTCACGTTTCCCACAAGGCATCCATATCTCCATTTCCATCTCGGGACATTCACGGTAAAGTGAAGTTCACATTTCCCACAAGGCATCCATACTTCCATTTCCATCTCGGGACAATCACACGGTAAAGTGAATTTCACGTTTCCCATAAGGCATCCATATCTCCATTTCCATCTCGGGACATTCACGGTAAAGTGAATTTCACGTTTCCCACAAGGCATCCATATCTCCATTTCCATCTCGGGACAATCACGGTAAAGAGAATTTCATGTTTCCCACAAGGCATCCGTATCTCCATTTCCATCTCGGGACATTCACGGTAAAGTGAATTTCACGTTTCCCACAAGGCATCCATATCTCCATTTCCATCTCGGGACAATCACGGTAAAGTGAATTTCACGTTTCCCACAAGGCATCCGTATCTCCATTTCCATCTCGGGACATTCACGGTAAAGTGAATTTCATGTTTCCCACAAGGCATCCGTACCTCCATTTCCATCTCGGGACATTCACGGTAAAGTGAATTTCATTTCTTAAACAAAAAGTCATAAATCGCGTTCCTGATTCAAGTTTCGCGCTAAACTGTAAACCAACTTATAAGTTATAGCCTAGGCAATATTGAAAAGTTAAGCAGATAATTAATTGGTTCCTATACTTGTGCGATTCAGAAAGCCGCCAAAAAGGGATTTTGCTATCTTACCAACACTCAAATATAAAAATTATCAAAACAAAATTAAGATTGCTAGCACGGACACCAACATGACACCATTGAACTTAATCACAGGTGTAGTATCGCTTCGGTATCCGACAAAGACGCGCTATTATTTCAGAAGTGCAACAAATAACAGAAACGCAAAAAAAAAAAAAATCAGCATCCACAAAAGCCTATCAATTCATCTTCATCCAATAAAACCCTAAACCAATAAAGAAAACAAAAGAATTGCATCGTAAAGAAATTACCGGAACATATTTAAATTTCCTCCGGGGAGGCTCTTCCACCGGTTCAATCTGCGCGTCCTTAACGTTCCCATGACTGCCGTTATTGTTGGTGTTCTGGCTCTGAGTAATAGGCGTCCACTTATAAAGAAGAAGATGAGAACCGTTGTTATTACCGTTATTAGAAGAACCGTGATTGTGATTGGCGTTGTTATTGGAATTAGAAGAAGCGGAAGAAGGTGAAACGTGAACCCATTTCTTCTTCCACTTTCTCACCGGTCCGGTGAAAACCGTTGCCGGTCCGTAACGGGTCGAGGACCGCCCCAGTCGGGCCCCAACTCCTTCCATGGTAACTAACCAGATCCGCCTTCCTCCGACTGTCTGGGCCTCCGATCCACCTCTAACAGTGACGAATTTTTGTTTTTTTTTTTCTAAATTTCGGGAATTTGGTTTTTGAACTCTCTCGATCTTGCTCTTTTCAAGAACCCTGTGTTTCTCTCTCTAAAGAGTAGTAGTTGTAAAGATTGAGAAACGATTTAATGATAGTAAAAGAAATAGTAGTAAATAAAATCAATAAATATTAGAAGAAACTAACCCACTATTCATAATTGATTTTTAATTACTAATTGATTAATAAAATAGACTTAATAGGAAGGAAAGAAGGCCATAGTTTTATTTTTACTAATTAACTAATTAAAATCGTTATTAGTAATAGTGTTTTTTAAGTGGGTAAGTTATGATTTGAAATTTTTAAGAGGAACGTTACGTTAGTGGGCATACTTGTCATATTTATTATTTGTTAATTTAAGAATTTAATTAGTTAAATATTAATTTAGTAAAATTGTTTTCATTAAATAATTAAATTGTTATTATTAGTAGTCTTAATTTTGTATGTAAGTTATCATTTGAAAAATTCTTAAAACTAAAATCATTGTGCATATGTGTCATATCTTTAAATTATTATTTGATAATTTAATAATATAATTAATTAATAATTAACTATAACTGTCATTATTAATAATGTCCTATATTTTAGTGTGTAAGATATGATTTGAAAAAAATAGTAACAGACCCGTGCTGCCGCACGGGTTATTTTTTAGTGATGTTGTGTTGTCCCGGATGAAATTAACACATGGAATATGACTATAATGAAAAGATATAATCAGCCAAAAAATATATTGATAGTATTGTTAATGTCATGATAATGAAGAAGTATTAGCCTCCGTCTGAATTGTTTTGGCTCTAGTAAAATTCCAAATGTTATAAGCTTAGTACTGACCAAACAATATGCTGCTATGAATAAGTAGAGAAATACAAAATGCGTTACAAAAGCTTATAAAAAATAAGTTGAGCTACAACATGACATTCCAAAATGAAGTGAATGAATATAACCTGAAAGATATGAAAAAAACACAATTTCAGTTAAATTGCAAATGAATAATAATTCATAGTGTTAACCAACTTGATACATGTTTGGTACGAAATAATATTAAACCTCGCACCTTTTAAATGTTATGGAACACTTCCTTGAAAACAACATTGGTGGTAGAGAGCATAGGTTGTTTCTCTTTGTCATGAATAAGAATCCTTAATCCCTTTTTGGATTTGACTCTTGAGATAGCGACATACAATTGCCCATGACTAAAAACTTCCTTTGGCACATACAATCTCACATTGTCAAGTGACTGGCCCTGTGACTTGTTAATAGTCATGGCAAAGGAAACAATAATTGGAAATTGGCGTCTCACCAATTTAAATGGCCATGGAGACTGTGAGGGGGATAAAGACATTCTAGGAATATAAAAGATGTTACCAATATTTTTTCCAGAAATGATCTTGGCTTCAATGACATGGGCAGCAAGTCTGGTTACAGTTAGTCGTGTGCCGTTGCACAAGCCCTCTGACTGATCTAGGTTGCGCATTAACATAATAGTGGCCCCGACTTTCAACCTGATTGAATGGTTAGGCAATCCTGAGGTTTTAAGAGCGTTCAAAAACTCGGGTGTCACATGCTCATATGCATCAAAGTTAGTTACATCTGATCTATCAATGGAATCACTACTAAAGTATTCTCTCTCTTCACCTACATCATGAAAAATACCAAGAATTAGTTAATAATGTTAAGAGAAAAAAGGTTATATCATAGTATAAAAGATCTTTATGATTAACATTTAGGAAATGAACTCAGTGGCATATGAATACCTGGAAGAAGGTTAGTGATATATTGGTTGATATCATCAACTACTTCGATTGTTGAAGCTAATATCGCACGACTTTGAAGATAATTGGAATCAAGATAATTATGAATGAGATCGGGGTAGGTATCTTCAACAATGGCCTGAATCGGATCTGAAAAGTTTGAAATTATGAACTCATCTGGAATACAGATATCAGCATAACCATCATTAGGTTCACACATGGTCCCATCTCCAATATTTAAAATCCACTCAGAAAAGCTCCTAATCTCATCAGCTGTAGTAGTAGGTGGACCACTTTGCAATCTCATGTTCTTTGTAAGTCTCAATACTTTACAATGATCCCAAATATAAGAAGCATTAATTGTTGCATGGATAATATCAGATCTAGTACCTCTTGGTATAACAGGGAGAATTTGTCTGAAGTCACCACCAAAAACAACAACCTTGCCTCCAAATATTTATTTAGATGCATGTGTGGGGCCACTCATGATATCTTTTAAGGATTTATCCAAAGATTCGAAGCAAAACTTGTTAGCCATAGGAGCCTCATCCCAGATGATTAAATCTGTAAACTTAAGAAGCTCAGCAATATCATCTTTTTTTTCAATGTTGCAAATAGAAGTCTCTAAAGTAGGAACGGGAATCTTAAATCTAGAATGAGCTGTTCTTCCTCCTGGTAACAACAAACTTGCAATTCCACTCGAAGCAACCGGCAAAACAATTTTCTTTTTGGACCTAAGTGTTGCTGATAAAGTGTTCCACATAAAGGTCTTACCAGTCCCACCATAGCCATATAAAAAAAACACCCCACCTTGTTGCTTTTCTACAGCATCCATGATTTCCTCAAAAATGCTTCGTTGCTCATCTATGTATAATAGTGATTTCAAAACAGAGTGTTAATAAAAACATAAAATTGATGTATTTTCAAATGTTTATTCAATAGAGTCTACTTACTTGTAAGAGAAGCATACAAAGTATCAAAAATTTGTTTTTGAGCAACAACTTCATATTGAAGTTCATCGTAAAGTAGCCTATTTCCAGTAAAGGAGACGACAAAATCTTTTGGATATGGCATTGTCTTGAAGTCTTTCAGAGTTCGATTATTATTTTGTAAAAGTGTCTCAATGGCCATAAGTGTCCTTTCTTTGAGCTCGGCATCGCTCATTGTCAGACCTACGACATAATTGGTAATAATAGAATGTTATGCATTTTAGAAATGAGAACTATATATTACTCAGACAATTGTAATCCTGATAGTTACTTATGGATGATAGGCAAGGTATCAGTTTTGGAAATGAAGAGGTGTACAAACGTAATGAGCCACTGTTTCTATAGTCTACTTTCCATGTTTCTTAAATTGCCAATGCAACCTGGCAGTGATATATTTTCGCATATGATAATATGAAAAAATAGAAAACACGGTCTGAGTCATAGTTTGTACATTACAAATTCCATTGAACACCAGCATATATTGTAACCTACCAGTAAGGTAGCTTGTCATAAAAATAAAAAAACCCGTGTACATGGTGATTTATACTCTCTCTATCGTTATCAGCATGTAGTACATAGGTTGTAAATACTAAAATCATAATGACATTTATATGTTTAAATAGGCAAGGTATTTTATTTATTATATGTTGGTGTTCCCCACTGTTTACTCTAAGTTAATGCAATTACTTGGATCTTCTGGTTCTAATATATTGGATGCATGTTATTTGTAAAATAAAAACAGTATTATGCAGCAAGATAGTTAAATGCATGAAGGGTGCAATATATCTAAACAAACATGACAGTGAGAGTAAAAATCAAATACCTTGATTTCTTGTGAATAAGCGTTGCTCATAGAGAATGCCATCTGATAAATACATCCAAGTCTTTCTCCAAACATGTTCCGGTCTGTTCATGGAAGAAGATAACAACATTGTCACAAATAACTTGCGTAAAAATGGATCGGAACCCCAAAGATGTGCCTCTTTGATGGCCTCGACAAATTCTCGATCATCTTGTAGAAATCCCATCGCAAAGCATGCGTCCCTAAAAGTTTTAAGTTGTTTTCCATCAACTTTCTTAATGTCTTTATAGCATAAAGGACCCTTTGTGACAGTGAGCATCATTCTTAAATAAAACAATTCACCAGTACTTTGAGGAACCCAAATGAGTCGACCAATGGTATATCCTCTTTTCCTTGGCTTCCAAGTTCGACTTCTTTTATGATAAACAAATTTAGAAACAAAGTCACCATAAGTTAGCAATCTTGCTTCCTCGTAAGTTTTGTTTGCCTCAAACCAAGATGTAAACATTGACTCAGTTACACTTGGTTTGAGTAAAACATCACCAACTTGCTCGTAGTCTTTGTAGTACACGGAGTTTTCACCTTCCATATGAAAAAACAGTCTCTCTACAGCGGGCTTCCTTCCATGTATAGAATAAGAAAAGATCCTCCAACATGCTTCACTTGGGGAGATGTATCGACAATCCAAATATTGCTTGATCTCGTCAACATTGTTTTTGTCCTGACCTTGTATGATTGCAGAAATACGGTCCGAACCTTTGTTGATATATTTGAAAAGGTATTTGATGGAAGTACTTTGGTTGCACCATTCCATGTTGATGTGGGCTTCGAATTTTAATAGCAAACTTGGATTGTGAGGAACCACATGACCACTATGAAAGATGATGCCGTTCTTTTCAATTGTGTGTCCGTTGTTTCTTCTCCTATAAACCGGATAGCCCTCGTGATCCACTATAGTCGTAGGCTGAAATTTCTTAGGATAAAACTTGGTGCACTTGTTATCCTTCATGCAAGGTGAGTTGAGATTTTCCAAACCACAAGGACCATGGACTAGGGGTGGACAACGGTTCGGTTTGGTCGGTGGCGGACCAAAAATAAGGAACCGGAAATCAACCGCGGGTGAGAACATCCCAACCATTTTCGTCCGTCATTGCAATCGGTTAAGTCGGTTTTCGGTTTAAACGGATCTTCGGTTATACGGATGGATTGGAACGGTTCAAGTGTATGCTTCAGATCTAAAGCAAAAGCTTTAAAAAATAGAAGCTTATCCCATATTTTCATATATAAACATTAGAAAAAAATATTTGATTTTAATTAATAGCTTAGCTTGTAAACAGATTACATGCATCTTCATATCTTCATGATTCAAGAAGAAATACAGAAAACAAATTTAATTAAAAAATAATTAACTATCAATAAAACAAATATTCTTCACTTAAGAACAACACTGAAAGAAGACTGATGAACAAATCTAACTTTTATACAGATAAAAAATCAAAAGCAAAACAATGGTGGTAGAAACAGATCTGATGTTTTATGGTGTAGACTTGAAAGGTAGATCAGAGATCTAAGGATACTCCTTCCTTGCATGTGTATTTCACCTTATTAGATCTAAAGCAAACCAACACTCTTCTAGAAAAATGTAGACTTGTGAAAAGTTCTTTAAGTTATCAATGAAGATGGAATCATGGAAACACTTAAAACCAGATAGATATTGATTTGAAAAGGAAAGAAAAATGGAAAGAGTGGAGGATAAGTTGAGAGCTATTGATTTGGATTAGAGAGAAGTGAGAGATGCTGATGTTTTTAGAGAGAGAAAAGTGAATGACATCGTATAAATAAATTGCTTTTATTAACATTAACCTACTTGCCATTCCAGAAATAATAAATATATAATCAATAAAATCCATACAATCGGTCGGTTTTGGATTATGTTGGATTGAATTACTACATCCGAAACCGCCCATCACAAACCATTTCAAACTGACAACCTTTCAACGGTTCACCCGATACCCGAAAATCACCCGCCCGAAAGCTGTAAATAATCAACGGGCATGTCGGATTCGGTTCGAAATGGATTATTTGTCCAGCCCTACCATGGACCACGTGAGATTTTACCAAATTGTATAACTGAGGGTGTCTTCTGGGATCGGGGACTTCCGCACTAATGATCTTGTCAATGTCATCGGGCCTTGGATATTTGTTTGAAGGATGCAAAAACAGCAAAATATGGGCATGAGGTAATCCTCTCTTTTGGAACTCAATGGTGTACATATCTAGCACGGGCAAAATAAAACAAAATTAGAAAACATGAAAGCAATGGTATTCAAATGTTTAAGTAAATGGGTAAAGGTAACTCACAAGCAAGCACTTTTCCAAGAACGCCTTTTTTGGTTAAATCTGAAAGGAGTTGATCGAATTTGATTTTGAAAACTCTTGAAATGACATCCGGGCGATCTTGAGGCTTCAAATGTAGAGGTCCGAGAAATCTTTGAATCTCCGGCCAATTTGGGTTACATGTAAAAGTAATAAACAAATCGGGAAATCCGACTTTACTGCATATAGCCATCCCATCATAGTACAACTGATCCATAAACCTACGACCGCCAACAAAGGAAGAAGGCAAAACAACTCGTTTACCTATGCTTATTCCTGGCGCCTGACTTTGATCGCCCTCTTTCTCTAAAGAGTTGTACTTTGACACTCGAAGCTTTGGTTGATTTTTACGTAGCCATTCTAGTTTCTCGGATTCTAACATTGTGTAACCATCGACCAGGAATTGTTGGAACAACCTTCTTGAAGATAACAAAGTCTTAGCTTCACATAACCTTGTCTGAATGCGGAAGGCAAGCCATTCGCGTATTGTGAGCCTATTTCTTATGCTGTTTTCGTTGACGAGCAAGTCTCTATGTGCAACATCAGGTCTATAACCGTCCTCACCATAAGGAAATATCAAAGGATACTGGTAAGCCATGTAAGTCGCATGCAGCTCGTTGATTCTTTGAAGTCTTCCTCCCTTTGTCTGCATTATGATATCCCTCATTTCTGCCGTGTCAATATCACCAACAACCAAAGCAGCCACTTCAGACACGGTTGGTTGATTATAGACCCTGCCATCGGTGGATCGGTTGGAAATGAGCCAAAGCTTTAAATTTGGAGTTTCCCCATTATTTAACCATTGTTTTGCCATTTGAAAACTTTTAGCATGAGGATTGAATTTATACAGCATGCTTGCCAATCGACTGACAACTTCCGGATCAAAATCTTCTTTGTTCCTTGATATGGACAAAAAATGAATATTAATTCAAAAGATATTAAAACAGTAACAAAGTTTACAAATGAGATATATATATATATATATATATATATATATATATATATATATATATGTCACATTCACAGGGATGGGTTTCAAGAAATAACCTTAGTCCATGCATTCGATTTTCAACTTCATTTTCGGTGTCATAAATATATAACTGAGCAAACTTAGGTTTTTGACCTTGCGGAGGCAACAAACTTCCTATTCGGTGACATGTTTGACCTTGTATCCTTAGTGTTGGAGGCCCACGTCCATTGTTAAATCGATTGTCAACCTTTGCCCCCGGTGACGTGAATGCAAACATCATGTTGTATACTCGGATCTGTTGTTGGAACTTGCGGCTAACCAAACTATCGTGATCAAACAAAAGTTTTGCAAGGGTTTCTGGAGGCTCTCTAAGAAGTGGGAGTTCAACTTTCCCGTTCCCACAACACATCATAAACTTTGGGTTGGCGGAATGAGAACTTTTATGCATTCTCTCTTGATACCACATCATCGCTTTACAATAACGGCATTCAATAAGAGGGGATCCGATATCGTAATATTCTACAAAAGCATGGAATATATCAATATTTTAGAAGAAATGGAATATTTAAGCATAACTGTTTTTGTGTTATGCTGGCTGTGTTTAAGAACTGATACCTTCAGAATGGCCGGCAGCATTATCATGAATTGTGAAAGGTGCATCATAATCTTTGTCTTCCGATAATAACTCATCCTCGGATAGATATGCTGTAATGTTATGATAAACAAAATTTAAACTGAGTAAAGGAAAATAATCACATGTGTGGGTATAGTTGAAACATAATGGCCATCTACCATTGTAGAGACAGTTATGAATTTCAACCAATAATACGGTTTACTTCCAAAAAGGGTTGTTGAGACAGTTATGAATTTCCACCAAAGATACGGCTCTCTAATATGGAATTATTAAACTTACTTGCAAAAGGGTCATAGTCGCTGTCATTGTCTGAGTCGCTATTAAAATCCAAATTGACCGTAGGTGTAAAAATTGGACATGTTGGCGTCTTTCGATTGTTGGGACCATGTGTAGGCGTTGAGACCGGCGTATGCTCGTCCGCACCAAGACTGCCCCTATTTTGCGGTACTTGAAGCCCATGGACATATGGTGTAACGACTTCGCTGTGGTAGTGAAATTTCCAATTCGCATATTAGAGAGTTAGCATTGAAACAAATTGTCAAAGCAATGGTTAGAATGTCATGTTTGGTACCTTGATCTGCATACTTCAGTTGGAATATATTGTTGCAAGTTAATTGTTTGGTTGTTGATATCTGTATTCTGATTCATAGGGAGATTAGGAGCAGTGGTTTTTTTCCTAGGCCTGCCCCTGCCAGATTTATGGAATGTTGAACACCTATTCAATTCTCAAAGATTAGTAAGATCAAACTTACAAATACATAGGTGGTTTGAAGGGTAATTTAATTACATGATCAAATATTCTACCTAGGCTGTGGGTTTGCATTTGAGGTCTGAGTTTGCATGGCAGTTTCTTGCGTATTCGTTGGTATAGGAAACTTTCTGCACAAGTTAAGCGCCATATTTGGAACTCCATATTGATTTTTAGGCCGTCCCCGAGCTGTCTTGGAATCCGGTGGACATCTATTGACAAAGAAAATGGGCAATACATTAGAAATATTTACCTATAGCCAGTTGACATATTAGATATAAACAATGGTTGAAACAGTATGTATGAAAGAAAAATAATTACAATAGCGTGGCTCTATTAGAAGAACTTCCGGCTCGAACGACGTTCTTTTCATGAAGCGGAAGGGGGTGCTGATTAGTTATGCTCGGAAGACCAAAAGTATCATTTTCCTTAAGTGTAGAAGTTGATGCAAACTTTGAGTAAAGATTTGTTCCCAAGTGTTAGAACAAGATTTGTTCTGATCAATATTCTTAGTTTTGATGATAACAAGGATATGAATTTTGTGTGAGATAATGTGGTACTCTAATACATTGCAATTTCCCTTTCAGGAAATATATAAAGAGTATGCACAAATCAGCGCTCAGAAGCTTTGTCTCAGAAGGTTCAGCATGCAACATCAGAACATGGTCTGGCAAGACATCAGAAGATGGTCAAGGCAGAATCAGAACATGGGTCTATGGAAGCATCAGAAGAACTTGAGATCAGAAGCAGAAGCACTGAAGTTCTCATGGTATCACGCTCAGAAGCACTTCAAGGTCAGAAGACAAGAAGATGCTATGCACCAAGCTGATTGACTCTGATGATATTCAAATATTTTATTCACAAACATCAGATCAGAAGAAAGTACAGGTGGCAGGCTACGCTGACTGACAAAAGGAACGTTGGAAGCTATTAAAGGCAACGTCAGTAGACACAGCATGAACAAGGCTCGAGGTAGTTGACAAAAGCGTGAAACATTAAATGCAAAGCTGTACGGAACACGCAAAGCATTAAATGCGCTCAACGGTCATCTTCTCAAACGCCTATAAATATGAAGTTCTGATGAGAAGCAAGGTTACCAACTCTGAACCAAATTCTGTGAATATTAACTTGCTGAAACGCTGTTCAAACTCAAAGCTCAGAAACTTCATCTTCATCAAAGCTCACTACATTGCTGTTGTAATATATTAGTGAGATTAAGCTTAAACGTTAAGAGAAATATCACTGTTGTGATTATAGCTTTTAAGAAGCATTGTAAAACTCTTATTTGATTACATTAATTTGTAAGTAACTAGAGTGATCAAGTGTTGATCAGGATACTCTAGGAAGTCTTAGCTTGTGTCTAAGCAGTTGTAATTAGAGTGATCACGTGGTGGTCAGGATACTCTAAGAAAGTCTTAGCTTGTGTCTAAGCATTTGTTCCTGGAGTGATCAGGTTGTGATCAGGATACTCTGGAAGACTTAGTCGCGGACTAAGTGGAAAACCATTGTAATCTGTTGCGATTAGTGGATTAAATCCTCAGGTGAGGTAAATCACTCCGTGGGGGTGGACTGGAGTAGTTTAGTTAACAACGAACCAGGATAAAAATAACTGTGCATATTGTTTTTATCGTTCAAGTTTTTAGACTACACTTATTCAAACCCCCCCTTCTAAGTGTTTTTCTATCCTTCACCAAGGAGCCAATGTGGCAGCTTCTCAGATCTTTAAAACCGTGTATTGATAGCCTAGGTTCTGTCCCTGCGTCGCTGACATTTGGACTAATAGAATGTTGATCAACTGGTGTTCTTGTAATAATATTTTGGAATGCCTGAGTAAGGTCGGACAAAGGTTGTCTCGGAGTGTGGAAGGTAGGATTATTAATCACAGTCTGCCCACGGAGTATTTGTTGAGGAGATAATTTTTGATGTTTAGACCGATTTTCTTTCAAAATCAACATTCTTCTAGCTCTAGCCTTTTTTCCTGATGCATTGTGAATATGTTCCATTTGTCGCAACAGAAAATTATCTACAACAGTGGCAATCATATTACAATTAGTAATCGGTAAATGATGACGATCTTAAAGCAAATGATTCTTAAAAACACTTGTGCATCAACCAGTCATATTATACTTAACTCAGAACCATTAATATTGTTCTATCCTTGGTTGAACAAAATATTCACTGCTCCTCACTCAAAGTAAATAACATATAGCATTAAATTCTCAATGGTAGAGAAAAAAGACATCATCTATATGACTTAGAAAAGTTATAAAAACAGTTGATACATTAGTTAATGCTCTTATTGAGGTAGATGTGCCATACATTAAATGCTTCAACAAACCTCA
The DNA here is from genome assembly GCF_029867415.1 of Vicia villosa. Lineage (NCBI taxonomy): Eukaryota > Viridiplantae > Streptophyta > Magnoliopsida > Fabales > Fabaceae > Vicia > Vicia villosa. The sequence goes on along the minus strand of NW_026705402.1, from coordinate 318,190 downwards.
CTTTGTATAAAGAGATACCAATCCGTGCTATCTAAAAGAATTAAACGATGTTTGCCATTATATAGAGAGAAGCCACTGTGTGCAATATTCAACAAATTTTGGCTATTCCTAATCAGAATAAATAAGGGATCATTGTGATATTTGAGTCTCATGCTCCTTCACATGATAAATAATGGAAGCACTGTGATAAATAAGGGAAGGTAATTAGGTTTTTTCTAATATTTTTAGATACATGATTGTTGCTGTATATTGATCACAGTGATTAATAAGCATAGAACTTCTACAAATATGTTGAGCAGATATTATTTTGTAGAAGTACTACAGAAGCTAGGCTGAACTCAACACATTTTAGATGTCCCATACATGATTCTTGCTGTATATTGAACACAGTGGCAATTAGGTTTTGTTTCATAGATGGCATTGACTATTGAGATCATCACTTCAAGGAAATTCTTTGCTGAATATCTATCTATGCATTTTCTGAAAATGTTAAACTATCTAGTCCTATTTTTAGCATACATATATAAGTTTAAGCAATATTCTGCCATGGAACATAAGTTCATATAACCCCATTATATTCAGTTTCATCCCATTAAAATATCTCTTTCATTATTTAGGCTGTGTCTGGCATACCAAATTCGCAGGAAGGCAAAAAGATGACAAGCAATGGTAAGTTTAGTAGATTTGCACCTGATGAAGTTATTCCAATCTCATGTATCGACCCTGTTTAGCAGGAACAATGAGGTTGCAAGATTGTTGCATACGAAATAGATGTTAACAAATGCTCCTATTTGTGCTCAATGCCAAGGCAAACTCACTGGAAAGGCTCAACCGAAAAAAAGTTTGTCAAGGTCAGTACAGTTTTTTTGTCCAATGAATATAATATTAGAACCTATTAAAGTTAATTTCTTTAGAGTAAAAATAGATGTAAATTTTTTAAACAAATCGTGACAGTCCCCCCTTAAACCAAAGTTAAGTGTCATCACATGTTGGGTTGCAGTGAAAATGTGGTGGTAATTCATAATCCGCGGCAAACATAGGTAAATAGTTGGCTATTATAATATGTAGTTACGAAAACTATTTATAAAATGGATCAAAAATTGACAATGGATAAACTACTTGGTTACAGAAGCTAAATTTATGCAGCCACAGCTAGAGACAGGACATCATTACATGCTGCAAGTGTGCAGCAGTGCCTGGGATGTAGTTTAAAGTAACAATACAATTACAACTACATCCTACATTACTTTTGCTTGTGCACATCAGAATTTAACATAATTATGAAACGGATGTCATTAAAAAAAAACAGAACCTATGGAACATGTTTGACTTACCGTGTCAAGGAGTACATGGCATTTAAGGTTGATGTGACACATATCTCTAGAATTTCCCAAAATGCTGGAATGTGTACCAATCTACCTGCTGTACCTGCGCAGAGAAGGACAGTTTTATAGAGTAATTTGTGTGGCCCAATGTGCAATGCTGGAAAAGGGAGTTGTGCATTGTACAATAGATAAATGAAAAAGTGATAGGGCTGTTTTGAAAAACGCAGAATTCATGTGTACCACAGGTCCAAGATCTTTAGCACAGATTTTTTCTTGGAATCATACAGTTATGCCACCTTTGCAATTTATTTAAAAAAAGTACTCAAGTGCAAAAGTCTTGCATCCAAATGGCCATCATTAAATCTATTATGTAACATTCCAAGAACATGTCTTGTGACTAAATTTAAATGTTATTTTAAAATGGTGCCTACTGATCTAAGGTTAAGCTCAGTAGTAGGAAAACTATAAGGTTCAGCTAAAAGTATAACACGCAAGTTGTAGTCTAAGTGAGGCAGCATAACCATGTCTAATAGCTACCAACTTAATCAAGGAACATGTAATGTAATTAGTGGTCATGTATAATATAGTAGGTAATTATCAGTATTGGTAATCCAATTGTGTGCTGTCACTTATACTAAAGTTAACTATCATTAAGTATGTTATACCAGACTTGCAGGTACAACTTGTAAAAGTTATGTGATGTCCAATAAGACCATTGCTAGTTATTGCTAATCTGTCCAAATAATACAACATGATAATCACACAATTGGATTTTCATAGATTCTGTCTAAATAATTCAACATTGTAGCTCACATAAATTCTTCAACAAATTGCTTATTTTTATTACTTTGATATCAAAACATTGAAAAATAAATTTGCTAGCAAACAATATCTTAAAGATGGAATTTATTAAACTCAAGTGTTATGTGGAATCTACTAAATATTCAGAAAGCTAATCTATTGAAGAAAACAACTGCCAATACATATTCTTCAAAACTAAGTTAGGCTGCATTACCATGTCTAATATCTACCAGCTTAATTAGGGAACATGTAATTAGTGATCATGTATAATATTGTAGGTAATTATCAGCATTGGTAAATCTATGCACAATTAGGAACATATTTTTTCTTGTAGGTAATTAGGGAACATGTGATTAGGGAACATGTAAATTATTGAAGGTGATTAGGGAACATGTAGTTATCAGCACTGGTTTTAGTACAGAAAGAAATTATTTGTTATTCCTGCGGGATGTTTGGTTCATTTGCAACTCAGCCCTTTTGAATATGAAATAAGTAAGCAAATGCCATATCTAAGCATATTACACTAATTGATCAACAATGAGATATTCCTAATATCAGAATGTTTACAAAACATGTTGAATATTGCATAAAGGAGTTATAGTACTACAGAGTCATGGCATAGATAACTAATGATGAGAGTAGTTCAGAAATCAGTTCAGTTAGTGGAATAAATCCTTACACTTCCAAAATGCTAGATACAGCAACAAAATAGAGAGAAATTGTTGAAATAAACCCACCAAATCATTCTTTCTTCAAATGCTTAAGCTTCTTTCCAGTCTTGGGCTTAGTGGCGGATTGTTTGGGAGTGATCTCTTCAGGCTGGATGATATCATTAACTGAGGTTGACTCTGATCCCCTCTTGGCTGGAGTACTGTTGGAGCTTGCTTCTGGGCTCCAAGTCGGGTTAGCAGCCGAGTATGGCTCAGCACGGATTGATTGCTCCGAAGTTTGTGTGAGCTACAAATGAGACATAGAAAAGAGTTAATAATTTGAGGGAGTTAACAGTAGACTGTTTTTTTCAATAGATAAATGTAAAGATCCATGAACTTACTTGGTTTAAAATAAGTATCGGAGCAGTGGTGGACGTTTCAAGAACGGTCTGAAGTGGCATGGTCTGTAACAGAAAACAACCAATGTGTTACTAATGTAAATCAAATCTTGGAGTACTCTAAAAGAAGCATGAAACATATGATGCACCTCATCTGGGGTGAGGTATTTGTCAAACTTGGCGTAAAGGCCCTCCTCGTTAAGTATTTTCACAATAGAGAATTGTCGGTACTGTTGTTGATACTTGACACGAAACACAAATTGTTTATTCAACACAACATCTAGATGAGCAGGCCAAATTTTGGGATTGTCTTCTCCAGCCTATGTAAAAAAACGAAATTACTATTGTAACGCCCGTATAATTTTAATAATTATTTAATTTTATTATTGAATTAATAATTAGAATTATTAAAGAAATTGTGGAAATAATGAATAAATGAAGTTTTTGGCTTTTGGGCCATATGTGGAAATAGAAGAAGAAGGGGGGGTGATTCTCTAAAACCTTTTTCTAATTTTATTATTTCATAAACATTGGAATTGGGGAAAAAGAAAGAGCGTGAAAGAAAGAGGTCTGAAGAACGAAGAACGCGAAGGAGAACGATAGAGGGAGAGACCAAGAATCCAGAATTATCTGAGGTAAGGGGGGACTTGTCTTGATTATCATCTATTATCGGGTTAGGGGTTAGTAATGCTGAATAGATGTAGAATTCGGATCAATTGAGTCATATGATAGGTTTAGGGATTGTGTCAATTGTATGATATTTGACCCCTGTGTTTGAATCTATGATGTATGTGTTGTTATAATCTCAATTGATGTGTATTTGGTGCATTACGAGACGTAATTCGTGTTGTTTGTGCATTCTAATTCTCCATGTTCGCACTGGTATGTGTTGGGGTGTTTTGGGATACATGGAATGCTGTCTTTTCTGCAGATTGGGGTTTTAGAATCGCGGTTCGCGCCGCGTACATAGGGGAGGCGCCGCGAACCTGAAGGCATATGGTAAGGAAGTCTTGTTGCGTTCAGTACGCGCCGCGAACAGGTGACCGCGCCGCGAAGGCGTTGTTCCAAATCGTTCCGCGCCGCGAACATGTGTACGCGCCGCGAAGGCGTTGTTTCGATTCGTTCCGCGCCGCGAATGTGTGATGGCGCCGCGTGCTGTTGATGTTTTGTGATTTTTTTTTAAGAAAGTTCAAAGAGGCATAACTTTCTAACCGTTGGTTCATTTGATGCGCCGTTTTGGGCTAAATGAACCTTATTAATCGATCTATGTGATGATGATTTGACTAGTTTTAGAATGATGATAACATATGTTGCTATTTCTTGATGATGATGATGATTGTAGCAAATATGTGCATGTTTTCGACATGATGATGATAGAATTGTGGTTGAATGATGTTAATATATATGAACATACTTGAATGATGATGATGATTATTGAGGATGATGATGATAATGATATAAGTATGTTATATATGTTGCATTCATTCATGTGCATTGTTGATACTGTATCCATAAGGGATGTGTTGGATCAGTGAAGGGCATGATTCCCATTGTGTGGAATCTGTGCTGGCAGGGCCGTATCTGGATGATGATAGATCGGTCATGGGTTATACCCATTGGATGACGTTGGTACCACATGCATAGTGTCAGTTCATTCATATGCATGATTTATGACATGATTGGAGGTATTCCGGTGAGGTAAATGCTGATAATGCGTTGGTTGTTATTTGTTTTGTTTTGTTTGTCTGTTTATGAAACAATTGGGTGAATGATGCAACTGTGACGTGTTATTGCTTTATAACCTTATAACATTTGTTAATTATGATGAGACTCACCCTTACATGTTGTCATTTTCAGACTGAAGATAGCGGCTGTTCGACTCGGTGAGGATTAGCTCATGAGTCAGTGTTTTTAGTTAGCGTCAGGTGTCATGCTCTGGTAGTTGTAACACTGGGAACGTTTGTTTGTGGTTTTGAATGTAACTCTATATTTATCTGTTTTGATTGAAGTCTGAAACATTTAGTAATAATGTAGACTTGATGTGGTATTTTCCGCTGCGTAGAACATGGTTTGGATAATGAGTTATGATTTTCAGGTGTTCGAATGATGCATGACTTATGTGACGTGTATAATCGTTATTTATGAATTGTGATACCTCTCTACATGTTACTCTGATTTAATAATATGTTTAATTGCCGCGGGTTATTTAGAGGGGTGTTACAATAGTGGTATCAGAGCATAGTCGGTCGTTGTGACCAGAGTCTTAGTGTCAGTGTCAGTTTTCCTGTGTATACGACTAATACGAGTTATTGTCGATACTTGTTCTGACTGGATTGTTGTATTTAAGCAGAACAAATGGCTGGAAGAGGAGGAAGAAACGATGATGCTCTTGCTGAGGCTCTGGGCATGATTGCTGGTGTGCTTGGAGGAGGGACTGTAGGAACAGGGATTGGTGCTGACAGGCAACTGGGGAATTTTCAGAGGAACAATCCTCCATTGTTCAAAGGCACGCACGATCCTGAGGGTGCTCAGAAATGGCTCAAAGAGATCGAGAGGATTTTCCGAGTCATAGATTGTGCTGAGAATCTCAAGGTGAGGTTTGGTACCCACATGTTGTCTGAGGAGGCTGATGACTGGTGGTTGACAACAAAAGCTGAACTGGATGCCGGCGGTACAGCGGTTACTTGGGCTATATTCAAAAGGGAGTTTCTGAGGAGGTATTTTCCTGAGGATGTCAGGGGCAGAAAAGAAGTGGAATTTTTGGAGTTGGTTCAAGGTAACATGACTGTACCAGAGTATGCTGCCAAGTTTGTGGAACTGGCAAAGTACTATGTGCACTACAACAACGACGAAGCCAGTGAATTCTCGAAATGTGTCAAGTTTGAGAATGGCCTTCGGGATGAGATCAAGCAGGGTATCAGGTACCAGAGGATCCGGAGATTTGTTGATCTGGTGGATTGTAGCAGGATTTTTGAGGAAGATAGCGTCAAGCTGAAGTCATCTCACTCTCGCGAGTTGGTTGACAGAAAGGGGAAGAAGCCTATGGACAGAGGTAAACCATATGGTAGAGGTAAACCTGTTGATTGGAAGAAACCCAGTGGGGGAGATTCCAGTGCTCGTATCAGATGCTACAATTGTGGTGAGATGGGACATCGTAGGAATGAGTGTAAGCTGAACCAGAAGAAGTGCTTCAAGTGTGAGGAAGTGGGTCATGTCGCGGCTGATTGTAGGAAGAGGGTGGTGACTTGTTACAACTGTGGTGAAGAGGGTCACATTAGTCCTAATTGTCCTAAGCCAAAGAAGAACCAATCGGGAGGAAAAGTTTTTGCCTTGACCGGGTCAGAGACTACTCCAGAGGACAGATTGATTAAAGGTACGTGTTTCATTCATGGCACACCTTTAGTTGCGATTATTGATACTGGAGCAACTCATTCTTTTATTTCTTTGGACTGTGCTACGAGGTTAAATCTTGAGATATCTGACATCAATGGAAGTATGATTATTGACACTCCTGCGTCGGGTTCAGTAACTACTTCATCTGCATGCTTGAATTGTCCGATTGATATTTTTGGTAGAGAATTCGGAATGGACTTAGTGTGCCTTCCGTTGAAAGAACTTGATGTAATCCTGGGAATGAACTGGTTGGAGTTCAACCGTGTTCATATCAACTGTTTTGAGAAGACGGTAACTTTTCCTGAAGAGAGTTGTGCTGATAATCTGGAAATGACAGCTAGGCAGGTGAATGAAGCTATCGGAGATGGTGCAACAGTATTTATGTTGTTCGCAATGATGAATGTGAAAGAAAAGGTGGCTAGTAGCGATTTACCTGTGGTGTGTGAATTTCCAGAAGTTTTTCCTGAAGATGTAAATGAATTACCACCGGAAAGAGAAGTGGAGTTTTCTATTGATTTGATTCCGGGAACCAGTCCAGTGTCGATGGCACCGTACCGTATGTCGCCGTCTGAGCTAGCCGAACTGAAGAAGCAGTTAGAAGAATTGCTGGAGAAGAAATTTATTCGTCCTAGTGTTTCTCCGTGGGGTGCGCCTGTGTTACTAGTAAAGAAGAAAGAGGGTTCGATGAGGCTGTGCGTAGATTACAGACAATTGAACAAGGTTACTATCAAGAATCGGTATCCATTGCCGAGGATTGATGATTTGATGGATCAGTTGGTTGGAGCGCGGGTATTTAGTAAAATTGATTTGAGGTCTGGGTATCACCAGATACGTGTGAAAGATGATGATATTCAGAAGACTGCTTTTAGAACAAGGTATGGACATTATGAGTATTCTGTAATGCCGTTTGGAGTTACTAATGCACCTGGTGTTTTTATGGAGTATATGAACAGAATATTTCATCCTTATCTCGACAAGTTCGTGGTGGTATTTATCGACGATATCCTGATATATTCTAAGAATGAGGAAGAACATGCCGAACACCTCAGAACTGTGTTAGAACTGTTGAAGGAGAAGCAACTTTTTGCCAAACTGTCGAAGTGTGAATTCTGGTTGGAAGAAGTTAGTTTTCTTGGACATGTGATTTCTAAGGATGGTATTGCTGTTGATCCTACAAAGATAGAAGCCGTGTCTCAGTGGGAAGCTCCGAAGTCAGTATCAGAAATTCGTAGTTTTCTTGGCCTTGCAGGTTATTACAGGAAGTTTATTGAAGGATTTGCAAAGTTAGCATTGCCGTTAACTAAACTGACCAGGAAGGGACAAGCTTTTATTTGGGATGCAAAGTGTGAAGAAGGATTCCAAGAACTGAAGAGAAGGTTGACTAGTGCTCCTATCCTGATTTTGCCAAGTCCGACAGAATCATTTGTGGTTTATTGTGACGCATCACTAATGGGTTTAGGTGGTGTGTTAATGCAAAATCAACAAGTGGTCGCTTATGCGTCGAGACAACTCAAAGTGCATGAAAGGAATTATCCGACTCATGATTTGGAATTGGCAGCTGTGGTGTTTGTTTTGAAGTTGTGGCGACACTATTTGTATGGTTCGAGATTTGAGGTGTTCAGTGATCACAAGAGCTTGAAGTACCTCTTTGATCAGAAGGAGCTGAATATGAGACAGAGAAGGTGGTTAGAATTTCTGAAGGATTATGATTTTGGTTTGAATTACCATCCGGGTAAGGCAAACGTTGTGGCTGATGCATTGAGTAGGAAGACTTTGCATATGTCTAAGTTAATGGTGAAGGAATTGGATTTGATTGAACAATTCAGAGACTTGAGTTTAGTGTGTGAAAGTACTTCTACTAGTGTTAAATTGGGCATGCTGAAGCTGACTAGTGGTATTCTTGAAGAAATCAGAGAAGGTCAGAAAGCTGATGTTGGATTAATTGATAAGTTGACTTTGGTAAATCAAGGCAAGACTGGTGAATTCAGAGTTGACGAGAATGGTATACTAAGGTTTGGTGATAGAGTTTGTGTTCCTGATGTTGATGAACTCCGAAAGCGTATTTTGGAAGAAGGACACCGTAGTGGATTGAGTATTCATCCTGGTGCTACTAAGATGTATCACGATTTGAAAAAGTTGTTTTGGTGGCCGGGAATGAAGAAGGAAATTGCTGAATTTGTGTATTCTTGTTTGACTTGCCAGAAGTCAAAGATTGAGCATCAGAAACCGTCTGGGTTTATGCAACCGATGTTTATTCCTGAATGGAAGTGGGATAGCATATCAATGGATTTTGTTTCGGGTTTGCCGAGAACTGTCAGAAATTGTGAAGCTATCTGGGTTGTGGTAGACAGGTTGACTAAGTCTGCACATTTTATACCGGTGAGGGTGGATTATCCGATGGAGAAGCTAGCCCAGTTGTATATCGAGAAGATAGTTAGTCTTCACGGTATTCCTTCAAGTATCGTGTCAGACAGAGATCCGAGGTTTACGTCTAAGTTCTGGGAAGGTTTGCAGAAGGCTTTAGGTACTAAACTGAGGTTGAGTTCTGCTTATCATCCGCAGACGGATGGACAGACGGAGAGGACAATACAGTCGTTAGAAGATTTGTTACGTGCTTGTGTGCTGGAAAAAGGAGGTAATTGGGATAGCTATCTGCCTTTGATCGAGTTTACTTACAACAATAGTCATCATTCGAGTATTGGTATGGCTCCGTTTGAGGCTTTGTATGGTAGGAGATGTAGGACGCCGTTGTGTTGGTATGAATCTGGTGAGAGTGCCGTGATTGGGCCAGAAATTGTACAACAGACTACGGAGAAGATTAAGATGATTCAGGAGAAGATGAGAGCTTCTCAGAGTCGTCAGAAGAGTTACTATGATAAAAGAAGGAAGACACTTGAGTTTCAAGAGGGAGATCATGTGTTTATGAGAGTTACTCCTATGACAGGAATTGGTCGGGCATTGAAGTCAAGGAAGTTGACTCCGCGTTTTATTGGACCGTTCCAAATTTCTGAAAAGGTGGGAGAATTGGCATATCGTGTCGCTTTGCCGCCGATGCTTGCAAACTTGCACGACGTGTTTCATGTGTCTCAATTGAGGAAGTACATTCCAGATCCGTCCCATGTGATCCAAGTAGACGATGTACAGGTAAGAGACAACTTAACGGTTGAAACATTGCCTGTGAGGATTGAAGATAGAAGACTGAAGCAATTGCGTGGCAAGGAAATAGCTTTAGTCAGAGTAGCTTGGGGAGGACCAGCTGAAGGGAATGTAACCTGGGAGCTAGAGAGCCAGATGAAAGATTCCTATCCGGAGCTCTTTGCTTGAGGTATGTTTTCGAGGACGAAAACTCTTTTAGTGGGGGAGGGTTGTAACGCCCGTATAATTTTAATATTAATTTAATTTTATTATTGAATTAATAATTAGAATTATTAAAGAAATTGTGGAAATAATGAATAAATGAAGTTTTTGGCTTTTGGGCCATATGTGGAAATAGAAGAAGAAGGGGGGGTGATTCTCTAAAACCTTTTTCTAATTTTATTATTTCATAAACATTGGAATTGGGGAAAAAGAAAGAGCGTGAAAGAAAGAGGTCTGAAGAACGAAGAACGCGAAGGAGAACGATAGAGGGAGAGACCAAGAATCCAGAATTATCTGAGGTAAGGGGGGACTTGTCTTGATTATCATCTATTATCGGGTTAGGGGTTAGTAATGCTGAATAGATGTAGAATTCGGATCAATTGAGTCATATGATAGGTTTAGGGATTGTGTCAATTGTATGATATTTGACCCCTGTGTTTGAATCTATGATGTATGTGTTGTTATAATCTCAATTGATGTGTATTTGGTGCATTACGAGACGTAATTCGTGTTGTTTGTGCATTCTAATTCTCCATGTTCGCACTGGTATGTGTTGGGGTGTTTTGGGATACATGGAATGCTGTCTTTTCTGCAGATTGGGGTTTTAGAATCGCGGTTCGCGCCGCGTACATAGGGGAGGCGCCGCGAACCTGAAGGCATATGGTAAGGAAGTCTTGTTGCGTTCAGTACGCGCCGCGAACAGGTGACCGCGCCGCGAAGGCGTTGTTCCAAATCGTTCCGCGCCGCGAACATGTGTACGCGCCGCGAAGGCGTTGTTTCGATTCGTTCCGCGCCGCGAATGTGTGATGGCGCCGCGTGCTGTTGATGTTTTGTGATTTTTTTTTAAGAAAGTTCAAAGAGGCATAACTTTCTAACCGTTGGTTCATTTGATGCGCCGTTTTGGGCTAAATGAACCTTATTAATCGATCTATGTGATGATGATTTGACTAGTTTTAGAATGATGATAACATATGTTGCTATTTCTTGATGATGATGATGATTGTAGCAAATATGTGCATGTTTTCGACATGATGATGATAGAATTGTGGTTGAATGATGTTAATATATATGAACATACTTGAATGATGATGATGATTATTGAGGATGATGATGATAATGATATAAGTATGTTATATATGTTGCATTCATTCATGTGCATTGTTGATACTGTATCCATAAGGGATGTGTTGGATCAGTGAAGGGCATGATTCCCATTGTGTGGAATCTGTGCTGGCAGGGCCGTATCTGGATGATGATAGATCGGTCATGGGTTATACCCATTGGATGACGTTGGTACCACATGCATAGTGTCAGTTCATTCATATGCATGATTTATGACATGATTGGAGGTATTCCGGTGAGGTAAATGCTGATAATGCGTTGGTTGTTATTTGTTTTGTTTTGTTTGTCTGTTTATGAAACAATTGGGTGAATGATGCAACTGTGACGTGTTATTGCTTTATAACCTTATAACATTTGTTAATTATGATGAGACTCACCCTTACATGTTGTCATTTTCAGACTGAAGATAGCGGCTGTTCGACTCGGTGAGGATTAGCTCATGAGTCAGTGTTTTTAGTTAGCGTCAGGTGTCATGCTCTGGTAGTTGTAACACTGGGAACGTTTGTTTGTGGTTTTGAATGTAACTCTATATTTATCTGTTTTGATTGAAGTCTGAAACATTTAGTAATAATGTAGACTTGATGTGGTATTTTCCGCTGCGTAGAACATGGTTTGGATAATGAGTTATGATTTTCAGGTGTTCGAATGATGCATGACTTATGTGACGTGTATAATCGTTATTTATGAATTGTGATACCTCTCTACATGTTACTCTGATTTAATAATATGTTTAATTGCCGCGGGTTATTTAGAGGGGTGTTACAACTATAGGATTAATATGCAACTAACCGGCATAATGCAATAAAAGCGAAATGCCAATGCTAAATGTCACCTCTTTCATAACCTCTCTTAATTCCCTAGCAGTCATTTTTGTAAAAGGAATACAATCCTTATCCCAAAAAACAAATGTTCCATTGTGGTCACCATAGACAACTTCAACCTCAACTTTGAACCTACCATGAAAAAGTGAGTTTAAGGTCATTGATAGATATTATAGTAAGATATGCAATTGGGTAAAAGGGCAAGAATAAGTGCTCACTTCGAAACAGGTTCAGGATCTGTATTTCCAGATGACCCAGCATAAGACTCAAAATACCATCCGTTCTTAGAAGCTTTGAAACCGACAGTAGTGCCAATAGTCGTTGCGAAAGAATCCTTTTGCATCGAAGATAATGGAAAACAAAATTGAAAGCTTAATGGCGTGCTAATGACATAGAAAGAATAACAATATATTCATAACAGAAATTATGTAAATTAAGCCAAACCTTTGCTAGTGCAGCGATAGCATGGATACTCCTGACCTCACTCAAATTAGTCCAGAAATTGTTTGCAGATTGAATGGAAGAATCGCATGTTAATGATTGGGAGAGGGCAGGTATACCAGATAAATCAGTAGTTCCAAAACTGAAATCAACATGATTTTCAGAAATAAATTTATGGAATTGAAACACATTAATTGATGAATTTTTGCAGATAAGTGAATACATTACCTAACTTTGAATTCTGCCACTTGTGGATGGTCCAAGTTAATGAGAAGTCTAGAGCCGTTCCATGCATTCGAAAGAGACGGAAGACCGGAAACTATAGTGCAAGGCAAAGGTTTGTAAGAAGAACAGTGTAACAGGAAACATGGAATAGTGATCTAATACTTAAAGTAGATAAATGTAAACATCAAGTATGATGCATTGTTAACTAATTGAAACCTGAATTTGGCTTACACCAGGCATGGGTCAAAACGATAATTGTAGGCCCAGAAGTGTTGTTCGGGGTAGTGTAGTTCATGAATTGCTTGCCGTAAGCTTCCCATAATGCCACCTCGATAACATTCCCTTCGACATCACGCAAGGTAATATTGACGCAAGATTTCCTATTACCACCGCCCATTTGTGTCTTAACAACATCTTGCAACACCCCTATAACATCTAAAATGTATGAAGCAAATCAAGCAATATTAGAAACAAAGTCAAGCAATATTAGAAACAATTGCATTCATGGATATGTGAGCTAACAGAAGGAGATACAAATTAGTAAACCATATCACAAAATAAAATAGTCATATCTCACCATATAACATGTCATGCTTGTAGGTCCCTTTGAGAAAGTTATCAATAGGATGAAAAATGAATTTGTGGGTTGGTATGTCGGGTAACGACGCCTTCATCATCGTAGTCCCTCCGTTGAGGACGAGCTTGAGTGGGTGAGAACAGACTGTTAAAGGACCCTCGTTGTCAACAGGCTCTCCATTATACATAATATAAGTCTCATGCTCCTTCACTTGTTCGAACCAATATTTGAAATCTCTGTTCCAACTTGTGACATGAATCTTATCAGCCTGCAAAGAGCATCGTTTAATAATGGTCATTTGCCAGATACACATAAGAATGTTAGGTTTTTTGAATACTATTAACATAAAGAGTAGATGTTATGACAGAAAGAACACAGTGAAAAATTATAAAAACACAAACCAACGCTTTGTAATCTTAGAAAAAATGATACCTTCACATCTTGAATGACCATCTCAAGGTGTTGATTGCCATTTTTCTCATTAACAACCCAAAGATCAACAACCCTAATCAGCATTTTCCAGACTTGGTTCCCCTTGACCAGATCGTTTATGAGAATGGGAGCCCTTGACATTGTTCCTGTGGTAGAATGCAAGCATAACTTATGAGGCCAAACAAAAAACATTCTGAATGAAAATGAAAAGGAACGGCGGGTGTCAAGCACTCAACATTCTGAATAACTAAAAACATTTTCAATGTCAACTGGCTCGACGGTAGTGTCAAGCACGAAACGGGAAACAAACAACAAATAGCATATGTCAACTGGCTCGACGGTAGTGTCAAGCACGAAACGGGAAACAAACAACAAACAGCATTTTGGTTTGAAAAAAAAAGCAAGAAACGCATACCTTACGGTGGTTTCTTTACCGGCGCCGTTCGAGAAGAATAATAGAAAGGGAGGAAAACCGAGAGAAAATATGGAGTTCTGAGAGGAAACCGTAGTGAAGTGTGAGAAAGAAAGGTAATTGAAGTGTGAGAAAGAAAGGTAAAGCGTGAGAAGCTGCAGACAAAGTAAAGTAGGTTTGGAGGGAAAGTACAATTTTGTGTTAAAGGACGAATCAGCGAAGCACATAGACATGGCAATAAAACCCAGACCCACGGGTACCCACCCGAACCCGCCCCGAAGTTGACGGGGAAAACCCGCTTTGACTGGGTTTGGGTTCGGGTTTGGGTTTTCCCCGATTAGAAAACATGGGGATGGGTCGGGTAATGGGGACACTAGTACCCACCCCGAGCCCGTCCCCGAACCCGCCCCGTTTATTTCAATATGTACATTATTATTTATATTTCATAATTTATATTATTAAATATGTGGCTAATGTTTTAATAATTTGATTTGTATTTATTATTTTAAATATTTGAAATATATATATATATGAAATCTTTTTAGATTGTTTTATTTTGTTATTTATAATGTAGTTTGATTTTTGAAAAAGTAAATATTTTTATTAAAAAAATTGATTTTACGAAATACATGGTGGCGGAGCGGGGATACCCGAACCCAACCCGAACCCGTTAAGGATGGGTTTGGGTTTTAATTCCTCATCCCCGTTTGGGTTTGGGGTGGGTAACGGGGATTGATTGGGAATTCGGGTTTGGGTTTGGGGGAGGTAAAAACCGTCCCCGACCCGCCCCGTTGCCATGCCTAGAAGCACACATGGCCAATGAAAAAATTCATTTTGTTAATTACTGAAACAACCTTTTGCAAGGGTAACATATTTTTACAAGAAGGTTATTTTAGGTAGTATGGTCAATTTAATAATATTGGGTAGATAGTAGATATATAAAAAAAAAGTTAATATGCATATGTATCATATTTATTAGTTATTACTTTTAATTTAATTTAAATTAATTAATTATTATTTTTTCAAATGACGGAAGAAATCAAGAATAAAATAAATATTATTATTAGTTTTAATTTAAAATAAAAAGATTTGTAATTTAATTATAATAATTAATTAATTAATATTTGAAATAATTGTAGTGGAATAAGCGGGTTGGTAAATTTTATTAGAGTAATGCTATTTAGTACGAAAGAATTTGAATAAGAAACACAAGAATATAAATGTGTCGTTAATTTAGTGGATATTTTTTAATTTAATTTCCTTTTTAATAGGAATCATAGGGTGGTTGTGATATTGAATGGTTGAGATCTATTCTTGCCTTTCTTGTTTTAATATTTTCTTAATATTAAGCATTTTCCATTTTGTTATTATTATTAGTTTTAATTTTACATTATGATTATTATTATTAATTAAATGGGTGAATTAAATTATGTTTATTTATTTAAACAAAAATTAAGTTAGTGAAGGTAATAATCAAAGAAATAAATGGCTAATTAGTGGGTAATTATCAAATAAATAATAGTTTATTAAAAAAATAAAAATAAAAATTTAGGAGTATAAATAATAAAAATAAATAAATAAATAAATAAATATGAATATAAAATTACAAAATAACCCTCAACGTCAAAAAAATTATTAAGAGACTTAACAACTTTAATATATAAGATTTAAATTAATTAATTATTATTATTTTCAAATGACGGAAGAAACTAAAAATAGAATAAATATTAGGGAAATGGATTTGGAGGATGTTGGTAGAGAAGACATCTTTGTGGTATCGTGTGTTAGCATTCTGATACGGTGACAATGGGGGACGGTTGAATATAGGGGCAGCGGGGGGGTCGGTATGGTGGCAGAGTGTAAACACAATTCGTCAAGGGTTGGGTTCGAATGTTCCTGGGTGGGTGGCTGAGAATTTTCAGCGTGTTGTTGGTAATGGTGAGAATACCTTGTTCTTGAGGGATCCTTGATTGGAGGGAGAGGTGTTGGAGGATAGATTTAGGAGGCGTTTTTACTTGTCGGAATATAAGGAAGCAACGGTAGCTCAAATGTATAATTTAGGGTGGGGGATGAAGGGAAAGCGTGGAGTTGGCGGAGAGGGTTGTTTGCATGGGAGGAAGAGTTGTTGGAGGATTGCATACGGGAGGTGGGGACAATGGTTCTGCGAGAGGCGGTGGAGGATTCGTGGGTCTGGCGGCTTCATTCTTCACATTGTTATAATGTTAGCAGTGTTTATCATTTGTTAACGACGACAGGGGATGTTCAGCTGTTTCGTGGTTCTCAGGTTTGGTGGTCGAAAGTGGTTCCCCTAAAGGTAAATATTTTTATTTGGCGGTTATTTTGTAATAGATTACCGACAAAGGATAATTTGATGCGGCGTAATATTTTAGCGGAGGAGAATCAAACTTGTTCTAATGGTTGTATGGAGACTGAGGATAGGGATCATATTTTTGTCCGGTGTCCGCATTTTAGTATTGTTTGGCCGATCCTAGCAGGGTGGCTTGGTTTTGTGTCGGTCTTTCAGGACCAATGGAGGACCATCATGACTATTTTGTGGCTTTGGTGGGGAAGGATAAGGAGCATCGTATTGTCTTGCATGTCATTTGGATAGCAGCTGTGTGGGGAATTTGGAAAGCATGTAATCAACGGATCTTTAAGAATTCACGTTTGTCGGTGATGATAATTGTTGAAAAGGTTAAGCTTCAATCGTACTGGTTGAAATTTTATTTTATGGGTTTTACGGTTGATTATCATCTTTGGATGCTTAATCCTTTGCAATGTATTTCAAATAATATATGCTAGTTTCTGTTTAGGTGTTGTGTTGTTCGGTGTTGTCTGTAGTTTTTTCGGCGTTAGTTTTAGATTGGAGTTTTACCGTGTTGTAGTCTGATAAGTATGTCTTGTACTTGAAGGATCTTTTGTTTGATAGTAATAAATTTTTAATTTCTTCAACAAAAAAAAAGAATAAATATTATTATTAGTTTTAATTTAAAATAAAAAGAGTTGTAATTTAATTACAATAATTAATTAATTAATTAATATTTAAAATAATTGTAGTGGAATAAGTGGGTTGGTAAATTTTATTATTATTATTAGTTTTAATTTTACATTATTATTATTATTATTACTAATTAAATAATAGGTGAATTAAATTATTTTTATTTATTTAAATAAAAATTCAGTTAGTGGAGGTAATAATCAAATAAAGAAATGGCTAATTAGTGGGTAATTATCAAAGAAATAATAATTTATTAAATAAAATTAAAAATTAAAAATTAAAAATATAAATAATATAAATAAATAAATAAATATGAATATCAAATTACAAAATAACCTTCAATTTTGACGCTAAAAAATTGTTAAGAGACTTAACAACTTTAATGTATAAGATTTAAATTATAAAATTATAAAGTTAACCTCAATTTTGATTTCAAAATTATAAAGAGAGATACCAACTTTAATCATTAAATATTAGAAAAAATAACATAGAATCAATCTATAGAAACAAATTGAAAGAGATTGAGAAATTTTATGAACAGACCTAATTGTAAAAATGTAAAGTTGTCGGTTAATTTATATATGTTTTCTCTACCTAACTAACCCACTATTCATATTTATAAAAAAAAATGTGGTCATTTAGGTTTTGTTTTATTTTAATTTATTTAACTATTTAAATTGATATAGCTAAATTATAGGATATCCTCGTTTTGGTTTTTAATTTAATTCATAATTAATTAATAAAATAGATTTGATAGGAAGAAAAGAATATCATAGTTTTATTTTTAATAATTAATTAAAATTCTTGTTATTAATAGTGTCTTTTTTCGTGTGTAAGTTATGATTTGAAAATATTTGAGAGGAACGTTTTTTTTTTTGAATCAAAAGATACTTTATTGTTGAGATTCAAAAATACAATGAAGAACAAGTGACCCAAGGGTCCAAACAACTCAAGAAGAACTAAATCAGACCCTAAACTAAGGCATCAATAAGTAACTCAGATGTTTTCTCAACTTAGGGACATTCCAACATCTATAGATTATTGCATCAAAGATTCTTGAAACAACACCATCATGGGCAATCTTCTCACCAAAACGTTTGATTCGGATATATCCAACATTCATAAACCGTCTCAGTTATGGCACATTGTCGAATTCTAGTACAACACCTTTTTTTCCTGCATAAATCTTTGATCCACTTTCTTTCTTCATTCCAAGCATTATGCCTATGGATCATCTACAACCATGTTAGCATTGTATTCCAAATCCTACTAATAGCACTACACCTAAAGAACAAATGATCGATTGTCTTGCAATCCCCACAAAAACTGCAGCTGTCATCCGCCAGCATACCAAATCGATGAAGCCTCTCTTTCATAAGTAACTTCCTATGGTAAGCCATCCACAATATGTGTTTTGCATACGGACGGGCCACATTACCATGAAACACGCTCCACCAATCCACGTCTTGGTTATTACCTGCAATAGCTTTATACATAACTCTAGCAGAAAATCCGCGTTGGTGCTTCATATTAATCCAAGCCTGCAGATTCTCAATCTCAGCTATGCTACTCAACATTTTCTTTAATATCCACGATGCAGAATTTCTAATGGGGACTAGCATGATATCTTCACCCTTATTATAGTAAGTGTGAACCCACCTAATCCAAAGTCTATCCTCTTTCGAATTCAAATTCCACAAGTTCTTTGCAATGCACACCTTACTCCAGCTCTGAAGCGATATAATATGCAACCCGCCTTTCTTTTTGGGATGACAAACATCTTTCCACGCAACAAGAGATTTACGGGTAATTTTTTTCGTCCCCACCCAAAGGAAAGATCTGCAGATCGCTTCCATTCTATTGAGGATACCTTTAGGCAAAGGAATGCACTGAAGCCATAAGTTACTTATAGAGAAAATGACACTTTGAATCAGTTGCATTCTCCCTGCAAAACTCAGTAATCTCGAGCACCAATGTTTAATACGACACGCAATCTTCTGAACCAATTTTAGGCAATTATGAGCGGTTAACCTCTTACCAGTAAGGGGGATCCCTAGGTAGCAAAACGACAACTCACCTATCTCGAAGGCAGTGAGGTTCAGAATGTCACTCTTCACATTAGCCTCCACATTACCAAAGTACGTTTTACATTTAGAGGGATTCAGGGCCAGACCTGTAGCTGAAGCAAAATCCTGCAAGACAGTCATAATCATTTTCACAGAGCCACTATCTCCTTTTGAGAATAAGAGGAGATCATCATCATAGCAAATATTGATGATCCTCAGCTTATCACACTACGAGTTATACTTGAAATTAGCATCATCCCCCGTCTTTTTTAAAGTTTTATGCAAGTATTCCATAATTAGAACAAACAAAAGCGGGGATAACGGGTCTCCTTGTCGTAAGCCTCTCTTGGCTTGAACATTTGCAAACATGACGTTGTTAACCTTGTATCTATATGAGACTGTTTTCACCATAAGCATAGTCCATCTAATAAAATTATTTGGGAAGCTTAATTCTGCCATAATGTCCTCAAGAGCTCTCCACTCCACACTATCATAGGTTTTTCGTATATCCATTTGCAGCATGCACTGAGGAGCCCTGCCCTTTGTGTTATACGCCCTAACTAATTCATAAGCTAGCATAATATGATCCAGTAAGTGCTTTCCCAGGACAAATGTTGCCTGACTCCCGTCAATAATACTACTGAGAACTTTCCCTCATCCTCTTTGCCAGGATTTTTGAGATAACTTTATACAAGGTCATACAACAAGATATGGGTCTAAACTCACTAACCCTGCTAGCTGAATGATGCTTGGGTATGATTGTAACTAGAGTATTGTTAACTACCTTATACATCCTTCCATTGCAAAAAAAAAATATCCCTGCACTGCTTCAATCACGTCTTTCTTGATAATGTGTCAGACCCCTTTGAAAAAACGAGCCCCATACCCATCAATCCCTGGTGCAGTAACATCCTTGATGTGCTTTACTGCCTTAAAGATTTCCTCTTCAGTAATTGGAGCAATCAGGTCTCTACATTGGTTCCCATTCAGTTGTCTTCCCCTTCTCATCGCATCTAAATTAATGCTCTCCAAGGATGGAGAAGTTGTGCCAATTAGCTCTTGATAGAATTGAGTTACTTCTACTTCTAATTGATCTTGTTGCACCAGCTGATTACCAAATTTATCCTATAACATCCTGATATGATCTTGATTATACTTAGTTTTCAAGCCATCATGGAAAAATGCATTGTTAATATCTCCAAGCTTAATTCAATCTATTTTCGATCTTTGCCTTAAAAGGTTTTCCTCTAAATCAACCAGTTTTATTACCTCTTGGATACCATTTTTCACATGAGTAATTTTTTTCACATTCATTCTATCATGAATTAAATCCTGCTGAGCTTTATCAAGCTTCTCCCTGGCTGCCATCAGTTGCCTTTTGATACCATGAAGGGTTTGATTTTCTCCCTAATCACCTTTTGTAACCTCTGTAATTTCTTCCAGACTTTATACACGGGTCTCCCTTCCAATCTCCTGTTCCAGTTTTTCTCCACCGCAACCAAGAAAACATCGGTTTTAAATATAGCATTAGTAAATTTGAAAGCCTTTTTGTATTTCTGCTCTTGCTATTTCCCTTTAAGACACAATAAGGCATGATCCGAAACCCCATGGTCCATGATAGCCAACATGGTATCCACCTGCGCTTGATGCCAATTGATATTGCCTAGGACCCTACCAATACGAGAGTATATTTCTCCATTACTTTGGTTATTGAACCAAGTATAATGATCACCCAATCTCTCCTTCTCAAACAGGCCCACACGATGCATCATATCAGCAAGGTCACATAACTCTCTCTCATGGACTTGATTCCCACCTATTCTCTCTTTAACAGTCAACACGTTGTTAATGTCACCCATTAAAAACCAATGACCTTGAATGTTATATGACATATCTTCAATAATCCCCCACAAAACCTTCCTTTTCTCCAATAAGTTATGTGCATAAATTGCAGATAGGGGTGGAAATGGGCCAGGCCGATAACAGGGGCTTACAGGCTAGCCTATATAGGCTCAGGCCAGACCACATATTATTTTTAAATAGAAAAGACTTAGGCTTTTTTATAAGCCTATTTAGTTAAAAAGGCTAGGCCTCAGGCCCTAAAAAAAGTGTTTTAAGCTTATCAGATCGGCCTATTTAAATAAATATGAATATTTTTTTATTATCATTATGTTATGTTTTGTACTTTGAATTAAAATACAAAAATAAAATTTGGTTATCTTGAAGAACTTCTGAAAATAAGATGAAAACATCTGATGAACATTGTTTTCATAAGTTCTCTAAAACAAATAGTTTCCTAGAACTTATGCTAATAGGTAAGTTAAAGTAAGTCAATGCAAATAAATTTTTAGTCTCTTGGTCTTTTAGTTAGTTAGTCTATTTAAACATTATTTTAATTGTTTAAATACATATGTCTAAAACAAATAGGCTTTTATGTAGGCTAACAGGCTAATCAAGCATTCGAAAAGGCCAGACTCAGGCCTAAAAAATAAGCCCACGACAGGCTACAGGTCAGGCTTAGGCTTCAGTTTTATTGACAGGCCAGCCTTAGGCTTGGCAAAGCCTAGCTCGGCCTGCCTATTTCCACCCCTAATTGCAGAGCACCACATTTGGAATTCATCTTTATTGATACTTGTCAAATTTATTATTTGTTAATTTAAGAATTTAATTAATCAAATAATAATTTAGTAAAATTGTTATTATTAATAGTCTTTTACTTTTGTATGTAAGTTATCATTTGAAAAATTCTAAAAAAAAACATTAGTATGCATATGTGTCATATTTTTAATTTATCATTTGTTAATTTAATAATATAATTAATTAATAATTAACTAAAAAAATTATTATTATTAGTGTCTTATACATGCTATACTTTAGTGTCTAAGTTATGATTGGAACAAATGTTAAAAAAAAAGTTTAATATGCATATGTATCATATTTATTATTTATTACATTTAATTTAATTTAAATAACTTAACTATTACTGTTTTCAAATGACGGAAGAAACCAAGAATAGAATAAATATTATTATTAGTTTTACTTTAAGGTAAATTCTTTGGTACACATGTATTTAAGTTGGGTACCGGTACCTTTAGTGTAAACTAAATGTTAATTTATTTTAAAATAAATTAAAATAAATAAGTGACATGACATAAAATTATAGTATTTTATTTGTTGGTACCGGTACCTATATAAACTCAAGAGTACCGGAGTGTTCACCTTAATTTAATTATAATAATTAATTAATATGAGGTTAAAGGTAGTGCATTGACAGTGTAAAATAATTTTACACTGTCATCTAATTGAGATTCATCAATTAGCCATGTCATATAACTTTTTTAAAAATAACAATGTGACTTGGCACTTAACATGGTCGTGATTGGTTGACAGTGTAAAATTATTTTACATTGTCAGTGCATATCATTTTTTCTCAATTAATATTTGAAAGAATTGTATGAAGAATGAGTTAGTGGAATAAGTCAGTGGATCTAAAAGCTTATTCAACTTCAAAAGCTTATTCAAGTCTAGAAGTTAACCCGACTTCTGAAATTTATTCAGATGAATAAGCTTATGAAAAAGTTCATAATGGCTCACAAGATGCCACTCAATCTGGATAGACCTTCAAATACAAGTATTCACATCATTAGGAATAAGGATAGTCATATGAAGACAAGTTTTGATTTCAGAGAAAAACATTCAATGTTGGGACTTATTTCCATGACTGAACCTACTTCTATTGACGAAGCTCTATCAGATGATGGATGGATTGTGGCTATACGAGAAAAGATGAACAAATTTTAAAGAAATTAAGTTAGGGATCTGGTACCCAAACCACACCGAAAGAACAATATTGGAAAAAAGGTTACAACTTTCAAATCTAGACATTATTTCAACCACTTGACCTAATGAAGTTCACCTAGTCCTCATAAACATCTAAGTCAAATTCATCAACTGGATTCTTAGTCTTCTTGAGTATTTTTATCTTTGAAACTAAAGTCCTACCTACCACTGATGCTCCGATAGATGTGTTTGCACCTTCAGTGGAAGTGATCATATCATCATTCTTGGAGAAGTCCCTCTTAGAGGAAGTGGTCCTAATGGCTTTGCTGACTACCTTAGAGGAGCCTCTCTTTGAACTCTCAGATGATTTGTCCATATTGTCTGTCTTTAGAAGAACTAGTTGGAAGAAAGAATAATGTGACCTTGATTTTAACGAAACTTCTCTTTTATATAAGGTTTGGGAAAAATCAAAATTAGCTTTGGTTGTTGTGCACCTATGGACAAATGAGAGCGATATATTCTTGATCAAACACTTTTCCCTAACCTCGACTGCTTTGATTCTCTCAAATGCTCAGTTACCAAAATAAGATTGGACATTCTCGAGATTTTGATAGTTGTTCCCAACCGTTCTAGCAAAATTTTATTTTTCCAAATGTTTTGATAAGAATCATTTTTCAAAAGATTTATATTTTTTAATTGATGACTAATGAGGTGCAATGAATATGATCCTGACTCATTTTTATTCAGATTTGATAAATCCTAAACATTTAAATTTGTGGATATGTTTCTCATCTTATTCTTCATATTTTTGTTGATGACAAATGAGGGAGTAAGATGTTAGGTATTTAAGCTATGAATTTAACAATTGTACTTTTTTGCTTAAATTCTGACAAGTTATGTATATTGTGCTGTAAAGTTATATATAAGTAACCTATATAGAAATTAGGGGGAGCTTATAAACCCTTATGACTACCAGACTTAGTAGGAGCTTACAAGCCTCAAAACTTGGAGTCAACTTGTTAATTAAATAAACAAATATTGTTAAATATTTGTATTTGTCACTATAAAAAAGGAGGAGATTGTTGGAACAAAATTGGTTTGTACCATTGCCCTAAGTTTTGGATGATAACAAAGTGTTTAAATAAAAATTGAGTATACTAGTTTATGTTCATGTGTGAAAGACAATAGACTAGAAATTTGTGTTATAAGTTAAGTCCTGACATCAAGATTTAACATTAAAGAGAAGTTGAAATAACCAAAATTTGAAGGACCAGAACCTGAAGATCAGTATCTGAAGATGTCAACTTTTAAAGACTAGAGTCTGAAAAAAGTCAACCTCTAAAGTTCCAGACTTTTAAGAGGTCAACTGGTGAAGATCATACTCTGAAGAAGGTCAAACTCTAAAGATCTAGACTCTGAAGACTTACAAGTGAGTCAAAGCGCTAGGATCAAGAAACTCCGATAGGTCACTATCAAACTCTTAAGACAATTTGTCTTCTTTTAATCACGTCAAGATTCAAGATCAAAGACAGTAGGGATTAAACACATAATTAATTTTGAAACTAAGGATTTCCAAAAGTGTTTCTGCCAGACATTAACCATTTGAAGAAATATTTCAACGCCTCTGATGAAAGCTTCTCAAAGGCCCACTTATGCAAGAATTATTCTTCAACATCTCCCTTATATTTCTCTATTTAAGGAACAAAAGACTTGAAGAAAAGAGACAATGAGCTATTGACAAACAAAAGTTGTTACTTTATCAAATCAAAAGCACAAGTTTAACTTGGAATTTTTCAACACTTGTACACTCTTAGAAATTCGCAAGTCTTAAGAGTATTTTATATTGTATCTTGTTTACACCTCTGATTGTATATCAAGTGTAACTCTCAAACAATATCACTTGTAATAGTTAGATTATAAGAAGTCTCTTGCTTATAAGCTTGAGCATTTGGAAGTCTCTTGTCTGTTTGATTGAATATTAAAAGTCTCTTACTTAAGGGTTTGAGCATTATAAGTCTCTTGCTTGTGTGCTTGAGCATCTGTAAATATATATGGTTATAGTGAAAATCCCTTGGAAGTAACGTACACTCCAATCTATCTCTCTCCCTAAAGCACCCTACACCTTTAGATCCCATAGTTCCTTTAAAAGTCTCTTCCTTGAGGGATTGCGTACATTCTGATTTCTCTATCTAAAGCACTTTGCCCATTTCGGTCTCATGCTCGAGGGTCTGTGTACATTATAATCTATGTTTTAAGCACATTACCCCTTGAGCCTCGTGTTTGGAAACTGTGTACATTTCAATCTCTCCCCCCTGAAACGTATGGGTCGGGTCCGAACCCTAGCGTGGAGCATCCCGCCCTAACTTAAAAGATGTATGGAAAATCATAGATCGAAAAACTCATACAAGCAAGAGTAAATGGGTTGGAAAATGGTGGATACACTTCATCATTGAATAAAACCCTATAGAGACAGTACTTGAGCCATTAAATAGCCTTTAAAGATTGATCTTAGACAAAAAAAAGAAGATTTATTTCCTTTTATTACTTTCAGCTAGGCATGGGAACATTAGTGATAACGAATAATGATTCATCACAAACAATTCTAGATAAAAAATCCTATATAAACTAATAATCATCAAACATAAACAAACATTTTTATATAATACTCACTCAGAAGAATAATGCGACTCTGATTGATTTAATATTGATTAAATAAGTGCATTAAGCATGTCCAATTTAAACCTTTATCCCAAAAGTTAAAATTTATTTACTTCTTGTTAAATTTATTTTTATTTACTAGTTCATATTAAAAATAATGACCAAATGCATATCAAGGGTAATAAAAATAATGTGTACATCAATATGTTCTCGGTGGTGGCAAATGAGGATTATTGACCTGCCTATCAAGGGGACATTGTTTGGCACAATGACCAGATGCAAAGGAAGAAAAAAGGCCTCCATAACAGCACCTGTATTTGAATTGAAATGAATGCGATAAATAAAATGATTTGATTATGTAGTACATGTCGTCAACCCGGTTACAGTCAAAACAATTGTCCAAATATTGGGTCTAGCTCTACAACATAAAATTTTATGCCAATCTTAATATGTATTTTATTTTTTGTAACTAAGAAATTTCAATTTGAATTAGACTTTCATTTCACATTCCATTAAATGTTCAAGTACAACATACTTAACGCAACCACGCAAACAACAACCACAAGAAAAAAAACAACAACTGAGCACATCATAAAAAATAAGAGATTACAACCATTAAGACAATTTCAACCGGTCCAAGCATCATCATAAGAACGTCATAGTCGTTTTTCACGGGTTTCCATGAACGAGTTACTCCATTTTCGTTGGATATCATAACTTGCCTATAAATTCCTCTGATATTTTCACCATCATGTCTCTGTCTAACCATCTGATCAAACTCCTCTGAAAATGCTCGAACGTATGCGTATTCCAAAGTTTAATCTTCATTGCAGACTTTATTGTCGAAAAAAAATGGACATCTCTTTTGATTATTGTTGAAAACCTAGGAGTGGTACGAGAAGACATTTTAAAGAATGAAATTAGGAAAGAAGTATAGAAAATGGTGGAGAATGATAATTGTATTTAAAAAAACCAAAACAATTGAGTAGCCGTATTGAACGACTACTGCATTTAAAGGTTAAGTGCATGCACCACACTGCATGACATGATAGAGGAACACGCGTCATGTAATATGACATCCCCTCTATAAATCAAGTGAATGTGCCACACAGAGTGACGTCTCCTTTGCGTGGCGAATTTTTTTCTAAAGTGCCTTAATTGATAAATTATTTGAAATGTGATTTTTTTTTTCCTTGTATGTAGACCCAAACCCAAAAAAATTTATTTATAATATTTCAAAAACTCATATCAATGTTCAAGTGAAATAATAACACATCTAACCTATAAGCAAGTAGACACTAAAACTATTCAATTTGATAAGTTTTATTTATACTACCCCTTTATATCCATCGGATCAATCACAAATGGATGGCCACGATTTTCCCACCGGGCAGAGCTCTGTGATTATAAATACGCTCAATTCATCAATAGGTTTCATATGTTTTTTTCTCTGTGAATTAGGGTTAATGCTAGATCTGAAATTATAGCCACCGTTTTTCAATTTCTTGCATTTCAATTTTCAGTTTTTTCAGTAGCATCTCAATTTTGTTTCAATCGTATTTCATATTTCTGTATAATGTTTTGATTTTCTTCTTATTTACTGTATTTTGACGAGTAAAGCTACATTGTACCGAGAAAAGGGTGGTATCATAAACCAATACCCTAGATCTTGAATTTGCCATT
The DNA here is from genome assembly GCF_029867415.1 of Vicia villosa. Classification (NCBI taxonomy): domain Eukaryota; kingdom Viridiplantae; phylum Streptophyta; class Magnoliopsida; order Fabales; family Fabaceae; genus Vicia; species Vicia villosa. The sequence goes on along the minus strand of NW_026705402.1, from coordinate 291,051 downwards.
GCGGCTGTAGCTAAATCAAATCGAAGAAGCTTACTGGCCGGTTATTGTGAGATCTGTTTGGATTTCTGTCAATAAATCTGCTTACCGAGTTTCTCACATTTTTTTCTCCAAATCTAAGTTGGGTCCATTTTGACTTTTTATTTGAGAAAGGGAGAAGAAAGGAAAGAGCACGTGAATTAGCTTTTTTCGAAGACCTTTCTCTTATATTGAACCAATTTTGTTTTTCAAAAGGGTAACTTTCCAAGCAAATAGCATCGATTTATAGCTGCTTGCGTCTAATGTTGCCTACATATCAACGATATCTTCCAAGTTTTTGCCAATTCGTTTTCTGAATGAAAGAAACAATTACTAACTAATTAAAAATAGATGTCCATTATTGGACTGTTAATTAAATGATTTTATTGGACTGTTAATTAAATGATTTTATGTGATGCAGTCCACTATTATTTTTCTGTTAAACTTATCTTTTCATTTTTAATCTATCTCAACTCATTCATATTTCAACACCATAATTTATAATGATTTTAATCATTCATATGTGCAACACCATAAATTAAATAATGTTTTTAATCATTCATATGTGCAATACCATAAATTAGATAATGTTTTTAAACACTTTACATAAATGAAAAATTGTAGATTTAATTTCATTATACCGGAAAATCCATGTAAGAATTAAAGTTTTACCATTCAAGTTTAACATTATAATAAAAATTGTGTAAATTTTTAAAAAAAAATTATATTAAGAGATTAATTTTTATACACTGACATTATAAATTTTTGTTATTTTTAGATGAAGTTACCATGTGTTGGGCGTTTTGGGTAAATCTAAATTTAATAACATTAAAATTTAAAAATACAGATTAATTAAATTAATTAATAAATCATAATTAATTATATTTATTTGTATTTTTAAACTTTAAATTTCATGTGATATTATTAAATAAAGATTTAGATTTTAATTATTTATAGTAATTTTATTTGTTCAAAATAAAAAATACAAACAATCTTTATGTCCGGAAAAGATGTTATTATTTTGATAAAATTAAAATTTCTATAATTAAATTAATAATTCTAACATTTTTTTTTGATATTAAATAGTTGTACGATACATATGAATTAAATGAATTTTAATATAAAAATACTTGTATGATCATTTTGGAAAAAAAAGATTTTGTGATTATTGATTTAATTATATAAATTTCAATTATATTTTTTTAAATTTAATTTTTTTGCTAGAATAACATATTTTAAATAAATATTTGGTCTATTCTCTATATAATGAAGTTTTGTCATTTTTGTTTTGGTTGTATTGTGCAATTATAAATAATATATAATTAAAATCAAATCAAAATTTAATAAAATAAAAATGAAAATTTAAATCTATTAATTAATGTAATTTATCAAATTATTTAATGTTATTTTTTTTAAATGAAAAGAAATACTGTTGATATAATTGATTTTTTTTAAGCATACAAAAATGTATTAAAACAAAAGAAGTACAGAGGGGGCATAAACACAACAACCACAAAAGTGGTAAAATAAACCGCACAAAAGTGTAACCTATACTTAAGGACGATACACACGAAACACAAATCAGGAAATCCAACAAGGGGAATGAAATTAGATTGCAAAAAAAAAGTGTGCATAAACCAGGAAATCCAACAAGGGGAATGAAATTAGATTGCAAAAAAAAAGTGTGCGACAAATAAAATTGACCGTCAGCACGGTAACAACTTCTTGAACCCACAACTTGCAACAACACAAACAATGAGCATATGACCATTTCTAGTCAAAATCATTTCAAATTCATTGAAATTGATTAAATCAAACCAAAACTCAATTATTACAGGCGCAAATTCAAAGCTTTGAATCCTGCAGATCTCAACAAATCTGAAACAAAACTAGAAAACAAAAATAGAAAAGCGAACCACCAAACTGCAAACATTCACCGCTGAAGCTGGAGTAAGCCGACCCTCACGGGTGTTTTGAAACCAAACCCAACAACTAGACCCCACAAACAGAGTGACTCTGCTGCGGTTGAGCTGAGGGACATACCCAAACAGGCTTTTGACGAAACACAATCAAACAGAAACAACCACCACCAGAGAGGTGGGGTCGGAGTTCACACGGTTGAAAATTAAAGCGATGGATCAGATCGGGTGTTGAGAAAAACCCTACAGGGTGAAAGATGAGCACCCAATAAAAGCTTCGAAACAAAATCTAGGTGAAACAACTACGACAAATACAACACTGGTGACTCAACTTCCCTGTTGAGGATAGAGGTGGTACGTCCAGGAAGAGCTTTGCACCACCATCTTCTAAAGTTACATCGTGACATAAAACCTTTGGATTTGGGGAGAAAAAGGGTGGTGTGTAAAAGTTTTCTCTCAGAGCGGCGAGGACGTTTAGGATGTCGTTGATTCAATTAATAACATTTAATTTTTTTTTGTTATTGTTTTTTTCTCCGTAGGATCTAGATATTTAAAGATATTAAAAAACAATTGGACCTTAAGGCTTGGCCCAAAATTGGAGCTTAAGGCTTGGCCGAGCCTAGAGCTGTAAAAATGGGCTAGCCCATATGGGCCGGTGCACCAAGTCCGAAAAATTATAGGCCTCAGACCTTAAAATCAGAGCCCATAGTTTTTAGGGCGTTTTTACCCCAGCACTAAAAAGTCCGCTACCTATATGGTTAGCCCATATGGACCGTGGGTAGCCCATTAGACCTGCATAATTGTAAGTTAAAAAAAATATTTATATTTATATTTATATTATCTTACTTCAAAATAGTACATTGATTTTTCTCGTCTCACTAATTTTTATCTTTATTCTATTCAATCTTTGTCATTTAAATATTATACATTAATATAATCAACATTCTTTTATTGTATTATATTATTTTTTCTCTTATAACAAATATTAAAGTAGTATTTTACACAATTTAGACATATATTATATTTAAAAACACATTATAATATTTATAAGAGATAATATAGCACTTTAAAATGTATTATGTTTAAAATAACATAATTTTTAATTTTATTTATAATAAATATTATGGCGTTTTTATTTTAATTTTTTTAAATAAAAAAACTCATTTAGGATCGGGTAGCCCGAAGCCCTTCTAGGGCCACACTCGGGTAGTAAATCTCGAACCTATATTACACAGGGCGTTTTTGGCCTAGCCTTAAAAAGCCAAGTGTCTATCAAGACCAACCCATTTAGAGTCGGATAGCCTATTTTGACAGCTCTATAGTCGAGCCTACGCATGCAAGAAAAATCAGATATTTCATTAAAATTTTGAATTAAAAAGTAATAGTGTAATTGAATTATAAGACATAAATTCATATTTATTATATTAACATAAACTTCTCACATAAAACATGAATAAATATAGTCTAAACAATTACCATAAACCTTTATCCCCTTAACAAGTAAAATGCTCAAACATAGCCATGTTCATGGAATCATCTAAAAAAATCTTTTATAGCCAATCTTTTGAAGAGATAAAGTAACTATTTGATTAACTAGCATTCAAAATCTATTGGAGAGGTAAAGTAATTATTTGATTTACTGGCATTCAAAAACACATATCGGTTGAAGATACAGAAAATATTTAATCTTAACATGAAAGAAATTCAATTCAATTTTCAGCACAGTAGTACTAGCAAACATTAACAAAAATAAAATTATTATCTGTAAGTGGAGTACCAGCCTAGTATTCTTTTTAGTACATGTGTATTAATCATTCTAGTATCATATACCTACCTCATTGGGGCAATATTCAATATCCTTGACATAACTAAGAAAATATCAGTAGCCCGTTTCAAATTCTCAAGAGCATCAATTGCATCAAATCTGATAAAATAAATGCAACAGCAAAATTATAACAACTTTGACAGACAACAAGTTGTACATTGAATTAAAACTAGTATACATTGATAACTGTTGTATGGCTAAGATTAAGAACTCATATGTCAAGTATTTTTAATGAAGATTAAGAACTCAGTGTTGCGAGGTATTCTAAACCCTAAACAAATATACTAACCTAACAAATTGTTTCAAGCTTGCATCACCATTAATTGGCATTATCTCTCAAGTAAAACTACAAAACGAGGGTGCACTCGGAATTTCCTCGTCGTGAAATAATCTTCCACTCTGAAAATTACCATAGCACAAATTACAAAGTTAGGCAAATCTCAGCCAGCCAAAAACACTGACACCGGTAATAATTTAAGAAATTGCCATTGACACTTCCTACTTGTGTCGAAGAGAATTTTGAGTTGGCCATCAAATTCGACGATTCATCCTCGGTGAAACTATTCTGTCATACACTAAAAGCAACTCTCAGCATCGGATCCCTCGTCAATCCATGTCGTGCTCCAATTGCAGTACTGTTTTGAATCTAAACATCAAACACACATGAACTCTAGATAACTGAAGTACTACGCAGACATCAATACCTTAAGAATACGTGACATGAAGGAAGTTCCATCCAATGATAGTGCATTATCTGCTGCTTCTTTATGCATGAACTCCACATAAGCTGCACTGCTTAAAAAAGCGAAATGATATAGAAAGAAATATAAAAATCTTGAACATAGTGATATACATATAATGTGTAAGAACATCTAAAACTTCTCACCCTTTTGGTTGACCTGTTAGGTTGACCTGTTATTGAATTAGTAACTATAACAGCTTTTAGTACTTCCCCAAATTTATTAAAATGCCGACATATGGCATCTTTGGTAGCAGCAAAACGAACATGAGTAGATCAATATGCAACTTCAGAAAGTGAACAAGTTCTGTTCCCGCCTAACTGCAAAGGGCCTACCTAACCCATAAAAAAGAGCAAGAGTAATTACATGGCAAGCAAAAATGGTTCGAATATCAACATTAAATAACAAACAACTGGCAGACACTTGAACTTTAGAACATAAAAGCTCAAGAAAATGGCGCAACTTTAGATAAATATATTAGAAATGACAAATCTATTATGTAGTGATAAAATAATAGAAAAGTTAGTAATATTTATGTCCTACACCCGAAAATATATATTTTCACAGTCCTACGGTAAACAGGAAGCTTTGATGCAAAAGAAATTTAGAATATACCGGTGCTAGGAGTGGATGGTTGTGCCTTCCGAGTCTCTTTCAGCAAATTCAAAGTAGGTTTGTGATAGAGAGTTAATATAGTTTATTTAGTATTTTATATTAGTTGTTGTTTTGTAATAATTCTAGAATGTTCTTAGGATCTTGTAAGGTTGTTGAATCGGGCTTTTATAAGTTTGGGCTTTATTTAATTATCCATTAGGAGTACTATATATGTAGTCCTTGAGACATTGAAAGAAATATCAAATGAAATGAAAAGTCTTTAATTTTCTTAGTTTATTTTACTTGTCTCTTTTATTTCTCTTAGCTTTTCTTGAGTTGTTAGGGTTCTAAAATTTGCTTCCTAATATTTGGTGCTTTCATCATGTACTCAAATCCTCCTATGGATTACCCTTATCTTACACCTTCATCTCATCAATGGAGCATTCCTCCTACTTATCCCCCAAACCCCTCTTTCATAACTCCTACCACACCTTCATTTCCATCCTTTCCATGGGAACTTTTCTCACCCTATTACACAAATCCATATGTTCCAACACCATCACCAAGTTTATATTTGACTCATGGGTATTCACCACATTCACCTAATTCTAATCCATATACATCATCTCATTATTCATATCATTACAATAGTTATTATCAACAACTCCAACCAACCAACACTTCTTTCACAATTAGTCATAAATATCATATCTATTCTAGAAATAGAAGAGCTTTTGAGAAATCTTTGCAGGTGTCTCAAATATGTTTTAAGAAAACATCACAAAAAAAATCTCAAAAGTTGTCTGACTCAAAAAAATTCCCAAAATCCAAGCTTGAACCTTCGGCGGCAAGAATTCAGGCAGAATCCCCAACAACACCTAAGGCTAAATTGCCGAAAACTATTCGACCCATTCGAACCATAACCCCTTTCTCCACCTACCAGAAACTTGTATCCCTTTCTTCCAACCACGACACTAAATCTTCGAGCCCTAATCGAAGAATTTCAGAATCCAATAATAACATGAGAAGGAGCTTCACCGGAAATCCATTCTCTGAACCTTCTTCCCTCATGGCGAACCCTAGATCCAGTTTCTCTCACACCCCTGCCAATAGTCCCATAGATTTTCCGAGAAGAGGATTTGATTATGGACAGGAAAATGTGAAAGATCGGGTTTTGAAACCTGGAAAGATTAGGCCGCCGTCACCAGCAGCCACGTCGAAATTGTCCAAGAATTTCATGTCTCCGACGATCTCTGCTTCTTTCAAGGTTGTTGAATCTCCCAGAAGGAAAATCCTTACCGAGAGAAACGAGTCTGCTCTTTCATCTGAGCACAAAATTCATGTTTGTAAGGTAACTTTTGCTGATCCTTCAATTGATGGGAATGAAATTCCTTTTCTGAGTTTTGAGTCTAATGATAAGAGTAGTGAGAATTTGTATGTTTCGGATGCTGGTTCCTTGATTCCAAGGGATGATTTGTTTGAAAATGTACCTATGAATAGTCCTTCGATTTCACATATTGTGATTCAGAATAAGTCCTTGTGTGAAAATGTTTCCATAGAGCCTTTGATTCCACATGATGAGATTCACAATGAATCCTCATTTGAACATGTTTCCGTAGAGTCTGATTTTGTAAACCTTGACCCTACTTTTAAGCTTAGCCCACCCTCGGTCACTCCTCTGGTTTCATACACACATACTGTTGTAGTAGATCCTGTTGAGGCAGATCCATCACTGCTACCTTATGATACACATGTCGTTGGGGAATTAGAATTTCCTTTAATTTCCTTTGATTATGAACAAGGTTGTAATTGCAAGAGAAAGTTAAATCATGAGTTCTCTATGGCTCCAAATGACCGTTCATCGAATGTCGATGGTGATTTTCCTCTTTATGGATTTACAAATCTGTCTGACTTACATGGAGAAGTTTGTGTCTTGGATGATGGTGGTGAGGTGGATCTGGATCTTGGAAATTATGAGTGCTTTATAACTACAGGAAATGTTTACCAATCTATCACTGATAAGGAGAGAATAGGAGACTATTTAGGAAAAACTGTACAGGTTGTCCCTCATATAATAGATACTATTCAAGATCGGATAGAAAGAGTGGCCCACATACCAGTGGATGGAAAAGAATGTCCAGCTGATGTATGTGTCATAGAATTTGGTGGAACCATAGTTCATACTGAGTACATGCCCTTTATTCAAGCACTAGGACATTTTTCATATAGAGTAGGTGCTAGCAAATTTTGCTTGGTTCATGTTAGCCTTGTTCCTGTTTTAAATATTGTTGGTGAAAAAAAAACAAAACCAACTCAACATAGTGTGAGAGGACTTAGAAGCCAAGGGCTGACTCCACAAATCTTGGCATGCCGCAGCACAATGGCACCAGATGAGAATGCAAAGACAAAAATCTCTCAATTTTGTCTACTTCCTGGGGAAAATATAATTACCCTTTATGTTGTTTTCAACATATGGAACATTCCTTTGTTTCTTAGAGATCCAAGGGCTCATGAAGCAATATTTAAAGTTCTGAACCTTACAGTCAGCAAAATCTCAATCATGGTGCTTATGAACAGATGTGAATATATCTTGAACATGCTTATGACTGAAGACTTAGGAGAGTATCCATTGCCTAAAGCAAGACTTGAAGATTGTGCTAATACTAAGATTGGAAATTGGCATAGAGCTAAATTTCCTATTATGGTGCTTCAGTTTAGGCAATGAGATCCAGGAACAATATCTCTACTCTCATATTAATTTTAGAACCTTGAGGACAAGGTTCAAGTGGACCCGGCGGCAATGATAGAGAGTTAATATAGTTTATTTAGTATTTTATATTAGTTGTTGTTTTGTAATAATTCTAGAATGTTCTTAGGATCTTGTAAGGTTGTCGAATCGGGCTTTTATAAGTTTGGGCTTTATTTAATTATCCATTAGGAGTACTATATATGTAGTCCTTGAGACATTGAAAGAAATATCAAATGAAATGAAAAGTCTTTAATTTTCTTAGTTTATTTTACTTGTCTCTTTTATTTCTCTTAGCTTTTCTTGAGTTGTTAGGGTTCTAAAATTTGCTTCCTAACAGTTTCACATGTTAACGCCGTAAGCAAACACCATCAATGACAATTAAAAGTAGATCAACACTAGATTTCAGAAACCATAAACCAAAAAACGTGATTTAAATCATGGAGATAATTTGAAGGTGCATACCCTTCAAAGTAAGACATCATGGAGATAATTTGAAGGTGCATACCCTTCAAAGTATCCAAAAGAAAAAGAATCAATTGATGGAGAGATTGGAAGGAGGTAGTGTCTGCAACTTCACCAAGAACTTATGGGAAAACTCGATGGTATTGCAGAGGTAAAATGTACTGACCTATGTCTGATTTCTAAAGTTCCTAATCCCTAGTTTGTGAATCAATTTTGACCAATTTCTCTATGCAGCTCAATTTACAAATTCTTGAGTATGATTATAATGAATATGCTTACAGACTACATAGATAAATTGGTGTCTCCTTATCAAATACTCCCTCTGATTTTTATTATAAGTCGTTTTAGACTTTTCACACAGATTAAGAAAAATAATAATTGTTGTATGAAAATGAGAAATTAAGAAGGTTTTTACAAAATTATCCTTCATTAATGACATGTGGAACATAAATTTATATAATTGAAAGGAGAGAGAATAATAAATATTTAAGGATATAATAGAAAAAATAACATTGACTTATATTTAAATACAATTTTTTTCCCAAAATGCCTTATAATAAAAAATGGAGGGAGTAGGATTTATCCCTGAAAGGTGCATATATGAGAATATTGTAGTGGCCTAGGACATGATGATATTATGAATCAATCGAAAGGGAGAAAGATTCTTTTTGCAATTAAAGTAGACCTAGTAAAAGCTTATTATATGCTAAGGTAGAGCTTTATTGAAAAACTTTGTCTGAAGTAGGTATACCAGATAAGCTCAACGAAGTGATTATGTTTTAAATCATATATGTCAGAATGTGTGTTGTTTGGAATGGGAAGTAGGATGAACAATTTAAATATCACAAGGGCTTGAGGCAGGGAGACCCCATCTCACCTTACCTTTTTTTCTCTTTGTAGGTATAAATTGTCACATGTGATAATGGAAGGAATGGTAGATGTCAGATGGGAAATGATGAAAGATGAAAAAAAAAGGTCCCCTCATTTCTCATTTGTCATTTAAGGTTTGTTGATTATTTATTGTTGTTTCCAATAAATTATATATAACTTAGTACATGGAAAAATAAGGTTCATTTTGCTACTACTAATAAATTACATAATATTAACCAAAATTTGATATTAAAATTTGAAAATGAAGTAGTAAACATGATTTATAAATAATAAATAAAGTAAGTGGTTAATAACATATATTTTTTTGGTTAATACAACAATAAAGTTGGTTGATGACAAATTTTATATTTTGTGTTACAAAATTAATTTTAAAAATTGAAATATTTTTTTATTCATAAAAATACTGTTCACCGTATAAGTATTTGGTGTAATAAATACTATCTGACCTCTAGGAGAGTTATTTGTTTGCATTGATTTCTCAATAAAGATTGGAACTTCTGAAAGCACTTTTCAACTGTTGGAAACAAATAATAATGCATTTGAATAAATTCAATAAATAAATTTATTTTAGTACATTTATCCTATACTCCTAATAACTCTGATGCTAAAATAAAATATTTTATCTTTATAGCAGCATAAAGTAATTTAATAATACATGCAAAAAGAACATTAAAAGAATAAAAAGCATGTCATGAATTGTATACGAGAAAAGCTACTTGTACACCAAAGTGTACACTTATACCGTAAATTACATCATAAGTATGTACTAATTAATTTTTTTAATAATTTCGTTTCTTGCTTTGGCAATTGTGCAGTGATAAAAGAAGTATATGCATACGGTGTAAAAGCATTTGGTGTAGAAAAGGGGTGTATGCATAGCATTGCTCATTGTATACAACATACACTAGTTTAGACCATACATGTAAAAAATGAGCAAAAATGAAAATGTAAATACTATCATGCATGCTTGATGGATGATATGCACTTTCAATTTGTATTAAAAATAAAACAATTTTCACACTTCCTTTTGGTAATGCCATGAGGGTCTTTAATGTAAACCTCCAGGTTGGGCCATCATGTCTTTTTTTCTTGGAGAACACCACATCTATGAGCCTATGATAAGATATGCCAACGTTCTTAAGCTAAAACGTATGACGTTATAATAGTAATGACCATGGTTGGACATGAACACCATCTTGGATGCATCTATGGGATACATCTTAATCTGGTTGTACCATGAATATGTGTTCATGAAGCTTAGCATTATGTAACCCAAAGGTACATTGATCATGTGATCTATGTTGGGGAGATGACATGGATATTTGGGATATGCGACACTGAGGTCATCAAAATCAATGCTGCAACGGACATACGCTACTTGTTCGACGCCTTTCTCACAAAGACCACATTAGCCGAATCTAAAGCTCTCTAAGATATTCGGCGGGGGTAAGCCTTTCACTTTTCACCATTAACCTTGGGTTCTAGCATGTTGTATCAGCATAATCTATTTCATGATGAGGGATGACACCTAGGGCGAGGGGTTCCCTCGTTACTTCTAAGCTACTTAGGTAACATTCTTGGAGGATCGCCCGATCCCCTATTAATATATCCACTAGCCGTATCCATGCGCCTATTTGGTAGTGGATATTTTGAGCTTAAATGGATTGTTGACAAGACCACTCCTAACAAATTGAGAGCAGGCCTTCCCAAGATGACATTGTAGGGGTGTGTGGCGTCTACTACAAGGTACATAACTTTGACAAAAGACAAGGCGGTTCACGATGAACCAAATGTTATTTCGAGGGTGATGTGACCCTTGACATGCACTTGTTCACATGACAGGACGACCAAAGACCCTTGAAAAGATCTGATGCTATTGGGATCCAGTTGGAGCCTTAAGGCGCTCTAAATTATGATGTTTGCTAAGCTGCCAAAGTCAATTAACACTCTCTTCATATCCTAGTTGGTTTACTATATCATGATGACTATGGGATCGCCTTTTCTCGAAAAATGTGATTATGGGTCCCTCATCCCTTTTGAAAGCATTGGTAACTTTAATGGGTGTGACATTTGTTGTTAATACTTGTCTGGCCTACCTTCTCTCGGAGAAGCAAGATTCCCCATCCCACCCCCCGATGAAACCTCTAGCGATGAAATTGGTGATCTTCTTGGAACTTAGCTCGAACATCATCGTGAGAAGATGGTGAAAGCAACCACAAGTAATGTGTGGCCCAAAGTAGTTATACTTGAGTTCCACAATAGGCGCCAATTGTACTCGTTAAAGTACAAATACTCGATAACCCCTAGTGGATAAGAGTTGTTAGAGACTTTAAGATCTTTATGGTATTGAGAGCTAGCTCACACGAGACCATAAGCTATAGTATCTATGTATTTCTCTCCATTGTTAGTTATATCAAGTATCACTATACTAATGTATTTATAGTCCCAAGGGTTTGGAACCAAGTCTTCCTAGAGTGTAGCTACCAATATAAGAATGGGGGGCTGATTTCCTGAAATCCAGAAGGTGTAGTTAAGTCCCACAACTTTCTATGTAATGTATGTTGAACTGGTACACACTCTATGTATGATCTCACATTATGGACGAAGAGATTGGAGGTTCAGGAGGTGTGTCTTAGGAAGGGGAGCCTGATCCTAAATAAGGGCACTCGAACCTAAGAAAAGGCGACAAAAATCTAAGCAATGGACAAAGCGTCAGTCTTTAGCCTGCTCCCAAGATATCCTCCAATTATACCAGTACAAGATATTTATTTTTTCTCAATATGAGTATGCTTTTCATAGTCGTGTTCAAATAAAAAAATCCCTATGAAGAAGATAAAATTATACTCACTTGTGATATTTGTTGACACAAGTTCTATACTACTATTGCAAAGCATGTTTGCATTTCCTAAACAATGGGAAAACCAAGAGTGGCAAGAACATTGATATTGGTTGGTGTCATCATACCCCCAAGGAAAGACAATATAATTAGAATTCACAAACCAGTAGCCGAGAAGGCCAAATAAATGCCCCTTGTCTAATTTCATGTCTACTTCGTAAATCATGATTTTATCATAGATGCCTAATTTCTTCCATTCTTTAGATTTAACAATCTTTATCTAAGCCAATCAGTCTGAGCAATCATCTAAAAAGTATTGGACTTTTCTGAATCAAGTAGTCTCCATTCTGTTGTGAACAATGAAGCACGGACATGATACGAGTATCAGATACGATACGTATCTGATATGGAGATACGTTACTAATTGAAATCTATAAGATACGATACGTTTAAGATACGTTCAGTTAAATTATAGTCTAACAAAACCAAACTCAATGGAATTTTAAATACATTACTATATTGCTGGAAAATATTAAAGTAATACCTATATTTTAGTAAGAAGATGTTCTTAATGAAAAAAATGTGAAGGCATTATGAAGAAGAAGAAATTACTCGTTGCAGAAAAAGAGGTTGCAAGGTATAATATTGAATGTAAAACTTTCTTGTAAGAATTAAAAGGAATGATACGTAAGAAAAAGGAGGAAGTTATAATTAATATGAATTAAAGTTAAAATGTTGAAAATTGGTAGTAATAAATCATGATAAATTAAACCATTCTTGAAAAATGACAGGTTTTTAGAAGGAATTAAATAGGTTATTAAAAATGACCATTAAAAAGAATAAAGAGTCATTAAAATAAAAAACTCTTAAAATTGAGAAGTCACGTATCCTGACGTATCGGAGATGTATCGCTGCCGTATCGGAATTTATTTACTTATTTTTTAAAATAAATAAATCCGAATACTCCTTCGATACGTATCAGCGCCGTATCAGAGCGTATCGGCGTATCAGAGCATATCGGATACGATACGACCTAGTTTTTGAAGTATCCGTGCTTCATAGGTTGTGAATTAATCACATGCACTGAGATGCTTATCATAATCAACATAACTCAAGAAAGACTTAAGAAAGATCATTGTAGTATATTAAGGAATGTGATATTGGATATGGTAATGTGCCTCAAAAGGTTAAGTGTGGAAGTAGTACAAGAGTCATAGGATCGTGATTCAAATTCCTCAACACTACCATAGCTCCGATATAAGGGACGGACCCAAAACTTTTAGATTGTGGGGCAATAATTATTATAAATTAAAATAATTATAAAAAAATGCATTATTCTATAAAAATATGTAAAATTTTAAAATTTAAAGTATAAAAGTATTTCTATAAGGTTTCACTAGTATAGAGGTTAAAGTATATTTCTATGTATTTCTAAGTGTTTTGTCACACACAAAAACAATCGATAGAGGTTAAAGTTTATCGGCCACAATGTTTCACTAGTATATTAAACAAATAATCATTCTAAAAAGAATTTCGTGTACCACATAGTACTAGGGGTGGCAAACGGGCATGCCCGCCCCGTTTAGGCCCGCCCCACAAAAGCCCGTAAGAAAACGGGACGGGGCGGGACGGTCATAGTAGAGGGTGCATGCCTAAAACCTTGGCCCGTCCCGCAAGAAAGTGAAGGCGGGGCGGGCTAAGCCCGCGAACACCATACTTTTTAGGCCTAAACATACAAAATTTATGTCAATTTCAGTGCTGCAAAAGCCCGCATAAAAAATGGGGCGGGGCGGGACGGTCACACTAGAGGGTGAGGCCCTAAAACCTTGGCCCGCCCCGCACAAATGTGCGGGTAAAATAGGCATGCCTCATGGGCCAGACCCGTTTTGCCACCCCTGCATAATACTAGTGTTTAGGTAACAATTGGATATTTGATTTAAGAAGTCTCTATTGATCCTTGACCCGAAAAAACCAACCATGTACTATACAATATTTTTCACAATATTTATTTCAAACCAACAAAAATTAATTGTTAACAATGAGCCTTAATTGCTTGCTCTATCTACCCAAAATTGCAAAAATATATCATAGCTATACATGAGAGAAATTTATTCTCTAGCACAATTTATACCCTCCTCTTTGCAAAGCACATGACAAAACCACTTAATAGTACTCTTCAACCCATAAAAAGCACTTCTATACAAAATAGAACAAACACAACTATAATCACAATCCAAAATTATCAGAATTTAGCGCCGTAGTCAAGTGTCCAACTCTAAACTCATTATTAATCCTCACATAATCATCTCTACAATTAAATACTTTCACATGTCTTGCTTCAAATCCCATCAACTTTTTAGGAAAAAAAGTCTCAGCTGAAAAATGTGACAACTCTTTTCTTGTTCCAACTGCATTAGTTGTTCTTTTGTAAGAACCAAACCACTTGGTTTGCATGTACAAATTTCTCCTCCATGGTGCTACATGTAGATCCATTTTTTTCATTGATCCTTTAATTGCTGAGCTCATTAGTCTCACAATCCGTTTGAACTCTTCCACTTTACCAACAAAAATCATTGGAAAAATCTCTAGTAAAGAAGAATATTGATTTGTTGGACGAGCTATTTCGAATTCCGAAGATAAGGAAACTTCAACTATGTACCGTTTTCCGGAAAGATTTACATCAATATACTCGTAATCACCTGCTGTTAATTTTCCCTTTTTCTCCCACTTGGTTTTGCATAGTCCTATACAAATTAAAGAGAAAGAAATCAAGAATTAAAATAAATAATCAAGAGTTAATTAACTTAAATAAAAAATTAAAAACAACTTAATTAAATTATTAGAAGGATTAGAATAGCATTAACTACTCACCAGCATCAAAACCTTTTTCTCTTAATTGAGTCATCAACCAGCGTTTAAATCCAGAAAATGAAGTATCACTTCCAGCAAGTCCTCCAATTGCAACCTCAACTTCTGTTCTAATCCTTTCTTTGCCGTCCCTTTCATCCTCTTCATTCACATCAAACAAGCTCTTCAATATTTCAATTTTTTCAAAATCTTCTTCATCAACCTTCTCATCGCAATCTTCGGTAGGAACAACTTTATCTTCTTCTTCTCCTGATCTCTCGTTGTCTTCCATAAAAGACAATACGAGATCAGACAATTCAGGCGAGCTCTCTGGCGAGTGCTCGCTTCCGCTGCTCTCGCTGCAGCGCTTCACGCATGAAAGTACCATATCAGCATCAAATGCATCCATCATTCTCTGAAACCTCAATGGAAGATTTGCCATATTCAAAAACACTACACCAAAAAAGCCTTTAGACAGCGCACCTTAAACAGCGCTTTTGTACAAAAGCGCTGCTATAAGTAAAATAAAAGATAAAACACGGAAACTGTATATGAAAATGAGTAAAAGTGCTGCTAAAAGGATTGTTTAGAAAGCGCTTTACACAAGCGCTAGTAAAGACCCTAGAATAAGCAGCGCTTCTTAGAACCACGTAGCATAATCCAAAAAAAAATCAAAATTAGAAGAAGGACAAAAAAACGCACACATACAGATATTCACATCTCTTGTAGATCTACTGCTAACCATTTAGTTCCTCCCCTCATCAGTTCAATCCTCTTCGATCTCTAGCTCTGATCCGTCGTCACAGGCCAGCTCATCTTCTCCGATGCAGTTCCCTCCTCTCAGTTCTTTCTTCCTCTTCGTGTTTCCACATTCGTTTCCAAAATGTTAGGGTTTTTAAGATTTTCGAATTTTACTGTTTAAACCCTAGATCTTGTTTTCTACATCACCTGAAACCATGAAAACAACACCAGATTCACTTTGTTTTGTTATTATTTTCATCATTTTTGATAAATCAAGTTAACTATTATTAAATTTGGTTACGCTGCCCCCTTTGCAGTACACTTGTCTAGGTTTTTCTCTTCCTTTTTTTTGCGTAATCGTTAGTCTGCCATTAGAGCCAGTTGCAAAGCTTAGCATCATCGTCGCACATAGTGGTTTCAATTTAATTTCATCTGATGCATGTGTTATCGATTTCTATTCAACTATTTTGGTGTGTTGCAGAATGGGTAAGGGTTTGATATGGGCGAAGGCAGAGGATTTGAGTCGTAACAGGAGTCGAGTTCTGTCGCTATATCGTCAGACACAAAGAAGCCTGAATTCTCCTTCGATGCAACTGAACTTCGCCTCTAGACTCTCTATGAAAGCCAAGGTACGTGCAATGTTTTGGGTTGGTTCTGATGAACGCTCTTTGCATAACATTGCTGACCTAATTGATGCTGCTGAGTACTCTCTTTCCTTTCTCAAGAAAGGTCGATTTCCTCCTCGGCACATCACCTGAACAACGCATTCCATTTCCGTCGTTGCAATTTGGTATGAATTTCACGCAATTGGTTGTATATATGTAAGAAATAAGCTTAAGATGTGCTTTGTGTTTTCTCTATTTTGTATTGGAGAAGTATTCAAAATTGAACATGATAGCAAATATTTAGTTTTGTCATTGAAATTGCACTATTATTATTATAATATCAATTTTAATCTCCACATAATTAATATTAAGTTTATCTGTGTTGGTAATTATATATACTATAATGACATTAACTTAGGGTAGTCCTTAATTTTTTCCTTCTGGGTAGTGATTGATTAAGAACTTTTTGTCGAGATAGAAATAAGCTATGAACCAATGGTAGCTTTGTTGTTGTATTATTATTATAAACACGGCCTTATATTCACGGGCAATGGATCATGCTTGAGTTTGGGAATGAAGTGTGGCACTTGATGAAATTGTTGACTGAACCGTACATGGTTAAATGTGATAGAGTCGAAGAGTGTACCCGAACTAAGAAGACATATGTCAAATGCTTAGATCCATTAAGTCATGGATCAACAATATAAGAGGAAGCTGTTATGCTGAATGGAGGAGTGATTCTGTTTGAAGCGTTTTTATGGAGAGGTTTCTTTTTCTTGGGGGTTTCTTTTTAGGAGTTTTTAAGAGGCAATGTAGCTTCAGGAAAGAGTAAAGACTGAAGAGCATTAGCATTAGGAAAAATATATTTATGGATTCATATTTCACAATGCGAATATAAACAAGTCTAATTGACAAGAGTATATTTGTTGTGAAGTATTGGTAGGGAGTGTAAGTGAACAGAGTAAATATAAAGAACCCGAAAACAAGTCTAATTGACAAGAGTATGTTTGTTGTGCCAATTTGTCATGAAATTTTCATTTTCAATTTTGATTCAATTTGTGTTATTTGATTGATTGATTGTGCTATTTTTGTATCTTTTTTTAGTTTTGGTTTTGGTTTTGCAGAGTGAGATTGCTAAGCAGATGCATTTTGAGTTCAGTACTCCTAAGAAAAACATTGTTGCTGCTGTTCATTCACCGTTCGATATTGAAAATGCTTCTGATGAAAATGAAGCTCCAAATGCACCATTGATGTTGAAGAAATCTAAGTCAAGGTTGAGTACTAGGAAACTTGCTGATATATCTGTTACACTGTTTCCTTGATTTGATTGAAATTGCGGAGGAGAAGAGAAGCATTAACTTGCTTGATTTGAGTAAATTTATAGAGAATAGAAGCATAAGTTACGAGGAAATGAAACACAGTTCTGTTGTGTTTTGGATTAGGTTGAGTAAATAGATTTCTCTTTTTGTTCTTGTATATTGAACTATACTTTAGAGAAGGGTTTCTTAGAGGTTCAGGATCTTTAAATCTTTGGTTGAAGATTGATTTTGTTTTTATGTTTTCTGTACATCTATAGGCTTAATAGATTGTGACATATTCTATGCATTTTGTTTGGAGGGATAGATATCATAGGCCCTTCTATTAGGCTGATAAATTTGAGTGTGTATAGATATCAATTTCTCCTTTGGTTATTAAATTTGCCTCTTTGTTGTCTCAGGTGGAAATGTTTGAAAAAGCCCAAAACTGCCTTCTTCCTATGGGGATCACCTCTGAAAATGTTGCTAATCGCTTTGGGGTTTCAAGGAAAGAACAAGATGAAGCTGCTGTAAGTTGAATATATCTTTAAATGCAACATTAAGTTCTCTCTTTTATTTTTTAGGGTTAAATATGTTTGACATTATCCAAAGACTCCACCAGAATACACTGTATTATTCAAGTTCATAAGTAGTTGCTTCATATACAAGTCGAGCTAGAAACTTGTAGATGGATGAGTTCACATTTTCAATCATTTTAAATGGAATTGCTGGTCTGTCAGCTTTAACATGGGGGATGCTGATTCATTGTTGTACAATAAATACGGTTTAGATTCATCGGTAGTAGTGGGGACTGCCCTAATCGACATGTACTCAAAATGTGGGCGGGTGAACGATGCCGAATCAATATTCAATATGCTTTCTGATAGAAATCTTGTAAGCTGGAATGCAATGATATCCGGGTATGCTCGCAACGGCGATTTTGCACAAGTTATCAGTCTCTTCGAGTCGCTGAAAATGGAAAGAGATGCAAAACCCGACAGTATCACATTTCTTAACCTTATATCAGCATGTTCCCATAGCCAAATACCATTTGAGTCTGCTATTAATTACTATGATGCTATGATAAATGAATATGGGATTGCACCTTCCATTGAGCATTGTTGTTCAATGATACGACTCATGGGGCAAAAAGGCGAGTTGTGGAGAGCACAGAGAATGATACATGAACTTGGATTTGAGTCATGTGGTGTAGTTTGGAGATCTTTGCTAGGTGCTTGTGAAACTCAAGAAGATTTACAAGTAGCAGAAGTTGCGGCTGCTAAGGTGATTGAATTGGAGAGGGATGAAGATTATGTGTATGTGATGTTGTCTAATATGTATGCATCTTTTGGAAGATGGGAAGATGTTAATGTAATTAGAAGCCTCATGAGTAAGAAAAAAGTTAGGAAAGAAGCGGGTTTTAGTTGGATAGAAATAGATAGCTTTGTCCCATATGAAACCACATGAAAGCAGAGTGTGACTAATCTTAAATATTGAGTCATTTGTTCACTTATTTTCCTCTTAAACAAACTTGAGTGAGGAAGTGTCTCTCTAACTAACTTATTTCGTATTCTATTGATAAACTATCACAACGACTGATACTAAACTATCCATAATATACGTGTATAAAGCAGCTTTGAGCTTTGGACCACATTTGGGACAGAGAAAAAATCAGTTTCATTTGTCCCCATCCTACTTGGGAGAAAAATGTCATATGTATGATATTGATATAGGTCCGTACATGATTTTCTTCAGTACATAGAAACGCCTCATTTGCTTCCTCCCACTATATGTTAGGCATATACTTTAGGAATGTTATTCTATTCTTTCTTTATACACCAACTAACAACAAAAATTGGAATCTTTTCATTGATATTTCTTTTCAAAAAACATTTTTTTGTTACCTTTTTTTCTGAGTGTTGTCACTTGTCACAATTCTCAAATCCAGTTAAAGTTCATTCACCTTTCCCTACTCAAAAGTTACATCTTCTTTCTATTTGAAAAGCATATCAACACTTGATAGTCTTACAAAAGATGTAAAGGTTGTTGCATTGGGATTTTTTTTTAATCACTTTTTTTTTCATCCACTTCAAGTCTTTTATTTGTTACTTTGCTTGTTATTACATTTCTCTCATTCGTTTAATATGTCTATTAGAATCAGTTTTGATGATCCCTGTACTTCTGTTATATTGCAAGTGTGGATGTTATGGTCAAGGCTAAAACTGGCACTGGAAAAACTGCAGCTTTTTTGGTACACCATTATTATTTTAATGCATTGGTCCCTTTTTAGATCCATGACAAGTATAGTGTAAAACCTTTGTGTAGGAGGCACTTGGATAAGCTTTTAAATTAAAGAAGACAGAAATAAATTTACGATAGATGCATGCAACTTTTATTCAAAAGCTACTTTTCCTAGCTTTTTAGAGAAGCACAAAAAAATATTGGCTTTTTTCTCTTTTTAATTCTTTTATGATTATGATAAACAAATTTAAACATTTTTCCCTTAAATAAAATGTTATTTTAAAAAATGAACAAGTGGATTTATAATACTCAAGAACCCAGTAGTTTACCGACATGTTAATGGTTGTCTGAACTTTATTGCTGATAGTTTCATAAACTCAATGCAACTTGTTTTTGTAGTTTTCACTGGAGAAGCATGGGGTTATCTCGGAAGCAGAAGATTTTTAGTAGAACTTGACGAGCACTCAGATGTTGTTCATGGCCTTAATCACTCGTTAATTGAAAAGGTACTTTGTAGTAAATTTGCCCACTGTGTAGTTTGTAGGTTGACCTAATGCACACTGTTTAAATTTATGACCACTCTAGAATTACTTTATTTGCTAACAACCTAACTTAAACTTTTGTGGTGGGGTGTTTCACTGGTATTTGAAATTGGTTCTGTTGGAAAGGGTCTCAATCAAGGTGCTAAAAACTACTTTGCTCATGCATAAGGGGTGAGATGATTGATCTGACAAATATGTGCACATCAATTCCCTTTTGTATTTCTAATTAGATATAATGTATTTCATTATATAATTTGTATCTGCACACTGCACCATCAGAATTAGAGTATTGTGCCAATCCTGCCTTTGTCTTACACAACTTCATTGCAGGATTCTTCTGCCATAAATCAGATAATGGCTGCCCTGAAACATGCCCAAGAGTCGCTACCGTCTGAAGATACAAATATTGCATCTGCAAGTGTCTCAAATATTACATCATTTTTTTTTAGCCTTAGGGTGACATTCACTATTCATAACTTAGGCTTTTTTTTTAAATTGAATCCTCTTGTATAGAATCCATGTTGACATAACTTAGGTTCTGAGATTTTGTATGAGTTATTGTTCTGAGTATTCTCTTAGTGTATGGATTGAAGATGTATATTGATGTTGTTGTTGTTTCAAATTTTATATTGAAGCTACAAATTTGTTTCAAGTTTAAGCAATTTTGGTGCAAATTCTGGTAAAAACCTGGTGCAAAAATGGTGAAAATCTGGTGCATATATGCTGACTCTTAATAGGCAGCACTTTATATAGGGGGAATAGACAGCGCTTTTAATGAAAAGCGCTGTCTAAAGTTGAGGAAAGCGCTGCCTAAAGGGGGAATAGACAGCGCTTTTAAAAGGCTTTTCTTAAAAAATTTGTTTGAGAAAAGCGCTGTCTAAAGGGGGACTTTAGCAGCGCTTTTTATAAAAAAGCGCTGTCTAAAGGGGGCCTTTTGCAGCGCTTTATAGGTAAAAGTACTGGCTAAAGGGGGCCTTTAGCAGCGCTTTCAAGGTGAAAAAAAGTGCTGCCTTTACCTACGGCAGCGGGGGAATAGACAGCGCTTTAAAGCGCTGCCTAAAGCCAAAAAAGCGCTGTCTTTTCACTTGTTTGGCGTAGTGAAACCACACCACTAAGAATATACAAACAATGAATATAATAAAGTTATTTATTTGTATAGTTCAAACGTGATATAGTGGTGTTATATTTATACTATGGTTGAGATAGGGAACGATGGAGGATTTTTTTCAGCTCCAACGTAGTGTAACATGAATGTAGGCTTAGTTAGGAACTTTTTGAATGAACCTGACCTCAAAAAGCGACCAGGTTCAACGTGTCAAATTTTTCACGCTTTTCTTACTCTCTTTTGCTTTGTTTTGTTTATTTTCTTTTTTGACATTATGTGGACATGTTATTTACGTTATGAGAAAACTTACAAAGCCATGACGTTAACAGTGAAACGTATAGAAATACATTAAACTAGAGCTGCAATGCATGCTCCTGTGGTTTCCAATTCCTTCCCACACACATCCTCTCATTTAACAATCATTTAAATATTGTTATCTCTGTTTAAAATAATATAAGTTGTTTTTAAAAAATAATTTTACATTATAAATAATTTTATAACATCAATAAAGTATTTATGTTATATATTCAAGTACTTATTACTTCACTTTCTTTCATTTTTTAGTTTTATTATTTCAGAATATTAATGAAAAATATATTTGTCGAAAAAACATGCTCAAACAAAATAGAAGAAACTAAACACGTTTTTGATCTACCTGTTCTTCATCTTTCTTCTTTGATTCCATCATACTATATTCACATTTTCACTTCTTGTTCTATGAAACAATTGTTGCTCTGGTCATCACAGCATCAAAACCTTCACTCAGGCCAGTTGCCGATATCATGTGTGAAAGGTGATCGTATAGCCATTTTCATTTCTGAGGATGAGTATCAGTTTGGTCTTGAAATTTGCAAACACAACCTTATTGAAAGAATCATATGGCCCAAGGGGTCCACTCCCCCAACTATTGTTAACTTGTGTGTCAAGTTATCCATGGACCTCCATTGGAAAGTGAGGAAAACGTCTTTAGGAAAGGGCTTATTCGAGTTCTCCTTTTCATTCCTAGAAGACGTCATATGAGTTAGGTCAGTCAGCTAATGGAATGTCAGTTCAGGAATTCTAAAGCTTTTTCCATGGACAAAAGATTTCATCCGGTTCAACCATAAATCCAACTTCAACATATGTATGGATTCACATATATGGGTTATCCCAAGAATATTGAAGACCTAAGATACTATATGCTGTAGCAAGTAGAATTGGTACTCTAATATGCATTGACTCAACTTCCAATAAATTAACAGTCATTTGATAGGGTTTTGGTCGATTCGGATTTACTCAAAGAGTTAAGGTACAAAGTGTTGGTCGAAAGAGTGAGATTTGCCTTCTTTGTGGAGATGGAATATGAGAGACTCACAAACTTTTGTACATTCTGCAACTGTATTAGACACGCTTCAGATAACTGCAAGAGAAGAAATGTTCAAGACCAAAGCAAGGCAAAAGTTAAATCAAAGGAATATTTGGAAAAAATCTATGTTAAAAGAAAAAGGAACAATTCATTGAGATAATTGATTTATCAAGTAAGGATAATGTAGTTGACTTGTCTAGCAAGACATAGATTGGTTGCACTGTAGGGTAAACAACTGGAATGGACAAGCAACTTATACCTCTAATTCAAGAGACTGTGAAGTTAGACTCCCCTAGTAGCTCAGAATTTGAGTTTGTGGATGCTACCATTTAAGATGAAAGAGTCTTAGAAACCCATATGAAATTAGAACCATCTATGGTCTAAGATTTTTTGAAAAACTCTTGGACTAATTTGGAAGATCATGAAGAAGAACACAATAATAAAGGGTTCAAATTGGTTGCGTCAAGGAAGAACACAAGGGAGCAAGCTTCTACAGGAAAATTCATCACTAGGTCTTTACCTAGTCCTAAAAATCCTGAAGTGTCTCTTTTGGAACATTGGAGGCATTTCTTATGTCTCTTCCAAATTGGCCCTAAAAAAAAAAACCAGATGCAACTCTCCTAGATGAACCATGGATGAATTTCAATAAATTACCTAAAAAATGGCTAAAGAACCTAAACCTAAAATTGTTTGCATTGAATGAGAGATACAGTCTTCTTCCAAACATTTAGTGTCTTTGTAAAGTGGATCTCAATCCAACTGCCCTTAGGTATGATGACCAACATGTATCCTTTATGATTGCTTATAGGGATAACATTTTTGGTTTACTGCAATTTATTTATTTTTTAATAGGCAATGAATCTATTAAAAGGATTATAAGGGATACTCCACCCGATTACAGAACAGAAAATCCCTACGTCCTAAAACAAAGGAGAGGTGGAGTATATTCCACACATAAAAGTTACTAGAATCTAAAAGATTACAAAAGATGCACATCCACTTCCACGCATTAAGGACTATCTCAGACAAACACTCATCAAAGTTGAAAGACTCTCACTTATAATAAGGTTTGGGCAAAAAGTTCCCATATTCACTTTTTCTTTATGATAGTATATGTTCCTTAGTTTTTTTTCTAGAATTTACATTATTTATAATCTGAGTCTATTGGTCAGATAAATACACACTGACGCAACTGTTTGTGAAAACCGTGAGCCTTTGTAAGGCACCCTATTGAAATATGATTATATCACTTGCTTACCACTTTGAGTTTTAGCCATTCTTTCGATGACAACCTATTATATAGTCAGTTGACTTGAAAGATTAAATTTGTCCACCCTCTTTGGAGTTTGTTAGAAATATTTGTTTTACTTGTCTGATGCAGAAGAATAAATTTGAGGTTGCTCTTGAAAGTTAGCAACGTTTAAGTTTGAGGTTGGGGTACGATAGAAATTGGTCCAAAAAAAAGAAAAAGAAAAAGAAAAAAGAAGTTAAAATTGACTTCATCAAAAAAAAATTGTGATAAGAAAATTAAATATATGATCAATAAAAGGAATTCTCCAATACCGAATGAACAAGAAAAAAGTAATATGAAAGGGATCAGGTAACAAAAGGAAAACTAGGTACTTAACTCCAAAGGTTTAAGCATACTATCTCAAATTATCCTACCCTGACATAAGCAATGTTTCAACCTTGAAAAGACCTCAAAAGTGTGTGTTTAAATATGACTTTGATTGACTCGTTTAGAAACTTTACAAACTCATTGTTAAATGCTTTTGTATGTTGATTGTGTTATTATTCTGTAAAAATGAGTGAATCTTTCTTAGATGAGACAAAAGTTGACTACTTGTGTGGTTGGAGAAAAAATTCTTAATTACTTGGGTCAAAGCAGGGAACAAAAGTGTTGATCAACAAAAATAAGGATGGTAACATTCATAGGTAAGGGTAAGCATTTTAATTATGATGAAATGTTAAGTATGGAGACAAGTTACTTTAGGACAAGCAACATAGTAAGCTTGGGGTTGTTATGACACTCGGTCATTACATAATATTTACGAGCAATTTTGGATGAAATCATTTGAATAATGAGCAAATGTCATGGAAAAGTGTGAAGAAGTGAGAAAAAAGTACTAAGAGGAAGACCGTTGGGACTTAGTGAAAAATTGAAGAAAAAAAGAGGATTTCATCACTAGTTTTCACGCGGCCGTGATGCTGACATCATGGACAGGATGATGTCATATCGCGGTCGAGATACTCACCAATGCAGATATGATGCTGTGCTGCTCTGACACACAGAAGTTGCTTTAAATAGTACTTTTTGACTGCTTTTCTAGGAGTTCCAAATTTGATAGAGAAAGTGATGACTTGGAGTTCTACAACAAGGATTTTAAGGGTTTTGGAAGCCATTGAAGACATTTATCTTTCGTGAATATCATGCACTATGAGTAGCTAGATTACTTTAGATTAGATCTTTTTGAGACAAACCTACTTGTACTTTGTTGGATCATATGGTTGTTTGAGATTGATTTAATTCTTTTATGTTATTGTTATTATTTAACTGTTCTTGATTTTAATGCTTTTTGTACATTTAGGAATTCACAAATCGATATCAGATGAGTAGGGATTATCGACTATAAGTCTACTGATCTGATATCGAGAAATTATTCAACTTAGTAATTAACTAGGAATAAGTAATTATAAGTTGTGATTTTTGAATTAACGAAGGTAGAACGCCTAGTTTAACTTTGAATTAGCCTAAGGAATTAGTGAATTATTGTGTAAATTAATGAGTTGTACACTAAGGAAATGGGTATAATGACATTGTTAATTCGCTGTAAGATTCCTACATCTTAGTAATTCAGTTAATACACACTTCATTAACATGTAATGTAGGGGAGTCTAAGTAAAGATCTAATCTTCTTTAATCATTGAATTTTATTCAGTAAATTTTCTTGTTCTTTTCACGTACCAAAGAAATATTGAAAAAAAACCCCTTTTGTTAATTACTTTAATTCGCAGCATCGTTACCTTGTTAAAATTCACAATTTCTATGGAGACAAATTAAATTTATTACTCCGACGAGGCTAGTACACTTGCTATAATTGTCATCACGAGCTTTCCATATTTCAAACCTACACCATTATACAATGTAGGAGTGTTTAGGAAAGAAATCTTGTTTAATGGTGTATTAGAAGCCATCTTCTTCCTGAGACGATTAGTCCTTAAAGAGGAGTTAGAATCTGATGCCACTTGTTGAATATGTGACTCCACACACAACAGTGGGGGAGGGGAAGGAATTGTGTGTTTTAGAAAAACTTTGGTTTGAAAAACTTTTTTTTTAACATTATCAGAGTTTAAAATCATTTTGTAAAATGTTTTTGTAATAAGCAACAAAAAATTTAAATTGCAGAAAGTAAAGTTTTAGGGAAGAGAGAAAACACTAGCTAGAAATTATACAGGTTCTGTCAGGAAGACTTAGTCATGTATCCAAGATTTGATCTTAGGAGTATCTGGTAAATCTTAAGAGATTTTAGTAGGTTGAACTCTCGAACCCCCTTATACAAAGTAAATGAAGTTTCAGGCTACCTTCCAACCAAATGACGAACACTGGAGAAAAGAGATTAGTCCTCCTTCTAAAAGACATATTGAACCGATTAGTCTTCTTTCGAAACAGAAACTTAAAACGGTTAGTTCCCAAGGTAAATCTAGATTTTAAACAAGCTCATCTCACGAACCGAACCGGGGTTTTGAACAGGCTGACCTTGAACCCTTGAGATTTTAATCCAGTCTGATCTCAAACTAGTGAAAGCTATTGATCAGGCGGAGCTAAGGAATCGAACCAAAGTTTTACATAGGATGACCACAAACCAACTTGAGATTTTAATTTACACTGATCTCAAACTAAAGTAAGCTTTTAAACCAAGATGAGCTTACGGACCTAAGACTTAAAACCTAAATCCTAAAAACTAAAGCTTTTAAACGGCTTCAACTTTGAACAAAAATAAACAATCATGAATGGATGATTTAATAACCAAAGTAATTATCCTTGGTGAATTTACAATTATACACTTTCAGAATACAAAATTCCTCACAAAACAAAAGACCTTTCTCGAAAGCACTACGACTAGTTTCTAAGTAAGAGAAAGTGAATATTTTTTAAGAAAGCGAGGAGAGAGATATGAAATCTCAATATTATGGATGTTAAAATATGAGGGAAGAGATCTTTATTTATAGGGATCTCTATTTATATGAAATCTCTAACATCGCCAATTTCAATATTACTAATCTAACTAACTTTTGGAAGGTTATTGATAGAGGTTGGTCCCCTCAATGTAAATGGTCAAAGCTGCTGGAAACTAGTACAGTTTGTCTGAGATTTAGGGATGATCATTCACACAGACGATTGTTACATTTTATTGACTATAAATAGTGTCAGATATTGAGAACATATGATTGAGCTTCCTAATTAAAGTAGATTGAAAGTGAACAATAAAAATAGTTGGTTGTATGCAAGTGGCATATAGTTCCCCGAATATTTGTGAGAAAAATATTTTCCCATTCTAGAAGAGCCCTTAACTGATGTCCCAATACAAGAAGCCTTCATTGTGCCATATCCTCTTTTACCTACCAAACATGAAGCATAACCTACAAAAAAAAAAAACAGGCTTGGAAAAACATAATAGAGGCGTAATTATTGAGACAAGGGCGAGAGCAATAAAGACAAGTCGATGAGCAATAGAGGTGAAATCAAATGATTCAAGAGATCTATAAGTTACATTTGTCTCAGGGTCACTTCTCTTATTCACCATGATCTTGTGAGTACTTTGAATCCCTTCTCTTCTTACTTTTTAAAATGAAATGTTTAGTTTAAGTGTGTGTGTTTGGGAGAGGGTTATCTTAGCTTTAACTTTGTTTTTTGTTTATCATAGTTTGTACCTTGTGTTTGTTTGTATGTGTTTTTGTTATTGATCTATTTCTTCCCTAACTTAAATTATTTGAAAATATTGAAATTTTTTGTTATTTCACTGCACTGAGAAAGTGTGAAATTTATAAAAAATGAAGCTTGAAGCTAAGGACTTTAGGAAAGTTGATAAATAAATCTTGTTCTAAAATCTAGAGCCTCCCGATTTGATTCCAGATTAATTTAACTTGACTCGTACTTTTCGTTAGCATGATGTATTTTTATTAGTTCACACAAATTGGTCTTGCATGTAAATTCTACACATTATTTATTGTTTGAATGAGGAAAAATAAAACCAAAAAAAGTAAAAGTTGAATAAAGATGAGTAGTAAAATGCAATTACACCTGCTAAGTTGGGTAACCCTCGCCTGGTTATTCATCTCAATAGTGGTTGATCCTAATGCTCGAATAATAATAAAAATTTGTATGTGTATAAGTATATAATGAATAAATGATGTCTAATTAGAGTAAGTCAGAAAGTTCTAAATTGAATGCCCTTCCCAAAAGTTAGCTCATTCCTAAGACCGAAAAAATAAATATTCCTCGGTTCAAGTAAATGCATGTGTGTTATGAATTCTATGTAAAATCATGAAATAAATTAATATGGTTAGTTGTGTGTTTGAAAGGAGACGAAATTAGATACATAGATTTAAGGACAAGTTTATGATCCAACTATTTTCTTTGAGGGAGACTCTAAAATATATTTTCATAATACCCTTAGGACTAAACGAATACTGAAATAATTTGTTTTGGTTGAGTGGATCATGAATTTCAATGCGGGTATACATGCAAGTTAATTCTAAAAGTTTTTTTTTCAAAAAGATCTTGTCCTGAGAAAATTGTTTGAGGACAAACAATGGTTTAAGTATCGAGAGATTTGCTCACTAGCATTCTTTACCATATTTGTGTGTGTTTATTCTAAAATTTTAAATAGTTAAACTTTGTTTTTTTTTGTGGCATTTTTACTTTTGTATTTGTGTTTTCTTTGGATTTCAGATAAAAAGGAACAATCTATGACAAATTGGAGCAAAAATCAAGCCCACTACGATCGGGCCCTAATGACCATTACTGCCTGTAGTGGGAGCTTCCTTCCTTTTCTTTTTCATAGCGCCATAATGATGACCAGAGGGCACTATGGTTAAGCCATAATGATCATTATTGATCATAACGCACCAGAAGACAATATTAGCCCTAATCACTTATTTGAGCTGCTTTCTCTTACCTCTTTAATTCTCAACTGTTACAACAGTTGCAAAAGCAACATCTAAGGCCATTTACACAAATTTACTCCTATCTTTCTGTAATTAGGCCTATAAATACCCCTGTAATCTTGAAAAAAAACACAATTCCATTTTTTAGATTTCAACTTTTTGTTATTTGTTTTCTGTATTTTATTTTTCTGCACTGATGTACTTAAAATCTCTCTGGAGCAAGTTTAGTTGTATATTTATTATTATGATGAATATGTATTAAATGCATGATGTTTTTGTTATATTATTATTGAATATGTCTGAATAAATTATCATAGAATTCGAGACATAAGGATTATCAATTCGACAAACCTCATGTAAGTTTTCCAATGATAAATAATGAGATTTTTTGTTTAGTTTCAATATTTATGTTTTTTAATGCAAAAGATTCATTACGAAAGTAGGAACACATAGACATTGCTTATACGCTGAAAAAGTATAATCGATGTCAGATTTAGAAATTTAGACATCTGATTTAAGATGACGAAAGTGTCTCAGAGTCAACTGAGTAACAACTCTTCTTTTAAAATGGTTTCTAAGCAAATGTGTTACGTTGCGAAAGCAGTAACTTGTGGATATAGAGCACGACAACGCGGAGACGAAAGAGGGTACTACTAATTTTTATCGTTTTCTACGAAACAGAACCCTCGTTATAATATGAATTGAAATGAGCAAAATTGTTGACATGAAACAAAGTCTCAGATTCTTCATTTTTATTATTAAGAGATAAACCAAAATTTATTTTTCTCGCAAATCAAACTCATATATTGATCGTTTTAAATAAACAAAGAATCGATAGAACTCGTTACTCAAAATTAATCTCTGAGGGTCTGTTTGGTATGTGAGAAATTGAAGAGAAAGAAGTTGCTGAGAGAGAAGTTGGGAAGAAGACACCAACTTTCCTTGTTTGGCTTGACAAAGAAATAGAGAAGAGTGATTAAAAAATAGTGGGACCCACATAAATTACAATCTCTCCTCCCTTGCGAAGAAAGCTCAAAGACAAATGCCATATTTTTGTTATTCCAATTGTGCCCTCCACTAGTATTAAAGTCTTTGCTATTTTGAGGCTAAATAATGTCACATCTAGAATGCATGTAATTTATGTTTACTATATTTGATTTAGTTTATATGTTAAATTAAAATTAAAATTAAAATAATTAATAGTTACATTAAGAAAAAATTATTATATTTCATTACCTAATGAAAAAGTTAATTATTAAAAAACTTATTGTGTACAATTTTGAAAGTTAGTGAGCTATTTTTTAATTTAGGGATATTTCTGTCTTTTCAAAAATAATCAACCCCTCTTTCTTCTCTATTTCTATTCTCTTTCTCTTTTACCAAACAATATATTAAATCTACTTTATTTCTCACATCTTTCTCTCTTTTCTTATTCTCTCTCACTTATTTCTCTCTTCTCATTTTCACTTCACAACCAAACACACCCTGAGAAATGATATCTTTTTATATCACTTCAATATTGTCTTACACTTGCAGCGTGTCATTTATCCATCCAAATGCATTTTAATATGCAGTTTTAAAAATCAGACCGGTCATCAAACTGGTGAGGGTACTGGGTCATTGGTTCATTAGTTGAACCATTGGGTCACTGGTCGAACCGCATGACTAAATCGGATTAAACCGAATAACTCGGTTGAATAAATCGGTCTCTATTGCAATACTATATATTTATTAAATCGGTCGAACCGGATGACTTAGTCTCTAAAAAATATCACAACACCTACAAAACTTTACAATTTTAAAATATCATAATTTTACATGTTTATTTTTTACATTCAAATTCTAAATATAATCATCACTCACAACAAAATAATACAAAATATAAATTTAAATAAATGTTAAACCAAGTCTGATTGCGGAAAATGTGTTTTGAATAAAGTCTAATCATATTTTAATCATATTTTTTATAAAAAAAATCATGAAAACAACGTCGTTTTGTGCGAAAAAAAAGGAGTATGTATTTGAACCACCAGTTTTCTAAAATCGCCGATTCACCGGTTTTTTCCAGTTTTGACCGATTTTAGCCGGTTCTCATCGGTTCAATAGTATATCTGACTCGACAATCAGACCAGACCGGTGACCTCCCCGGTTCCCGATCTGACCGGTCCGACCGAGATTCGGTCTAGTTTTTAAAACACCGGAAATATGTCATCTAGATACATAATATATCATTCAAATGTGGACTTACCACACGATATAAGTATCCAATTGGATATTTTATTTATTAAATCTATATTGGTCCTCAAGAAACCAATCATGAGCTATAATGGTCTACACAAAATTTATCTCATACAAACAAAAAATTAGTAAGAATAACCTCAATTGCTTGGTATATATCTACCCAAAGATGAAATAAAAATATCATAGCTATACATGAGAGAAATTTATTCTCTAGCACAATTTATGTCCTTCTCTTTGCAAAGCACATGACAAAACCATTTAATAACCTATTAACCACACAAAAAAAAGCACTTCTATACAAAATAGAACAAACATAACTATAATCACAATCCAAAATTATCAGAATTCAGCGCTACAGTCAAGTGTCCAACTCTAAACTCATTATTAATCCTCACATAATTATCTCTACAATTATATACTTTCACATGTCTTGCTTCAAATCCCATCAACTTTTTAGGAAAAAAAGTCTCAGCTGAAAAATGTGACAATTCTTTTCTTGTTCCAACTGCATTACTTGTTCTTTTGTAAGAACCAAACCACTTGGTTTGCATGTACAGATTTCTCCTCCATGGTGGTACATGTAGATCCATTCTTTTCATTGATCCTTTAATTGCAGAACACATTAATCTCACAATCCGTTTGAACTCTTCCATTTTACCAACATAAACCTTTGGAAAAGTCTCTAGTAAAGAAGAATATTGATTTGTTGGACGAGCTATTTCGAATTCAGAAGTTAAAGAAACTTCAACGATGTAACGTTTTCCGGAAAGATTTACATCAATGTACTCATAATCTCCTGCTGTTAGTTTTCCCTTTTTCTCCCACTTTGTTTTGCATAGTCCTATTCAAAGAGAAATAAATCAAAAATTAAATAACTGAGTTAATTAACTAAAATAAAAAATTAAAAAACAACTTTATTAAATTATTAGAAGAATTAGAATAGCATTAATTACTCACCAGCATCAAAATCTTTCTCTCTTAATTGAGTCATCAACCAACGTTTGAATCCAGGAAATGAAGTATCACTTCCAACAAGTCCTCTAATTGCAACCTCAACTTCTCTCCTAATCCTTTCTTTATCGTCCCTTTCATCCTCTTCAACATCTTCATTTCCATTAAACAAGTTCTTCAACATTTCAATTTTTTCAAGATCTTCCTGTTCACCTGTCTCATCACGGTCTTCGTCACGAACAATTGTTTCTTTTTTTTCTACTTCTTCTCCTGATCTCTCGTTGTCTTCCATAAAAGACAACACAAGATCAGACAATTCAGGCGAACTCTCTGGCGAGTGCTCGCTTCCGCTACTCTCGCTGCAGCGCTTCACACGTGAAAGTGCAATATCAGCATCAAATGCATCTATCATTCTTTGAAACCTCACCGGAAGATTTGCCATTATTCAGAAAGCACTTCTCTCTATAAGAATATACACTAACAGTATTCTAAAGATAAAAATGAATAAATGTATTGGGATATTTATAATGTGAAATTGTGTCATATATTTATACTAATATTGAGATTGGGAACGGTGGAGAGTTTTTTCAGTTCTAAGTGTACTAACTAATACTAGTATGAATGTAGGCACTTTTTGAAATGAACCTGACCTCAAAAAGCGTCCAGGTTCTATCTGCCAAATGTTGTGTCCAAAACCAACCTTGGATTATTATTACTACATTCACCATTCAAACTATCTTATCTTCATAATCATTATTATACCGATAAAGAAATTTTCACGCTTTCTTACTCTCTTTTACTTTCTTTATGGTACATTTAATTTTATTCACATTAAAGAAATCAATGGTTGTGATTGAGCTGCACCATCCAGCCGCTAGAGAGAATTATATCCCAAAAACCATGATGTTAAAAGTGAAAGAAAAATGCTACTATAATAGAAATGCATTAAAATAGAGCTGCAGTTGCAATACATACTTATACTCCCATTCTGCCCATTGCCCAATTAAATATTGTTACATCTATTTTAAATAATAAGTTGTTTTAAAAAATAGTTTTAGATTATAAATATTGTATAATATTAAAAAAAATATTTACACAGTCGGTAAATCACAACATTCATAATTGACATTTAAAAAAGTTTATAAAATTCATAATTGATATTTTAAAAAGTTTATAAAATATAATTTACTATGATTAACAGGGTTGTTCAATCAATTCTGAGGCCCTCTTTTAATTTAAGAAATGAGCTTAAATTTTTTTAAAAATAAAAAATAATTTTAATAATTAAAAATAACACATCAAAAATACATTTAAATATTAATTAAATAAAATATTAAAAAATTCAAAAAATATTTTTTAAATTATAACACATCAAAAATACAATTGTATATTACTTTATTTTCTTTTGAATTTACTTGTTTTTAGACTTTAGTAAAAATTAAATTTGTAAAATAACTAATAAATTCTTTTTTAATTTAAAATGATGATTATTTTTTAATATGTACGAAAGTTGAAAAGTAAAATATATTTAAAATAAAATTAAAAATTATTTTTTATAAAATATAAACAATATTACCGCTCTCACTCTCTTTTCTTAAATATAAACAAATATGTATTCTTTGAGATATCTTTGGTGCATATTCAAATATTATTATAAATAATAATAATAATAATATACATTCTATTATTATTATTTATGATATAAAGATTTTGATAAATTAGGAAAGTAAAATGTCACAAAGATTATATAATGACTAAACAGGGTATATATATTTCTAGAAACATGGCATTATTTTATTGTTATTTGTGTTATTAATGTTCAATTTAGTAATAAGTGTCACAAAGATTATGCATATGACTAAACATGGTTTTTTTTTTATAAAAAAAAAAAAACTAGAAATCTTTAGGTGATTTAGCATTTATTTATGGGTTAAATATGTTTTTTGTTCCTATAAAATTATTAAATTTTGTTTTTGGTTCCTATTAAAAAAATGGCATGTTTTTTTTTTTTTGAACCAATCAAATGATATATTAATTCAAAAAAACATTACAACCAAGGCAATCTAAAATAGGATTCAGCCAAACAAAAATGATCCTAAAACATTAGATTTGGCACATGCAATCTAAGTTTCCTATTCACCCAACCTCTATATGCTATACAATCAATAATCTTTTCCACAGTATTATTCCTATGCGTATTGCTATTGAAAATAGAATCATTACGATATAGCCAGATTTCGTGGACAGCTTCCGTAATTGCCAATTTAAAAAGCATTGCTTTCAAACCCTTTCCTTTAGTGTTCTCCAATATCCAAGGCAACTCTAAACTCCAAGGCAAAGGACAGTGGTGAATATGAAGCCAGCTCAGAATTGCAGTCCATAATCTCTTAGTAGCAGAGCAATCGAAAAAGAGATGTTCAACGGTTTCCTCTTCGTGATCACACAGGTTGCACCTCTTGTTATCCAGCAAACCGAATCTGTACAATCGCTCTTTGGTGGGTAATTGGCCTTGACACAACATCCACAGCGTAATTCGAGCTCTAGGCCGAGCAATATTACGTCTCAGCAACGAATGCCAACAAACAGAATTACCTGCGATCAAACAGTTATACACAGTTTTCATAGAGAACTTACGGTTTAAAAGCATGCGCTGCCACTCCGAATCAATAAGAGCAATCATAGATTTACAGTTCAACACTTTTTTCATAATCCAGGTCCAGGACTGCCCCGTCTCTACCTCCATAACATTCTTCCCTTTCAAATAAACCTTATGGATCCACCGGATCCAAAGGCTATCGCTTTTGTTGCAAATGTTCCAGAGGCATTTAAGAAGAGTAACTTGGTTATTATTATGTATCTAGTTTTAGTCCCTACTGTTAAATTGATTTATATTTTTGAATGATTATTTTACAGACATGTTTAGAACGTTATAAAAAATTCCTCGAAAAAAAAAACTCAAAATGTGATTTTTAAGTTGAAGTTTGTATTACTTTTATCATTATTTTTTGAAATTTAAAAATTTCATATTTAATTCTTCTCATTTTATAAAATTCTATAATTTAGTAAAGAAATATTTTATAGTATTCTAAACAAATATAAAAAAAATTATTCAAAAATTTAAAATTCTAAGGGTAATTAAACAGTTTTCAAAATTTTAAAAAGTAGTAAGGATTAAAATTGAATGCATAAAATTTTTACGGGGACTAAAATATATCTTAATAGCTAGAGACTAAAAATAAAATTTGAAATATTTATAGGGACCAAAAACATACTTAACCCTTTATTTATTCGGAGACAATTAATATAAAAGAATTAGACATGACAACGAGGTGGGACGGAAGCGGATTTAATCACTATATTCTCGTACCCATCTTTCTATATCAGTTTCACCTCGCTGTCGCCTCCACTGACATAAATTTTATTATTTTTTAAAATATTTTTTATAACAATAATTAAATTAAATATTTGATCACTTTAAAAATTATTATAATACTTGATTATTTCAATGAAGTTGATAAATTTGATATTTTAAAATTAAAAAGGATTAATGATAAAATTTTTATAAAAAAAATAAGAATAACAAAGTAATTTTAATAGACGGGAACAAGTATTTTGCGAGTACTAGCATCCCCATCTCCGTTTTTGTAATTAAAAATTAAATTTATTATGTATCCATCTCATACTTAATTTTATCAATTTTTCCTATTAAATTTGGGACGGGGCCGTCGGGTCCAACCCTATGCTTAAAAAAATTGATACAAGTACAACATTAAAGTTATATAATTACAAATATTCTAATTTATTACTATCACCTCCTTTTTTATAAGTTGTTTTTTTTTATTTTCTTTTTATATGAAAAATAAGAAATTAGAAAAAAAATTATCAAATTAATTTTTATTAATAAAATGAGAATGATGGATTAAAAGAATAACAAGATGAAAAATAAAAAGAAATGTATATTGTAAATTAATAATAATAGTTAGATAAATGAAACATTTGACTTTAGCCATAGAATTTTTTTTTATTAAAAATTATTGACCAATGTTCTGGAATGTACAATGGAACTCACCTGATTATCGTAAAGATGGAGAAATATGTTCTGGAACGAAAAGTGATTTTAGGAAGCAATATTGGTAAAAAAAGTGTATACACAAATTATCATTGTAGAAGATGAAGATGGTGCTTCATCTTGTTCTTGATTCAGTTACATAAGAAAGAAAGAAGAAAAGCACTCTGTGCTATATTGACTATTAGAGAATGAAGCACTCTGTGCTATATTGTTCATACAAGCTTAGCTACAATAAAGAGATACAAGAGAGTTTTATATATGTGTATCCAACAACTAGTGGGCCTAACTACTTAAACAGAAAACGAGGCCCAAGGGTGTTTAGTTAACAGTGTTAACTACCCACTAGAAAATTATACTCTAACAATCATTGACACATTCTGATATAAGAATTCTTTTCAAGTTTTAATGTAGAGAGTTTCCAATAGCTCTAACATTTGCTATGACTATTAACACTAGTTATGGGGCAATTACGGTTGAAGAATTTTCAAAATATTCAATAGAAAAGTTATATTTATAAGTGGTTAATATATAGTCATATTTTAACCACTTACAAAATATAATTTTTCCCAACAAAATATATTAAAATATCAATATTCAATAGAAAAGTTAACCCAATCAAACTAAGACTTAAACCCAAGTATATATAATTTTGGACAAACAATTCGATCACTAGTTCATTTACTTTTTTATGACTATAAGTGGTTGAATTGTTTGTCCAAAATCATATGTTATTGGGTTTAAGTCTTGGTTTGGTTGGGTTGACTTTGATATTTTTCGAGAAAATTATACTTTGTATCCTAACAATTATCCTTATATCTCTAAAAAATATTTTTCTGGACGAATTTATTCCTGTATAAATAGTTAAAAATGAAATTTTTTTACTTTTCACTCATTTTGCCTAAAAGTTACTGAGAGAGTGTAGAAGATTACATAAATCAGACAACCAGAGAGAGAGATTTTTGTTTCATCAATTGCACAACCGGACAACCCACAAATAAGAGTTCCGATTTTTTGTTCTTTTGGGAAATTAGCAACCGGACAATACAAGGTTGAGTGTTCCAGTTTTCACATTTTTTGCAATCACCAACCGGACAACCCATGGTTGTGATTTCCGATTTTTATATTTTTACAACTAGACACTGTCTCTCAGTTGTCCTGCTCGCCTTTTTTTAAATATTTTATATTTTTTAAATATTTTTTTATATTTTATTTATATTTTATATTTTATTTAATTATTTATATTTCTTTTTTAGTGGTTTGTAGAAGAGGAGGTTCGATCGACGGAATGCGCCAAGGAGGAAGATAACGTCGACAGATAACGGAGGATGGCGAGGGACATCAGGGAGCTGCAGGGGGACCGAGCGATACTTCTCTTCTGACTAGGTATCAAGATCATATTGCTCGCCATTTATGGTTCGACGAGGTACGTTAATATCTCGTTTATGTTGAATAATTTTAAATTTTATGTTGAATAATTTTAAATTTTATGTACTTATATGTTATCACATATATTACATATTGTTTTCAGGAGAGAGGGCCAAAGACAACCTTAAAGGTTGTTGCACATGGCAGCAAATTAATAGGATGAGTTCCGCACACTCTTCCAAATGTGATGAATGATTGGTTAGTTGGCTCTGGCATGTCATCTCTTCAGCATACTAGTTTGTCCATAGTAGATACACATCTTTTATCTGCTTTTGTTGAGAGATGGCATCCTGAAACATCGTCATTTTATATGCCGTTTGGCGAGATGACCATTACGCTAGATGATTAGTTTGTTGAGATATTTCGGGCACTCAGAGTAGAACAGGGCGGACCATTACCTAGGGACGGACCAGTTACTTATGATAATGACTCTGATTGATGTCATGGTTTATGTTTTATTTGTAGACTTATGTTTTAGTTTGAGACTTATGTATTATTATGAGACTAATGTTATATTTTGAGACTTATTTTTTATTAAGACTTATGCTTAAAATCAGTTGTCAACACAATATAATAAAAACTTATTAAGTTAATTGTCAACAAAATAGTATAATCTAACATATTAAAATCCAATATCTCATAGTCCAACATATTAAAGTCCAACATATCATAATCTAACATATTTCCCTAACTCACAAGCACAGGGTAAACCATAATTCTACATCTTGATTACCTTTCATACTTAGCTTTCTCCAATGAATGTGAATAGCCTCAATTGGTATCGGATCACCACTCAATGTATATCTCCCTAACTCACAAGCACCGGGTAAATTAAACCATATACATTTCTATGAGTACCCGCACTTTTGAGTGTTTGTATCCACCATGTTAATCCTGAACCACTCTTCAGCAATGTGCCTCAATGAAGCTCTTGATACTGAACCACACAAATTCACATAAAAAGAACTAGTGTGTGCATGCTCAACTTCATAAAAACTCTTCTGAAATGATGCTCTAATGTTGCCCACTTGTATCTTGATATTGTCATTCATAACCTCCCAACATTTGCATAAATCACCTAAGTTGTTCTCTAACATTTGCTTAAGTTTCTAATGTACAGACTCCACCCTTTAAATAAAACAAAAAAACTAATTATCTGTAATATTAAGATAAAGAAACGATATCGACAAAATTATATAAACATACCTATTAGTTTTGGTGTTGTCCAAATGTAACACTTGATTGATCCATGCTTCGACAAATCGAAGTTTATGTGGAGTCAACCATGTGTCATTCACATAATCAATAAAATCTGTGGAGTCAACACATGCATGCTCAAGTTGTTTCAACCTTTGATGGTACTCCATCTCATCACTAGCCCTTATAAGTTCATACCACATTTTCTCCCCAGTTTCTCGCATATCATCCACAACATATTCCTTACACTTTGATTTCACATTTTTATTAATGTGAAATCGACAAAGCAAATTAGTTGTCTTTGGAAATATTGTTTCAATAGCTTTCATCAAAGCAAGATCTCTATCAGTCAAAATTACTTGTGGATAAAAATCCTGCTTAGTAAACAATTGTTTTAACTTATCCAATACCCAACAAAAAGTCTATGTCTGCTCAGATTCCATATAGGCAAATGCAACAACAAATGTTAACTTAGTTGATGTCATACCAACTATTTCAAACAACGGTTGCCTGTACTTATTTGTCTCGTATGTGCAGTCCATAATCACTACAATAGGAAACATATTCAACAGCTTCACTGATTCCGGATGAGCCCAGAAAATATCTCTCACAACTTCTGACTCATCTTTTTCCTGCTACAGTAAACATAGCCTTATTCTTCAACCAACTTGAACAATTGTTGCATTTCTGTTCTGGAACCCCTTATGTCTTTCTGTATCTCAGGGTGTGTTTGTTTCAAGGTTTCAAATTATATTCCTTGGAATAGTATTCCCAGGATTATTATTCCCACTT
The DNA here is from genome assembly GCF_029867415.1 of Vicia villosa. Lineage (NCBI taxonomy): Eukaryota > Viridiplantae > Streptophyta > Magnoliopsida > Fabales > Fabaceae > Vicia > Vicia villosa. The sequence goes on along the minus strand of NW_026705402.1, from coordinate 251,456 downwards.
ATGTGTTTGGTAGAAATTAAGGTTTTCTGGGAATAATTGTAAATTTGTTTAAAAATATTTCAAAAAAAATAAAAATAAAAATAAATGTAATTAGTAGTGGAAAGTTATAGTTGGTTGAAATTATTCTCATGGGAATGTTATATTCCCACCCTTTAAGCCTTGGAATATAAATAAAAGAATCATGTGTGAATAAGATTTCTGGGAATAAAAAGTTCCTTGGAATAATTTTTTTAAACTTGAGTAGGAATCTTGAATTCCCATAGTCTTATTCCTGGGAACATTTTTTCTAACCTTGAAACAAACACACCCTTACTCTTATGTTTGTATATTTGCATGATCCGAGTGACATTCTCCGGGTCACGCTCTTGGAATGACAATAATATGTGTCTTGGTGGAACATGGCGTTTTGTCAAATTAACAATATACTGCTGATCATCTAGATTTAGTCGACTTACAAAAGCATGACCCTCAAATCTATCAGGTAATCCATGGTTGTGAACTCCATATTTTACATCGATCTTCCATCCAGAACCATCTTTCGACGGTGCTGACCTAATTTTAAAAGGACAACCACATCTTTTACTAGCACTCTGTTTCGCTATCTCCTTTTTTGTATTTTCAACCTTTATCACAACCAAATATTAATTTGTCACTTCTTCCTCTCTTGCCTCTTTTGGTATATGAACGAGTTATTATAACTGTCACTTTATTCCTGATTCCAACCTCTCTAATCCAGTTTATCGCCTCTTCTCTTGTAGATATATATTTTTTCGGTTTGACAAAACATGAACCAGATAACACGCTAATAGGTTATCCGGTTTTGGAAAAAAAACCGAAACACACACAATTGGGTTATCCGGTTTTAAAAATTATATTAACCGAAATTCTGCATGTTGTGTTATCCGGTTGGCATACGTAGTGTTAACACTTGTCGTTATCGAATTACTCCGATAAACAGTAAAAAAAAAAAAAAAAAACAAAAAGTAAAAATAGAAAAGAATAAATTTAAAATATTTTTAAAATTGTAAGGATATTGGAATAACTTATGGGGTACATAATATAATTTTGATTTTTAGATTGTTTAAATTATTGGTTAGAACAAACTTCTACATCCAAGGAATTTGAACTCATAACCTTTGGGCAAGAGATATGTTTGGCCATAAGTCACCGCCATTGAACTATTGCAATATATTTGATATCACTTATTAAACGCTGAAAGAATACATTGGTTCATATAATTAGTATTTCAAAGAGTTGTTACTATGCACCAATTTTTATGACTATCTCTATAAATTGAAACACTTTTAAGGCATAAAGATACACGAGAAATCACATGTTTCATGAGACAAAAATTATATTTAAGTATTGAGGAGTAGTCTAGTTTTTATTGTTCTTTACTATTTGATTATATCGTTAAGTTCACGCCTTTTACTTAGTTTTAATATTACTATTTTACTGTTTTTATTTAATTTCAGGTGTATAGAGAAGAATGAAGATTCAAAGCTTTTATTAAAGTGATTAAGGCTAAGAATGAGAGATATTTAAATGTCAACGAAAATTTAAGGAAGAATGAAGAAAAAAACGTGAAATGGCAATCTGAATTATTCGTTGCTTGTAGGAATAGCTACGACCGTACAAAACATCCAAGACTACCACCACCTTTTCGTGATAACCATTATGTAAGAATAAGATTGGTTTTGGATTTGGCCTTAGGTTTTGATGATAACTTTATATGTTATCTTAAGAACAATTGTATACACTAACACTTTTCGTTCTAGTGTGTGGCTTTTGCCTTACAGGTTCTGACTTTGTTAAAAAGGCATATGACGTCATCAAGTTTTGAACTCAACACTCTCCAGAGTACCAGTGATGTGTTACACTGGAAGTCAAGACTCTGGAATGCTACTTCTGCAACGGTTCCAAGGAACGTTAGTACAATAGCTTATAATCGTGACTTTGTAAGAAAGTTTTGGAGGACTTCTAAATCTTTACTTCTGTGTCCCATGTTCTGAAGATGCTGAAGACGAGGTTTTGCTGAACGAGTTATAAAGATTTGAAGACATCGCTTCTAAAGACCAAATGTTTAAGACTTTGAAAACAAGGTTCTGCTGAACAAGCTCTGAAGACTCAAAGACTTAGGGACTAAAGATTCAAGTTATGATCATTTACAATATGCTTTAACCAACATACAATCAGAAGCCTCTGAAGACTTAAAAGATCAAGGACGGCTTGTGGGTGATGGTGAACATAAAATTACTAACGTAAATTGTGACTTATACTCTTATAGGGTGGCGTAAGGACAATCCAACCTGTAATTGTTATCTACCAATCCCACCATGATCGTTGGGGACTTTACAACTGTACTTTGCATTTCTTATTCTACCCTCCACAGGATATATTCTTCTCTATAAAGGAAGCCTTTGAAAGAATTTGAAATCAACAAATAAGTTCTACAAAACTATAGCAAAGCGATTCACAAACTCTGTTAGAGAAATCTTTGTATAGTTTGTATTTTAGCAAGGAGCTTTTGTTCGTATCTTGCTTATCAACAATTTTTTGTTGTTCTACTTAAAAATTGTGTAATCTGCTTATCAGAAGCAACTTATAACACACACTAGTAATCAAATTGGTTCATTGATTTCCTTGGGGGACTAGGTGCTAGTCAAAAGCCCTGAGAAGATTGTGACTGCGGTCATGGTGGTTTCACGATAAGGATCAGATGAACTTATTGGGGTTGTCAACAAGGTTGATTGGAGCTTATTGTGGTTGTTTCCTTGAGAAGCATAGATGCTAGTCAGGAGTCTCAAGAAGGCATTGGTTGCAGTCAGTGTGGTTGTCTGTAATCAGTTTGATTATAGTGGATTAAGTCCTTATTGAGAAGGCAAAATTGAAGCTTTTAGGGTGAGAGGGTTATTTGTTATTCTTGTAACACTTGTAATCTTGATTGAAAGAGAAAGTAAATAATAGCAGTTATAATCAATCCTTGTTGTTCTTCTTGCTTCTCACTGTGTTCCTTATTATACTTTGTTTTTGGCATCGTTTTTACAATAAAAACCCTCACACAGTTACTATTCCTTAAATATGGTTGATTCCTAGAATAAAATGAATAATTATAAAGAAAAATGCTCAAGTAAATACTACAACGAGTCAAAATTTAAGCATTATTCTATAAAACAAAATGCTTGATGGATTAGTGATTATTTTTATAAGAAAAATGGTAGAAGGTTTACGATTAATCCTATAGAAAAACTTAGTCCCTCAAAAGCAAGAAAAAAACCGGTTTGAAAAAAATATTAGTAGAGGGACTAACATGACTCAATTATTTTTTGTAAGGGATTTAATATGGACTTTTTTCTCTCAGGGACTAATCTAACCTCTGCAATTTTTGTGACGGGCTAAAATGGACTTTCACTCAAAAAACTAATCATGGTACAGTACTATAGATCGGCTTCCTTCTTTCTTTATCTCTGACTATTCGTATTTCCTTTCTCCCCTCTTCGTCACTTTCAATGAGTTTGTTATTGAAACCACTACAAGTATTAACTTAAACTTGTAAATTTCATTCAAATTTATACGAATACATTTGAATTCTTATTTATATTTCTAGGTTCTTGAACTACAAAGGGAAAGTTGTGGAACGATTTATTGCTCTATATCATGTCAAATATACTACATCTGAGGCACTAAAGGATATTCTTTATGGTATTCTCGATCGTCACACGTTATCTATTTCAAGAATACGGGGGCAAGGATATGATAGGGCTTCAAATATGAGAGGTGAGTTTAATGGTTTACAAAGAAAGATTCTAGATGAAAACCCTTATGCTTTCTATGTCCATTGTTATGCTGACCGTTTGCAATGGGTGGTTGTGGCCGTTGCTAGTAGTTGCTCATCTATTCATGATTTCTTTGAGTACATCTCCCTGATTGTAACCACAACAAATGCATCTTGCAAGAGAATGGATGCTTTGAATGAGGCACACACCAAGATATTTTGAATAGACTTGAGAGTGGTGAGATATCTCAAGGAAACGGCTTGTAACAATCATCTAGTTTCGCTAGACTCGGGGATACTATATGTGGTTTACATTAAACTACCTTGATTCGTTTGGATCAGATGTGGTCCTTCGTGTTAGAGGTGCTTAGTATTGTTGATGAAGATGGACGTGGACCATCTCAAGCGGCAGGTTTGATAGAAAAAATGGAGAGCTTTAAATTTGCTTTCATTTTAAAGTTGTTTGGTATCACAAATGAACTTTCAAAAATCATGCAAACAAAAGATCTTAATATTGTGCTTGCTATAGAATTAGTTGATGATGTTAAAGCTCGGTTGGCTACATTGAGAGAGAATGATTGGGATAATTTATTTATTGATGTCCAAGAAATTAATTTGTTTTGCTCAAAGTATTCCGGTGCCAAATATGGATGAAGAAATATCGGTTCAGGGTCGTTCAAGAAGAGAAGGGAGAACTGTCACTAATTTTCATCATTACCGTGCAGAGATTTTTTATGTTGCTATTGACAAAATATGTGCGGAGATGGATCACTGGTTTAGTGAAGGAAGTAACGTTGTGCTGGATTGCTTCTCATGTCTTGACCCCAAGAACTCTTTTTTCAAGTTTGATGTTGATAAGCTTGCTCGTCTTTCTAATATTTATCATGCAGACTTATCTGATGATGATCGTGGAACAATAAGGGAGCAACTTGAGACTTATGTACATCAAGTGAAAAAGGCATGCTTCCTTTACTTCTTGTGAAGATGTTCAAAGTTTGACTATGAAAATGGTTCAAATTGAGAAACATTTAGTATTTTCATGGGTCTACAAACTCATTGAGTTGGCTTTGATATTGCCGGTGTCGACAACATCCGTTGAAAGAGCTTTTTCAGCAATGAAGATTATCAAGTCTAATTTGCGCAACAAGATCAATGATGTGTGGCTCAATGACTTGATGACATATTACACCGAGCGGGAGATATTCAAATCACTTAAAGATGTTGATATTATTCGAACATTCACCGCAAAAAAGTCTTAGAGAAAATCTTTACCTCTTAATTTTATTTAGCACACTATTTATAAGTTAAGTTTCATATCTCTTATATTATGTAGATTATTTATATATGGGAAAAGCTAAGGTTAATACATTAATTATATGTTGGTGAATAAATTAATTATATGTTGGTGAATAGTCGATGCGCAGCCTTTAATCCAATATAAAGTTCCACGGTACATTTTGTCATGTAGTGTGAGTTGAATGGAGTCAGTATGTATGCATGGGTGCATTTAATTTTGCTCGTTAATTCAACATGTGCTCTAATGTTTATCATCAGCAGATTTGTGCTAAGGGTCCCGTTTATGTTACTTTTGTTTGAACGGTTTATTTATTTTTTATTGGTTTTCAAAGTCTAACAATTTTGCCAAAATTATTCATAGTTATTTATTATAGAAAAAATTATGTGAAATAAGATTATAGGCTGTTAAATGTTTGAATAAATATAAATGTGATGTACATCTTAATTAGTAGTTTATACATTTTTTATTTTTTATTAACCATTATGATTTTTCATATTTTTAATCTATAAATAGGATCTATATTATAATATAAATGGTATTTGAAGAATACAATATAATATTATTTTTTCTTTCTTTTTTTCTTTTTCATCTCTCATTCATCTCTATATTGTTTTAGTGAATTTCACAACACATTATCAGCATGAAACTCTCATGTATATTTTTTTATTGGTTTTAGTATCATAAAATATATTAATTTCAACCTATTATATCTTATTTGACCAGGATAATATCAATTGCGATTTTGATACATCCCAAAAAGATTGCAAGAATAATATTAAAATATCCCAAAAGGATTTTATAAAGATTTTTTTGTTGTGTCGATCTAAAAATTCATAATTTGTAATATACTTATAAAAAGATTGTCATTTTAACATAATGACACAAATAATTTTAACGCATCCCAGAATGATGGTTATCTTTTTTAGATCATTGTTTATAACAAATTATTTATATAGTTCATGAAGAACTTATCAAGTATCCCTAGAGGATAACAAAATAAATTATTATATAGTTCATGAAGAACTTATCAAACATCACTGAAGGATATTAAAACAAATTAATCATATGGTGATATAATTTTAGTGATATGATTTTGTATGATTTTGATAATTTTATGATAATATGTTCGTATGCATGTGTAAGATTAAAGTGTTTAATCATGAGATACTATTATATTGGTTTTGAATATATTGTCAATCATTACCCAAATTAGATATATATTTTTTTACGCTAAAAAATTAGGATCATCAGTGTTTAATTTGTGTCCTCAATTGTAATATATCATATTAAACAAAGTCATATTGATAAAATTTCTTTATATCTTATTATGTCTAAATATTGATATTTTAACAAGAGAATTGAGACATTGATTACTAGAGGAGAAAATGTTAGTTTCGGGACTATAAGAGTCAGATATAGAGAGGGAGCCAAAATTTTATTGCTACTTACAAAGTAACTCCACTCTCCATATTCATTGGTACTAGTCAAATAAAAGAGTTAGTCTCTTATGTCAATAGATAGCGACTTGGTTTATATAATTAACATGTATCATTCTTTTTGATTGTATAGACTACAGTTTTGCACTATAAAATTCTTTTATAGTAAAAATATGTTGCAATCTATTAAGGAAAATATCAATAGTATAAAGTTGCTACATATTTTAAAGTTGTTCTAATAGTGCTTAGATTTCTCATATAAATCTTGATTATACTATTCTTTTCTATTTACAAGTATAATGTATGTTTGATATTTGTAATAGAACAGCTACCAAATTTTTCCTCGAGTTTGTACTACACTTATATTATTATAATTGAAGCACGTGTCATTGTAAACCAGAAGTTTACAAATTACACTAAAATGTGTCGTTGGTAAAATCGGTCGAGTCATCTCGGATATAATATGATGCGAACAATTAATATTGAAAAACCAGAAGTTTCTTCAATCCAGTAAATTTTTGTGTTTCTAAAGGAAATTAAAAATCAGAGATATTGAATTTTCATGACATTAATTGTTGCATCGACCAAAATATCATGTAACATATTTGTTGTTTACTCACAACTAGAAGTTTGTAAAATTGTTTTCTCTAACAATGATCTGATTTTTTGAATTTTTCCTTTCCGGAACTTTCTTGATAAGTATCACATATATTAATAAAAATTAATATTGAACATCTTGTAGCATATGTTCATATGAAAAAAAAAAGACTTGAAGATCCATTCTTTAGACATCTAAAGTCATTTATATGATTGATACTTATGAGATTATAACTTCTAAATCATCCTTTGGAAACATGCAATCAAGTACATTATATATATATATATATATATATATATATATATATATATATATATATATATATATATATATATATATATATATATATATATATATATATTTGCATCAAGCCAACAAGATACTATATCTTAACTCTCTCTTAACTTGCCATTTATTATAATATTTCTCATCTAAGTGAACATTTGGATGTCTTATGAATCCCAATTTTAAGGATATGATTTGAGCAAATAATAAAATATTTGATTGCAGTCTAGTAGGCTGATTATCACTTAATACATTATTTTTCTGAATATTACGGGGAGAGAATAAGCAGCTGAAATCATGAACGAGAAGTTCAAATAAACAATGTTAAATCTTGATCACCTTACAAACCAATATGAATTAGAAGTTTGAAATATTATTCATTTGTAAATTTTATACAACCAATTACAGCTGCTAATACTATAATCAAAGTGAATTCTCCTGTTGGATGATCTTATATTACAAATGAATTGAAACTGTGCATGAAGCATGGTAGAAAAGTAAGTTCCAATATTAATAACTGTAAACCAGAAGTTTACATTTAATTTGCCATGACCGGTTAGGTCATCCCAGTTATATAATGATGTGAAAAATAATTGAAAATTCAAGCGGTCAGCAGTTAATGAGTCAGAAAATTATTCAATCAAATAAGTTCTCATGCAACTCTTACTTGGAAGAAATTAATAATTCGGCCATCACCAACAAAAATTAGAAATGAATCTATCACTTTTTAGAGCGTATATATGGTGATATTTTTGGGCCAATACATCCATCTTGTGGACCATTTAGATATTTTGTGGTTTTAGTTGATACATTAACTAGAAGGTCAAGTGTTTGTTTGTTGTCATCTCGCAACCAGGTGTTTGCAAAATTGCTAGCTCAACTTATTCGAATAAGAGCTCATTTCCCCGATTGTCTTGTATTTTCATCTGAACCATTTGATGAGTATTGTATGTCTATTGGAATTGACATTAAACACCCAGTAGCATATGTTCATTGTAACACCCCATAAATTCTGATTTATTAATTTAATTGAATTTTGAAATTAATTAGTTAATATCAGTAATTGACATTTGGGATTATTGGAGAATTATGGATTTAAGGGCCATTGGGCCGGGTGGTGAGAATTAGTAGTGTGGGGGTGCTAAGTGAGTAAGCCCATTACTAATTATTTTATGTTTTCATAAAATAAAGGAAATAAGGGAAAAGAGTTAGAATGTGAAAAGAAGGGAGAACGTGAAAGAAGAGCTGAAGATTGGAACACGAAGAACGTAAAGAGGAGCGGAAGAGGGAAAGACCAGTCAAGGATTTGGCTAAGGTAAGGGGGGACTCTCCGGTTAGCATTTCTTATCGTGTTTTGGATGGTAACATTGATTAGGAATATTGTATAGGTCAATTGGATTATATGTTAGGTTTAGGGAGATTATAATTGAGGAAATTGCATAGATTATTGGTTAGTAATGTGTTGTTTGATGATGAATAATGATGCAATTGATGATTAACTGTCTGTAAATGATGTTTAGAATCGATTTTGGACTTAGAATGGGTGAGATCGCAGGGTCTGTCGCAGACCTGAGAATCTGCGAAATCGCAGGTCCGCTAAGCAGAGGGGGGTCCTCTAAGCGGAAGACCCCACCTAGTTAGCTTCTGTCCCAGGGTCGCTAGTGGTCCGCTGAGCGGAGGTCTGAAGGAAGTTCGCTTCTCTCACGAGTCGCTAGTGGTCCGCTGAGCGGACCTTGCTGTGCAGAAAACTTTCCAAACTTGAAAATGACGTATCTTTTGAACCGTTGATCTGTTTTTAGTGCCGTTTCGAGTGTCATACCCCAAATTTGTCCTACCCCTAACTTCTAACTGGCTTAAGCATCGCATTCATCTGCATACCTCCATTAGGGCATTAACATAGACCATGCATTCATTAATTAATAATCTGGCAAGAGATCAAGGGTCTTGAAGCAAGCTGAAGTGTCACATAGGCCTTGGCTAGAGCTTATTTCCTCAAAGATGGTGTTTTGCACTCGACAAAGACTGTGATTGGTTCAGGTCTTTTGAGAGACATTTACTCAAATGGTTTCTATGCACATGGATTTCCTCCTAGGGTTTATTTCCCTATTTTTCTTGGATCAGGATTCTTTATATTAGGGTTTGTGCCTTGAGATTTTGTGGCTAATCAATTTCATGCCTTTTTATACATCAAGGTTATTGGCTTAGTTGATCTTCACCATCAGATGACATTCAATATGCTATGATTTGGAGTATGGATCCAATTGAGGTTTCTTTCTTCACCAGTTGATTCATCTAGGGGGATTGTATTACAAGTCATTGACCAAGAATCCTACCTCTGTTGCAAATTATGGGTTTGATGTCATTCGAGATATTCAGGTGCAAAGCGCGGAAGATTGACTATTAAAAAATGAATACAATTGATTGGAATTTGAAGGAAATGAGTGAGTTTGAAGATGTGTTCACATGAGTTGACTTTTAGTCAACAAGTCAACCTTAGAGGGTTGACCTTTGGTTGACCAACTATTTTTGTTTTGCACATTTTCCTGTGATTGACTTATGGTACGGTTCCCATTCAAAAGGAAAAGAAAAGAAGACTAAAAAAGGAGAGGAGAACACATTTTTGAAGACAAGTCAAAGCATGTCATATGATTGTTTCAAAAAAATCAATACAGGATCTGTTGCAATACAAAGTCATTACATCTTTAAGGGAAGTCATGAGTCAGTGGCATTCTTTACACAAAATGATTGAACTATTACACCATGTAAACACAAAAGGCTATCCTAAACTTGTTCTTGCAGCCGAGCCTTGTTTCTATTCTTGCCTCATCTTCAAGCTTGCCAAACTCATCACCACGTTGTCAACCTACAAAATCAAACCTGCATCACGTGTGTCTAAAGGAAGTATTCATGTCCAAAGAAAATTACATCATCCAAATTCCATTCAAAACTACAAAATCATATTACCATTCAAGATCCACCTACATGACAAGAACCAAAAGCTACATTGCATATTCTACTGAAAATTACAAAAATACAAGAGTTCGTCACACTACACTTTACATTTCCAAACTTCATTACAAAAGTATCCTCGCATCTCATTTCATCACAACATCCAATTCAAAAATATATCCATTACATCCATACCAATCTACATAAAATCTACACTAAAACTAGGATCCAATCTTCATCTTCCTAATCTGAAATTCCGCCACGATTCCAAGATTCATATAGTTCATCCCTCGTTGTACTATCTCCCTAAACACAGCATCCCTGCAACAAACAAGTCCAGCCAGTCAGAGTCAGTTTAGCACTGCATACGGCAAACAAGGAAAAAACAAACAATGAAGCAAGTTCGAAACTATCCGGATCTCATCGCCAATTCACACCCATTCAAACCACCTATCAACTAACATCATAATCCAAAACCTGCATAACTAAACCAGTTCAGAAACAATTCGCAAAAGAAAGAAAAACAGATACTTGCAGCCTTTCCAAACTAAGTTAGCCATAAGCAAAACAGTTACACGAACCTACCACCTACTAACAGAACTACCATTCTCTAACCACCTCTCAACCATTTTCTAACTACCTTGTAACTAAATGCTCATAACAGAAAAAAAACCAATTTGTAACAGAAAAACAGTTTGTAACTCTTTCTCACCTCCTAACCACTTAACGACCTAACAGTTTCACTAACTTCACCAAAACAGTAACAGACTCTTAATTTTCTAACTACCATCTAACTAACAAAACTGAAATAACTGAATCAGTTATTAGCTCACTAACCCCCATAACAGAAAACCAGTAACTAACTTACAACAGACTTCAGACTTTGTAACTAACCACCCAACTGTCAATAACAGAATCCTAACAGCTTTCAACTAACTTCTAACAACCTCTATAACAGAACCCCCTAACCATAACCGAGTCTGAGATCCTAGGGCCCTCAATCACTCTCAATCTCTAACTGATTTCATACCACCTCAACTTCTATATAACAGTTCTCCCTCCACAATTCAAACTCTCTTCACTCACCATTGTTCACACATTACCCTTCATTCCACTCTCACTCTCCAATTCACGCCATTCCTCATTATCTTCATCCACCAACCTATCAAACCTGCAACCTCTCTTCTCCATCACATTCACTCATCTTCCACCCTCACCACCATTAGAGCACAACCACAAGCCTCCCTCAGAGTTCCTCCATTGAACTCTGAGTGAAGGTGTGCTAAACCACTCCTCTTCGTCCCTACCTCCTCACTGTAACTCTCTTCACGACGACTCTCAATGCACAACAAATAACAATACGCAAAACCGAAAGAAAAAGAACAGAGAAGAAGAAGAAGATGAAGCGGCAAGCAAGAGCTAAAGAGGAATCGGAAGGAAAAGACTCACCTCATAATTGAATTGGTAATCAACTCGATTCATTCTGAAATCTTGATAAATTCTTCATCTTCGAGTTCCAACCGATTCTTCACTCTTCAATCATTACCTTCACTCATCACCACCGTCCTCGCAACTTCATCTTCAAAATCGGCAACAACAATAAATCGGCAACAATAATCACAAGCTCGGAAAATCATCAAGCTACATTGAACTAGTTCCTTCGCGTGACAATCCTCATCGATATTCATCCGTAACAGGACGACTTCCAGACCTTCACATTTCATCTTCATCGCATTCTCGCCGGCTGCAACAACAATATCACGATTCAGAAAAAGAGAAGAGTAAGGAATCAAGCAAAATCGGAGATCAAGAGAGGCGAGAGGGTTTAAGGTGAGGTCGTGACGGAGAGAAAAAACCGGAATTCTGATCGGAGATCACCGCCGCAGCCATGGGAGAAGAAAAAAAGAAGTTCAATCGCTGCATCAAGTATAACCCTAATTTTGACCCTCTTTTCTTATTTCTTTTCCATTTTATTTATTATTTCATTTTGTTAATAATAAAATCTGAATACAGTGTAAAATCGGATGGATCAATGCTTGGGCCGGCCACTGAACCGCTAATCTGCACCCCCTTAGGCCCATGCACTACTTTCCTTTTTCTGACTTACAAAAACAGTCCTGTTGGGCCCAAAACCGTGGGCCTCGCGCCTCTATGCTGGCAGCACCATGTTTTCTGATTAACACCCCCCTGTTTCACTTGTAATTGATAGATTTTAGGTTTTGTTTTACTTAGGTTATTTTACTACACTTTTTTAGATAATAAAAAGCATATAAAAACTCATAACTTTTCTCCTTAGATTTTAGATAATAACATTTAGAATGAACATTTTGTTAGATTTTTAGGCGATCATTGACATTAGAAAACTCATAAAAAGATAGTAAAATTTTTAGTTTAATTTTGACATTTAATTTCCTTCATAAAAAGCTCATAAAAAAATAGTATTTTCTAGTTTAACTTTGCATTAATTTTGCATTGTTTTTGTACTTGTTCCATGTTATTTTTGTATGACGCTTGTGCGATTTTATTGCTTGTACTTTTCGGCCTTATTTTAGGCCTATTTCTTTAGTACCATTTTAGATTCCTTTTGTACATAAATAGGAATTAGAACAACTTAGATTAGAATTTAGGAATAGTTCCCTTCTTTCATTCTTTTTCTTTTCAACTTCTAAAATACTTAATAAAAATCGATGAAGATCATACCGTTGCTTTATTTCATGGTAGGAAAGAAATGATTGAGGCGTAGGCCTCGATGTATGTTCTTTCCTACTTAGCGGATAAGAAATGATTGAGGTGTGAAACCTCGATGTATTTCTTAACCGTTATTTAGAGAAACGATTGTGGCGTAGGCCTCGATGTGCATTCTCTAAATATTCACAAAAGAACTCCTTTTTGTATTTCCTACTTAGCGGAGAAGAAATGATTGAGGTGTGAAGCCTTGATGTATTCCTTCACCGCTATTTAGAGAAACGATCGTGGCGTAGGCCTCGATGTGCTTTCTCTAAATATGCAAAACAAAACTCTTTTTGGTATGATCTAAGTCACAAACACAATTCCCTTAAAAGACATCTAACCAAAAACACTTCAAAAAACACTAATAAATGGTCAGATTTAAAACAAAAGTAAGGAAGTGATGCGAGACCTTGTAGTGGGTTCTCGTCATCATGGAATTACCCTAAAAGACACAAACCAATTCTATCTCTTCCCTCTTTTCTTAAGGGCATTGTTATCTCCGCTCCATTGCATCCTAGGCTGTCCCCTTATGCAAGAGCGCGAGCGTTAACGCCGCCCAACTAAAAAACACAAAAACAAACAGAAAATCTTTAGCCGAGCTACGGTAACTCTGATTCCTGAAAAGGACACGTAGGCAGCGGGGTAGGGCCCGTGCGAGTACAATTCTTTGTTTTCCCTACATTCTGCATTCATTTCGCATTTAGACATAGACATAGTACACACCCTTTAGATAGAAACAAACATAGGTGGATACCATCGAGTACGATGGGCGTGAGGGGTGCTAGCACCTTCCCCTCGCGTAACCGACTCCCGCACCTAGACTCTCTGGTCGCAAGACCCTGTTCCTTCCTTTGTTAGGTTTTCTGATATTCCTTTCCCTTATGGGATAAATATATTGGTGGCGACTCTATTCATTTTTCGCGAGCGTGCGACATCGAGCACGATGAACCTCATGAGAAAACCTATGTGCTTAAAGGATGGAATGAGGTGTAACTTCATTTGTTGTAAGACATTATTTTATTTCTTGGATGAATGATGTATTGTACATATATTGTGAAGACAATCCTTCTACAATTTGGTTTTGATGAAGACAAGATTTCAATTGCAAAAGGAATGGATCAATTCATATGAAAGCATAAAGATTCAAGTATTTCAAAAAGAGTTTAAACTTCATTGATCAAAAATATTAAGGTATATAATATACAACTCTCTTGATGCATAAACAAGTGTTCTCAAACATTCATACATGTTCCATAATATTTGCAAATCATTAGAAAATCATTCAAGCCATTAAAAATGAGTTTTTGGCATTTTTTGCATGTGGGAACCGAGTTCCAGTTTGGAGGAACCGGTTCCCAGATCCCACTGCCAAGCATTTTTTCGTTCATCATGTCCAGGAACCGAGTTCCACTTTCTGGGAACCGGTTCCCCAGTTCAAATTTTCAAATTTTTTTAAACGTTGCATATAGGGAACCCGGGTTCTGTTTTAAGGGAACCGGTTCCCACGTGAATTTTTTCAAAAATTCAGAATTCTTTTCATTCTTCAAAAGACACCTCTTCATCTTTTATTCTTGCATCCTTCCATACAAAATAACCATTTGTAAAGGTGTCTTAGAGGCTATATATTTCAGATTTTTCAGAATTTATTTTTTTACCTCTTTCATTCAAATAATTCAAACAATTCAAGTGTCCATATCTTTCACAAAAATCATCAAGTGTTCATACTTCATTTTTATTTGAAACTTTGTTCATACAACTTTCACTCAAATACCAAAGTTTCATATCATACATCCATTGAACACTTGTTTATCATTAAAAGGAATTATATGCTTGAAAGGGAAGATCAATCCAAGATTGATATATTATTCATCTTCATAAATTCTTGTATCATTCAAAAAATTATTTCTCCTTACTATCCAGGATTGTTGGAAGTAAGTGTTGTGTTTGAAGAGGATTGTTCTTCATTCACATTAGTGTTGTTTGATCTTAAAGGTGTTAAGAACCTTTGATCACCCTATAGGTTAGATAGTAGGCATAGGCTTGTACAATAATTCTAACTATAGTGAAATCTCTTTCGTGTTTGAAAGGGGACTGGAGTACTCTCGGATTGTGAGGGGAACCAGTATATATCGTTGTGTTCTTTATCTTTCCGCATTTACCGCTTTCATCACCATTACCAAGATAAAGATACAAACCATCAAAAGCCTTCAAACACTTAACAAAAAGTTAGTAAAAACATTCTCATAAAACCGATTAATTTTTAAAAACCTAATTCACCCCCCCTCTTAGGCGCACTCTTATACTTACATTTGGCATCAGAGCAAGTTATAGGTAACTTGTTCCTAAAGATCCAGAATGGCTTCCGCAAATCAAAGACCGGTTTTCAAAGATGGTGGTTCTAACAACAAGCCTCCATTGTTTTGTGGTGAATATTTTGACTTTTGGAAAATCCAAATGAAGGCTCATCTAGAAGCACAAGGAGAAGAAGTTTGGGAGGCTGTCCTACAAGGTCCTCATGTTCCTACAACGGTTGTTAATGGTGTTGGATCGGAGAAACCTAAAGCGTCATGGGATGATAATGATAGAAAAAGGGTTCTTGCTGACAAAAAGGCGATCAGTCTTCTTCATGGTGCTCTTAGTATGGATGAATTCTTCCGAATATCAACATGTACAACATCAAAGGAAATTTGGGATACTCTTGTAGAAACTCATGAAGGTACCGCTGAAGTAAAAAGATCAAGGTTGAATACTTTAAGCCAAGAGTACGAACTGTTTAGAATGAAGCCCGGAGAAACTATTCTCGATTTGCAAAAACGATTCGTACATTTGACAAATCACTTGAAGGCACTTGGTAAGACTATTACTACCGAAGAACTTAATCTTAAAGTGCTCAGATCTTTGACAAGGGAGTGGCAACCAAAAGTGACGGCGATATCCGAAAAGAAGAATTTATCAAAACTTACTTCCGCAACACTATTTGGAAAACTTCAAGAATATGAGACAGAACTTGGAAGATTGGAAAAGCATGAGAACTTAGAGAAGAAATCCAAAGGCATTGCATTAAAAGTAGATTCAAAGGAAAGAAAAATGAAAGATACATCGGATGAAGATGAAAACTTCATGCTTCTTGTAAAAAGGTTAGGCAAATTTTTTGGTAATAAAAATAATATTGATAATGCTAACTTTGTCAAAAGGAAGAAATTCTCAAAGCATAAGGATAAAGAAGCGTCCACTTCATCACAAGAAGTAACATGCTATGAATGTGGGAAACAAGGACACATAAAGCCGGAATGTCCAAAACTTTCTAAGAATAATGGATTCAAAGGCAAGAAGGAATTCAAAAAGAAAAGGGCCTACATAGCATGGGAAGATAATGAAGTAAGTTCCTCATCGGACTCCGATAGTGACGAAAGTGCAAACCTAGCACTAATGGCATCACACCACTCCGACGATGAAGAAGGCGAGGTTAGTTATGATGATTCTCTTTTTAATAATGGTGCACAAGGTGCAATAAATGAATTGTTAAATGAATGTAAAATTCTCTATAAAACTATCTCATCTCAAAAGAAGATAATATCATCTTTAGAAGAGAAGGTTAAGATAATTGAAGAAAAACATAAAGATGACAAAGAAAAAATGATTAGTGTTCAAGAAGATAATGTTGCATGCAAGAATTGTGAATCACTTTCCTTCCAAATTGTCCAATTAAAACGTGTTTTAGAAAGATATGAAAAAGGGCAAATCGGATTGGAAAATGTTCTTAGCACACAAAGATACTCCAATGATAAGAGCGGACTTGGTTTCTCTAAATTTGATAAACCAACATCCAACAAGACTATCTTTGTCAAGGCTAGTAACCAACCAATTCAAGAGAAAGTGATCAAGCCTAAAGTAATGCAACATTATCCTAAAAGGAAGAACTTTGTTCAAAAGAAATCTTATCCTCCTAGATATAGAAGTAACTTTGAACCTACTTGTTTTTATTGTGGTATTATTGGTCACACACCCAATGCTTGTTATGTAAGGAACTTTAGTGTTCCTAGTGGACATTATGTATGGGTGAAGAAAGGAACTAACTATGATGGACCCAAAGCCATTTGGGTACCTAACAAAACTTAATTTGTTTTGTAGGTATGCTTGAAGACCACTTCAAACCTATGGTATCTAGATAGTGGTTGTTCAAAGCATATGACGGGTGACCTAAACCAATTTTCAGATCTAAAGTTAAAGGCCAAGGGTTTTGTCACTTATGGAGACAACAATAAGGGAAGAATTCTTGGCAAAGGCAAAGTTGGTGCACCACCTTTCACATCCATTGAAGATGTCCTTTATGTTGAAGGACTAAAGCATAATCTTCTAAGCATTAGCCAACTTTGTGACAAAGGCTTCAAGATCAAATTCACTAAGGAAGAATGCTTGATCATCGATGAAGTCACCAATGAGGTAAAACTCAAAGGTACAAGAATTAATAACATTTTTATGATTTCTTTAAATGATTTATCTTTGAAAGTAAAATGTCTTTTGGTAAACAATAATGAATCATGGTTATGGCATAAAAGAGCAGCCCATATTCATATGGATCATTTAAATAAATTAACCAAACATGATCTTGTTATTGGCCTACCTAAGATAAAGTTTGTCAAAGATAAACTATGTGATGCATGTCAAAAGGGAAAGAAAACCAAATCATCTTTCAAACCAAAGAATGTAGTAACTACAACAAGACCACTTCAATTGTTGCATATGGATCTATTTGGTCCATCAAGGACAAGAAGCTTCGGAGGTAATGTATACGCTTTAGTTATTGTTGATGATTATTCTAGATATTCTTGGACTTTGTTTCTTGTGCAGAAAAGTGATGCTTTTAGAGCCTTTAAGAAGTATGCAAAACAAATCCAAAATGAAAAATCATTAAAGATTGTATCCATAAGAAGTGATCATGGTGGAGAGTTTCAAAATGCATCATTTGAAGAATTTTGTGAAGAACATGGTATCTCTCATAATTTTTCAGCACCAAGAACTCCACAACAAAATGGAGTAGTTGAAAGGAAAAATAGGTTTCTAGTGGAACTTGCAAGAACAATGCTTAGTGATGCAAATCTTCCTAAATATTTTTGGGCGGATGCGGTTAGTACGGCATGTTATGTTGGAAATCGAGTAATTATTAGACCTATCTTAAAGAAGACTCCATATGAACTCTTCAAAGGAAGAAAGCCAAACATTGCTCACTTTCACATTTTTGGATGCAAGTGCTTTGTTCTAAACAATGACAAAGACAATCTTGGTAAGTTTGATGAGAAATCCGACGAAGGTATATTTCTTGGTTATTCTCTTTCTAGAAAAGCATATAGAATTTATAATAAAAGAACTTTAACTATTGAAGAATCTATGCATGTATCTTTTGATGAGACTAACACTTCCAAAGAGGAAATAGTTGTTTGTGATGATGATGATCCTTTAGATTTACCCCCGGAAGAACCTTCAAATGATACAATTGTGAAGGCACCGGAAGAACTTTCAAATGATACAATTGTGAAGGCACCGGAAGTACAACAAGAAAGTGTACAACAAGAATCAAACACCAATGATCTACCAAAAGAATGGAGAACTCATAGAGATCATCCTATTGATAAAGTTATTGGTGATATTAGTCAAGGAGTTGCAACAAGATTAAATCTCAAAGATGCTTGCTTACACATGGCTTTTGTTTCTCAAATTGAACCTTCCAAAGTTGATGAAGCCTTAGGAGACGATCAATGGATAAATGCAATGCAAGAAGAATTAAATCAATTCGAAAGAAATCAAGTTTGGGAATTTGTTCCTAGACCAAGTAATAAACATATCATAGGTACTCGATGGGTGTTTAAGAACAAACTTGATGAGAATGGTATAATTGTTCGAAACAAAGCAAGATTGGTGGCCCAAGGTTACAATCAAGAAGAAGGAATCGACTTTGAAGAAACATTTGCTCCGGTTGCAAGGTTAGAAGCTATTCGTCTTTTACTTGCTTATGCATGTTCATTAAATTTTCAGCTTTATCAAATGGACGTCAAGAGCGCATTCTTAAATGGCTACATCAATGAAGAAGTCTATGTCAAACAACCCCCGGGATTTGAAGACTTCAAGAATCCTTCACATGTCTTTAAGTTGAGAAAGGCTCTTTATGGCTTAAAGCAAGCACCAAGAGCATGGTATGATAGACTTAGCAATTTTTTGTGTGAAAAGGGTTTCGAAAAGGGTAAGGTTGATAAAACTTTGTTCATTAAGAAAATCAAGAGTAACACTTTATTGGTTCAAGTCTATGTTGATGATATCATTTTTGGATCGACTAACAAAGAAATGTGTGAGGAATTCTCATTGATGATGCAAGGAGAATTCGAGATGTCTATGATGGGAAAGATGAACTACTTTCTTGGACTACAAATTAAGCAACTCAAAGATGGAATCTTTATCAATCAATCCAAATATTGTAAAGAACTATTGAAGAAGTTTGATATGGATAATTGCAAAGCAATGAATACTCCAATGGGCTCCGGTACATATGTTGATCAAGATGAATCCGGTACTCCAATTGATATTACTAAGTATCGAGGTATGATTGGTTCTTTATTATATTTGACGGCAAGCCGTCCTGACATAATGTTTAGTGTTTGTCTTTGTGCTCGCTTTCAAGCAAATCCAAAGGAATCACATCTTATGGCGGTTAAAAGGATCATGAAGTATCTCAAAGGAACGACCAACGTTGGCTTATGGTATCCTAAAGGTAGTGTTTGCAATTTAATTGGTTATTCTGACGCGGATTATGCAGGTTGTAAAACTGATCGTAAAAGCACAAGTGGTACCTGTCACATTCTTGGAAATGCATTAGTATCATGGGCTTGTAAAAAGCAAGCATGTGTTGCTCTTAGCACGGCCGAAGCGGAATACATAGCAGCGGGTAGTTGTTGTGCACAAATTCTTTGGCTTAAGCAACAACTTCGTGACTACGGACTTGATCTCGGATGCATTCCTCTTCGATGCGACAACACAAGTGCAATTAATATTACAAAAAATCCGGTCATGCATTCTAGAACCAAACACATAGACATTCGACATCATTTTCTCCGAGACCATGTCCTTCAAGGAGATGTCGAAGTAACATTTGTGGATACTCATAACCAACTTGCGGATATCTTCACCAAACCACTCGCAAAAGAACCTTTTTACAAAATTCGGCGAGAACTTGGAATTTTAGATGAAAAAGATATATGATTCTTCATTTGGTAAAATAAAGGTACACATATGATTAATATTTTATTTATATATATATATATATATATATATACTAGCAATAATGTCTATGGTTTTCTATGTGTAAAATGCTTCTTTCTATGCTTTTTTAGCTTTTTTTGGTTAAGGAACCCGGGTTCCCAAAAGGGGGAACCGGTTCCTAGGTACGTCTGCCAAGTTTTTACTCCTTCTTAAGGTCTGGAACCCGGGTTCCCAAAAGGGGGAACCGGTTCCTGCGCAGCATCTCCACTTTTTTATTTTATTTTAATTTTGTTTTATTCAAACATGTGATTTTCTTTTGTTTCTTCTTATATGATATATTGTTCAAACATGTGACATTTTCTCTCTTTTCTATATGTCATAACTCTACTTTTATGTTCCCTTCTCTTTTCTCTATGTGTCATAACTTGTCCTATTTTGAATTTATTCACTCTATCTCATAACTCATTCTCATTCACTCCATTCAACCTAACTTTGACCTACTTTATTTCACATTCAAACTCATTCAAACTCACTCTTGACTACACTACTCATCTTCTTCAACCTTCCTCCACTACCATTAAAACCCACTAAATCAAGCTTTTACTCCACCAAAATTAAAACCCACTCATCCAATCTCCTATATATACTCTCACATATCCAAAACTCATATCACAAAACTCTCCATAACTTCAAATCCGAAAATCCCCTTCTCAAACCCTAACTTTCAAAAAGCTTCATCCATGGCTTCTTCATCAAGAGCATCAAAGGGAAAGAAAAAGGAAAGGAATGATTTCGATGAACAACCTCTTCCAAAGAATCCAAAGCTTAACATTCGGAATAGGCCTCTCTTGATTTCAAAATATGGTAACCTTGAATCCTTTCCTTCTCATAGTTTTATATTTCCGGAAAAACTAAGATATCAAGGGGTTTATGATTTTGTAAGTGATTATGGCAAAATATATCCGGATTTGGTTAAGGAGTTCTATGATAATTTGACTATTGTGTTTGGTAATGATTTATCTAACCTAGAAGAAATTAAGCTCACTTCTTCGGTTCGTAACAAAACTATTAGGATGGATGTTGCTTCTTTTGGTAATTGCTTAGGGCTCCCTACTACCGGCCAAGTTTTGGTTTCCGGTTATACACCCGAGTGGGAAGGCTTTAGCAAAACACAAAGCTTTTTAGATATGATCCGACCATCCCAAACCGCTTCCGTAACACAACAAAACCCTCTATCCTCAAAGTTTAATATGTTTGGATCAAACTTTCCGGTTAATGAGAGAATGCTCCACTTCATCATTGCCTATGTTTTGCTCCCAAAACATTCTAATCACTCCCGTGTCAATGAGGTAGAACTTCAAGTGCTTTATGCTGTCAAGAATAACATTCATATCAATTGGGCTGTCACAATGTTGCTCCACATGCATAGGCTTCAACATTTGAGTGGTGGTTTACCTTATAGTAGACCCATTACACATATCATGAAAGCTGCCGGTGTGAACCTTAAGAATCAACCTTCTTTACCTATGACTCCAAGGGAATCTGAAATCAATGACAAAACCGCACTCAAGAATACCGGTATTGTCTTAGCCTTGGACGGAACTTTTGTTTACAAGGATGATGATGTCCCACCACCCATTCCGGAAGGAGGAGCTACTTTGGATATAGTCTTCAACAAATTGTGTTCTATTGAAACCACCATTGCTAATCACTATCAAGAACAACAAGCGGAAAATGCCTTCTTTCGCCAACAATTTGCTCAAATCCTCCAATACCATAACCAACCTGTTAGACGCTGGCCTATAGATCTAGAGGGGGGGTGAATAGATCTCTCTAAGTTTTTACAGATTTTTCTACAGACTCGAGCGAAAGCGGTTCTGAATCGACTTGCGTCTATTCTGGACCGCTATTGCAAAGGTCGTATGCGTTTCAAAACCGAAGAGTAAGTGGAATTGATGGTGAAGTAATATGATAGCTAACCAATACGTTTAACAACTGAAATCCAATTAACTTCTAGATTGACAACTTTGATTTGCAATGCAGTAAAATTGGATTAAGCAAAAACACAAACACTTGGTGATACGTTCAAATTGATAGTGATTCAAGTTGTGGTGAATTGTGATGTTTGTGCAGAACTTTAATTCACAATTTTAACACTCGAATCGTTGATCAATTTTGCACTTATAACCAATTATGAACAGAAAGTAAAAGAGAAAGTAAAAGCGACAAGAACACGATATTTGTTTAGGCAGTTCGTCGATCGTCCTCGCTACGACTACGTCTGCCCCCAATTCCAAATTGAAATTGGGTAATCTTTCATTAATGTTGAAAGTAGTATATACAAAGAAGATAACAAAGCGATAAACGATAAACCAATTATGTCGATCCTTTGAATCTTCTTCCCCCTTAATCTTGAGTCAGATCAAGGTTATCCAAGAGCTTCACTTTGATTCCCTTCTGCAGTGTCTTGATTCCTTGAACTCCCCGTTCCTCAATCGTTACACTCAGCCGAATCCTCAATGAACGCCTCTTGATAAAAACCCCCAAGAACCACCCGTCGTGGAGGACAAAACCCGCAGATTTTATTCACCAACAAACCCCACGAACCTTCACCCACTAGGAATCTTCAATTCCGTTCCATGGACGTTATCGAACTCATCACTAACCCGCAACGCAAGAATGATTATGTGTAATTGTGTTGGAGATGATGAAGAACGAAGATGAGAAGCGTTTGTGTATCTTTCAGTCGTTGGTGTTACTGAATAATTAACCCTTGCACAATATATATAATTGCATAACAGTTAGAATCAAGAAAAACTGATTTTTGAACTTTCTTGATCAGTTAGGTCGACCACTTGTAGTGCTTAGGTCGACCTAACAGAGCTTGCAGAATTTTTCTCCCAGTTAGGTCGACCTGTTGAAGGAGTAGGTCGACCAGAATCCTCTTCTGATGCGTTCTGGGGACATTTTCACAGATTAGGTTGACCTAGTTGCTATGTAGGTCGACCTAACAGACTGATATGAAGATTTCTTCATTTTGAGTCGACCTGAATGGTCTGTGAGTCGACCTAGCAGGGACATATGAGTTTTTCTCCATTTTAGGTCGACCTGGGTTGATGGTAGGTCGACCTAACTGCTGTTTTTCTGCATTCTTCTTGTTTTGCTTGTGTTGAGGCAACCTATAAACACATACACATAATGGATTGACTTATGAGTGATCAATGCTTGCTTTTCTTTAAGTTTTCTGCTTCAGTCTTGTTGTTTGAATGCTTATTTGAGTTTGCCATGAATCAAAAACATCTTTGAGTGTAATCTTGTATTCACATACTCCCCCTTTTTGATGATGGCAAACCATTCGACTAAGCTCTGGTAGTAAATGATAAAGACTCAGCAGAGCTCCCCCGTACATCCAGCATCTATCTCTCAACAGGGCAATCTCTCAACAAAGCTCCCCCGTACATCCAGCATCTATCTCCCCCTTTGTCAACATCAAAAAGAGAAAACAGGAGAATAGAAGAGTAACAAGAGAACCATAGATAATAATGCTAGCATGTATAGTGTAGTAGGTAAAAGGTAGTTAATGGTAGAATGAGACACATATGTGAGCAGGAGCAGTTTTTATGCATGAGGTCACTATAAGCATGTTAATTGATAGCATATTATAGTATCAATAATATTTTTGGAAGTGAACAACAATTACGTTACCGCTTTTTCAATATGACGCCTGGCTTGATGATGAACTACCTTTATGCTAAAGAAATGTTAGCAAGACAAATATATATATACATAAAGTAAAGAAATAATATTAAGAGAAAACAAACGTAATTAGCCCAAATTAGAGATATCGAGTATCCCTAATTCCCTACGAATGTTGAAATATTGCTCCGTTGCTAGCGGTTTGGTGAATATGTCAGCTAGTTGCTTCTTGCTTTCTACATGTTCAAAAGTAACGTCTCCTTTCTCTACATGATCTCGTAGAAAGTGATGCCTTATTTCAATGTGTTTGGTACGTGAGTGTAAGACAGGATTTTTACTCAAGTTTATGGCGCTTGTGTTGTCGCACATGATAGGTATGTGATCAAGCTTAATACCAAAGTCAAGAAGTTGTTGCTTGAGCCATAATATTTGTGCACAGCAGCTTCCAGCAGCTACATATTCTGCCTCAGCAGTGGATAATGCAACCGATACTTGTTTCTTACTATGCCAACTTATTAATGAGTTTGAGAATAGATGACACGTTCCACTAGTGCTTTTTCTATCGGATTTGCAGCCAGCAAAATCTGAATCGGAGAATCCTACCAAATGACACTCATTTCCTTTTGGATACCATAGGCCATATGTAGTAGTTCCCCGTAAGTATCGCAGAATTCTTTTGACAGCTTTCAAGTGAGATTCTTTTGGACAAGATTGATATCTTGCACACATACACACACTAAACATGATGTCTGGTCTTGAGGCAGTAAGATACAATAGTGAACCTATCATACCTCGGTATAATTTCACGTCAACCTCTTTACCTTTCTCATCTTTGTCTAGATTTGTATTTGTTGCCATAGGTGTGTCAATTTCCTTTGCTTCACTCATTCCAAATCTTTTGAGCAGCTCCGTACAGTATTTAGTTTGATTCACAAACGTTCCATGACTGAGTTGCTTGATTTGTAGGCCAAGGAAGAGATTTAGCTCACCCATGAGACTCATCTCAAATTCACTCTGCATAAGCTTAGAAAAGTCTTTGACAAGTTTTGCATTAGTGGACCCAAATATAATATCATCTACATAAATTTGGACTAAGAGAATATCCTTATCTTTTCTTTTAATAAAGAGAGTAGTATCAACTTTACCTCTAGAGTACCCTTGACTAAGGAGAAATTTGCTCAAACGTTCGTACCAAGCCCGAGGGGCTTGTTTAAGACCGTATAGAGCACGTTTCAGCTTATAAACATGAGTTGGATACATGTAATTCTCAAAGCCGGGTGGCTGAGCAACATAGACTTCTTCATTTATATAGCCATTTAGAAAGGCACTCTTAACATCCATTTGGAATAGTTTGAAGTCTTTGGAACAAGCATAAGCAAGTAAGAGGCGAATAGCTTCGAGACGTGCTACAGGAGCGTATGTCTCTTCATAATCAATACCTTCCTCTTGATTGTAACCTTGGGCAACTAATCTAGCTTTGTTTCTAGTAATAACACCGTTTTCATCAAGTTTGTTACGAAAAACCCATCTAGTGCCTATTACTTGATGATCTCCCGGATGAGGGACTAAGTCCCAAACATCATTCCGTTTAAATTGGTTTAATTCTTCTTGCATGGCCATTAGCCAATGCTCATCAAGTAATGCATCCTTAGCGTTTTTCGGCTCAACTTGTGAAACAAAAGCAAAATGATGGCAGAAGTTACTTATCTTTGAGCGTGTGGTAACGCCCCTTGAGATGTCTCCTATTATATTATCAATCGGATGGTCTTTCACGTTTGTCCAGGCCTTGGGAAGTTCTTCATTGTTTGAGATGCTTTCTTTTTCATTTTCATTGTGAGACTCATCTTTCTCTCTTTCAGCATCTTTCTTTACAATACTTTCATACTCATCTTCCTTATCCTTGACAATGTCTTCAGTGGATGGGCCTGCACCATTAAATGAAAGACCTTTCTCGACATATTTTGCATAAGATTCATCAAAAGAAACGTGTACTGACTCTTCTACTATAAGTAATCTCTTATTATATATTCGATATGCTTTGCTAGATTGTGAGTAACCAAGGAATATGCCCTCATCAGCTTTAGCATCGAATTTGCCAAGATTATCCTTACCATTGTTCAAAACAAAACACTTGCAACCGAATACATGGAGATGAGATACATTTGGTTTTCTACCCTTTAGTAATTCATAGGGAGTTTTGTTCAGTATAGGACGTATTGTTATCCTATTCAAAACATAACATGCTGTACTAATCGCGTCAGCCCAGAAATACTTTGGTAGATTACCCTCATTCAGCATTGTTCTTGCCAGCTCCTCTAGAACTCGATTTTTACGTTCAACTACTCCGTTTTGTTGAGGTGTTCTAGGAGCTGAAAAGTTATGCTCAATTCCATGTTTATCACAGTATTTTTCAAAAAGAATGTTTTCAAATTCTCCACCGTGATCACTTCGAATTGCAACTATTTTGTTGTTCATTTTGTTTTGACATAATCTTGCAAATTGAGTAAAGGCTGAAAAAGTTTGATCCTTACTAGGTAAAAAGATTGTCCAACAAAATCTCGAGTAATCATCGACAATGACAAAACCATAGGTGTTTCCACCTATGCTTTTAGTCCTTGAAGGGCCAAAGAGATCCATGTGAAGTAGTTCAAGAGGGCGTGATGTTGAAACCACGTTCTTTGCTTTAAAAGAGATTTTTGTTTGCTTTCCCTTTTGACAAGCATCACATAGATGATCTTTTGAAAACTTCATTTTGGGTAAGCCGATTACTAAATCTTTTGAGACAACTTTATTTAGTAAGTCAAAATTTATGTGGGCGAGACGTCTATGCCAAAGCCATGAATCATCGCCTAGAGCAACTAGACATTTGGTACTAGACTTAGATACCTCATCCAAGTTTAGCATGTAGATGTTGTTTACTCTTAAGCCCTTAAACATAATGTCTCTTTTCTTAGTATGTTCTATTGTGCATTCAGAATTTGTAAACATTACTTTAAAATCTTTGTCGCACAATTGACTTATACTTAAAAGATTATGTTTAAGACCTTCTACTAGCAGCACATCAGTTATAGTAGTGGTAGAAGGGTTACCTACACTTCCTTTACCAAGTATGGCTCCCCGATTGTTATCTCCATAGGTGACATACCCCTTTTTCTTTGCTTGAAACTCAACGAAAAGAGATAGGTCTCCAGTCATGTGTCTTGAACATCCGCTATCAAGGAACCACAACCTTTCGGCAATGTCAAGACACTTATCCTGCAAGATTAATTTAAAGAGGGAGGTCCCCAATTTTCATTGGGTCCTTGGTAGTGAGTACACAATTTGTTGCACTTAGGCAACCATTGAAATACTCCTTTAGGAACTAAAATTCTCCTAAATTTGCATTTTTCAATGGTATGTCCCTTTTTGCAACAATAATGACAGGTAATATGATGAGAATATGGAGTTTTGCTAGTTGATACTTTTGGTACAAAAGTGTATTTACTATATAAAGGAGTATACGATCTTTTGAACTTGTTTGGATCAACCGCAAAAGTCACTTTTGGTTGTAGAGCCTTGTCTAACTTGGCTTTTAGATCTCTCACTTCTTTTTGCCAAATGTGACATGTCTCACAACCAAACCATGATGTAGGATCTATTTCAACTTTGTCCTTTTGAATGTCTAGCATAGATTGTTTTAAAGCTTCCATATCCCTTTCGGTTTTCTCAACTTTTGATTCAAGATATGAAAAAATTTTCTTATTTGAGGCCAAAAGTTTGAAAGCTTTAATTGCATCTCTATGTAATTCTTCAAAAGCAAGTTTTAGTTGAGAATGAGATACCTTATCTACGAGTTCAGGTTTAAGATGACTTACAGCTTTCTTTTTCTTGTTTTGATGAGTCATGAGACATAGGTTTGCTGATTCTTCTTCATCGCTTGACGAGCTTTCACTAGATGAATCACTTTCCCATGCTATGTAAGCTCTTTTAGATTTGTTATGACCTTTGCTTTGGTTCTTCTCCTTTTCTTTCTTAAGGTATGGACAATCCGGTTTGTAGTGACCGGCTTTCCCACAATTGAAGCAAAGACCTTTGATCTTTCCTTTGTTGTCGTCATCTTGTTTGAACATGTTTGATTGCTTTCTATAGTTGATCAATCCTTTGTCGGAATGTTTTGCTCCATTTTTCTTTAGATATTTGTTGTATCTTCGCACAAACAGTCCCATTTCCTCATCATCGGAGTCTTCGTCATCACTTGTGTCACTATCCTTTGGCTCTCGTTTTGAGATCTTGGAGCTCGAAGCTTTTAGAGCTATTGACTTCTTCTCTACCTCTTTCTCCATGTTCTTTTCTTTCTTTGTCCTCTTCTCATGCATGTCAAGGCATTTAAGATGCTGTTCATGTTCCTCTAGTTTACCAAAGAGAGTGGTAATGTCTAAAGTGTTGAGATCATTTGCTTCCTTAATTGCTGTAACTTTGGGCTGCCATTCCCTGTTCAAACACCTTAAGATTTTGTTAGTAGCAACTGCATTGGAAACAGGTCTATCAAGAGAATTTAATCGATTTTTCAGGTGAACGAATCTTTTCTGCATGCTTTCGATGGTTTCACCATCTTCCATGTGGAAAAGTTCGAACTCTTGAGTTAACGTATTGATCCTAGCTAGTTTGACATCATCCGTTCCCTCGTGGGCAACTTGCAATGTGTCCCACATAGCTTTAGCTGATCTACAATGGGAAACGCGATAGTATTCATCAACTCCTAGAGCTGAGATTAGAATGTTTCTCGCTTTCCAATCGTATGCATATTTCTTTTCATCTTCAGCATTCCAAGTATCTTCTGGTTTTGGAACAACTGCACCAGCTGCATTTGTCATAGTGATCTGAAATGGACCATTGACAATAGCTGTCCAGATGTTCCTATCAATTGCATTGATATGGACACACATACAATCCTTCCAATAGCCGTAGTTTTCTCCGTTGAAAACTGGAGCTCTATTATGAGCCCCTTTAGGTCCAGAAGCCATCTTTCCAATAAGTGTTTCACGTAGCACGGAATAAACCAGAGCTCTTGATGCCACTTGTTAGACGCTGGCCTATAGATCTAGAGGGGGGGTGAATAGATCTCTCTAAGTTTTTACAGATTTTTCTACAGACTCGAGCGAAAGCGGTTCTGAATCGACTTGCGTCTATTCTGGACCGCTATTGCAAAGGTCGTATGCGTTTCAAAACCGAAGAGTAAGTGGAATTGATGGTGAAGTAATATGATAGCTAACCAATACGTTTAACAACTGAAATCCAATTAACTTCTAGATTGACAACTTTGATTTGCAATGCAGTAAAATTGGATTAAGCAAAAACACAAACACTTGGTGATACGTTCAAATTGATAGTGATTCAAGTTGTGGTGAATTGTGATGTTTGTGCAGAACTTTAATTCACAATTTTAACACTCGAATCGTTGATCAATTTTGCACTTATAACCAATTATGAACAGAAAGTAAAAGAGAAAGTAAAAGTGACAAGAACACGATATTTGTTTAGGCAGTTCGTCGATCGTCCTCGCTACGACTACGTCTGCCCCCAATTCCAAATTGAAATTGGGTAATCTTTCATTAATGTTGAAAGTAGTATATACAAAGAAGATAACAAAGCGATAAACGATAAACCAATTATGTCGATCCTTTGAATCTTCTTCCCCCTTAATCTTGAGTCAGATCAAGGTTATCCAAGAGCTTCACTTTGATTCCCTTCTGCAGTGTCTTGATTCCTTGAACTCCCCGTTCCTCAATCGTTACACTCAGCCGAATCCTCAATGAACGCCTCTTGATAAAAACCCCCAAGAACCACCCGTCGTGGAGGACAAAACCCGCAGATTTTATTCACCAACAAACCCCACGAACCTTCACCCACTAGGAATCTTCAATTCCGTTCCATGGACGTTATCGAACTCATCACTAACCCGCAACGCAAGAATGATTATGTGTAATTGTGTTGGAGATGATGAAGAACGAAGATGAGAAGCGTTTGTGTATCTTTCAGTCGTTGGTGTTACTGAATAATTAACCCTTGCACAATATATATAATTGCATAACAGTTAGAATCAAGAAAAACTGATTTTTGAACTTTCTTGATCAGTTAGGTCGACCACTTGTAGTGCTTAGGTCGACCTAACAGAGCTTGCAGAATTTTTCTCCCAGTTAGGTCGACCTGTTGAAGGAGTAGGTCGACCAGAATCCTCTTCTGATGCGTTCTGGGGACATTTTCACAGATTAGGTTGACCTAGTTGCTATGTAGGTCGACCTAACAGACTGATATGAAGATTTCTTCATTTTGAGTCGACCTGAATGGTCTGTGAGTCGACCTAGCAGGGACATATGAGTTTTTCTCCATTTTAGGTCGACCTGGGTTGATGGTAGGTCGACCTAACTGCTGTTTTTCTGCATTCTTCTTGTTTTGCTTGTGTTGAGGCAACCTATAAACACATACACATAATGGATTGACTTATGAATGATCAATGCTTGCTTTTCTTTAAGTTTTCTGCTTCAGTCTTGTTGTTTGAATGCTTATTTGAGTTTGCCATGAATCAAAAACATCTTTGAGTGTAATCTTGTATTCACACAACCCAATCAAGAGGATAATGGTGGTCAAGGCCAAGATGATGAAGGGATTGATGGCATGGATGATGAATGAGCATTATGTGTCTAATTTGTTTCCTTTCAATTTATATGTATTTTCCGTTTAATGTCCTATTTCGTTTATGCATTTCTAGTTTGTACTATGGTTTAATTTTCTATGTTGTGTTTTATTAAGTTTCAATTTCTATATTGTAAGACTTATGGTGTGTTCTCTTAATCATTATTTCTATGTGTTAACTTTTATTTCTATTATCATACATGATATTTTCTATCTTTCATCTTCTTTCCCATTCCTTTTTGCTAATGACAAAGGGGGAGAAGATTTATATATATACTATATATGTGCACATGTATGTTTGTATGTTTCTCTAACAATTTGTAGCAAGCAAATCTTCAATAAAAAATGAACTCAAGCAAAGCATCAATTATCATATGCAAATCTTCAATAAAAGAATGGACTCAAGCAAAGCATCAATTATCATATTAAGGGGGAGCTTTGTTTTAGGGGGAGGAGATCCAAATGTTAAAGAAACATCACCATTCTACCAATTTCAAGTATTTTGTCATCATCAAAAAGGGGGAGAATGTGAAGACAATTCTTCTACAATTTGGTTTTGATGAAGACAAGATTTCAATTGCAAAAGGAATGGATCAATTCATATGAAAGCATAAAGATTCAAGTATTTCAAAAAGAGTTTAAACTTCATTGATCAAAAATATTAAGGTATATAATATACAACTCTCTTGATGTATAAACAAGTGTTCTCAAACATTCATACATGTTCCATAATATTTGCAAATCATTAGAAAATCATTCAAGCCATTAAAAATGAGTTTTTGGCATTTTTTGCATGTGGGAACCGAGTTCCAGTTTGGAGGAACCGGTTCCCAGATCCCACTGCCAAGCATTTTTTCGTTCATCATGTCCAGGAACCGAGTTCCACTTTCTGGGAACCGGTTCCCCAGTTCAAATTTTCAAATTTTTTTAAACGTTGCATATAGGGAACCCGGGTTCTGTTTTAAGGGAACCGGTTCCCACGTGAATTTTTTCAAAAATTCAGAATTCTTTTCATTCTTCAAAAGACACCTCTTCATCTTTTATTCTTGCATCCTTCCATACAAAATAACCATTTGTAAAGGTGTCTTAGAGGCTATATATTTCAGATTTTTCAGAATTTATTTTTTTACCTCTTTCATTCAAATAATTCAAACAATTCAAGTGTCCATATCTTTCACAAAAATCATCAAGTGTTCATACTTCATTTTTATTTGAAACTTTGTTCATACAACTTTCACTCAAATACCAAAGTTTCATATCATACATCCATTGAACACTTGTTTATCATTAAAAGGAATTATATGCTTGAAAGGGAAGATCAATCCAAGATTGATATATTATTCATCTTCATAAATTCTTGTATCATTCAAAAAATTATTTCTCCTTACTATCCAGGATTGTTGGAAGTAAGTGTTGTGTTTGAAGAGGATTGTTCTTCATTCACATTAGTGTTGTTTGATCTTAAAGGTGTTAAGAACCTTTGATCACCCTATAGGTTAGATAGTAGGCATAGGCTTGTACAATAATTCTAACTATAGTGAAATCTCTTTCGTGTTTGAAAGGGGACTGGAGTACTCTCGGATTGTGAGGGGAACCAGTATATATCGTTGTGTTCTTTATCTTTCCGCATTTACCGCTTTCATCACCATTACCAAGATAAAGATACAAACCATCAAAAGCCTTCAAACACTTAACAAAAAGTTAGTAAAAACATTCTCATAAAACCGATTAATTTTTAAAAACCTAATTCACCCCCCCTCTTAGGCGCACTCTTATACTTACATATATGAGATGAGATGTGTTAAATACATGCTATGTTTGAAGTAACGATCGTGTGATGATTTATGAATTGTATGATGATGATAACTGGATGATATTTGAATGATGCTAATACATATTTAAACATACTTGATGATGATGATGATGGTATAAGTATGTTATATATGTTGCATTTATTCATAATCATTGTTGAGGGCTGAATCCTGATGATGAGGGGATTCAGTGAAGGGCATAATTCCCATTGTGTGGAATTTGTGCTGGCACTCTGGCAGGGCCGTATCTTGAAGATGTTGGATCGGTCGGTGGGTTATTCCCATTGATGATGTTTGGTACCACATGCATAGTGTCAGTTCATTCATATGCATGATTTTCATAACATGATTGAATGTGTTTCAGTGTTATGAAGTGATGATATGTTGGTTGTGTGTTTGTGGAATTGTCTGAAATATAATACAATTGGGTGATTAATATAACTATGATGTGTTATTATTTATGATGCAATAATATATGTTAATTGTGTGATGAGACTCACCCTTACACTATATTTTTCAGATTGAGGATAGCGGCTTCGACTTGGTGAGGATTAGCTCATGAGTCTTCGTTTAGTTAGCGTCAGGTGTCATGCTCTGATAGATGTAACACTGGGGAACGTTATGTTTTGAAATTAATTTAACAACTCTGTTTTGTTTTGAATTAATTTTGAGGATTAGTGGTATTTGATGATGAAATGCTAGATAATAATTTATTTCGCTGTGTAAAAATGAGGTTGATGAACTATGAAGGATTATTCCCTAGTAAATGCATGACAGTGACATATAATTGTTTATTTTATTATCAATTGTGGCACCCTTGTTTGCATGTACTATGATTTAATTATTAATTGTCGCGGGGGTTTAGAAGGGTGTTACATTCATACATAAAATGGACTTGTAGAATCATTTATTAAACATATGAAATTAATTGCAAGAGAGCTTATTATGAGATGCATACTCCTAGTTTCTACTTGGGGACATGCAATTTTTGCATGCTGCAACATTAATTTGCATCAGGCCAACGAGTTACCACATCTCTTCCCTTTTACAATTAGTTTTTTATAAAGAACATGATATTTCTCATCTAAGAACTTTTG
Source organism: Vicia villosa (assembly GCF_029867415.1). NCBI lineage: Eukaryota > Viridiplantae > Streptophyta > Magnoliopsida > Fabales > Fabaceae > Vicia > Vicia villosa. The sequence goes on along the minus strand of NW_026705402.1, from coordinate 217,859 downwards.
GATGTTTAGTGTATGTCCAATTTCTCTACCAAACATAATAAAACAAGTCCTCAAAGGAGGATGGGAATATATGCTGGATATGAATCCTCATCTATCATAAGTAACTTGAACCAAGAACATGAGATTTATGCACTGATCGTTTTTTTGATTATCATTTTGATGAATCAAATTTTCGAGCATTATGGGGAGAGAATAAGAAGCTGGAAAAAGAGATCAGTTGGAATGAATTATCATTATCTCATCTTGATCCTCAAACAAACAATGTGAACTAGAAGTTCAACAGATATTTCAGCTGCAAAACTTAGCAAATCAATTACCAAATGCATTCACTGATCCAAAAGTTGTGACTAAATTATATATACCAACTGCTAATGCTCGAATAAAAATTGATATCCCTGTTGGACAATTCAATGAGTCTAAACGACGCCTGAAGCGTGGCAGACCAATCGGTTCCAAATATAAAAATCCTCGAACAAGAAAGGGAGCTAAGAATAAATATGGCTCACGGGAGGATATAGGAAATCTAAAAGAATCTTCAGACATAATAAACATTTTATCTCCTAAAGAGATTGATCAAGTACCTGAAACTTATGAAAATAAAGATATCTCGATAAAGCGCTAACTGTGATAAATAACAAAGAGGATCATGAACCGACGTCTATTAAAGTTTGTACACTAAATGCGGATTGACCTAAATGGAAGTATGCAATTGAAGCAGAATTAAACTCACTCACAAGAGACAAGTGTTTGGACTTGTAGTTCAAACACCTGAAGGTGTGAAGCCAGTTGGATACAAATAGGTTTTCGTGTGAAAATGAGATGAAAATAATGAAATCGTGATATACAAAGTTCGACTTGTCGCTCAATGATTTTCACAAAGACCTGAATTAATTTTGATGAGACATATTCACCTATAATAGTTCTTTATGTGGATGACATAAATATTATTACAACTCCTGAATAGCTCCGAAAAGCTATAAATTGCTTAAAGAAAGAGTTTGAGATGAAGGACCTAGGAAAAATAAAATTATGTCTAGGCTTACAAATTCAGAATTTGACAATGGAATATTTATACATCAGGAAGGTTATATAGAAAGGTGTTGAAACGCTTCTATATGGACAAATCTCATCCGTTGTCTACTCCAATGGTTGTTAGATCATTAGATGTAAAGAAACATCCTTTCAGGCATCGAGAAAAGGATGAAAAATTGATTGGTCATGAAGTACCATATTTTAGTACAATTGGAGCACTAATGTACCTTGCTAATTATACACGTCTTGATAATATCATTTATGGTCAATCTATTAGAAAGATGCAATTATTCACCTACACGAAGACATTGGAACGGAGTCAAACATATACTTCATTATCTTAAAGATGCAAGTTACTTGTCAGATCCTCACAATGGTATATCAGAAACAGGTTTTTTAACATGTGATGGTACAACCAATTCATGGAGATCTATGAAACAACTCATGGAAACAACTCCATCAAATGTAGTATATTTGAAACCCTAACAGATAAGATGATAGTTGAGAAGGTAATGCGTATATTGACCTCTCCCTTTGATCATGTTATCGTAGCTATTCAATAATCCAATCAACTTGAAACCCTAAAATTGGAATATTTGATTGGTTTGTTGGTAGCGCATGAGATTAGGATTGTCAAAAGGAAAGGAGTTTAAGATTCGATACAAGCTTTGTAGGCTCAGTCATGGAAAAAGAATGGTGGTTCCAACAAATTTAAAGGCAAAGTCGACAAGACTTGGGGCAAGAAGCCTTGGTCGAACCCTCACAAAAGAGGAGGATGCAACTATCAAAAGGACAAAGAAGATAAGAAAGGTGTGCAGTGCTATCACTGTGAGAAGTGGAGTCACATGTCTAAACATTGTTGGTACAGAAAACAAAATGGATCGACAAAAAGGCAAGGACGAAGAAGAGAACCTTGCACGCCAAGATTTAGATGATTATAAAGATATGGTAGTTATGGCTGCTGTTGCAGGTAACCATGTCGAATCCAAGATCTGGTTTCTCAATTTAGGTTGCTCAAATCACATGAATGGTCAAAAGGTGTGGTTGGCAGATTTCGACGAATCGAAGAAGAGTAAGGTAAAACTTGCTGATAATAGTTCGTTGCAAGCAGAAGGTACTGGCAACATAGTTTTTCAAATGAGTAATTCAATTAACTAGCCATTGATGAGCTCTGACTTCGACGAAGAAACTGATGAAGAAGTTGATGAAATTGTCAAAAATCCAATTGTTGCCAACATTTATGACACAGTCGAAGTCGAAGAAGGTGTGGCTGATACAAGCCAAAGAACTCAAAGAAATTGAATTCTTCCAACAGGACTTTAAGACTATGAAGTGGATGGTGATGATGAAGTCATTTTGCTTTACTTGCAGGTGTTGAACCAATCAACAATAGCGAGGTTTTAAAGATTTAACAGCGGAAGTTAGCTATGGTTGAAGAGTTACAGGCAATCGAAAGAACAACACATGGGAGTTAGTCGAATTGCCAACATATAAAAAAGCTATCGATGTAAAGTGGGTGTTCAAACTGAAACACAATGTTGATGGGTCAATATCAAGATATAAAGCGAGATTAATAGCTCAAGGATTTCTTCAAAGAGCAGAGCTCGACTACTCTGAAGTATTTGCTCCAGTAGAAAGATTGGAGACTATTCGACTAACCAAGGCTGGTTGACATTTCACTTAGATGTGAAGTCAGCATTTCTGAATGGTCCTTTAAACAAAGAGGACTATGTCACACAACCTTCTGTTTTGTGATTCAGAAGGAAGTGGGTAAAGTATATAATTTGCACAAAGCACTCTATGATCTCAAGCAGGCACCTAGGGCATGGAACAAGAAGATTGATTCATACTTAGTCGAATTAGGATTTTTCAAATGCAAATCTGAGTATGGTGTCTATGTTTAGGTTGTGGCATAAAATATAACAATCATCTGGTTATATGTCAATGACTTGCTAGTAACTGGAAATAGCTTGGAGAACTTGTCAAAGTTCAAAGAGTTGATGATGAAGGAATTTGAAATGTCGGATCTGGGAAAATTGTCTTATTTCCTAGGCATAGAATTTCAAATGTCGAAGCAAGATATGGTGTTGCATCAAACGAAGTGTGTCAAAGAGATACTCAAGAGATTCAAAATGGATGATTCGAATCCTGCATCCTCACCTGTCGAAACAAACTTGACGTTGGAGAAGTATAGAGAGGAAGACAAAGTCGTTGTAACTTTGTTCAAGCAAATTATTGGATCTCTGAGATATGTGTGCAACAGTCGACCTGATATAGGTTTCACAATCGGATTAGTAAGCAGATACATGAGTGAACCAAGAGTGTCACACATGAAGCCTGCAAAAAGAATTCTAAGATACCTAAAGGGATCAATAGACTATGGAATTCTATTTTGACGAGACTCTGAAGGCGAAGAAGCAATAATTACTTGCTTTTTAGATGCTGATTGGTGTGGAGATAAAGAAGATCGAAGAAGCACAATTAGATATTTCTTTCAAGTATTTGGTGCCTCAATTTCATGGTGTTCGAAGAAACAACCTGTGGTGGTATTATCATCGTGTGAAGCTGAATATATAGCAGGATCCTATGCTGCATGTCAAGTAATTTGGATCAGATCAGTACTTGAAGAAATGGAGATCGAAAGGAATAAACCTCTTGTGTTGCAAATCGACAACAAGTCACCCATAAATCTGGAGAAGAATCTAGTTCTGCATGGAAGGAATAAGCATATCGAATCTAGATTTCACTTCCTGAGGGAAAAGGTAAATCGAGGTGAACTTGAAGTTAGGCATTACTCGAGTGAAGCACAGTTGACCGACATTTTCACCAAAAGATTGAAGATCGACAAATTCCTAAATTTGAGAAAGAAATTAGCAATAGTTCAGATTGACTATTTTTATAGTTGTTCCACAACTTGGATTATATGAGGTATGTTGAAATATTATTGAGATTTATTGAGATATTATTGAGATTGATATTATTAATATAATATCAAATATAATATGATCTAATAATATCAAATATAATCTAAGTTATGCAAGTCCAAACTCAATCAGGGTTGTATATAAATAGTCATAGTCTGTATTATTATTTGTATAATTCAATTCCATAATATAATCCTTATTTCCTTTATTCTCTCCTTATTAAAAGTGCCTCTAAAAGTGTCTCACGCACTAACAGAAACCACTCGCCCATCAGCTTCTTTCTTCCCTGACTTTTCACTGTTGATGTTTGTGTCCCACTTTTGGCGTCTTCTACGAAACGAAACCCTAGACCACCCACCTTCATCTCTCCATTTTTATTACCTTAGAGCATCCACATTCATGTCACTCAATCTAGTATATTAAATGGACCTCATCTAAATATTTATATTTTTTTAATAATTTAAGACACTCTACTACATTTTATAAATATCCATACTATCTATCAAAAAGTTTAAATTGGATCCCACTTACCTACTACATACTCACAGATATATGTAAAATGCAAATTAAACAATTAAAGCACCGTGACTTTTCTTGACTACGATGGCATTGATAAACACACTTTATATAATAAAATATTCATTTTCACTTACACATTTATATTGAAATTGGTGTAACACCACTCTTATTGTATTAGATTGTTCTTTCTTTTTTTATTTATTGAATTGTGTTAACTAATTATATCAAAATTTTAATCATTTAATTTATTTTCGAATTTAGTGTCGATATTCTGTATCAAAATATTATTTCTAACAAAAAAATACAATTGCATTTTAGGCAAGTATAAAAAATTAAACTATTTATTCAAACTAACCAATGCGTGTCCTTTTATTAGATAAAGTAAATCAACGCCATCTTCCTCACGTTCTAATTACGAAAGAAAATTAGATTAATAGAAATGAATATATTTGGTTTAATATTTATTCAAACTTGTTCACTAAGACGCATTCCTATGTTGTTTAGGTGAAATAATACCAGGTTCAATGAATCTCGATTAAGTGTCTGCATTCAATGCATTCTAACAATTATCTTCTCCAATCTCGCATGCCATTTCTGGTAGAGCTTACCTACATTTGTCTTTTTCTATAAATAATTTTTCTTATTTTGGAAATGACCAATAATGATAATAGTATTACTTACAATGTGACTTTGTATCATTGTAGGATACTTCAAAAAAAATTTTTTTATCATGTATTAGTATGAATAAAATAAATGTCTACTATCATGATCTAGACCAGAGTAAAAAATTAGTATTATTATTTGTTTTAATCATTTTCTTTATGGAAAAGAGACAAAAGGAAAATTTATTTAGAAAGAATATACTCTGATCACTGTTATAAGCATTTTTTATTTTTTTAAGTATATTTGACAATTAACTTATCAATTTTATATATTGACTAGATATATTAATTATCAAATGTATTAAAATAGTCAAATTTACTTATAATAGTGGATGGTGTATAAGTCTACTAATAATTTCATCGCTAACAATTTCAATAAATGTATCCTTGCAAATGATTAAAAAGATAAGAACTATCAAGTATTGAATAGAAAAATTGTAAATAATTTTGAATTATATTTTTCTTAATAAGTTTAACCAAAGGTAGAGACAAATGTGGTGTACCCTCACGGGCTCGCTAGGGGTGACGATTGGAGTTTTGTGTTGTTCTTCTCTTGTGATTAACAATTTTGGCGTCTGAATAAAGTATTTGAACGGTCATGAACGTTCCCATAAATTACTCCAATGATCCTTCTTGAAAGGAGTTGTTCACTGGGATATAAAGTTGGTCAAGTTTTAGTGATTTCTTGGAAGAAATAGTTAGCTCCAAATTTGGTTTGGCGCCTTGAGGAAAGGGTGATATCTGCAAAACCCCACACCCCTAAGTAAGTGTCTATAAAAAGTAAGAGGTATTTTTTGGTTTTTAAAATGTGTACTCGGGTTTGACAATTTTCTTTACCTTTTTATAGGTGAATTCTATGGTTTTGAGTGCTTAGAACTTTATTATGCAAAATAGTTATTCAAAGGGACATGTATCAGAATATTATTTATTTTGTAATATGGTGGTCTACCTTCAATCATTTGTCTAGATCAAGTGTTTTTCAAGGGGAGATACACATTTGTTTTTGAGGTTCTAAAACCTTATTTGTGTCCATAGTTAGTAGAATAACACTTTTACCTGACGTCATGTCAATGATCTCATATTCTGATCAAACAGTCCTTTGATCTCAATAATAGTTCATAGGCATAATATGTCGTTATGGCCCAATCACTTTCTTTGGCCACTAAAGATTCTCTTGGTCCATGAGGGAACCTGATTCAAGTATTTGTATTTATTTCCATAGTATAAACACATGAATTCTTACTCTCGAGCATTCAAATGATAAACTTATGTTCTAAACTAAGAATCATAAACCAATCTAACGACAACCAATCGGCATAAAGCATCAAGAAAATAACTATAGTCAATTTATTCAAACAATCAAATATAAAATTAGAAAATTAAGATAGTTATCAAGTTCTACTCATCTTTAATAATGGGGTTTTAATTATTAATTACAAATGGGGAAGAGGCGGAGATTAAAGGAGAATTACAAGAAAGATCTATTGATGATTCTTGAAATTTCCTTTTCAATGGTGTTGGAACAATCTCTTTTCTCTATTAGGGAATAAGTGAGCTATCAACAACGGCCAATAGATCCCAAAAATATGTTGAAAATTCCTTTTTTTGACGAGGTAGTAATGTGTTTTGTGCACAAGTACAAACTAGAGGTACCCAAGTGCAAAATAACAATGACGAAAGGGGGAGTTTTTGCCGAAATACACCCCCAAGAGCCTTCAAGTGCATCCAAGTACTTTTTTTTGGCAATGTTTGATATTTTTACTTTCTAAAACGTTGACGATCGTCAAAAGCTCTTTAGGAACTTGGGAAACTTCATGAACTTATTATCGTGAATACCTGGTTTACTTGTCTATTGGGATGAACTACAACTTGAGATTATAGACTTCCTTCCGCCATCAAATGCTTGCATTAAAAACTATACCTCCTTAACTTTGATTCACTTCCACAAAACTAATTTGTAGGAACAAATACAACAAAGAGAGACAAACTAAAATGATTTGTCTAGTCAAAAATAGTGAAAATAATATGGGATTAACATAATAAGGTCCCAAGGGTTATTCTAGTCAAAACGGGGGGGGGAGAGTGAGTCAATCGTAGCATTTTTTAAAAACGATCGTGCTCTGAGAAGTTGAAGCAAAGCAGAAAGAACAAGCAAGGGAGAGAGAATTGATATGATGTTAGGTTGTATGATTGAAGTATGAATTGTGTGCCATGGAATGATGAATTATTGTCGACAATCTACATTGTATATCTATCGCATAATTATTATTATATAACCTATTATATTGTTGTGATATCTCACCCTTCTGTTGGAATGATGCTTTATACAACATCGTTGAGATAATCAGGAGTAGGTTAAGGTTGTGGAGTCTATAAGAGGTTGCTCTTCTTATTTTATGAGTCAGCGTCAGTGCTCTTATACGTAACACCGGGGGAATGAACGCTTGCTTGTTTTTGATATGTCGACATTTTATTTTGTTAATTTGTTGGAGTATTAAGAACTCCCTTTTTATTGAGCAAAATTTGCTTTATGGTTGATTGAGAACGTTTGAATAAAGAATATGTTTTCTTCTGTTGCATTAATGAGTGAAAGTTGAGAACTATGTTGAATTGTTGTTGGTTCATCCACTTGATGTGTTATGTATCTATCTATACATGGTTGAACATGTTTTAGTAAATTGATGAATGTATCATCCTAATTGTTATGCTTAATTTAAGAAATAATTTACTCCGATTTTTATTAAATTAACGTTTGGGATTTAGGGTGTTACATTAGTGGTATCAGAGCAGGTTGGTTCGTCCGACCAAGTTGATTGAAACGTTAGTGTAGTGTGACAGTCGAGTACCGTCAATTGGTTTCCTCTAACCATTGTTTGATGTTATGATGTAGAACTAAGAAATGGCTGGAAGAAACTATGTTGTGATCGTTGTTGCTCAAGCTGTGCTGAATCAGCCTAATGCTAGGGTGGTTGATGAGACTCGTACTTTAGGGACGTGAGGGAGAATATGCATGTCTTCGAGGGTAAGTACGATCTTAATGGAGCACAAAATTGGCTCAAAGATATTGAGAGGATATTCTGAGTGATGGATTGTACGGAAGCGCATAAGGTATACGCTTCGGTACACACATGGTGGCAAGTGAAGTTGATGACTGATGGATTAGCACTCGTCAAAGGCTGAATGGTGCAAACGAAGAGATTACGTGGGATGTTTTCAGTAGATAATTCTCGAGGAAGTACTTTTCCGAAGATGTCCACGGGAAGAAAGAGATAGAATTTCTGGAAATGAAACAGGGGGATTTGTCGGTGACCGAATATGCTGCCAAGTTCGTGGAACTGGAAAACTTCTCATCAATATATTTTATCATCGTAAAAAAGAAGGAGATGTGAAGAAGATGTTCATCATCATATTAGTTTAGTTTCGATGAAAACAAAAGCTTATCAAAGAAGAAAAAGGTTGAAGTCTAGCTCAACCAAATTTCAAAATGATAAAAGTCATTGGATGTTGAGTTAAAAGAAATTGATCATGAAACAGTGGTATTCAATTACAACTCATATTACGTGTATCCTTAGATGCTTAAATTTTTTTTCATCTTTTCATCTCTAATGTTCCTAAGCATTCATGTATCGAAACCAGTTAATTCAAACTTTTTAAAAGACATATTTTTCAAATTTTATAATGTGGTAATCATTTACACTTTTGGTGCAATCAAATAAATACCCACTATGTCAGAAATTTTAAAATGTTGAATATGCACTATTAAATTAGATAACTAGTCAATAGATTTAAGAAACGAGTTTTTTGACATTTTAAAATTGTTATGCACTCTTTAAATCAGGTGACAGTTTAACTGTTTGAAGAAACCAAATATAGATTAAAGAATTATGTCTAGTTGACAATTTTCAAAATTTTGCACTAAAATTGATAATGTGTCTAATTTTAAATGATGTGTAATATATATATATATATATATATATATATATATATATATATATATATATATATATATATATATATATATATATATATATATATATATATATATATATATATATATATATACAGGGCCGTCTTTGAGGGTGTGCAAGGCGACCTACAGCACAGGGCCTCACATTTTTTTATGTTAAAGCTATGGCAAAAAGGGCCTCCAATTATATATTTCACTGCTAATTTACGCTAAATAGGGCCCTTTAAAATATTTTCACGATTCAACGGAAGATAACTTCAACTTCTTACACAGGGCCTCTCAAAAGTTTGAGACGGCACTATATATATATATATATATATAAGACGGCACTATATATATATATATATATATATATATATATATATATATATATATATATATATATATATATATATATATATATATATATATATATATATATATTTTATCTTTAAAATTGTTCACAAATTTTTTTCTTTGTTCTCACGTGTTTACATTATACATTGATGATGTGTTAATTTTTTAATGACATTTTTTATCTTTAAAGTTTTACAAAAGTTCTTATATGATAATTTATTACGTTTTATAAAGCGACACAACATTTAAAAATTATACATCATAAATAAATAAAAATTTAAAAAATCTAAATTATTTGAATTTAAGATTCTAAGATTAATTTTATGCATCTGGTAAAATAAAATAAAATCAAAACTTCAGATTTAAAATGCATATCAAAATTCAAAAATTAATAAATAAATTAATAAAAGACAAAATGTGCAACCAAATGTTTTTATAAAATTAAACATTCCAATTAATTTTTTTAAACACATTCCAATTAATATATTTATGTGTCACCTTTAAATTATTATTTTTCTTTTTACACCTATAATAATAAAGCTAACAAATGGTAATAAACTTATTCTGATAACAAGCGTTTATCATAAGATTACAATAAAAAAAAACATTTTTCTCCATTCTTAAGTGTAACACTCCATTTTATCCGGCGAATAATATTAAAATCAGAGCTATAAAATGTCAACATATAAATAAGATGTTGAATTTTCTTCTCAAAACAACGACATTTAATCGCATGCAGAACAAATAAATAACACTTAAATTCGGATGAGCCGATAACAACATAATTTAGTCTTCAAAAGTAAAACAACTTTAAAATTAAGCAGCGAAATCACAAACTTCAACTCAAATGACATAACATCTTTGTCCAACTGAAAACAACTTCACAACAACAAAGTACTTAATAAAATCAACTTAAAATTTAACAACTGAAGTAATAACAACAATAAAGCAACAAACGTTCACCCTCCCGAGTATTACTCGAACTACTGAAGGTAAATAGTCTTCATTATGGATTACCTGCACGTTACCAACATAAGGGTAACATTCAAACAGAAGGCGTGAGATATCGAACAATATAATCAGATGTATGATAAAATATAAATACTATATTAGAATCAATTCATACAAAATCACCACTTCACAACTTTTTAACAACATTTATCACAAGAATATCATCAACACAATATAACAATTATTCCGGCATCACAGCAACTCAACCTAAAGGTGCAACATGAAATGCGACTCGTTACAATGCACATGCATGTGGTACCAACAGGGCATAAGCCTCCAACTTATTATTGTCAATTAATAGAGACATCAACAAGGCATAAGCCTTCAATTTTAAACTTTTGCCAATCCAGTCCAACTTATAGAGCATAAGCTCCAAACTTATATGCTATGTATGCGACAGAATTATGAAATGCAACAACAACAATTCAACACTGGCATAATCCTACAACTTGGTCTTGCCAACCAATAGAGGCAACACGACAAAATCAATCACCACCTGCAACTTCACATTATTAATATCTATATTACATCAAATTTTCATTCATCAAGGTTCTCATATCAGCAACTTTACACGATCCACTGTCTCGACCGAAATATATTGCAATCACTCTATATAATTATTCGGGCAAAGTCAACTTTGTTCGGATAGGTGATTTTCTACTATCGTTAATAATACTTTCTGCTCTATTGCTCTATTATATAAGTTGGTACTGCTATTAACCATTTCATACTAATACTGCTAGTGTTTTACTGCCAGATAGTTTCTACTATTTTCTGTTATTTATTTACTAATTTTCACTATTAGTTACTGTGATGTCTTTCTGCTAAATCATGTTCTACTAATAACTACAGTTAATACTTTTATGCTATCACTAATCCTCTGTTAATGTTTCTAAAATATTCAACTAATTAGTTTTGTTTTTCATTAATTACATGATCCTCCATTACCAAGCATGACCATAATTTATTTAGGAATGATTTATACTAAAACTACATGGCACATGAATTAACACAAGGCACTAAAGATGAGAGGCACTCACCACATTAGGTGAGACTTGTGCCTCTCTCTCTCTCTCTCTCTCTCTCATGTGAGGTTGGCGCCTCTCATAAGGTGAGACTTGCGCCTCTCTCCCTCTCTCACATGTGAGGCAGACGCCTATTACAAGTGTGTTCTTCGCCACACGGCCAATTTTATCGGTTCCGTATTTTCCAATTTTTCCACATCAACTCAGAATTTCCTTCGATTCATAATTTTAACTCGATTATTAATCTCAGACCCAAAACAACACAGAATCACAGTAATAAATCAACTATAATATCATGAATTATTTTCCAACAGTGAGATCACATCATTATAATAATCAGATGGGGAAAAATTTATCGATTTGGTATAATTCAAAACAACATTATACACACAACAACAAATTTATACATACCCAAACCCTACATAATATTCATCATAAACCCCATTATAGAGTCATAACCTCACCCTTACCTTGGATTGAAGGTCTCTCTATAACTCTACGATCGAACCTAACTTTGTCTCTTTTCCCTCTTCTCTGTAACTTCTCATGACCACCAATTTCTCCAAGTTTTTCTCTTCACCATTTTTAATTAACCTAATTCTTCTATTCAACTTAAACCTCACAATTTTAATATTTTCATTAGGCCTAACTCTCACACCCTCACCTTTACTACATTCAACCACCTAAACAGACCCAGACAATTAATCTTTTACTATTCTAATATTATTACTATTATTAATTAACTAATTAATCAACTAATAATAACATAGCACCTTATTCCAACAATTCACAATATTTCACAATTTCAACAAAATAATTCGAAAATATTTAATTAAATTAACGTGCGTTACATTAAGCAATTATTTAATTAAAATAAATAAATTCAATTTAATTAGTAGTATATCATAAAATTAGAGAATTTCTTATTATACCCCTTGGAATTCTTAGGCACCTTGTGTCCTTTCCAAATTGCCCCTCTGTTTTTAGAGGTGTATCTCCGGAAGCAACTTTGTTTTTTACTTAGCGTGAAAATATTGTGTAGCTGCATCTACGAAATATATTCATATGTATATCTACGGAATAAACTAGATACATATAACCAGAAAACAACATTTGCAACGATAACAACAATATTCATAGATTAAAATCGGCATTATATTGATGATTTCAACTACAAATTAAATATTACATTTTAAAAGCTCGGTAGACACTTGCACATCTCTAAGATTTGCTCGACCGTTTTTTACACTGTTGCTACGAACTCGAACGAGGTTTCTCTTTGAAGTCGTAATACGTTCGCCACATCGCCAAAATATCCTCTCGGTTCTTGAGCTCAAAGTTGTTGTAAACGACATTCCCTTCGTTATCAACTAAATGTGAATGATACCCGAGCTTCACAACATTTTGTTTGTCTCCGTAAGCTAGGAGACAGCAGATTTCGTCAATGATATCGCTGAGCGAGGTATAATCGTTGAGTTTGAACGTCCACCTGGGTGTTCTACCGTCAGAGTAGGAGACACTTGCGACATACCAACGGATGTTGACATCATATTGCGACACTTTTTATTTGTGTGAAAGACAACATAAGAAACCCCAAACTTATAGAAAACCTAGGTGAATATGGATCATCCACTTTCTGTCACGGAACTTTCCGTAGGTATATCCACAGAAAGAACTTAGATATTTTGTTTTCGTATGTATATCTATGGAAAATCCATACTTTTCAAAATTAAGAGTCTTCCATAGATACATCTACAGAACTTTCTCTGATAGTTTTTTTAACATAACAGAATAATGTAGCAAAACAATATAGCATAGTTTTTGACAAAAAATGACACTTATATTACAGTGTTAAATATTGCAATGTTAACCTTCCATTAGAATTATGAATTGAAAAAAAAATGATTATATTGCAATGTTAAATAGTACTTATATTACACTTTCAAAATTCAAAATAAATTAAAAGAACTGTCGCCGGCTGAATTTATTGGCGGTTCCAATTTTGACTTTTCCACATTCGTTTCGTTTTCGATGTTGTTCAATCTTTCGAATTCGTGCATCCTATCAACAAAAAGATCTGGCCACGTCTTGATATTTATCGTATGATGAAGCGCCCATTCCGGTGACATATGTGGTATAGGGTATTCCGGTTTCAAGTAAACTTGTACAAAATGACTCGATTTTGCAAGCCATCCAATACACATGATGCAATCATTTGGATTTATAGGTGGTGCAGTGCGAAGCGGGAAAAAGGTTTCCAAAAACCCGTATCACGTCAAGTCAATTCACACCTATCATATGCACATGCAATAAGATGTCCCATTTCTAGAAATCTCGTCCATTTTGACACTGGTGCGTAAGCACCCAACTAAGGAACAAAAGCTTCATAAACCGCTTCAAATTTAGCTTCCTCTCCATATAACCGCGTGTACGAGTCTTTATGCGTCTTCAACTCTTGGATAAGTTGATGACAGACAAGAGTATGACTATCCTCTCCATTACCAAGTAAAACCGAGACGGCCCGGTAACCACAATTACCGACCCCCTCAACATTGACGACCTGCTCGATGTATTTGTGCATAAAAGTCGGCATCTCATCAATGAATGGAATTTTCTGTGGAATATGCATCTCTTTGATGAATAGAGTTTTCAGTGGAATAGGTGTCGGAGGCGGTTTGCTGATGAAAAATAGAGCAACCACATTTTGCGTTATCGAAACCTACAGTTTCACCTCATTTGGCCTCGTGAAAAATATAATTTAAGTCGGGCCGAGACATATTACTGATCAATTGAGAATAAAGAATGTTGTCCTTAAATCGATGTTCTAACACTGTAATGCTCCGACCAAATGTGGTTTGTATCTCATTATGTTGGTTTTTAATCATGAGATTTACGGTGTCCCAATCTAGACACAAGCCACCATTGCTATTAGCCAACCAATTTTTCAAACTAGCACGCGTCGACTCAACTCTGTTGGTGGTTGTATTCTCAAGGTGTCGGACATTATCAGTCCACGGCCACGCATAAACAAACTTCTTCTTCACCTACGAATCCATGTGAGCATGCTATCACGATCATCGAACTCTTGCTTATTAATAAAGTCATTGTGGACATCTACAACCTTTACTACAACCCCTTCAACATTCGGAGAAACATCGACTAAAGGAACTAATTCTTTTGAGATATTATTGGGGTGCGTCATACCTATTTGTAAACAATAACACAAATAACACAAAATCACATGACTGATGAAAAAAACAACACAAACATGTTCTGTAGACGTACCACTGGAACGTGTTCGTCTTCAACACGTTCCGTAGATGTACCTATGGATGGAACGTTACATTTTTTACAGAAATTTGATGCATAATGTGATCAATGCAATGGATTAAGATGAATGTTTACCTAAAATTCTGTCTTCTCTTGCTCCCTTTGATATGTTGCACCAAAAAGTTGGAGTTTTGGAGTGAAAAATGATATTGATGATGTAGGTTTTTTAGGTTGTGGAGGTGAGTGTTGAAGAAGAAAACCAACAATGGGGGGTGATCATGTTGGTTTAAACTTTATCAGATAGTTCCGTATGTACATCTACGGAAAATTCTAGCGCGTCGATGTACCTACGGAAAAATTCCTGAAATGAATTAATTTGAAGTTTTTCCAACGTTCACTACTTTAGAATGCTTCTGTAGATGCTACTCTGGAAGAAAAAAAATTGTAAAAAAAGTGTTTCCTGGTGTGTATCTCCAAAAACAGGGGGCATAAATGAAATTTCGCAAGGTGACCAATGTTTGCCCCGCCAAAACCCACCTCCCGCCAATGTTTGCCCCGCCAAAATCTGCCGCCCCTATTCATTCCGCCTATCTCGCCTTAAGTCCGCCTTTTTTAAAGTTAATTATAGTAATTCTAATTATTAATGGTTTAATTTATACATTTATTTGTGAATATATGCAATATTTTTTAAGTAAAATTTGTTTAAAAGATGCATTATAAAAAATTATTCTAAAAAGTAAGTAAAAATTTTAATCAAAAGATAAAAAAAAATCTATTTATCTATTAAAAAATAAAAAAATTTAATTAATTAAAAAAAGGGACAAATTTAATTTTTAGACCCACTTTGACTTAGTGGGTATGTCCACCCCACTTTTTTTTCCTTTTGCGGACATAAAGCGAGACGGGGCAGGCGGCCCATTTTATCACCCTTATTTCAAGGAATAAATTGAGATTTTATAGATGTCAAAGCCCAGAATTTTTTTAATTTATATCTACCGTCCGTACGGTATTCCTCTCAATCAATTATATATACTTAAAATCAAATTGTTAAAAAATTTAACGAGATTAATTAAAAAAAACCTAATTAACCCCAAAATTAGTTCCGTTTAAGGTCACGCCGTACGAGGAAAAGAGATTATCCCTCTCTGACCGAATATTATTTCAAACAGAAACACAGAGAAAGTGATGAGATGAGATGAGATCTACCTATTTCTTCACAATCCCTTTCTTTTTCTTCCTCAAGTATGCTTCTTTTTCCATTATTACTTCTATTATTGCTTTTCTTTTTTTGCACCACTCAGATTCGATCCAATTCCACTCCTGCATATCAATTTTTTTTTTTTACAATTTTTGTTTTTTTTATCCTTGTTCGATCTGGTTATGTTATGTCTGTATTCGTTTATAAGGAATACTCAAATGTTGTGTTTTTTTTTATTAAACCCAAATTGCTGTTTTTGTTTGTGTTGAAGTTGTTGTTTGGGAGTGACTATTGTGGTTCCTTGATGTGTATTTGTGTTAGGGTGTATTAGACATTGCTCAATTCAAAGTTTGAACATTGTTTTTTTGCTCAATTTTATATTCTTCTATAGGTATTTTATTTTCCAGCGAACATTATTAGGTTTTTTTGAGTTTATTTCTTGCATTTGTGCATCTACATTGTTGTTAATGTTAGGTAATATCTGAGTTGTCGACTGCGGATCACAGAAAATAATAGTTTGTTTAGATTCTGCTATGCTATAGCGCGCTACCATATCTGTTATTTGACGATATCTTGTACTAAATTGTGTATGGTAAAACAATAACGGTTTGCTAGAACTACGCAATGCAATGGCACTATAGGTTCTGTACGAATAGTTTACTTATCACTTGAACTATAGTGGATTGGAACTTTTATGTTGTTTTTCATATAATTTGAAGAGAAGCTCCTGGAAAAAACATTATCGCAAAAGTTGATCTATGTAGCCGATTCCTCTTGGTGGGATAAGGCTTGGTTGTTGTTGTTGTTGTTGTATTAAATACTTCATGTCTTATTATCTCCATCCCTATGAATGAATTGCAAGACTGATTGTATTTTTCCATGTTGCCGCATGATTTGCAGGAACTTGTGATCTCTGCAGCTTTATATACGGATAATTTGATAAGAAAAGAAAACCATCTGGCTGTAGAGGAGAATGGCAGAAACGATATCTAGCTTTTGGGGTCCAGTTACGTCAACTATAGAGTGTTGTGAAAAAAATTATGCATATTCATCTTATATTGCAGAATTTTTCAACACAATATCCAACATTCCGACCATTCTTTTGGCTCTCATTGGTCTTATAAATGCTTTTAGACAACGGTTTGAGAAAAGATTTAGTGTTCTTCACGTATCTAATATGACACTTGCCTTTGGAAGCATGTTATACCATGCTACCTTACAACATGTGTAAGTATTGATTTTGGTCTTCTTTTGCAGTAATTCATTTAATTTTGTGTTTCTTTTCATTTTTTGTTTTTGAGTTGCTTTGCATAATTTATAATGTTTGCACGGAATACATCCCGCACTAGCCTCGTTTGGTAACAGGGGAGTATTGAACCATAAATATCAATTGGGATTTGGTATAGTAATGCAGCCTTACATCAAGAACGATTTATGGATATGTTAGTTTAGTTGTTTTCCACTGGCATCTCTTTCTCTAATCTCATAAATATAAATCAATTCGTATATACTTATACAAATCTGTTTCTCCACTGTTGTTAATTACGGATCGTGAAACATAGCAGTTTGTTTAAGTTGTGCTACGTTACTGTGCTATAGCCCTGCTATAGTCGCCATTTGACTACACTTTATACTAAATAGCATATCACAGAATCATATATATTTGCTCAAATTTTACTCCTCTATTTGACCATACTTTGATGCATACGAGACACTTATGCATTTGAATTAAGAGGCTAATTTTTATGCCGCTACATCCTTTTTTCCCCCTTGTATTTCTTCATATCCTATGTTAAATGACCTTTTTTTGCTACTGGAAGGAAGGGTTTTATTTTCAAAAGCGTTAGATAGATCAATAATGATATTGTTTCTGACTATACAAAAACTGTTTCATTATATTTGAGTGTTGATTGTTAAACTACTTTGATTATTAAGTTTGTCATAGTTTATAAAAGAAAAAAGTTTGTCAATCAATATCTTGTTTTTGGGTGACTATTTATTCTTCAAATGTTTCACTTTAATTAGGCAACAGCAGAGTGACGAAACTCCTATGGTGTGGGAGATTCTGCTGTACATGTACATCCTCTACTCTCCGGATTGGCACTATCGTAGTACAATGCCCATATTCCTATTTCTGTATGGTGTTGCTTTTGCTGGTGTCCATTCGTTTGTCCGTTTTGGCATTGGCTTCAAAGTCCACTACGTCTTTCTCTGTCTCCTCTGCATTCCAAGAATGTACAAGTATTACATCTACACCGCAGATGCGTGTGCCAAGCTGATAGCAAAGCTATACGTAGCCACTCTTCTATTAGGAAGTTTGTTTTGGCTATGTGATCGAGTTTTCTGCAAGGAGATATCCCAATGGCCAGTTAATCCACAGGGCCATGCTTTATGGCATGTTTTCATGGGCTTCAATTCCTACTTTGCAAACACGTTCTTGATGTTTTGCCGTGCTCAACAACGTGGCTGGTCTCCGAAAATCGTTTGTTTATTTGGTGTTTTGCCGTATGTGAAGATTGAGAAGCCAAAAAGCCAATAAGAGAAGATAGTAGAAGATGAAAGTTTATATCATATGATGATACATATTGGAAGAGTTATCTGTATTTCGTTCGCCGTTGGTTCTCAGTTTTGTTTTTCTGATTTAGATTGATTTAAGTGATGATAATTTTTATATATTTCGTTGCAGTTTTAGGACATGTACCATATTTAAGCCCATATGGATATGCTTTCTTGGTCTGAGACTTTTGTTAACAGTACTTATGATGACAACCAAAAGTTTTGCAGTAACATGGTTGTTTGTTTCTCAGTTTCATACCACATTTTTAATTGTAACATATTATGTAAACCCTTTCTAGTTGAGTTTTTGAATATGTTATTAACTTGTGGAGCTTTAAACATTGTTTTCATTGAGAAATTTCCCTTCTGAAAGTTTCAAGGCTAGGTTGGAATGAGACAATATTAGAGCAAATAATGTGTGGCTAATTACAATATCAGAAAACTAAAATCACTACTATTCATGAAGTAACAAACTATATTGGCGAAATTGGATCTACCTAGTCCATAATACATTAGTAGAGTAAGTAGCATTTCCTATGTCTTTCTATAACTCAATCTTTTCAAAAGTATGACATATATGAAACTCTATTTAAAAATTTGTTTAGCAAGAAGCTATTTAAGTGGCAATATCTGAGCAATACATTTTCAAAAATAATTTAAAATTAACAATGAGATAGTGAAAAAAGTATTTTTACAGAACAAAGAATTGTTGTGACCCGATTGGCCTCGGAGCCCAACATATTAGATCTAAGATTTGTAGAACATCTAGAATTGATTCTAAAACTCTATTTGGGAGTTCAAAGGGTAGAGGAAGACAAGGTTTCGAAAATGATTTTTTTTATTAAAACTGAGAAATTTTCAACATTTTTTGAAAAAAAAAATTTGTATATACTTTGTATACTTTTAGTTTTTGAAATATTTTAAGAACAAAATTTATATTTGAGTAATTTGTCTAAGTCCTCTAAACCCTTCCTCCAATATAATTTTTTAATTCAATCAAATTAAAGAGATTTTAGTTTTTGAATAAAAATAAATTCTTAAAACTCTCCTCACCTAAATCATTTTATTCTTTTCACTTAATTCTTTCATTTTTTCAAAATCCTCTCATTCCTTCCCCTCCAAACTCTTAAGCAAAACATAAATGTATATAATTGATTTTAATATATTTGATTATTCTCTAGTAAAATTGATTATACTTTATTTTATTTGAAATTAAGATTGATAGCTTTTGAACTTAAAATAATTTTAAACTAAATTTATTGTTCAACTCTATTTTGCATAAATTTATCCAAACTAAATAATTTTATCTTCGACTCACTTTTAACCAAAATCAGCTTTACAAAATTAATTCCCTCACTTTATTGGCTAAATCAGTTTTACAAAATTAATTCACTCACTTTATTTTCTTCATCTACAAAATTAGTTCACTCACTTTATTTTCTTCATCGTAAAATGAAACACATCTGACTATGACTATTTTAGATACATAACACTCAAGTCTCATATCGATACAGATTTAAATCATTGAATCGTAATGCAAGTTGTATATTTACTTTTGTTATCAAAATAAAATTCAACACCACACTCTCAGTGTCAGATAGATATTTAAATCAAATCATACTCAATCTTTTTTCACCAAGGAATAATAAATTTTGTAGTGTAATTCCCAGCAAAAAAGACAACAATGCGAGAAAACAACACAAAGGTAGGAGCTCTAAATCCAAATCAAATCAAGGTGAAAATCAGAACTCAACAAGAATGGTTTGGTAGTGATTTAATTTGCATCATGTTCAAAATCCCTTTTGACTTTGGAGTAATCAATTCTGTTGTGTAATGCCCAACAAAGAAGACAAGTCAAGAAAACAACACAATCATGCATAGGAGCTTTAAAACCAAATCAAAGTGAAAATCAGAGCTTAAAGTATGAAGTGATAGTGATAGTAATAGTATAAAAAACATTAAAAATGGTGAATTTATGAGAAAATTTGAATCATCGTGATAATAAGCTGAAAACAATTTATTGACATGTTATAAATTATTTTTATAAATTCTCAAACAATCTCATGTCAGTCAATATATAAACTCAGTTAAGTCACTACAGAGAGGTATATAGTTAGTGTTTCCCTTCACCACAAGTCACTACAGAGAGGTATATAGTTAGTGTAGAACAAGATTTATTGTTTATCGCAATGGAATCAACTATCCAACAGTCATTCAAATTACAGTTAATTTAAAAATGTTAACACTCCCCTCAAGGAACTGAGTAACAATACAGGCGTTCCTCTTAGGCTGCCATTGGCTATTTGAATATTCCAAGATATTCAGTGAGTTAATGGCTGTTAAAGTAAATCAATCAATAGAATATTCAATAACATTAATGAGAGAAACAGAAGGGGATGTTTTAACTGTCAAAGTACACACTATACACATCTTGACAGGTTCCTGAATCTTTTGTTTCGTTTCACTCGAAAGATAGAATGCGCATTTAATAGTATCTTTTTCCATTTCCCTGGGAAATGAAGGAATCAAATAGAAGGAGAAAGGACAAATACACCTCGTAATGGATCTAAGACATCCTTTCAATTCCTTGTTGCAACATTTCCCCAAGCCTCCTATACAGAGCTTCTTGTTCATCGAATGATAGGTTCATCAATATCTGAAGCAACCAGCGTAAACACCATCAATACAACGTCTTTTAAAATGTTATTTAAAAGAGTGTGTTGCTAGCATTTTTAAAATAAAATACCTGGTCCAAAAGCATTTCAACCGATAAACTTTGTGGCACAACAAAGGATTGATGATATATATACGCAAACACAGCCATAACCATCTACACAAGGACAAATTGGTTAAATATTACTTAACTTCTACTTGCACATTAAAGTAGGATGCTAGGGTAGTTTTCACTTTCAGCCTCGTACCCATATTGAAATGAAAAGGACTAAAGATACAAATAGTATAAAGGAGGAGTTAAGTTAAAATTAGTGACATGTGAAGGAGCAAAAGTAGGTCAGTATATAACTACATATTACTAATATTAGCGCAAAATACCTCTACCCACTTTCACAAATGGTCTAAAATAAAATCATTCTATTGATTGCATGATTATCAGTCATTGAAGATTTTCAGTAAGTTCGTTGAAGATCCAATGAGGTCTGAATGTTTTCGATTACTAGAATTAAGTGAACTTTAATCATCTTTAATGCTTCATTATTTTCTTCCTGGGAAGTTCTTTTTTTTATAACTTCTTTTGGGGTAGGGCAGACATGTGGGAGAGAACTATGGTTTTGATTCTTTTGAGTATAGTTTACTTATCATGATATTCCCAAGTAGTCAAATATTACCAACTTGGAATTATTTTGTACTTCCTTCGGATTGAATTATCAGCAAATATTGATCAAATCAAGTATATTAAGAAAGGTAGTTGATCCCATTTAATCTAGGCAATTCCATTAAAAAATTAAGCCTATTAACCTCTATGACTAATAAATTTGGTTATTGGAAATATAAATTTAAATTAAATGATGTATATCAAAAGTCTACCTGGCAGTCCATTCTGTCGGTAATTCCACCATGTCCTGGAATACTATCACCAAAATCCTGCAAGAAATGGGAACAGCCGTTTTATCTATTTATATCTCAGACTTAAATGGGTGATATATTCTCGCATGATCGCATCTTGATCAGAAAAATAAAGTGCCAACAGCGTACCTTTATTTTAAAAGCCCTTTTGAAACCACTTGCAAAGAAGCCTCCGAAAGGTGCAATAATTGAAGCAAACAAGCCAAGACATAAAGCATGCCATTGAACTGGTAGGATTGATATCTCTTTCCAAGGAAACTGCACAAAAGAATGTACAGTGTGTCAAAAGATATGATTTTCAGGGTGCATGATTGAATTCTCTTGATTACAGTAGAATCAAATTTTATAAGCTGAACCACAAAACAGAAATAGAAAATTTAAATTCAGTGGTTTGTAGAAATGTCGGCTTTCAAATCCTATGACCAACTCAGTGATAGGATCAATAGAGTGAATCATTGATGGAGCAGTCTGGGTGTATGACCCAGCTGTTTTCAAAGTAATCCCTGCACTTCTTTATCCAGATTATATTCACATTCCAATTCCATAGCTTTTCAAGTTTTTTGAGTCTCCTAAGTCAAATTAGATGTCTTTCCTGCTGTTTGAGGCATTCGAATTATGTTATTTGTGTGGATAAGTTATCTGGTGAATTTTGTACTACTACCCTACATAGCCATACACTGCAAAGATATTGTTGTAGGTTATAGAATTAAAAGTTCAGATGAATGTCAAGTAATTACCCAGTGAGGAGTCCATCCTAACAATGAGTAAGATTCTGGCTTAAACAGTAGACCAGGATCACAGTCAAGCCAACCAGTTGATAGATCCTGCATTTATTCCCACCATGTTGGTGATGTGAACACAAGTCAGTTGGTTGTTGAATTAAAGACCTTTAAATACATGGGGTGTCAAGAGAGCTACCTTCCTTGGACATGTAAACCACGGAGAACGACCCATGATGTTGGCAAGCTGCAAAATGAGTTTTGTACATGATATTAGCATCCAGTTCAGAATAACTTCATTGATACTTAAAGACTAAAAGCAAGAATTTAATTGCCATAAATATGATCATTCAAAAATGTTTACAATAATGAATATATATATAACATCACAAGTGATTCTGGATCAATGAAATCATTACCCCAAAAAACGTGTTTTATCTTCATTAAGTAATTAAATTTGCTCACCATAAATGCAGATATGATGGTTGTAACAGATGCCCCAATAAAACCCTCCCAGGTTTTCTTTGGCGACAACTTAATCAAAGGGGTTTTTCCAAAGAAGAAACCAAAGAAATAAGCAGCAATGTCATTAATGACAATAAGTGTTGCTGGAAGAAGAAACCTGTACAAAAAGTCAGCAAAACAGAAAAATCAATTCAATTAAAAAGCAATGGAGCAGTGACATGTTCTGTTCATGTAATAGTACATATATACACAAAATCAATTCAATTAAAAAGTAATGAAGCAGTGAAATGTGTTGTTCATGTAATAGTACATAAACATACAAAATCACTTCAAATCTTGGCAGTCAGATGATGCCATTTTATAAGCAAGAAAATAATTTTTAGAGAAAATGAATTAAATAATACCTTCAACAATCAACCAAAGTAAATGAGGGGGGAAAGATTGGCGTGAATAGAGGTTAGAATGATGTAAATAAGCAATTCTCCATAGGAAATATATCCATTTAAATAGAGAATGACTTATTTACAACATTCTAACCTCTATTCACGCTTATCTTTTCCCCTCAATTATTTTTTACAAGAATATTCACATAACAATGAGAATTATAGACATAAAGGTATGGCCTCATATCTCCCATCTCATTTGTTTGTTTGCTCTCATCAATAAATTAGCTTATGCTTATGAATGTAATTAGAAGTTCAACAGCCTTTCAAAGACTATTTGATTCCACATTTGCTTAATATAGAGTGTTTCATTTTAAAACTTCATCTCCATCTCGGAAAAGTCGGCAAGTAATCCTATTTTACAGCTTTATTGGTTTTCCAAAAAGTCATCTGTTAGGAGAGTATAATTACTTGGTAACCTCCCATGCGGTAGTAAATTGTACCTCATTGCTCAACCCCTAATATTTTCTCCATCTTTTTTCCTATCCTAAGACTTCAGTTCCACTGTTTTGGAAAGAACTGAATTTCCCAAGTGATTTAGCCTACTTGCTCACCAAATATGCAATTTACTAAACCATCCTTTCGGGTAATTACTACGGATCAAATACCTATCCGATACCATCTAACATAACAGTTGTTGACATGGATTACGAACAGCATCATGAATTGTAATATCATGCAACAAGAACCCTCAAAAATAGTCAAGTTTTTTGGGTATAATTATTGAACAATCATTATTTCCTTTTATTGGTTAAATTACCAGAAAATCCCTTCAAAAATGCTTGGCACGGTGAAAGAGGACTGCCCAAATACAACAATCAGAATCATGTGTGTCCAAGCATACTGGCCAAATTGATACTTGTACATCTTCTTCTTCAATGTGAGAATGAACCATATGAATCCTGAACCCAATCAATAAAAGGGAAG
Source organism: Vicia villosa (assembly GCF_029867415.1). Classification (NCBI taxonomy): domain Eukaryota; kingdom Viridiplantae; phylum Streptophyta; class Magnoliopsida; order Fabales; family Fabaceae; genus Vicia; species Vicia villosa. Next base: position 193,223 of record NW_026705402.1, on the reverse strand, counting down.
ATAATCAAAGTTTAAGAGTACTTACGATGGTGCAAAATCATTAGTAAAATTGCAATCCTAAAGAAACTACAAACCAAATTTGCTAGGCAACTGGACAATGCATAAAACCCAGCCCATGAACATTAAAGCAACAAAAGTGATATGCATAGGTTACCTGTAATGTACAGGGAATAGCAGACAACCATATGATACTTTATAAGACTGCTCACAAGCCGATATAAAACCTTGTCGGAATTTACTGTGTTAACCAGGCGCTGACTCAGAATACGTCCATAAACAAATAGCATTGCAGTGAAGAAAAAATGCCTGAAATGAGATATGCCAATTAAAACTGGAACAAGTTATTACATGTTTTTCTTTTAAATCAGATGGCAGATTATGACGCAGAGTCAAATATCTGCCGTATAAATAGGGTGCGGCAGCCTATGGCAGATATAATAGGTGTTGTGGAGGCAGGCACAAAAACTGCCATGCTATAATGCCGCGACACCGCGGTAGCAGAAATTTGAAAACCATAAAATAATAAATTTCCTTGCAGTGAGATTAATGAGTTTACAATATTTACCAATTTAATAGCCTAAATCCTGGAAGCTGCTTATCTTCATGAGCTCGGCGGAGTAGATTGAAAAGTTCTCTTGCCATGAAGATTTGAATGACCACAATCATTGCAGTAATGTAGAGGTGACCCATATAGATGATCAACACAAAGCTCCCAATCATCCAAACGGATGAATATGCACGAATTAACATGGACTTGTATTTGCTTTTGTCATTAACAAGTAACTGAGCACCGTTTGATTTACTAACTTCTGGAATAACCTGATATAAAGACATCGTAAAATAAACCACTTTCAAAATGTATACGAAAACTTTTCCAAACAGATATTGCAGAGATTCCGTTCCTAAATCATTCAACTTATTAATTTCATGTTTGGAATCACAATGAGTCAGTGTTGTCAATCGTCTACTGAGAAAAAATGTGATTTCTTCAAATTCCGCAATGTATTATTGCGATAGCGCCGCTATAGTCACTATTTGACAACATTTTGTTGTAAATAGCGTATCACAGAACAATAGCAATTTGTTCAAAATCTACTATACAGCGTCACTATTTAACAACTCTGCAGTGAGTTTGACAATAATATTTTGCTATTGTTCACGAATATACAATGCTACAAAGCCGCTATGTAACAACCCTAGAATGAGTTTCACAAAATCACCGGACCACTGTAATTTTGTCGAAACTCCAAAATACAACTTTTGCCAAAACAACAATGGCACACTGTTATTCTGCCAAATTAACACCCTATGGAGGCAAAATCATCAAGTAACATAATACAAACTATGAAGCGCAGACACCCGAACACAACCCCGACATTGACACGGCGACACAAGTAATAATTTAAAAACCCGAACAGGACCCCGACACTGACACGGCGACACCAGTAATAATTTTAAAAAATAAATAAATAAAACTAATCACAAGTGTCGGTGCAGATATCTTGCACGTGTCTGAAACCGACACAGACACAGCCTAAATACAAAAGATAAAAATATAAAACCTAGATTTATTATTAAGTCAAAAATAAAATAAAATAGACCTAGCCTCCAATCATAAGCTTTCCATACTTAGATATAAATACATTAGACAAATTTTACATTCTCTTCAAATTTCAGGTTAATCAATAGTACAAATTGAATCAGTTTCAACATAAAAAAAACTATTAACACACAATACTTTTAATTAATACATAAAAACACAGCAATTAAAAGTTCGAAATCAAAGTTTAAAGAACTAATTAACCTCATTAGAGCGTTTCCGGTGCCTAACCCGTCCAGTGTTAGTTGACGGAGAACTACTACTAGTAGTATCCTTTTGCATAGCTTCTTGAATCAAAATTTCACCGAAATTGAATCAACGTAAAACGAACATGTGTAACCGCCACAAAGTATAATAAACCTGCAAAGTCATAGAAAATGATGAATTGGAAGATGAAAAAGAGTTTCAGATTCAAAAATTTCAAAATCAGAAACAGTAGCGAAACCTTATTTGGCTCAGAACGACGAAGACGATAGTGAGAGTGCGAAGAAAAGAGGCTATAAGAGGCAAATACGAAGAAGAATATTGATATAACCCAATCGGTGATGAAGCTTTTTTTTTGTTGCTAAAATTCTTTTTCTTGTTCTTGGCTTAACAGCGCACGCACAGATACTGATGCAATAGGATCATTATTGTGAGGGATTCTGATTCCTTTATTTTTTTTATTTTTTTTATCATTATACTATTTTTTATCATTATACTATTTTATTAATTTATGATTTTTTTTTCCTTTATGGTGTTTTATTTTCTGATTCAGTGTATTTGACACAAAAATAGTATATTTTTGAATTTATAATGTAGGTCAAATTAGGAAATTTAATGTATACTGTAATTTAACCAAAATGCTGAATGAAAATTTCAAAAATTAATCATACAATTATGATTTAGTCAAATAATTTTAAATTTAAAGACATGATTAATAATTAATATTGTGTGGCACGCGTGATAAATATTCAATCTTTTGAAATCACATTTATAAGTGGTTATTTAAATATTTTAACAGTTTAATTTAAAGTTTGATCACTTACTTAAATATTATAAAAAGTTAATATGGTTTGAGTGTTGCACATTACTTTCATTCTGTCTTTTGTATAAAATGATTTCAGTTAAAATTGAGAAATTCATATGTAAAAAAGTCTTATTTAACTAAAAATTAATTATGAATTATATGTATGAAGATCTTTTGTCATAGTTTGATTCTAAAAAAGTGCAAAGGAGTTTCTTGTAAACTATCTTGCACTTCCTCCAAGAAAATTTTGATGTCTATACACCAAAAATTTTAAAATACAAATTGAGGTATAGGATTTGTTTGGTAAAAATATTGGTATAAGATAACTATAGTTTTTTATAGTTGATGATTGATAGGTTATAGCTTATAGTTGATGGTTGAGATTCATAGTTGATAAGTTGATTGAATTGTTTGGTAAAATTAGCGGTTCAACTAACTTATAAATATAAAATGATTTAAAAGATATTTAATACATGATTACTCATTTTAAATTAAAATAAATTATAAAGGATAAAAATGATTTTTTTGTTAAAATAACAAGGAAGAAAAAATGATAAGTTATAAATTAAAACGCTATTTGAAATAACGTATGAAAAATAAGTTATAAACTAACAAAATAAGATATAAAATTATGATGAAAATACTATTATTAAACAATATTCTTGAAATTGATAAGTATTAAGTGTGTTATTTTATGTTATGTTTGGATACGCAAAAAGTGTCGGACTCACATTTGATCTGAAACTACACTTTAAAATTTCTCATTTTCAAAGTGAAATGCTATGTAGACATATCTATGGTGGGAGGAAAGAAAAGCTATTCTAAATATGCATTTAAGTTAATTAATTTTGTAAAGTTAATTAATTTTGTAAAGTTAATCATAATTAAAAGTAATTTGAATTGAAAGTAAATTAATTTACTTTTAACTATATTCATACAAAAAAAAAACTAATTAAAGAATAACTTTAAATATAAAAATCAAATTTTAAAATAAAACTACTGTTTATAATTTTAATAAATTATCAAAACAAAATTAATTTTATTTTAAAAGAATTAAGATTGAAAAAGTACCAAAGCTGAAAGTACCACAAAATCTTGTTATGAATTTGTAACAAGAAGCAAACATGGTCTGAAACATATTGCACATGTGAAATTTAAGATTGAAAAAAGTAAATAAAAGAGTACGGAATTGAAAGCTATTTTAGGAAATTTCCTATTCTGTGGTTAATTAACTAACTAATTTCTAATGTTAATACAAAATCAAAACTTGTTTAAGATTGTGTAAGTATTAAGTCACACTAACACTGCAACTCATTAAGGACAGATTTATACTTAACATTTTTTCTGATTATTGTGTCTGCTATCTGCTTTTTAGTATTTAGAACTGTTACTTCATACTTGTTCTGGAGTGGAAGATTATTCGAATATGAAAAGCATAAGTTCGTTTCTTCCATCAAGATAAAAAGGAAGGACATTTTTAATGTGGAGCAAAGAATATAAAGTTTCTCTCTTTAAAAAAGTGATTCTTCATTTTAAAATATATTTCTTACAATATTTTTTTCTTGAGAAATAAGTGTAAATTATTGGTCTCATATTGTTTAAAAAAGCGGAGGTTGAACATTGATTTTTTTAGTTATATGCCACAAAAATGAAGCAAAAATACCAATTTGCCACAATTTGAAAAAAAAATTCCATTCTGCCACCTTTTTAGTTATGGTTCGGCCAAGAGTTGGTTGAACCTATGCATGCATTTTTTTCATGTTGGGGGTTGGCCAATGGTTGGTTGAACCCTAACTAAGAGTTTTTTTGTTTTGTTTTTTAATTTGTATGAATTTTTTTTAATGTTTTTGAGTTATTAATAATATTAATTAATTATTTTAAATATTAATTTAATTTAATATTTTTTAAATATAATATAATAATTTTATATAATTGTTTTATAATTTACTTAATAATATATTCTAGTTAATAAATTAATTTTTTTTTGGTTTTCCAAAATGCCACACTGTTGAAGAAATGAAATTTGTAATGGACAGTGGTCCATCTCAGCAAAATGCACCTCCTCAACCTGAAATGGACAACATTAAAATTTGATTCAAAATATTTATAATGTTTTCCTTTTCAGATTGAGGAGTTGTATTTTGCTGACATTGACCGCCATCCATTACAAATTCCATTTCTTCAACAGTGTCGCATTTTGGAAAATGAAAAAGAATTAACCTTCATAGGTTCGGACAAACCTGCTCTAAAAATGTGACTACCTGAAATTCACGTGTGGCATTTGGTATACTCGTTTCAACTGTTTCGCCATTAAATTACCGAAGATATTATATTATATTATAGGGTTAAATAAGTTTTTGGTCCTTATAAATATTGCAGTTTTCATTTTTAGTCTCTCCCTGCCTTTTGACAACTGTTTTTATAAAAAACTGTTGCCAAAACCAGCTAAAACCGTTGCCAAAATTCAGGAGGGACTAAAAATAAAACTGTAATATTTATAGGGACTAAAAACTTATTTAACCCTATATTATATTATTAAATAAATTATAAAATAATTATATAAAATTATAATATTATATTAAAAATATATATTAAATTAAATTAATATTTAAAATAATTAGTTAATCTTATTAATAACTCAAAAACATTAAAATTAAATTCATACAAATTAAAAAACAAAATAAAAAATTCTTAGTTAGGGTTCAACCAACCCTTGGCCGACCCCCAACATGAAAAAAATGCATGCATAAGTTCAACCAACCATTGGCCGAATCATAACTAAAAAGGTGGCAGAATGGGAATTTTTTTTTTTTTAAATTATGACAAATTGGTATTTTTGTTTCATTTTTGTGGCATATGAGTAAAAAAATCTTGAACATTTTATAAGTAAGATGACACGTGCATTCATCACCTTAAAGTTTTGAATGAGTATCAGGTGTCTCTCTAACTTGTGTATTGCTCTTAGGTTAATTTACTTGTTTGAATAATGGAGTCAAATACAAATATAAAGATTGTATTGTTAAATGGTTATAACTACCATTAGTGGAAGCGCAGGATGAATGATTTACTATCTGTGAAGAAATTGCATTTATTGGTGTTTAGTTTCGCAAAGCCTAATTTTGTGTCTGATGAAGAATGAAAGCTTGAACTTCTGCAAGTATGTGGGTGTATTCGGCAGTATGTAGAAGATAATGTTTATAATCATATTATTAATGAGATGGATGCAAAAAATTTGTGGATGAATATAGAGTCCTTATACGCCTCTAAATCAGAGAATAATAAATTATTCTCGTTGAATAAATTCATAAGTTTGAAGCAAAGGAGCAGACTTCTATTTTAGATCATTTGAGTGAATTTCAAGGGCTCCTTGATCAAATATCAAGAATGATTATCAAATTTGACGATGAACTTTAGGAACTATTTCTATTGCTATCTTTATCATAGTCTTGGGAGACATTTCAGGTTTCTATCATAAGTTATGCTCCTAGAGGTGTTATTTCTTTGGAAACGACTAAGGGTGGTATTCTTAATGGGGAGATGAGAATAAAGACACAGGGTTCTTCATCTCAATCTGAGGTACTTGTCATTGAAAATAGGGGGAGAAGTCAGAAAAATGAACCGAAGGGTGACAAAGAGAATAGCAGAAACAAGTCAAAATCGCGATACAAGAATCTAGAGTGTCATTATCGTCACAAAACAAGACACATACAAAAGTATTGTTATAAGTGGAAAAGGGACGACAAAGACAAGAAGGGTAAGTCTAAACAAAGAGGTCATGATGATTGTCATACCCCAAAATTTGCCCATCCCATTTCTCCTATTCAAACTCATATCAAAGTGCAATGCTCAAAGACACCCCTCCTAAACAATGGCTCAAGGAATTAGGGTTTTGATTTCTTTGAAGAAAACCAATGAATCAAAGGCTCCAATGCATTTCATATGGCTTATGATGTTTCAAAATATCACCATGACAAAGTTCAGGTTTCAATTCCAAGGATTGACCACTCAATTGCTCAGAAAGTCAACAGTCGACTAGTTTGACCTAAAAGTCAATTGTGGTCAAAGTTCAGTCAAAACTCCTGATTTTTTATCAACAACCTTATTTTGAAGTATAATTCATCATTTGATCAAGGATTGATCATGATTCATCAAGAAAAGTTCAGAAATCAACAAAACCTAAAGTTTCTAAATTAGGGTTTCAAAGGAGAAAGTCAACAGAACTTTGACCAGCCATAACTTCCACATGGAACCTCAGAAATTTCCCATTCAAAGCTCATTTTGAAGGAAATTTAATTATCTACAACTTTGTCCCTCACAAGCCAAGTCCAAAAATGCTCCATTTGAGAGATATGGATCAAAAGATTATAGGTCCTTTTTGAAAGTCAACCAAAAGCAGTTTTTTGTCAAAGCCAATTTCATCAAGATAAAATCCTCAAATGAAAAAAGCTCCCAAAGTGGCTTGTATACGACATTTTGTGGTTTCCAAAAAGTCGTAGAAGTCCTCCATATCTTAAAAATTGAGGGAGATACGCCTTGTCAAAGTTGGTCGATTTTAAGAGAAAAAATGTGAAATAAAAGGCTTCAAAATGGATTTCTTTGCAAATGGGTCCAAGTTTTTATGATCCAATCTTGTTACCCAAGTTATCTAGAATATTCAAACTAAAAGCCACGAATTATTGATAATTATTTGATTTTTTAGTGAATTTTATTCATTGAAATTATGATTAAAAATCAAGGATTTGAAGAAAATATAAAAAGATTTGATTCATATTTGATTTCTAATCATTCCAATCATCAAGATACTCTATAATTGATATCAAATTGGTGCCCGTGCATATTGGTTGGAAAAGATTGGAATTGGTCCAAAATTGGAATGATTGAAAAATCAAGATTCAATCAAAATTCAATATCAAGATTGAATTGGATTTGTTGCCTACTTTTAACCTAAAATCAACCCTTATAAGTATCAAGACTTATTCAGAGAAAAATAAAAGAGGATTGTAACTATAGAGAACTCGTTCCAAGCTTAAGAAACTCAAGGGAAAAAACAAATTCGGGTCCAAGGTTGCAGTGTGATTTAGGGCAAACAAGAGATCCTAATCGATTCCTTGGAATATATTGAAGCTAATCCCATCATCATCATCGATCCAGGACGCCTAGAAACGTAAATGGAGTCTCACTAATAAGCCATACTTTCTTAAACTTGATCCCATACTTTTATGCATGATGCACATGAATCGATCATATATCTGTGTTCTTGACATGATATCAATGCTTTGTGTATGGTTTAATTTTATTTTAAGTCCAGGTACAAGCTTTCACCATTTTTAGGGTTACGAGCTCTTGAATTAGGGCTTCATGAAATAACCAAAATTGGACCAAGACAAGGATACTATTGAATTCCGAAGACGATTTGCAGTTGTTCTATGCCCTCGGAATTCATTTATTTGTTGTGTTGTTGGAGCTTGAATCTGCAGGCGAACGGCGAAGACGAAGGGGTCTGGCGCGAAGAGTTTTTGTTTGAATCTCAGCGTTTTGTTTTTTATTATATTTCGTTCATGGCATATTGTTATCAAATGGTTAATGCAGCAGGAATGGTTATGGTCGCGCGCGGATAAGCCAAAAGATGCCTGTTCGATCCCCCAGTGCGACAGGTAATTTTTATTACTCATTTGTTTCAGATCCAACGCAGGGGCCTCACATGTGAACATGGTAGACCCTCAAGACATGACCATCAGATCTTCAGCTTCTCCAGATCCAACGCACCCGGATTGAAGGCCTATCATGTGGACTCTCAGCCACGCAGCACACGATCCAAGCTAAGTTATTTTTTAATTTCTTTTTATTTTAATTACATAAACCTTTTTTATTTTACTACAATCCTTTTTCTTATTTAATTTACAAATTAGTGTTAATATATTTGTTTCTATAATACTTATTTATATCTAATCGAAAACGTACTTTGGCCGATTTAATTAATTAGGTTGAAAACCAATAATTAATTAATTTAGTTTTTGTTATTTTATTAATCATGGTTAACTTGTGCCTGATCAGGGTTGCGAGGTTTGTCATTAGATCACTCCTACACTAATATTTTTTTTCCTCCGTGCCTAATTTTCAGGGTTAACCAAGATCCTCCGACTACACGCCATATCAGATCGAAAAGCTAAGTCTTTAAATTTTTTATTTTATTTAATATCATTTTTATTTTATTTTGCCTTTTGCCCAAAATAGGGTTTACTTCAAATAGTCAATGAATTACTCCTACACTCACCCTTTTATTTTTCCTTCATTTTTCAGGGTTAACCTACCGATCAAAGCTCAAACCTTCGGTAACCCTAAACTCATTCTCCTTTAATTCTTCTTTAATTATTACTTGTGTTTAGCCTATTGCTTATTGGGTTATATTATTGCTTCTTCCCCTTCCGCATGGCTATATATTTTGTAACTGCTCCTGGTTTGTATTGTGTGGCCTTGAAGGCACTTAAATTGTTATGCATTATATTATAACTGCGTGGTTAGTAATTTAGGGCGTGAAAACCTCGAACTGAATTTAGAATAATTAATTACAAGATAATTATCTGAATTGAATCACGTGATTGTGCACCCACACACCTTTTATGGTAACCCCTTTTGTTGCCTGTTGCCTGTTGCCTTGTTGCCTTTTCATTGTAGAATAGTCAAGTCCCTCGGATACGAGGATGCCTCAGCAAATGTTGCCCTTAGTTCATTCTCATCACAAAAAGATCATAAGTCCCTACGATGCTGCCTTTGATTATATGATCTCGTCCCTCGAGGTTGCTTAGAAGATGATGTGATAGTCCCTTTCGATTGCTGAGGTGTCCTCTTGGTTGCCTAATAATGACTATTCTTATCCTTCCCTTAGACTACCTGCCCCCTTCATGGCAGGGGCAGTCTTGTGGCGAACGATACCTTCGACGACCCTTCAACCTCCAAATAAAAGGACTTTCTACCCTCCTATGGTATGGATAGCCCCGAAAGGCTAAAAGAACTCTTTTACAATGTTAAGGTAATTAGCTCCTAATTGCTTGCTTTAGTTTAAATCCTTTTCTACTCTTTTCTCAAAAAACTTCAAAAAGCTACGCTTATTGACAAGCTAAAGTCTTATTTCATTTCTAAACTTTTGAAAACTAAAAGAGCTAAGCAATTAAGAGCCCGTGGAAAACCATAGATGCAAAGGGTGCCTTACACCTTCCCTTTGTATAAATTACCCCCCGAACTCAAAATTTCTTTTAAAAGGTTTTTTCTGTTCTTTTAGCCTTTCTTTAATTTGAATAAAATAAAAGTCGGTGGCGACTCTTGCTTACCGTGACATTTTAATAAAGTCAGTTTACCGTATTACAGTGATGATCGTTAGTACTACTACTAGTAATGATCTTGTTATTTTATGTGATCACGAGTCTCTTAATCTTGTATCATACGAGAGCATGTGGATAATTGATAGTTGTTTGATCGCCTCAATAGGCGGCAAGGATCCCACTTAAGGATCCGACCTTTTAATAGCCTCCATGGGAGGCAAGGATCCCGCTTAGGAATCTAGCATTTTGATCGCCTAAATGGGCGACAAGGATCTCACTTAGAGATCCAACATTTTAATAGCCTCAATGGATGGCAAGGATCCCACTTAGGGATCTAGCATTTTAATATCCTCAACGGGCGACATCACACTTAAGGATCCAATATTTGTATCACCTCAATGAGCGACTAGAATTCCACTTAGGGATCCAGCATTTCAACCGCCTAATAAGGCAATCTTCTCTCGAGCTTTTGGATTTCTTGCAAAAAGGGAATCGCCAACAAAAATGGATTCTCTAAAATAATAAAGTGAGAGGGCATTATTAAAAACCTTTGCCCTATGTAAAGTGCAGAGGGAAAACAGTGCACCCTACAAAATAATATTTCCTTATAATCGACATAGATGCAAAACTCGCCTATAAAAATCAACAGCAGGATAACTAAGCAGTAATAAAGAAAACAACTAAACGACAGTAATGCGAGTGGATCTAGAGGGAATTCTTTCTAGGCCTTTAATATTCGCCTAAAGTTAGTTTCAAACATTATGTAAGAAAAACTAAAAATTCTAAGTTCCACATTGCTTAAATTATATATCTTGGTTAACTTATTTTATTGTATAAGGAATGCATATGTTTCATTCCAAAATACACCAAAAACTACTTTTGAATTTTTTCCTTCCTCATTCACTTTACTCTACATTTTAGAAGCGTCAACTCCATTTTTCTTTCTACTCGTTGAATCTTCCGAGTATTTCTTAGATTCTCTTTAAAGAATTATTTGAATTTTTTCTCATTCGAGAAAGTATTTAGAGTGTGACCATTATTGAATTCTCTTTAGAGAATTATTCTGATTTCTCCCAGTCTAAGAAATTTATTAGGATGGTCAAACGATATTATTTGAAGGTGTATTTATAAACCAATTATATATAATACAATAGTAATCATATCAATTTTAAATTGAGTTGTTTTATCTTGAAGGCGTCATTGTTGAACGTCTGCCTTGCAAAATTTGGACAATATCCTAAAACGTCTTAAAGAGAGCGGCATAATTCACGACTTCGATTTGATAATTTCTTTAATGACATATTTTCAAAATCATAAAACGGAATTTTTCAATACACCCTTTTATGAACCCAGTTTGCCTGGTAAGTGTGTCAATATATATATATATATATATATATATATATATATATATATATATATATATATATATATATATATATATATATATATATATATATGAAATTTGTCTTAAATTTTTTCAATACACCTCTTCACACACGTCACTATTATGGATGGGAATAGGCCTAACCGGCTTATATGGGCCTATAGCCTAGCCTACTTAAAGTCAGGACATGCCTATTTAATAAAGAGGTCAGACTTAGGCTTTATAAAAGCCTATTTTATTAAATATGTCCGGCTTAGGCTATTAAAAAAGCTTATGAAACCTTATAGCCGACCTATATTTCATATATATTAGAGATATGCTAAATAGGTTGGCCCATGTATGCATATATATTAGAAAAAATGCTAAATAGACTAGCCTATGTATGTATATATATTAGAACAAAAGCTAAATAGGTTAGGTTAGGCCAAAAAATTAAACTTATAATAGTCCATAAGTCATACTTAGACCTTTTAAACTTATTGTAGGTCAGACTTAAACCTTTTAAAATCTAGTCTAACCTAGTCTATTTCTATCTCTAATCATAAAATTTTACTTCCTACCCCTACACTTGCCTTCATACCCCTACAATATTTTAAAAATGGCAATTTTACCCTCAAAGATTAATAACCATTTTACCATTTTACATTTTACCATTCATCCAAAAAGTCAAAAAAAATTGAAATCTGCACCCCTACGCGCCTCTAAACCGGAATACTTTAGGTAAGACTTCCGGTTTACAAGTTTACAAACCGGAACACAATCTTCAAGTCTTCCGGTTCACAATTTTTTTTACCGGAATACATTTCAAAATTGTTCCGAAAATACAAAAACCAAACCGGAACACTTTGGCCAAGACTTCCGGTTTTCGTGAATACAAACCGGAACAGTTTGGAAAAGTCATCCGGAATACATTTTCCATTTTTTGATTTTTTTAATGTTTTTTCAGGTATGGAAATTCCGCTCCAGATTTGTCGAAAAAACGAGACAACTATAGATACCACTGATGCTTTCACAACTTCACAGAGATTTGTCACACGGGAAGAAGTTATCCGTTGGGTTAAAGAGACCGGAATCAACAATAAAGTGACCGTTATCATCACGCGTTCAGACGCCGAAACAGGCAAAAGAGGAAGAAGCAACAAAGTGATATTTGGGTGCGATAAAGGTGGAAAATATAAGGATAAAAGTGAGACTCAAAGTGCTACTAAGAGATGTGGATGTCCATTCAAAATAAGATCGACTCCGACAAAAGATGGGTCTGGATGGAAGATTGATGTAAAATGTGGAGTTCATAATCATGGTTTACCAGATAGATTAGAAGGTCATTCATTTGTTGGTAGGTTGACAATAGATGAGAAGCAGCATGTTGCTGGTTTGACAAAGAGACATGTTCCGCCTAGACACATATTGATTTCCTTGCAAGAGCGAGATCATGAGAACGTCACTCGGATCACGCAAATATACAAGCATAAGAGTGTGATAGAAGCGGAGATAAGAGGTCCAAGAAGTGAGATACAACATTTTCTTAAGCTTATAGAGGAGGCGAACTATGTTTATTGGAGTAGGAAAAGGGATGATTCAGAAGTTGTGAGAGATATTTTTGGGCTCATCCAGATTCGGTAAAGTTGCTGAATCTTTTTCCTACTGTCTTGATTATGGACGCCACTTATAAGACCAACAAATATAGACAACCTCTGTTTGAAATAGTTGGCATGACATCGACTGAGTTGACATTTGCGGTTGCATTTGCTTATATGGAGTGTGAGCAGACAGAGAGTTATTGTTGGGTCTTGGATAAGCTGAAGCAATTGTTTGTGAAGAAAGATGTGGTTCCACAAGTGATTTTGACGGATAGAGATATTGCTTTGATGAAAGCAATTGAAGTTGTTTTTCCTACGACGCATAACTTGCTATGTCGTTTTCACATTAACAAAAATGTTGGGATGAAATGCAAGGAATATGTGATGAAAGACATGCAAGAGACGATAGGCACACTGTGGAAAGATGTTGTATGGGCTAGTAATGAGGTTGAGTATGGTGTACGGTTGCAATATCTTGAGCAAGCATGCTTTGCTTGTAGTGACTTCCTCGATTACGTGAAGAACACTTGGTTGATCCCACATAGGCAAAGATTTGTAGGCGCATGGATTAATCGAGTGCTTCATTTTGGTAACACCACGACTAATCGGTATGTCATAATTCTTAGTCTTTTTAATATGTATTAATTTTTAAAGTAATATTTTTTTATACTTTGTTTATTTTAGGGTTGAATCTGCACATTGGAAGCTAAAGCAGATGATAGGGAACAACCTTGGTGACATGGTCAAAGTTTGGGAAGCTATGAATTCTAACCTAAAAATACAAATAGGTAACATTCGTGCTTCGTTTCAAAAAAAATTTTATGAGGTTGAGCACGCACACATTAGTCTATTTTATGATAATTTGCGTGGTTCAGTATCGAGTGCAACTTTGAGACGAATTGCAGAAGAGTTATTGAGGCTTGATTATGTGTTAAATAGTAGGGAAATCTGTGGTTGTACTATGAGAACAAGTTATGGGCTACCTTGTGCTTGTGAGATGGGAATATTGATTGTTGTTGGAATCCCATTACAAATAGAAAGTGTTCATCTTCAATGGAGGATACTATCTATGGAAGGTGACTTGCCTTTAGATGAGGAAGCTGGTTCGGAGGTGGATATGAGTAATGCAATTGATAAATTGTGGAGAAGGTTTAAATCACTAGATGTTGTTGGAAAAAGAGCATTGAAAAGTAGGGTTTGTGAAATTGCATATCCCACAACAACTTCATTGTGTCCACCTCCTGAGAAAATAAAAACTAAAGGCGGAGTGAAGAGGAAAGGGAAGAAACCAGTTAGGTATGATGTTTATAGGGATCCTTCAGGTTTTGAGTATGCTGATCAGGCGTCTCAATCTTCACAAAAACAATCGCAAGCATCACAAACTTCCAGGAAGCAATCACAGTCAAAGAAGCACTCACAATCAAAGAACCAAGATTTCACTCTTCAGTTTCCTTGTCATATTAGGCCATATATTACCGAGATTGTTAATGTTGAAGCAGATGGTAATTGTGGATTTAGAGCCATTGCATCATTTCATGGGTATAGTGAGGATGGTTGGGCAATGGTTCGTCGTGACTTGGACATGGAATTAAGAGAAAAGAAGGACTTATATGAGAGATTGTTCGGTCCAATTTTATCCAAAGTGAGAAATGGATTGTTGATAGATAATGTTGGTTTTCAACCACCAGAGAAATGGTTGTCACTACCAGAGATGGGCTATTTGATAGCAAATCGGTATAACGTCATTCTTGTGCATTTAGGTAACCCTTGCTTGACTTTTTTTCCCATGACAACAACATTTTCTCCAAGTGCTCCTACATATTGCATTGGCCTTGTCAACAAGAATAATTGGATTCGGGTAACCTTTATATATAGTTATTTGTTTATTTATTTGTTTAATTATTTATTTATTTAATTATTTATTTAATTATTTGTTTGTATGTTATGAAATCAGGTTAATATGAAAGAAGGCTTCCCACTGCCACCCGTCATGTTAGATTGGATGAAGTTTCGTGATCAAGCGGCGACATCTTGGATGTTAGGATTTGCTGGACGTCTTCAACATTGGCAACATCTTACGCCTATGTTACCATCAAGTGTTAATTTAGATTAAGTGACTTTTATTTAAATGTAATATTTTAACTAAAACATCTTAGAAGAAGTTTTTATTTTATTTACATGTAATATTTTAACTAAAACATCTTAGAAGAAGTTTTTAAACATAGAAACATAGAGCACTAAAACATTAACACATGATAACAATAACATTAGAAAATAGAAAATAGAATATAGAACATAGAACATTAAAACATGATAACAATAACATTAGAAAATAGAACATAGAACATAAAGCATTAGACTCTTGCAGACGATTCTGGACGCACCGGCATCTTCAGAACATCATCAGCAGACCTTGTTAGGTTCACCTCAAACTCGATCGGCCCCTTAGTTATCTTACGACGGTGTGATTTCCACATGTCTTTCATATCAGCATCGCACTTCAACTCCACAACATTATAACTTACCCTCCCATCAACGTCCATGCTCCAATTTTCACGGTACGAGATTTTACTCACCAGTCGGTTATCAGTTTCAGGCAATTCTTCATTCAACCAACTTTTCAGTGCCTCAAGGCTCCCGCAACCGTCAGGTATTGGAAACTTCATGGGATCCTTAGTTCCAGTAAAGTAAACAATTGTGTCAACCATAAAATTAAAAAGAGACATTCTGAAAAATATGATATTTTTTCTCAACATCAGGAGGTCCTATTTATAGGTCATCAGGGCAATCTTATCCACACAACCTTATCCATGCAACCTTATCAACGCAATATACCATAAATATACCATAAAATATATCAAAAAATATACCATAAAATATACCACAAAATATACCACATAACATAATCCAAAATATACAATAACATATACAATAAAATATAAAATAGTCAATGCTCATGGGCGATGCGTAACACCTCAAATAAATCAGCATACGCTACATCCTCCTCCTTTGCCTCTACCTGCCGGAGATACCACTGTAAATACCCATCAACTGTCTCATGAGGGTATCCTACTGGCTCGGTACCTCTAACCACATCTGCCACGCTCTGGTAATAGGCAATCCACTCCACAGCAATCTCATCATTGCTGAGCGTATCAGCAGGAGGTGCAGGCGGAATATACTGGCGATAACCAAACTGACGAAGACACCTGTCAGGTAAGTATGGCACATGTAAATCACCCCAAACAAGAAAACCTCTGTACATAGATAGCTCGTTAAAAGCACGACGACGTCTATGATCCTCGAATGGACGCCATATGACGTCTGTCGGTGTCAGCTGGTCCAATATCGGTCTATACTCATCCACTTTAATGGCTCCTTGCCTGTAGGACCATCTCATCGCCCGCGGAAGCCCTTGATTGTCAGATAGGCACCCGTTTTCTCCTTTCCTTCCCAATGTAGGAAAGTACTCATGTATCCAACACTGTTACCAAATAAATTATATCATATACATTAATATATATATATATATATATATATATATAAGAAAAAAATATATAAATAACAATATATGAATTAATATACAATTAATTAAAAATAACATAAATACCTGTAGAGAGTAGGATATCCACCGAGCTGCTTGCAACTAAACATAGATGCATCCCCAAGGTGGCGATAAAGAGTGACCAGTGCAGCAGATGCCCAACTGTAGGAACTAAGCCCACGTAGGTCTCTAAACAGTAGCAAATACCGGGCCTCGACCAGAGTAAATGTCTTGTCCGCAAAAATAGTAGAAACCTACCAACATCATCAGATATGCCCTGGTCGCAAAAGCCCAGCTACCAGCAGCACGATACTCCTTGAATCTGTCATACAACCACTGCAGCGAATAATAAGCTCCCCTGCATGAACGCACATGCTCAGCCATGACATCCCTATCCACTCCCAAAAACTCGCAGCCAAGATCAACAACCATCTCCTCTGTGACATGCTCATGAGGATACCAGAACATACCCCCGATAGGCAAATGCAGCAGGCTGGCAACATCATCTAATGTAATCGTCATCTCACCAAATGGCATGTGAAATGACGATGTCTCAACATGCCATCTCTCCACAAATGCTGAGACGAGGTTAACGTCTATCTTGGTCAGGCTAGTTCTCTGAAGAGAAGCCAGACCTGACCCACTCACGATAACCTCAATCTCTGGTAGGAGCATCTGAGGCACTCTGTCCTGGAGCTTCGTCCCATGTCCAGCGACTTTAAGCTCCTTTTTAGGACCTCTTTCCTGAAAATAAATAAAAAATCACATTAGAAAATATAATAATGAATTATTTTTAAAATAAATTAATTAATTTTACTTACCTGTCCGTACCATAAACGGCGAGCAACATGGTCTTGGTATCGGACAAGTAAAGATAGATCTGATGGTCCACCAGGATATCCAGCTGGCTGTGGTGGCTCTGGTGGTGGCTGTGCTGGCTCTTGTGGTGGGTTAGAGGGACCAGCTTCATCGCGGCGGCGGCGGCGGGTAATAGGCCTCCCGTCTGGTCCTAATGTACGCATGTTCCTGAATTTTTTTTTTAAAAAAAAATCACAAAAAAATCAAACCGGAACAGTGCAAAAAAGGGTTCCGGTTTGTATTTCAGCTAAACCGGAACAGTTTTCAAAAGTGTTCCGGGTGGATTGCAACGAACCGGAACAGATTACAAAAGTGTTCCGGTGTGGATGACAACGAACCGGAAGAGTTATGGAAAGCGTTCCGGTGAGAAAAGCAACGAACCAGAACAATTTTCAAATGTGTTCCGGTGAAAATTTTGTAAACCGGAATACTTACAAAATGTGTTCCGGTTTGGAAGATTTGTGAACCGGAAGAGTATTCTGAAGCGTTCCGGTTAGTATTTCGTGGAGAGAATGGAGAGTGTTTGCTTCACAACCAGTAAAAAGTTGAAAATGAGAAAAAAAAATTACTTATTTATATAAGGGTAATTTCGTCCAAAATTTTTATTTGTAGGGTGTTATACGGTGAACTGACTTTTTATAATCGAAAATGTACGGTAAGCAAGAGCCGCCACCGACTTTTATTTTATCCAATTTTAGGAAAGGCTAAAAGAACAGGAAAATACCTTTAAAAAGATTTTGAGTTCGGGGGGTAATTATACAAAGGGAAGGTTTAAAAAGCACCCTTTGCATCCATGGTTTTCCATGGGCTCTTAATTGCTTAGCTCACTTTATTTTCAAAATGTTTGAATTTGTTTGAAAAGTAGGGTGTAAATAGAAATAAGAACTTTAGCTTGTAAATAAGCGTAGTCTTTTTGAAAATTAGTGGGAAAAAGAGTTTGAATTTTGAATTTGAATTGAGCAAGCAATTAACAGCAACTACCCTAAGTTTAGAAATTTGTTCTTTTAGCTTTTCGGGCGAAAGAGTCTATCCATACCATAAGAGGGTAGGAAGTCTTTCAATTGGATGTTAAGGGTCATCGAGAATAATCGTTCGCCATAAGACTGTCCCATGCCATAAAGAGGGCAGGTAGTCTAAGGGAAGGATATAATAGTCATTTTATCTTTTTAAGCATCATGCGAGGATACCTTAGCAATTGAGGACAATCATTTTATAAGGCAACATCGAGGGAGTTTCAATAACTTTGAAGGCAACATTTGCTTTAGGTATCCTCGGAATCGAGGGACATGACTATTTTTAGGCAACAAAAATAATAAGGCAACAAGGCAACAATAAGGCAACAAGGCAGCAAGAGGGGTTACCCTAAAGGTGCGTGGGTGCAACAATCATGTGTTAACTTCGATGACATTTATCTTGTAATTAGGTGATCTACGTTCAATTCATGGTTATCACTCCCTAAATTACTAACCACGCAATTAAAATAAAATAAAGGCAGAAATAAAATTCCTACACTATTACAATAAACACCTGCGGGGATGGGGAAAATTAAAAGGAGAAAGAATAAGAGAAATCAATAATTAGTTTTAGTTTTATCTTGATCTTGAGCCTTGATCTTCCTCGAACCCTTGATCGACCCTAAAGGAAAAATAATAGGGGTGAGTGTAGGAGGAACTCATTAACAGGTGATGTAAATCCTAATTTAACCTATAAGGCAAAAATTAAAAATTAAATGACGTTTAAAATAGAAAAAGAATTAGAACTTAGCTTTTTGATTGGTAAGGCGCGTAATCGGAGGATCGTGGCTAACCCTGAAAAATTGCACGAAAAGAAAATAATTTTTAGTGTATGAATGATCTGCAAACCTTAATTGCCCTTAAACCTAACAGGTTTATTCAAGAAAACTTATTGTGACCTAAAGGGTTTGTAAGGCTAAAATATGCATTAATGGATAACACCTACCATGATGAAAAGAAATCATTAAAATAAAAATCAGGGTTTTAAACATTAAATTATTACCCTAAATTAATCATTAGTAAAAAAAACCTTTTTTATTATAAAGCAATTATTTTTTATGCTATAAGAAAAATTGGATTTTCGATTAAATATAAATAATTAGTTATATGGAATTATTATGGTAATGAAAGAAAAATATTTAAATGAAATAAATAAATAAAAGGGATAAATAACGGGTATACAAATAAGAATAAAATAAATAAAAAATAAATAAAAGACTTAGCTTTTGATTCCATGTGGTTGGATCCAGCGCCCAGGATTGGAGGAAGTATGATGGTCTGTTACTGGGCGTGAGCACTGGATTAAGTGTGTGATGGCCCTGGATGTGCACCATGGAGTCTCGTCTTCAACGCCACTGGATTGAATCTCCTGAAGATCCAACTGATCTCACGTGGAGGTACATGGTAAAGGTGCATGACTTGTACACACAGGATCTGCAGGAAAATTTGTTAAAAATAAAGTGAGGACGCTGGGATTTGATCCCAAGACCTCTTAGTTACCAGCTCTTCCCTGTTACCACCTGGGCTACACATTTAATGCGTTATTTAAACAAATAAATTAATATAAAACAGAAAGAAACAAGTCTGACTGGCAATGAGTCAAACTGGGCCCCACACACCCGCGCACGAACCAATGATGAGTGGAGAGAGAATCTGTGTTTTGTTGACCGGCCAATAGTAGTGTAACACCTCTGGTCAGAAGGTCCAATTCCCTATTCATCATCTTCTTCATTCCAACTCTTCTTTTTGCTACGAAACAGCCACAAATTCGCTTCAGTTTAGCTACGATATTTCCGTAGCAATTTCTGCAAATCTCGATACCTACAAAATTAACGTTAAACAAGAACAAAAAATGCCCAGATCATACAAGTGGAGCCTTGTGATATTCATGGTGTTATTTACTTCCGTAAAAACGCCCACGAAGTTTGGGAAGCATGAACCCTCAACAATGGTGGTTCGAGATTTAGGGCCTCAAGATCCGATGCAGTACGCTCAACCTGCTCTAATTAGTCTCATAAGCTTATTAGAATCATTAGTTCGCGATAAAACATTATAACAATGCCATATAGGAAATTCACAATGTGAATGCATATGGAGACCGTAATCTTTACATGATGAACGTAATCAAGCTTAGTTTATGATCTCATCTTACCTTGTAATACCTCAGAAGTTGATTGGTGCGGTTGGTTGTCCTTGAATCCCTCTGAAACTCGTTCTTTTCTTATGCCCTAATTTTGAGATTTTTGGAGAGTGTGCTAGGGCTTTGTGAGGCAGGGTTTTTCGTTCCCCCTCCAGCCAATCTTATTCAGAATATATAGGGGAGCTATTAGGGTTAGAAATACTAGGAAAGAATCAATCTTTTATTGAAGAAAAATTTGATTTTATTCTTGCATAAAAACTTTCTTTTTTTGGTCAAAATATTTTTCAATCCTATTTCTCCTTATTTGCTGGCCCTTGTGGGATGATTTGGATTTTGAATAAGTGGATGGGAATATTTTGTATGAATTAATTTGATTTATTTTAGATTTTATTTGATTTATATTGAATTTAAGTAAATAAATCCAAAAATAAATATAATAAAACCATAAAATACATGTCAAATAGTCTTTGGGCCTCAAATGAGCTTACTATCACGTGGGAATACCAAAAGTTCAAGCCCAATACTCAAAGATTGAAAATTTGTTAATTAGGGTTTTACACTTTCTTTGAAAATCGACCAACTTCTACCAAGCGCATCCCATTCAATTTTTGTCATATGAAGATGTTCTAGGACCTTTTGGAAAGCTTGAAGAATCCTCTAACCAGCCTTTTTGGTCTCATCTCAATTGAGTCTACCGTGTTCAAGTTATGAGCTTTTGAAAAAGATGACTTTTTGTTGACCTTTTGGAGGACCTATAATGTATTGGCATATATCTCTCAAATGGTGCATTTCTTGACTTTGAGCCCAACATAAAAGTTGTAGAGAATGAAATTTCCTTGGGAATAGGCTTTGGTTGGGGAATTTATGATGAAGTATGAGAGAGATATGATCAGTCAAAGTTGGGTTGACTTTTAGTTGAAAACCCTAAATTAGAAACTTGGACTTTTGTGGATTTTTGACCTTTTCTTGATGAATCATGATCAATGTTTGACCAAATGATGAATTGCACTTCAAAATGAGGATGTTGACCAAAAATCGGGAACTTTGACTGTGATTTGACCATAGTTTGACTTTTAGGTCAACCAGTCGATTGTTGATTATTCGGGCCATTGAGTGAGCGATCTTTTGAATCAGGGTTTGAAGCTTGGCATGAGGATGCTTTGAATCATATGAGATATCATAGAATCCACTTGAGGTGTCAGAAGTTCAAATTCCTTGATTAAATCAGAAACCCTAATTTAGAGGCTATTGCATAGGAGAGAGACTGCATGATTCCTTCTTGTATATCTTTAAGCATTTGAAAGTCAGATGGACTGAAATATGAATAAATATGTTGGGCAAATTTTGGGGTATGACATAGGGGTACACGGACAATTGTAGGGGTAGGAAGTAAAATTTTCCTCTAATCACTACTCAATTTAATGTGTGGATACACAACAGGTGATACAAATTATCGAAATATAAAATTTGGTTTTTTTAATACACTGTCTTACCGATAATAATTGTAACTATTAGTATCTTGCAAGATTGTAGTTCTGATTTGAATTGATACTTGTATTTAAAATTCAAAATTGTATACTTTTGCACGCAAAAAAGAATGCCATGTGTAAAAAAGACAAATTGTAAAAGTCTTCAACCTTATGTTCAAATCACAACTCAAATGCTGTAGAGTGTGGATTGGTTTTTGATGAAGTCTTTCAATTATTTTATGCATATAAAATAAATTAATAATATAGTTGACAACGGTAACATTAACATGTGCTTTGTGAATTAAATTATACTACGTTTTAAACGATGTTTGACATTACCAAAAAAAAGTTGTACTAGTTGTAGAGTACTAGTATTATACAATGTATATTTTAAAGTTTTAAATGGTACTTGACATTACCACAAAAAATATGTGACTAAAAATATTTCATTGGACTGAAAGTAGATTGATTAGTTGGCCAAACATTGCCAAGTAATTGGAGTGAATTGTATTTTTATGTGTTTAACTAAATTAAGCACTAATAATATGTTTGTTTGAAGAGAATGAATGAGAGAGAAGTAAGGGCGAGAGAGTTAGAGGAGAAATAGAATGTCTCTTCTATTTGGATGAGAAGTGAAATAAAGAAGGAGAGAGAAACAATTGTTTATCTTTTTTTTCATATGTATCCTTTTATAACTATTTCATTATGCTTATTTATTTAAACTAATTAATTAACTAAAATTATATTAACAAATTTAAATTAATTTTGATAAAAAATGCATTTTAAGTTTTTAACTATAAAAAATTGTATATGAAGTCAAATAAAACAAGCTACTTTTTATAAAATCAAATAAAATACTAAAACTAATATAAAATAAATATTTAATTATAAATTTTATTAATTAAAAACAATTTTTTTAATAATTTAATAAAAAGATCTTTATTAAATACTAATATTAACTACCTAATTTTTTATTAAATAATTATTAATTTTTAATGATATTTAAATATTTAAAAAAGTTGTTAGATAATATAAAATTGTGTATTAATTATTTTCTTTACTTAAGGGTAATTTTGTCATTTCAAAAATAACTACATTTCTCTCTTATATATAACAAATTATATATCAAATCTACTTTATTTTTCATCTCTTTCTCTCTTATACTCTTTCTCTCTTCTCAATTTCATCCCATAACCAAACACAGTGATAAAAAGTACGAAAATTATATGTCGTTTTTTAACATAAATTTATAGAAGGGTTTTGAATTTTCTAACTTTTAATTTCATTTCTATTTTAATTTTTTCTCTAACTCTCTCATAATTTATTTTTTCTCACATCTCTTTTTCTTTAAAGAAATATAATCTACTCCTTTTTCTTATTCTATTTTTTTCCTTTCTCTTTCAAAAGGCTGAGAATCATTACCCCTTAGAAGATGTCTAATTTTAAAAATTATTTTCTTCACTTAAATGAAGTATGATTGCATAAATGTGTTTTCAAGTAATAAAGAAAAGTTAAAAGAAGATGAAGATATATTTTTAAGATGATGTGATCAAGGAAATGATTGTGAGATAAAGAGAAAACATGATAAGTATTAGTGATAATATTAAGTTACGTTGTACTTTTACATGAATGTTTTTGTGGTATATATATATATATATATATATATATATATATATATATATATATATATATATATATATATATATATATATATATATATATTTATGGATGAATATTTTAAATATCACTTATCTAAGTTTATGATGACTCTTTACTTATGTTATGTAGATTTTATTCATTACATTTTTTTTTATAAAATTAAAACTATAATATTAAAATACAGGGCGGACTGGCTCATCAGGCTGCACAGGCCTTTGAAAAACAGACCGAGCTTATTTTCTGTAGTCCATTAAACAATTGGCTGGGCCGGACCAACCCATTTAAACATATTGGCCCACCGGATCAAAGCGGACCAATATAAAGTTCATCTGACCAATGAAATTAGTATGAGGACGAAGAGCTTCCAAATTTTTAAAACTTGAAAATCAAGTATCTTTTTAAAAACATTTGTGATTTCCACTTCTTATCATTTAAGTAGGGTTGGTTTAATCTCTGTTAAAATTTAAAGTCACTTTTAAAGAGAGACTATTAAATTATATCAAAAAAATTAACTTTTATGTTTATGATTTAAGTAGGGTCGGTTTAATCTCTGTTGAAATTTAAAGTCACTTTTAAAGAGAGGTTATTAAAGTATATTAAAAAAAATTAACTTTTATGTTTACCAAGAGTTGAACCAAAATCCGAAAGATAGAAGACCTTTCTTTTATCCATTCCACAATGAGAATATAGAAAAGTTATGTGATTTTATAAATTAAACTTTTTTAGACTTATTTTTAATCCAAAATTTTGAAGCATATTATAGGGTCGCCTTATCCTTCGCGGACTTTGAATCTAAGACATATTTTATTAGAACCTGATGCCAAACACGATGAATGGCTTGCCAAATGCTAGAACAATTAGTCTGAAATTGAACTTGGAGAAAATAATTTAACCCACAATTATACTTAGTTTTCACTACTTGAATATTAAGTTTGTTTAGATTAGAAACAAAATTTCAAACGAGCTTTAACAGATATATGCTTTATTCAAAATTCAACATATTTTTGTAACCTTGACCCTATCTTCTTTAGAGTGGTAATATTACTCTACACAATAAGATGACACTATCTATAATCGGAAATAGTTCTACCTAGGGGTGGACATCGGTTTGGGTTCGGGCCCAACACACCAATCCGGCCCAACCCTTGTTTCGGGTTCGGGTTAAAACGGGTTCGGGTAACTATGGCGGTTAATTTCAGATATCATTTAAACTTGGGCCAATATAAAATCCAGTCTAAATAAAAAATTCAATAGATTTTTTTCTACTTTTTTTACTTAAATTCTTTAATAAGTTAGTAGTTGGACCACCTAAGTTTCAAGCCCAATTAATTTAATAAGTTAGCAGTTGGACCACCTAAGTTTCAAGCCCAATTAAAACTCTGAATTTTATTATAGACAATTAATTGAATTTTTTATTAAAAAACTATTAATTATTTGGATAAAAATAATAGGAGTAATTATTGATACAAATGGTTATTTTGAGCGATTATAGATAAATAAAATAGACAAATTTTATAATTTGATTACAACTTATAGCAACATTCAAATATAAAATCACTCATTGTGAAATAAAATTTGTTTTGTCCATACTTTCTCTCACTGATTCATGCAAGCAATATCTGTCATCAAATAATCAAATATTTAAATAAGATAAATCAACAATGAATAAAATTTCAAAAATTAACTAAAACAATGAATCAAATATTTAAATAAGATAAATCAACAATGAATAAAATTTCAAAAGTTAACTAATACAATGAATCAAATATTTAAATAAGATAAATCAACAATGAATAAAATTTCAAAAGTTAACCAAAACTATGGATAGTCAAACAAAACTGTGGGATAGTAAAAATGATTTTGAAAAAAAAAACAATTTTAATATAAATTATAATCTAATAGAGTAAATGATGAATATCAATATTAATGATAAAATTCAGAAGTTAAAAAAACTGACTAATAATAACAAGTTTATTAATGTTTTTTTTTTTTTATAAAAAAAGCAATTTTATTGATAATATATTAATGTTGAATAAATGATCAATATTTGATTTGAATCCCTAATAGTAAAAGTTATAAATTCTTTATATTTACCTGAACAACATAATCAGGCAAAATGTTATGTTTATGATGATTTCCTTAGCTTGAGAACATGATTTCCTTACTTATTGAGAACATCATTCTTCAGATTATACTTAACTGAACAACACAACCAGGGAGACAAATTAATATGAAAAGTATTATAAGGTTCATAAGAATAAACAAGAAGTAGAAACCATTCATACAATCTATAAACATTATAATAGACAAAGAAACCAACTTTTATTATTACTTGCAGCAATCAAAGATAATCAACTTGAAGAGATAAACCATTCATACAATTTATGAACATTATAATAGACAAAGAAACCAACTTTTATTACTACTTGCAACAATCAAAGATAATCAACTTGAAGAGTTAAAAATATGAATAAAAACGTTACCATTTAAAGAGCAGAACCCATAAACTGATAAAAATGGTAAAATACGTTTAAATTAAACCTTAAAATAATATGGTCAAAGTTAACATACAGTGTACATTCTCATTCTCATAGAATATACTTGCAAATTCCCAGAAAGTACATGATAACATAGCATTGCTAGAGAGAAGAACCTGTAAAGAAACACTAAATTTGTAAAAAAAAAAACTCATATCTCAGTCACAAACATACTTAAAGATGAGTGCTAAGCTAAAGCAATGGTTAGTTTTATTAGACCGAGTATTACTTTGAAGAAGAACATTACCTGTATGTTTTTAAATGATTGTTCCATCGAATAGTTTATGAATGAGTTGAAAAGAAAAAATAAAAAGAAACATCTGAGGAGATAATGGATCATCAGAAAAAAGATAATGGATCATCAGAAAAAAAAGTCATTGATTGCTAAATAGAAAATCATTATAGGAGAAAATAAATATATATAAAAAAAATTATCGGTAGGAACATGGATAATAACCATCTTCTTCTAACACATCTAACTCGACGAAAGAAAATCATCTCATCTTTTAAACCTAAAATATTAGGAGATTCTTGAACAGGATCTAAGCCAAAAAACAAAAGACAAAATTAGGAATCAAAAACAGGGGAATAAAATCAATTTTAACCCATTAAAATCATTCTACAAACCCTAACCAGAAATAAAAAACTATAACCCATTAACAAGTTACAAACCTAAATCTTTTTCTAAAATCCCTAACTCTAACCACAAACCATAAATAAATTTCTTTAAAAAGCAACAGCCACTTACATCTTAATATGAGAAGATAACAAAATGTTGAACCGATTGAAGAATAATCTAGGGTCGAAGAGGGATGAAAGGTGGTGGTGGTGATATTAGAGATGAATGGACATGAATACCACAGAAGCAAGGAAGATGGCATGGTGAGTCTGAGGTAAACAAGTGAAGAATGAATGAGATACGGCTAGGGTTTTTACAAAGATGATATGTATTAAGCTTAAATAGGGTATAATTATTGGGCTTTGAAAATTATCCAACCCAGCCCAGCATAGTATGAACAAATGTAAGAAATAACATGTATACGGCGGTCGGGTTCGGCTTATGTTGGATTGAATTGGTCCACCCGAACCAAACCGTTGTTATCCAGCCTAAACCGTGTGAATCATCCGACGAATTCGAAACCCGAATTTGACCCGACCGAACTGCGTCGGTTAGTATGGGGTCGGGTGGATAGGTTCGGTTGGTATTCTTTTGTCCATCCCTAGTTCTACCAATGAAATTCCTTCAAATGGCTCCATATCATCATAAACAAAAATAGGAATGAGACAATTTTGCTTTACGTAACCAATAATACTTGTTATGGAAGGTTGAGCTAGGGTGACACAACCTATAATGAAAGAGAGATACTTCACTCATTCATTCTTATAAGAAAATGTTAACTTTTAATATTCATTAGATAATTAATGTATCTAATATATATAGTCTAAATACATTATTTAATTAATGAACCTAAAAGTCAAAATTTACTTAAAGAAGAGAATGGAGGAGTAAGTTTCAAACATAGGATCCACCCCCATGGTGCCTACTCATAGGAGTCACCCCCATGGCGCCTAAGTGTAATTGTTTGAACCAATGCGCCACTCCAGGTGGCGCCAATGTTGTAAAGAAAATTAGGGTTTCCCCTTTGTGGCGCCTATGTACATATTTTGTACATAGGAGCCATATGGGGTTGCTCCTATGTGCTAGGGTATTTTCTATAAATATACCCCCAATCCCCTTTCATTTTCCATACCTTTTCTTCACCGTTTTCTCACATTCTCTCCGATTTTTCTTATCATGGCGGATTTACCGATTTTTAAGAGAGATGGTCATGTGTTTTACTCAGTTGTCAAACCTCCGATTAAAATGAAAGTTTGGAACATTCATGCCACGGACCATCTGAAGAGGTTGTTGTTCCGCTGGTTAGACAGGGAGTACGAAGCTGGTGAAAGCATCAGACGAGTTCAGAGGCAGAGAACGAGGACGTCAATCATCATAGGAAAAACCGAACGTTGGTGGGTTGAAGTTAAGAACGACGTTGATGTCATTATCATGATGCATGAAACAGACGACATCGTTTTGATGATTGTGATAGCGTGAAACTGCAGTTGTTTTAATGTAGTTAATTTACGTCTGTGTTTGTTGTTAAGCATTGTTTGTGTTGTTGTTGTTTAGAGTTGTTTGTGTTGTTGTTGTTTATGCGTTGTTTGTGTTGTTGTTTAATCTTTTTTTTTGTCTGCTCAGTTGTAACACCAATATGTTTCACGAATAAAGAAAGTCTAGTTGATTTTATAAAAGATAGTACAAATACATGACATCCAATTATTGGTTGGTGGAGGTTGATCCACGATTAGGATAATTATTTTTATTATACCCGACTTGTCGACAAATGCCACACTTTCTTACCATTTTTTCATGATCATCCACTTCGATTCTGATACGCGTGTTGTTGGGCCGACCCTTTTTCTTTCGCCGCATGTTGTCATTATGCCAAACTACCTCCCGCTCATACGCAGGCCAGTAATCCTCCTTTGCCATCACTGGAAATGCATTATTGTATACTCCGAGAAAGGTGTATGTCGTGTAAATGGGAGATAAGACTGCTAAGACATCTCGGTGCGCATATGAACATGCTTCTATGACATGGGAGCAAGGCATGGGAGAGGCTTGAAACTTTTCGCAGTCGCCCCACCCTTCTTCCACCAGAACCCTGTACTTTTGTTTCGACAGACCCTCATTATGGTCAATTGTTTCTTTGACACTGAAGGTGTGGTTGAATCGGTTGAAATTTGTAACATGATGGTTGTTGGCTTTGACAGATTGTTTTTTCATAAATTTCATGCAACTTTCGTTGAACAGTTGTTCCGATTCTGAAACAGCACTCAAACGCTCACCTCTCCTTGCGAAAAGGGAAGTCATCCTAAAGTAGGTTGATCTCACCAAGGCAGTAATTATAAGATGTATGATGCCCTTAAAAACACCGTTCATTGACTCCCTACCAACAACAACCCTACCAACAACAACCTTACCAACAACAATCATATGGCTTTACCCAACAACGCCACGAGGCGTGGCCCCTCCACATCCCATCTCAGCCCCGAGTTAGGCCCAGATGAGGAATATGACCCAAACCACCCAATAATCACACAGGAAGACCTTTACCGTAGCTCCCAATAACAACAATATGGCTACACCACACCCCAACCAACAATGCCCTTTTACCAAGGCAATTCAAGTGCCAGTTGCTGCCTGTAACATCCCGATTTTATTAGTTATTTATTTTATTATTTTATTTGTTGTTTTATTAATTATTTATTTATTTAATTATTTAATTATTATGTGGTACAATAATAATTTAATTATTTAATTGTGTGTTATTATGCTAATTAGTTATTTGAGTTATTAATAGAATGATGAGGTAATATGCTATTGGGCCTAATAATTGAGAATAGAAATAATAAGTGAATGAGTAGCTAAGCCCATTAGACTTAAGAAAGATACTAAGAAGCAAATTAGGTGTAGTTGTCATATTTATCATTTGAGAGAAAGAGAGAGCTCTAGAGAAGAGAAGAAAAAGAGGAGAAAGGAGAAAGTGTGGAACTAGAAGAAGAAGGAGATTCTTCAAGAGGTAAGGGATTGACTTCTCATTGTTATGGTTATATGTGATTCTATGCAATGAAAAGGATACATGTTTAGGATTGGATATTTCAATTGATGGGGTTTAGGATAGTTAGGGTTTTGATGTAAACTCTTGAATTGATGATGAAATAGGAGGAATGAAAGTGTTAGATTTGTACCTATATAGAGTAATACATTAAGTTGATATTGTAAAATGAAATCTAGTGTTTGTTTGAGGTATTTGAACCTTTAATGTTTAAAAATCATTTTGGGTTGTGATGAGAAAGGGTGGTGAAATCGCATTGATTTTTCTGTTTCTGGTGTGAGTCGTCGGGCGAGCGTTTTGCTTCGCAGGGCGAGTGACCTTTTAATGCCTTCTTTGGGAGAGACCAGCGGGCGAGAGAGGGAAAAATGTGACCAAGTTTCTCTAATAGATCTTCGGGCGAGAGAAAGCTTCTGCTGGGCGAAAGGACTCTGTTTTGTAAATTTTCTAAAGGTCGTAACTTTTGATCCGTAACTCCGTTTTATGTGTCGTTCGAAGCATTAGGAAGATAATGTAATTACATTTATGATAGAAGTAGAATGATTGGCACTTGATGAATAAATTATGATTTTTGTGTGTGTGAATAACGTGTAATTATGTATATGTGCACAATGACTTGATGAATATGAATAACTTGTGTTTAGTATTGCTTGTGGTACGTTATTCAGGATGTGTGCTAATGACTATATGATATTTGAATGCACTTTGTTGAGGATGTTTACTTGATGCGTGTTGTGAAAATTTTGGTGGATAATTCATATGAGTTGGATTATTGTTGTATGCTTGAATAATTAAGATTGAGAGATGGTTTTAATTTGCATATGTTAACGTCGAGTTGCACATGCATCAGTTTTGTAAAGAGGCAACGGGTGCTAGTTCTCGCGGAGGCTAGTGACTTGTCCCAAGCTCAGAGAGGGGATTGAAAGCTTAGAGAACATGCTTTTGCAGGTTATCTGTCTGGGAGATGGACCCGGTATCTCCGGAAAGGATAACAGAGTTGGTACCACATGCATGAGTTGCATATGTTGTTGTTGTTAGAACAAGATTTGTTCTGATCAATTATCTTAGTTTTGATGATAACAATAATATGAATTTTGCTTAAGATAATATGGTACTCTAATCCAATGCAATTTCCCTTTCAGGAAATATATATAAAGAGTACGCATAATTCAGCGCTCAGAAGCTTTGTCTCAAATGGTTCAGCATGCAACATCAGAACATGGTCTGGCAAGACATCAGAAGATGGTCGAAGCAGAATCAGAACATGGGTCTATGGAAGCATCAGAAGAACAAGAGATCAGAAGCACTGAAGCTCAGAAGATGGTATCACGCTCAGAAGCACTTCAAGGTCAGAAGATCAGAAGATGCTATGCACCAAGCTGTTTGACTCTGATGATATTCAAACGTTGTATTCACAAACATCAGATCAGAAGGAAGTACAAGTGGCAAGCTACGCTGACTGACAAAAGGAACGTTAAAAGCTATTAAAGGCTACGTCAGTAGACACAGCGTGAACAAGGCTCGAGGTAGTTGACAAAAGCGTATAACATTAAATGCGATGCTGTACGGAACACGCAAAGCATTAAATGCACTCAACGGTCATCTTCTCTAACGCCTATAAATATGAAGTTCTGATGAGAAGCAAGGTTGACGATTTTAACGATTCTGCACCAAAACAACTCATATCAAACTTGCTGAAACGCTGTTCAAATCAAAACTCAGAATCTTCATCTTCATCAAAGCTCACTACATTGCTGTTGTAATATATTAGTGAGATTAAGCTTAAACGATTAAGAGAAATATCACAGTTGTGATTATCGCTTTTAAGAAGCATTTGTAAACTCTTAGAATTGATTACATTAAGTTGTAAGGAACTAGAGTGATCGTGTTGATCAGAATACTCTAGGAAGTCTTAGGAGTGAACTAAGCAGATTGTAACTAGAGTGATCGTGTTGATCAGTAGACTCTAGAAAAGTCTTAGAGGGTATCTAAGCAGTTGTTCCTGGAGTGATCAGTGTGTGATTAGAAGACTCTGGAAGACTTAGTTGCTGACTAAGTGGAAAACCATTGTAATCCGTGCGATTAGTGGATTAAATCCTCAGTTGAGGTAAATCATCTCTGCGGGGGTGGACTGGAGTAGTTTAGTTAACAACGAACCAGGATAAAAATAACTGTGCAATTTATTTTTATCTGTCAAGTTTTTAAAGCTACACTTATTCAAACCCCCCCTTTCTAAGTGTTTTTCTATCCTTCAATTGGCATCAGAGCGCCGGTTCTAAGGTGCAAGCACTTAACCGTGTTTAGAAAAGATTCAGGAAGAGAAAAACGCTTCTGTAAAAGATGGTTGATGAAAGTGAAAAGACTACACCTACACCTGCATCTACATCTGGCTCTGCTGAGCAATACAACGGTAACAATGGTTATACTAGACCGCCGGTATTTGATGGTGAAAACTTTGAATACTGGAAAGATAAACTGGAAAGTTACTTTCTTGGTCTAGATGGTGATCTATGGGATCTTCTGATGGATGGTTACAAACATCCAGTAAATGCCAGTGGCGTAAAGCTGTCTAGGCAAGAAATGAATGATGATCAGAAGAAGCTCTTCAGGAATCATCATAAATGCAGAACTGTTTTGCTGAATGCTATCTCTCATGCTGAGTATGAGAAGATATCTAACAGGGAAACGGCCTATGACATATATGAGTCCTTGAAAATGACTCATGAAGGAAACGCTCAAGTCAAGGAGACCAAAGCTCTAGCTTTAATCCAGAAGTATGAAGCCTTCAAGATGGAGGATGATGAAGACATTGAAAAGATGTTTTCAAGATTTCAAACTCTTACTGCTGGATTGAGAGTTCTTGACAAGGGATACACCAAGGCTGATCACGTAAAGAAGATCATCAGAAGCTTACCCAGAAGATGGGGTCCTATGGTGACTGCATTCAAGATTGCAAAGAATCTGAATGAAGTTTCTCTGGAAGAGCTTATCAGTGCCTTGAGGAGTCATGAAATAGAGCTGGACGCAAATGAGCCTCAAAAGAAAGGTAAGTCTATTGCATTAAAATCTAATATCAAGAAATGCACTAACGCTTTTCAGGCCAGAGAAGAAGATCCTGAAGAATCAGAATCTGAAGAAGAAGATGAACTGTCCTTAATCTCCAGAAGGCTAAATCAACTCTGGAAGACCAAGCAGAGGAAGTTCAGAGGCTTCAGAAGTTCAAAGAAATTTGAACGTGGAGAATCTTCTGATGACAGAAGATTTGACAAGAAGAAAGTCATGTGCTATGAATGCAATGAGCCTGGACACTTCAAGAACGAATGTCCAAATCTTCAGAAGAAAAGTCCCAAGAAAAAGTTTCATAAGAAGAAAGGTCTTATGGCAACCTGGGATGAGTCAGAAGATGACTCAGAAGATGAGCAGGCTAACTGTGCGCTGATGGCGACAGAAGATGACGGATCAGAATCTACATCAGAATCAGATTCTGAAGAGGTATTTTCTGAACTTACTAGAGATGAGTTAGTTTCCGGTCTAACTGAACTACTGGAACTCAAGTCTCAGATTAGTCTCAAATACAAAAAGCTGAAAAAGCAATTTGAATTTGAAACAAAGAAGCTTGAGTTGGAAAATTCTGAATTAAAAGAAAAACTTTTAAAATTATCCAATAATGTTGGATCTCCTTCTGATTCAGAAAAATCCACTCCTAGTCTAAACCATATTCTGAAAGAATATGATTTAAGTTTCAGGAAGTTCTTATCTAGAAGTATTGGCAGAAGTCAGCTAGCTTCTATGATATATGCTGTGTCTGGAAACAAAAGAGTAGGCATTGGTTTTGAGGGTGAAACCCCATACAAACTTGAACCTGTTGATGAAATGAAAATCACATACAAGCCATTGTATGATCAGTTCAAGTATGGCCACTCCCATGATATTAGACACACTTCACATGCTCAAAGCTTTCACATAACACACACCAAAAAGCATGTGACACAACCTAGGAAATATCATGAAACTCACATTAAAAATTATCATGTTGTTCCTCCTATTGCTTACAATGTTAAACCCAAGTTCAATCAGAACTTGAGAAAATCTAACAAGAAAGGACCCAAGAAAATGTGGGTACCTAAGGATAAGATTATTCCTATTGCAGATATCCTTGACTGCAAAAAGGACAAAGCACAACATGTCATGGTACCTGGACTCTGGATGCTCGCGACACATGACAGGAAGAAGGTCTATGTTCCAAGACCTGGTGCTTAAGTCTGGAGGAGAAGTCAAGTTTGGAGGAGATCAGAAGGGCAAGATAATTGGCTCTGGAACTATAAAGTCTGGTAACTCTCCTTCCATTTCTAATGTACTTCTTGTAGAAGGATTAACACATAACCTCTTATCTATCAGTCAATTAAGTGACAATGGTTATGATATAATCTTTAATCAAGAGTCTTGCAAGGCTGTAAATCAGAAGGATGGCTCAATCCTATTTACAGGCAAGAGGAAGAACAACATTTATAAGACAGATCTGCAAGATCTTATGAGTCAGAAGGTGACTTGTCTTATGTCTGTTTCTGAAGAGCAGTGGCTCTGGCACAGAAGATTAGGTCATGCTAGTTTGAGAAAGATTTCTCAGATTAACAAACTGAATCTGGTCAGAGGACTCCCTAATCTGAAATTCAAATCAGACGCTCTTTGTGAAGCATGTCAGAAGGGCAAGTTCTCCAAACCTGCATTCAAGTCCAAGAATGTTGTTTCTACCTCAAGGCCATTAGAACTCTTGCACATTGATCTGTTTGGCCCAGTCAAAACAGCATCTGTCAGAGGGAAGAAATATGGATTAGTCATCGTAGATGATTATAGCCGCTGGACATGGGTAAAATTCTTGAAACACAAGGATGAGACTCATTCAGTGTTCTTTGATTTCTGCATTCAGATCCAATTTGAAAAAGAGTGTAAAATCATAAAGGTCAGAAGTGATCATGGTGGTGAATTTGAGAACAGATCCTTTGAAGAGTTCTTCAAAGAAAATGGTATTGCCCATGATTTCTCTTGTCCTAGAACTCCACAGCAAAATGGGGTTGTAGAACGAAAGAATAGGACTCTGCAAGAAATGGCCAGAACCATGATCAATGAAACCAATATGGCTAAGCATTTCTGGGCAGAAGCAATAAACACTGCATGCTATATTCAGAATAGAATCTCTATCAGACCTATTCTAAATAAGACTCCCTATGAATTGTGGAAGAATAGAAAGCCCAACATTTCATATTTCCATCCTTTTGGATGTGTATGCTTTATTCTGAACACTAAAGATCATCTTGGTAAGTTTGATTCCAAAGCACAAAAATGTTTCCTTCTTGGATATTCTGAACGCTCAAAAGGCTACAGAGTATACAATACTGAAACATTGATTGTAGAAGAATCAATCAATATCAGGTTTGATGATAAGCTTGGTTCTGAAAAACCAAAGCAGTTTGATAATTTTGCAGATTGTGATATTGATATATCAGAAGTTGTTGAGCCAAGAAGCAACGCATCAGAAGCAGAGCTTCTCAGAAGCAAAGAATCTGAAGATCAAGTATCAGCTTCTCTGGAGGATCTAAGTATTTCTGAAGAACCATCTGTCAGAAGATCATCCAGACTCATCTCTGGTCATTCAGAAGATGTCATTCTTGGAAAGAAGGATGATCCAATCAGAACAAGAGCATTCCTTAAGAACAATGCAGATTGTCAATTAGGTCTTGTATCTTTGATCGAGCCAACTTCTGTTGATCATGCTCTAGAAGATCCAGACTGGATAATTGCTATGCAAGAAGAACTAAATCAGTTTACAAGGAATGATGTTTGGAATCTTGTTCCTAGACCAGATGGATTCAATATAATAGGCACAAATTGGGTCTTCAGAAACAAGCTCAGAATGAGAAGATGAGAAATTCTTACGTATGAGTATCCTTTGATATGAAATTTTTTAAGAAGTTCTGATAGAAATCAATTAGAAATTGTGATTCAGTTATTACTAACGTTTCAGTGTCTAAGTTGATTCAGAATCTCTATTAAAGCAAAACAGCTGTAACTGGCTATCCAGATGGTAAACACGTGTTCACTATTCCTGGACAAGCGTGCGTGCAGTTGAGGGGACGTCTACTTAGGTAACTGTGCAAATCACGTCTTTTGTCATTATTATCTCTCCTCATGTCACGTAACATTAAATGCTTTTCATCATTTACTCTCTTTCAGTTTTCTTTTTATACTTGTCAAACGTTTCTTTTCCCTCTCATATTTCTCTCTCTCTGCATTCGGTTTCTTTTTCGTCTCTCTCTCTCTTCATATCATAAACCCTAGCAGTTTCCAATATCTGAAAATTTATCATGAATCCATCGTCAAGCTCTAGGAATCAAGACAATGATAGGAAACAAAAGAGAAAGGCATCTGCTGAACCAGAAACCAAACCTAAAAGAGTTAGGATCTCCTATGACCCTCTCAAAGTGTATCAACCCCTTGACGGTTCCCCTCAATCACCCCCCTCTTCAAAGACCTCCACCACCTCTTCCTCCTCATTCATCCTCTCGGAACCACCTTCTTCACCATCTGATATCTCCTCTCCTTCAACCCTTCCATCAGATATTTCTTCATCTCTCTCATACCCTTTTCCCACAAGAACACCTAATCCCTATAGTGTTGTTCTTCCCGACTCAAGGTTCACTGTCAACCCTCCAACCCCTACCACTCAAACATATCTGGAGTTTTTACATGCTGATGTAAATGGCTGGTTGGAGATTCTAGGTGCTGCTCACCTTAATCATCTGGATGAGTATGCTACAAACAACCTTTGGAATACCTTTCGTCAGGATTTTCTGGATAAGGCTACAGACACTCAGAGAAGGATTATGTCTGAAGCTCCTGGTGTTCGTGGTCTCCGGTTGGAAGTTGGTGAGAGCAGCCATCACCATCTCATCAGGAACAGAAATGTTCTTGAAAGGAAGATACCAGCAGATGAGTTGGAAGAAGAAAATCTCTGCAGAGACATCGTGGTGTGGAGACCATGGTTTCCTGTGCTGACTGGAGATTTT
The DNA here is from genome assembly GCF_029867415.1 of Vicia villosa. Lineage (NCBI taxonomy): Eukaryota > Viridiplantae > Streptophyta > Magnoliopsida > Fabales > Fabaceae > Vicia > Vicia villosa. The sequence goes on along the minus strand of NW_026705402.1, from coordinate 156,388 downwards.
CAGTGGCTGTTCAACTGGTTCAGAATGAACCCTTCTGATAAAGCACCTCACATGGTCTTTCCAGTAGTGGTTTATCGTGCTGAAGTTGCTGGTCCTACTCCTCCAACAAACCTAGCAGCTATTCTTCAAGCATTGGAAGATGGAACTTCTGAGCTGCCTGAACCAGAATATGTTAAGGCTACTTCTGAGTCAGACTCAGATGAGGAAATGGAAGATGCACAAGCTGAAGATCTTCCAGAAGATCACCCTGCTGAGATTGCTGTCCCTCTGGGCAGAAATACTGGTGCTTCTTCTTCTGGTGAAACCTCAGCTCTGATGGAGACCGTGGAAACTCTTCATCAGAATCAAGCTATGCTGGCTTCTCGTTTGGACGCGCAAGAAGCAGCCAATGCTGAGTTTCGTTCCTTCATGACAAGGCAAGCTACAAGCACTGACGGGATTCATGATGTTCTGGCACGGATTTTGCGTAGGCTAGGATCTTAGTCTTTTGGTCTTTGTAGTTTCCTCTCCTTGTTGCATCTGTTTTCCTGCATTCCTTTCTTGTAATCCTTTTTTAATTATCAATGAAAAGTTTCTTTGATATACATTCCAGTGATTTTATTTGTCGTTTTATGCATCTAAATCTTTTGAAATATTCTTTTTGATGTTATGACAAAAAGGGGGAGAAGATAAATGATAAATGATTTGATTAATCTATCAGTTGCTGGGTAAAGCTCCCACACATTCACTAACAAGAACTGCAAAGTTCTACATGGTTTAAGTGTTTTGCAGGTATAAAGAAGTGAAGAGAATCTTCAAAGCAAAAAGCAAACACAGAAGCAAAACCATGGAAACTGAAGCAAGCCGAGTGCTGTCAAGCTTCAGAAATCAGAAGCAAGAAAGAAAAATGAATCAGAAGCACTGATAATAGAATTTGATCTATATTTGTCTACTTGATTTGACAAAATTCTATTTGCTCTGATATATTATTTGCTCTGATACATATAATGTTATGGCTCTGATACATATAATGTGTTCTAACATACATTTTATGTTCTAACTCGTTCATGCTGACTTTTGTCGTTTAGTTTTTTGTTCTGTAACATTTCAGGATGTAGAGATGCTCAGATGATGCTCTGGTACATTCAACAATGTTCTGATACAAATCTAGCATGAAGTGATGTTGGTAGAAATTCAAAGTTCTGAAGCTATCCGAGGGAAGCAGAAATCAGAAGCTGCGAATGTTCTAAAGATCCAGAAAACTCAAGTTCTGAAGCTGTCCTAAATGGAAGCAGAAATCAGAAGCTGTGAATGTTCAGAAGATCGAAGAAATTCAAGTTCTGAAGCTGTCCTGAATGGAAGCAGAAATCAGAAGCTGTGAATGTTCAGAAGATCAAAGAAATTCAAGTTCTGAAGCTGTCCTAGATGGAAGCAGGAATCAGAAGCTGTGAGTGTTCTAGGGATCTAAGGAAATTCTAGTTCTGAAGCTGTCCTATGGAAGCAGAAGTCAGAAGCTATGAATTCTCTGAAGACAAAAGCTTATATGATCGTCTCTACCGAAATAATCAGGGAAGTCTTTTATTAAAGTTCTTCGAGTATTTATTTCAGGGGGAGATTATTTATCTCAGGGGGAGATTGTTAATCTCAGGGGGAGACATATTCATATGCTTATGCTATAGCTGTGTAATTTGTCTTTTGCCGTCTATTCTTTCTGATCGCAAATTCATATCATTTATATATGTTTTTGTCATCATCAAAAAGGGGGAGATTGTTAGAACAAGATTTGTTCTGATCAATTATCTTAGTTTTGATGATAACAATAATATGAATTTTGCTTAAGATAATATGGTACTCTAATCCAATGCAATTTCCCTTTCAGGAAATATATATAAAGAGTACGCATAATTCAGCGCTCAGAAGCTTTGTCTCAAATGGTTCAGCATGCAACATCAGAACATGGTCTGGCAAGACATCAGAAGATGGTCGAAGCAGAATCAGAACATGGGTCTATGGAAGCATCAGAAGAACAAGAGATCAGAAGCACTGAAGCTCAGAAGATGGTATCACGCTCAGAAGCACTTCAAGGTCAGAAGATCAGAAGATGCTATGCACCAAGCTGTTTGACTCTGATGATATTCAAACGTTGTATTCACAAACATCAGATCAGAAGGAAGTACAAGTGGCAAGCTACGCTGACTGACAAAAGGAACGTTAAAAGCTATTAAAGGCTACGTCAGTAGACACAGCGTGAACAAGGCTCGAGGTAGTTGACAAAAGCGTATAACATTAAATGCGATGCTGTACGGAACACGCAAAGCATTAAATGCACTCAACGGTCATCTTCTCCAACGCCTATAAATATGAAGTTCTGATGAGAAGCAAGGTTGACGATTTTAACGATTCTGCACCAAAACAACTCATATCAAACTTGCTGAAACGCTGTTCAAATCAAAACTCAGAATCTTCATCTTCATCAAAGCTCACTACATTGCTGTTGTAATATATTAGTGAGATTAAGCTTAAACGATTAAGAGAAATATCACAGTTGTGATTATCGCTTTTAAGAAGCATTTGTAAACTCTTAGAATTGATTACATTAAGTTGTAAGGAACTAGAGTGATCGTGTTGATCAGAATACTCTAGGAAGTCTTAGGAGTGAACTAAGCAGATTGTAACTAGAGTGATCGTGTTGATCAGTAGACTCTAGAAAAGTCTTAGAGGGTATCTAAGCAGTTGTTCCTGGAGTGATCAGTGTGTGATCAGAAGACTCTGGAAGACTTAGTTGCTGACTAAGTGGAAAACCATTGTAATCCGTGCAATTAGTGGATTAAATCCTCAGTTGAGGTAAATCATCTCTGCGGGGGTGGACTGGAGTAGTTTAGTTAACAACGAACCAGGATAAAAATAACTGTGCAATTTATTTTTATCTGTCAAGTTTTTAAAGCTACACTTATTCAAACCCCCCCTTTCTAAGTGTTTTTCTATCCTTCAGTTGTCGAGTCACATGCATTATGATTTGTGGATGCTATGTGATGATGTGATTTGTGATAATTGTGTTGGATGCTATTTTGAGCCTTGTTGCATATTTAACTATGTGAAATAGATTTGTGAAATGCTATTTACTTGATTATGCAAGGTGTGATGAATTCTTGTATATGTATGATATGCATTGCTTATTTTTACATATTTCTATGATAATGTGAATTCTCACCCTTCTGTTAGAATGATATTCTATGCGATATCGCTCAGGTACCGAAGATAATGGTGCTTTGCACGAGGATAGTATAGAATCCTAGTTGGCCTTCTTTTCCATTTGATTAGGTAGTGAGTCGATGCTCTGATCATGTAACACTTGGGGGTTTTTTGTGTCAAACTCATGTTTTGTAATTGAGATGTATTGTGATATTTGCTTATGGATTATTTATCTATGAGATAATGTTTGTTGTTGAGCGGCCTTAGTGCCTAATATTCTGGATTTGGTATTTAGTGATGATCTTGATGAATATTTTGAGACATGATTATAGTATGGGATATGATCATTTTGCTAATACATGAGTAATTTTAGTTTCCGCTGTTGTATGCATTGAGAAGCGTAATGTTTCATATGTGCTATGTATTTATGAACAGGTGTATATGTTGACTACGATATGTTTTGTTGGTTCTTGAGATCTTTTAGTTTTTGGGAACGTCGATGTGACACCATTTTTATGTATGCATGCTAATTTAATCTGATTATATGTTATATTTTTGGGTTATAAAAATGGGTGTTACAGTAGTGGTATTAGAGCCTGGTCAACCAGTTGGTCAAGGTTATTAATGTCTTTTATTCCCTTTGTATTAGATTTGTGTATATGACACGATCAATACTGTTTGTCTGTTTGGTTGTTGGTTGTCTTAGGACAATGGTTGCGGGAAGGAATGATGACGCTATTGTCGAGGCATTGACGATGTTGGTTGGTGTTATTGTGCAAGTACCACAGGCGAACACTGGTAATGGAGAGGAGAATGAGTTATGTGCTTTGGGAGATTTCAGAAGGAACAAGCCGCCGATTTTTGAGGGAGAGCATGAACCTGAGATGGCACAAGCATGGTTGAGAGCAATCGAGAAGATCTTTTGAGTCATGAATTGTACCGATGTGCATAGGGTGCAGTTTGGCACACACATGCTAAAGAAGGAAGCTGAGGATTGGTGGCATAACACTATGCAAAGATTTGACGAGGAAGGCATGAAAGTTACTTGGGCTCTTTTCCGTGATGCTTTTCTGGAGAACTATTTTCCAAAAGATGTGCGTGGAAAGAAAGAAGTGGAATTTCTGGAATTGAAGCAAGGAAATGGTACAGTAGCGGAGTATGCTGCAAGATTCTAAGAGTTGATCAAGTATTGTCCTCATTACAATACTATGAATTCTGAGAGATCTAAGTATTTGAAGTTTGTGAATGGTTTGAGACCTGATATCAAGAAGGCTTTTGGATATCAGCAGATTACCCATTTTGCTGAGTTGGTTAATAAGAGTAGGATCTATGATGAGGATAGTAGGGAGAGTAGTTCCTACTACAAGTATTTGAATGATAGGAAAGGGAAGGGGCAATTATGTGGGAATCCATATGATTACAAGAAGAATCAATCTGGTTTTGGCAAGAAGTCAAGTGAGGGAGGAGCTTCTACTCTGATTAAGTGCTTCAAGTGCGGTGTTGAGGGACATCGTGTGTGGATTGTGTTGTACCCTAATTTTTTACCACTGAGATCCCACCATATTCCAAATAGTAGGATCATTATCATCATCATCATTATCATCATGCACATATCATTTTCTAACCAAAAAATACAAAAATTGTTGCTTGTTGCTTGTGTCCTAAGACACGAGACTGATCAAAGAGGAGACTAAGCAAATTAAGGTTTTGAGGCCCAAAAGGAAGTTCAGCATCCTCCTATGATTCAAAGGGTTCTCCCATAAATATCAAAGTCCAAGAATATCCCAATTCAAGATCAACCACTTTCAAGATCACCTGAGGCCCAAATTAGGGTTTTTACCTAATTCCAATGGAGGGTTGACTTTTAATCAGGATATGGCTCCAATACTCAAGCCATGATTCAAGGGCATCCAAATCAAAATTATAATCCATTCACATCATTCATTTGAAGAGGCAACCTTGATTTATATGGAATCCACAAAACTGCAGTTCATTTGGAAAAAGTCAACTGTGTGGGTCAACCTTTGACTTTTGAGAAAAATGGTCAATCATGAACTTTTGAGTATTCAAATCATCAACATATGACTATTGAAGACATTTGACCAAGAAAAATCAAGGAAATTCATCAAGAATCAAAAAGTCAATAAAAGTTAAAATTAGGGTTTTAAGTGATTTTGACCTCATTTTGGGAACTTCAAATTTCACCTACACACTCAAAAATCTCCCAACATGAAAGTTGTAGATCTCAGTCAAACAAACAACTTTTTCACTTATCTCATTTCAACAAAAACTGATTATTTTGAGAGATATGGAATTATGAAGATTATGTTCAAAAACCTTAGAAATTTTATAAGTGTTTTCACTTGAATTTTTCCTAACTTTTGGCCATTTTTCTCCATGATCCCAAAAGAGTTTGAGAAAAATTTTAACAAGTGAATTGAAGTATGTAGCAAGGGCTTTCCAAAGAGACCATTAGCATGAAATTCCATGGCTTGAGCTATGAGATATGATTTTGTCAATATGGCTCCATGGCATTTGAAAATGAAGATGAACATTAAGAACAAAGTTTGAATTTGCTTCAGATCTGAAAGAATCTTCAAAGGACAACCCCTCTAACTTGTTCAAGGCAACAAACTCATAATATTACACTCTCTTTTGAGCTATGGTCCATGTGTTCTAAGCATTATCCAAGTTCCATGCCATTTGTGTACAAAAGTCACCACTTCCATTTTAGAAAAGCACTGATTTATGCTAAGTCAACTTGTCTTGAGCCTCTACCATGTCTCCTTTGCAGCAAAAGCACTCCTAAGCATGCTTGAGCCTTGTACCACACCATAGAAAACCTAATTTTCTCTCTTTTTCACAAACAAGCAAGACGATACAAATATCACATGTGAACTCCAAATGCTGAGATTTTTCCCTCCAAAAACCCTAATTCATGCCTATAAATAGAGGGCCTCACTCCCTTGATCAAATACACAAAAAAATCCCAAAGTCACTCTTCATTCCAAAATCCATTTTTTGTGTCATTTGCATTTTTCACAACCATTTTTAGTTAGAGAAGTTCTGGGTGCAAACCAAGTATCCCAACAGCTTCTAAACATCATTTGTGAGCTGTTCATCATCTCCACCACCCTCAAAACTACCTCTAACCAGAATTCACCTTCATACCTCCATTAAAGCTTCATAAAGAGCCTTAACCTTCCAAACTTCATTCCTTAAGCACATTGCTCAAACAAATCATCCAAACACCTTTCATATATCATATAGAAGTTGTTCAGATCATTCACTAAACACTATAACACTTGGAAGCCATTGTTGCATCTTAAATTTCTTGTCTTATAGGTACAGTTGAGCTTCATGTTCTAGAGGTGTTGAAGAGCAATTAAGCATTCCTTTAGCTTCCCTACAACACAAGGAAGCTATCCAGATCAAGCAAGGAGTTCTGTAACACCTCCAGGTTCAAATTGATCCCCATTTTCAAGGATACAAAACTCAAACTCGAGCTTACTCATTTAGGCACTATCCTAAACAAAACTTGTTGTCAATCTACTCAGAAACATGTAGGGATTAATAGCCCTAAGATTTTAGGGCCTAATTGTTTGTCTTGAAAATTTAATTTGAAAACTTAATCTTAGGGTTCATATGAGTTTCCCAGAAATTCATGAGTTAGGGTTTGAATTCATTGTTGTTAGTTATGTGGTTGAATTCGTGACAAAATTTTAAGCAACCCAGTATTTTACATTTTTAAATTTGATGAAGATTTGAGAGAATCAGAATCCAACCATGGCTTTGTTGTTATTTTGTTCCAACGAAGAAGATGAAGGCCTTGGCGCCATTCATCCATTTTAAAATGCAACTTTAAAATAAAATATGTTAGAAGCGTGTCTTTACTTGAATGCGTCGTTAGCACACTTGGTCACTAGCTTACTCTTAGTCCTCTCATGCCTCAGGTCTGGGGTTCGAATCCCCCTCGCCCCGGACCTTTTGCTTCTTTTATTTCTTTTCATATTTTTCATTTAGTTTTGCTATGTATGGAACTGATCTCACCTTACTATCACTTAGCGCGCGTTGGCCCAATGGTGTATGTTTTGTGATGTGTGTTAGCGGGCGTGGGTTCAAACCCTTCTAGGACCATTTTCATTATTTTTATCACTTGTTTTATTCCTAATTTTTTTAATCAATAATTAATTTAAAGTAGCAAATTAATTTATTTTTCAATGAAATTTTACATACTATCTATTTAAGTAGTGTGTTTTTAGGTTATGATTAAAAAATCCAAAAATATTTATTTTTATTCATTTAAAAATTAATAAAAAATATGTCTTTTTATGTGTTAAAAAATCAACAAAAAATTATTTCTTTTTGAATATTTTCTTCAAATCAATCTTGTGTATTTTTGTAAATATATTTTTTAAGGTTAGGATAATGTGTCCTTGACTTTCTCATGTACCCTTACACCAATTCTCCTTTAGAATTTGGTATTTAATCATTAAATATTAATTAGGTTTAGGTGTTGATTTCAAAACCATAATTCAAAAATATGTTAATCTTTGTTTATCCATGTTAAATGAACTTGTTTATTTTGATCATTGTCTTTTTAACTTGTACATATACTTGTTGATTTCCATCCTTGTGTTTTTGTACTTGTATCCATTATATTATCTTTATATATCTTGTTTATCTAACCATATGCATGAGTTTCATATTCATCATCCATCATTCATACATGAATTAATTCAAATGTATAAACATCCTTGCTCATTATCATTGATGATTATCATACTTACTTGTTTGTCTTTTGTGACACATGTTATCACACACACTTGAGATATCCATTAATTGATTGCTTAAGTTGTTTGTTGAAAATCCAAAGGAATGAGAATGGTATTGACTAAAATTATCAAGGTACTCAATCTCTTTTACTTTGTGCTTAGTATTGTTAAATCTTTGCACTTGCTTTAAAAATGGTTTTGTATTGTTAAAGCTCAACCTTTTTAAATCAACCCTTGGTTTTGTATTGTTAAAGCTCAACCAACCCTTTCTTTTAAACCTTGGTATTAAGAGGAGAATTATTCTCGGTGAAACTACTCTTAGACCATTGACCTTGTATTGTTAAAGCTTGGTCCCCTTTTATTGGTTTTGTATTGTTAAAGCTCAACCACCCCTTTGTTTTAAAACCTTGGTACTAAGAGAAGAATTATTCCCGGTGAAACTACTCTTAGTCCATTGATCTTGTATTGTTAAAGATTGGTCCCTTTTTCATTAAAAACTTGTTAAGTATTGTTAAAGCTTAACATTTTAAAAAACCCATTGAGTATTGTTAAAGCTCAACACCCAAAAAGATTTTGGCCACTTTGGCCCCCCTTTTATTTTCCTTTTAAGAGGAACTACAAAAGCTCTGACTTCTCTATTGTTAAAGGGGTATGTAGATCTAAGATGCGATGTCTTATCGAGCTCACTTTCAAAAACTTATTTTCCCATCCCCACACTCTTTTTAAAACAAGTTCACATATGCTTTTTTCAAATAGATGTACACAAAAACAATAACATTTTCAAAGAGGTTCCCATGGGATACCATGGATATGAGGGGTGCTTAAAACCTTCCCCTTGTATAACAAACCCCCTTACCCAAATCTCTGATAAGTTTCTTAGTTTTGATTTTAAAAACTTCTGTGGGTTTTATTCTCTCTTTCTCCCATTCCTTTCGAAAACAATAAAGCGCGGTGGCGACTCTGTTTTAAACAAAGTGAGCTAAGTCTTTCCCATGGCTGTAGTCTCACCAATTTCACCGCTACAAATTGCTCAAAGGTTGAAGTGACATGTTTCAAGTGTGGAAAAGTGGGTCACAAGGCTAATAGGTGTGAAGTTGGATCGAATGTGACTTGCTACAACTATGGTGAGCAAGGACACATTAGTACCAAGTGTGACAAACCAAAGAAGGAGCAAGCGAAAAGGAAAGTGTTTGCATTGTCTGGTTCTGAGACCACTGTTGAGGATAGGATAATCCGAGGTACTTGATTTATTAACGGTACACCTTTAATTGCTATTATTGATACCGGTGCAACGCATTCTTTCATTTCTTTGGATTGTGCTATGAGATTGAATCTTGTGTTGTCTGATATGCGTAGAAGTATGGTTATTGATACACCTGCTATGGGTTTTGTCTCTACTTCTTTTGTGTGTTTAAATTGTGCGTTGAGTATATTTGGTAGATAATTCGGGATTGATTTAGTTTGTTTTTCATTAGATCAACTTGATATGATTTTAGGTATGAACTGGTTGGAGTTTAATCATGTTTATATCAACTATTTTGACAAGACATTTATCTTTCCCAAAATTGGTGTTAAGGAAGATGTGTTTTTGTCTGCTAAGCAAGTGGAGGAGTTTGTGCAAGATGGCGTGACGTTGTTTATGTTGTTGGCAATCTTGGATGTTCATGAGAAGAGAACAATTGAGGAATTGCCAATAGTTTGTGATTTTGCGGAGGTATTTCCTGAGGATGAAAATGATTTACCGCCAGAACGTGAAATAGAATTTACGATTGATTTAGTTCATGAAACTAGTCCTGTTTCGATGGCTCCATATCGGATGTCAGCTTCTAAGTTGAAAGAGTTGAAGAGTCAACTTAAGGATTTACTTGAGAAGAAGTTTATTTGTCCGAGTGTGTCGTGTAACGCCCGGAAAAATGATTATCTGCTTGATTTAGACATTTGTGATGTTTATTGAAATTTTCACGTTTTGGAGCAATTTAGCCGGTATTAGTTCGGGATAGCGGGTTAATAATTAATCGGAAATTTTAATGTTTTTAGTATTAATAATATTAATGAGGTAATATGTAACATTTTGGGAATTTTCCGAGTAATTGACCGTAATTGTTGACTTGGTTAATATTTTGGTTGAGAATAATATGTTTTTACCGGTAGGACATCGCTAGATATAGTATTTTAAATCGTTTTTGAGTTAATGAGCTTATTGGGCCTATTTTGGCTAAGTGAAGAATAGTGAAGGGGGGTGTTAATTACTAAGCCCAATATTATGATAAAATTAGGTTTTAGTGTTAGTAAGAGGAAGAGGAGTGGAGAGAAAACCAGAAAAATAGAAATCATTTTGAAGAGGGGAAGCTAGGTCTTGAAGAGGAGTCCCAATCCAAGTGCGAGAGTTTGTAGAGGTTTTTTCAATCCAAACAAGAGGTAAGGGTGGGGTTCTCTTCTTATAATAGGGCTTATGAAACCTGGTATGTTGGGGATTAAGGAATTAAGTTATTACATTTGTTGTGTTAAATTGTTGTTGGAAATTGAAAATCTATGAAATGCTGCCTTCTGTATTTTGCTCTGTCTTGTTTTGCTTTCGGCTAGAGACCTACTCATATAGTAACATACTTAAAGCCTTTTACCATGCTTGAACGTTGGTTTATGACTGGTTGTTCATCTTATTTCTATTGTTTTGATTGAGGATGTTCTTTTTTGGAAAAAAAAATGTATAAGGAAAAATGGGGAATGTGTTGTGGTTGGAAGAGTGTCATCGTAGAGAGAGAGAGAGAGAGAGGAGAGTCATGTTTCTTATTTCAAGTTTATTGGTACACGTTTCTTTTCAAATCACAGTAGAATGTGCAACACACTAACTAAGTTCTAGGTTTCATTCAGGTTTACAATTAGATTTTCATTATTTAATCTATCATGTTACATTAGTGAAGAAAATACATTTGTCCTTTATGTGTGTTTGGTACAACAAGTTAGTATGGTTAAAAGCAAAAAGAATGTGAGAGAGATTGAATTGGGGGCACCACCCCTTATACCTTGTTATAAGTTTTTTTTTATTAAATCAAAATCATAATCATGGTCGTCCCTGCCTCCCTTATTTTGTCTCTTTTGTTAAATTGGTGCATCCTTATAATTGGGATAGTATAAGTGACATTTAATAATTATGTAACCTATTGGTAATTAATAGAAAACAGAAACAAACAGTAGGGTATGACTAATAAAATGAAAAACAGTCTCGTTTGATCGAAATAGCCAAATTAAGGGGTATAATTAGTTACCCGGATTTTGATGAAATTTTACGTAGTAGCTAAGTTTAATTAGTATATTAACGTGGTGGTGTTCTTTTGTCAAAATTGTGATTATTTTGCTAATGGTATCGACCGTTGATTTGATGAATTGTCGGAATTATTCCGTTGTTATATGAAGTTGTTGTATTATGTGTGAAGTGTTATTACCTTTTATGATTGGTGATAATTGTGATATGGGCGTGTGCCTTGTGACGAATATTTTGTGAAGTAAATGATGATGATGATGATGTTGTGTGAGTTCGGTTCATCGAGTCACATACATTTGCATATATATTGTGACGGCCTGGATTGGCAAATTAGTGACGAAGGCTTATGTCTTGTGCCTCTGAATTGGGCAATTGGTGACGGGGGCTGAAGCTCCGATTGGTATCACATGCATATACATGAGTCATGTCCCATATATTCTCTGTGATTTATAGCGTGACTTTTGTGACTATATGGTGATTGTATTTTTGTGACTTGTTATATGACGAAAGTATGTGAATTGTGAATTAATGACTTTGTGAATAATATGAGGATATCAACACTTGTACATGCGATTAACCGAATATGTCTAATTTCTGATATATAATTTATCATGTGCTCAATTATATGAATTGATATCTCACCCTTTCTTTGTTTCGCCGTTGCCTTTATATTGGTAACGTGCAGGTGATTCGCATTGAGGAAAGGTTAACCGAGTTGGTCTTGAGTCGTTATCGCTCTGATACGTAGAACTCGGGGGGAACGAACGCGTTGATTTACTTGCTTTTGAATTGTTATGTTTTGGCAAATACTTGAGTTATCTTTTGAGATTGCCTCTTTAATTATGTTATTTGTTGGATTAAGATGCTATGAGTCTTTAAACTAATTGTTGAGTTCCGTTGCACTTCTATGGAAATTGATTCATGTTAAAGACTATCATTTGATGTTTCGATTCTCCCGTATTTTGTGAATGCTATGTGTAACACCCTCAATTCTATACTAAGCAAATAAGGCATACATTCGCATAAATCAGAGTAAAGAAGCATGCATCTCACGAGGGCGTTACACATAATTCAAAATAAAAAAATATGCAATGGTCATTTCCGAATAACACGGGATTTAAAGCAACATGCGAAAACACAACGAAATAATCATCTCATCAAATAAATGGTAAAATCGGATGATTCCCACACATCATCCATCATATCTCAATATTTCGGCTCAAGGCCATTCATCAACAAAATAACGTATTCAAATACGAAATACAATATGAGTAAACAATTATCTCATAACAACGAGTTATAAAATATAAACCCAAATCCCATGTGTTACATATGACCAGAGCACAAGTGACTACTTAGTCACGACACCTTACAAGAGATCTAAATCTCTAAGCTAAGCCTCCTTCGAAGCATCACTATCCACGAAACCTGCACGTTACCAACAAAGGATAACATTCAAACAGAAGGGTGAGAATTCAAATTCTAAATAGAAAATATAATAATGGGAAATGCAACACGACAAGCATACATTTCACAATTCATCACTATTCCCATAACATGCATCATATGCAATTAATCAAGATTCACATATTCATGTTATACAATATAGCTCATTCAATTCCACATAATCAAACATGACACAACAATCACATATGTTTCAATCACATATATCACAATCATAACACAACAATCATACATATCAAATGAATCACCAAATTCACTTATCACATCTCATACACACATAACATAATCACACAACACATTCACACCGACACGTGCGACTCAAGTGTGACTCTATGCAACATGAAATGTGGATCCCTGCTTGTTATCATCACGGTAAACCGATTGCCACTCTCTACGGACAAGATAACCATCTCAAAGCTCCATTTGGCGTTAAGCTTTCAAATCCCATTCGACGTTAGATTTGGGACAAGTAAATAATCCTCTCGAGATTACCCAACATTTCCACTTTCAAAGACTCGTGCTTGTGTACGTGTGCAACAAAACAAGACTCGTGCATTTAAGATGGTCTCTCTATCTTTAAAACTACACAATCACATCTTTACAACTTTGCACAACATTACACAACATGATATTCAACTCAATCTCAAGCATCAATTAGCATTTAGCAATCAATCACATAATTCACGGTTATCATATCACATAATGCATCCATGAACATTGATCATGCACAATTCATCCATAACATACACATATAATTACATGTTATTCCCAATTAACATCAAAATTAAATTAAAAAATTGCCAACTAATCATACTCTATCATATAGACAATTATTTAAGCTTCAATATACTTCAAACGACACCTAAAAAGGAGTTACGGATCAAAAGTTATGCTAATTCTAAGTTACAACCATTTTTCCAAAGTGCATAGTGGAACTCGGTTCCTCCCCATGTGGGAACCGGGTTATGACTTCCTAAAAAGCTCGTTTATGGTTTTTACTATGGGAAACCGGGTTGGCACATCTGGGAACCTGTTCCCACGTAACAGTAGCAGAAAAATTGATAGTTTTGACAGCAAAACACATTTCCAATCATACCCAATCCAACCAAAACGAACATAAGCATTTAGAATCATTAAACCAACTCATTAAACACCCAATTCATGCAACAATAACATCATTTATCACCACATAACAACATAACAACAAGAGATTCACAAAATGAGCAAAAGTTACGTAAACCCTAACATTTCCAACACTATGAAATTGAAAGATGAAGAGATTCACATACACAAACAAACATTTACTCAATCATAGATTCTACAAGAACTTGGATTCAAACCCTTACCTTATCTCTTAGTCCACCCTCTTGATGATTCTACAAACCATCTTCTCTCTTCTATGTTCTTCTTCTTTTTCTCTATCTTTCTCTTCTTTCTATTTTTCTCTCTTTTACAAAATTATGACAAATGACCTAACTCTCTCACTATCTTCCCCTCTAATTTGGGCTTAACCCAATTATTACCCTACACTTATTACTAATTAGGCCTAACAACTTATCTCCTAATATTCACTAATAGTCCAATAAATCAAATTAGCACAAAACACATATAATTAAATATTCAAATAATTATTATATCACATAATAACTAAATAAATAAATAATTATTAAAAACACCAAATAATATAATTACTAATATAATTAATAAAAATACTAATAAAATCGGGCTGTTACACTATGTATCCGCTTTATGCGACGAGGTGGTTTGTTTTTTAGAATGAATATGTGATACCTCAATTGTTTGTTAGTGAATTTTTATACTCTGATTTTATTTAAATTACGTGGGTAGAATTGGGGTGTTACATGTCGCCATGGGGTGCGCCTGTTTTATTGGTTGAGAAGAAGGAAGATTCTATGAGACTTTATGTTGGTTAGACAACTGAACAAAGTGACTATCAAGAACAAGTATTCACTTCTGAGTATTGATGATTTGATGGATCAGTTGGTTGGAGCTTGTGTGTTTAGCAAGATTGATTTGAGATCTGGGTATCATCAAATTCGTTTGAAGGTGGAAGATATTCAGAAAATTGCTTTTAGAACGAGGTAAAGACACTATGAGTATTCTGTTATGCCTTTTGGTGTGACTAATGCACCTGGTGTGTTCATGGAGTATACGAATAGGATTTTTCATTATTATCTGGATAAGCTTGTGGTTGTGTTTATCGATGATTTATTCAAAGAGTGAAGACGATCACGCTGAGCATTTGAGGATTGTTTTATCTGTGTTGAAAGAGAAGAGATTGTATGCGAAGCACTCTAAGTGTGAGTTTTGGTTGAAGGAAGTGCGTTTCCTTGGGCATCTGATTTTGAGTGGTGGTATTTCGGTTGATCCTGTTAAGATTGAGGTTGTATCTTAATGAGAAGCTCTGAAATCTGTTTATAAGACTAGAAGTTTTCTTGGTTTAGCTGGTTATTACCGTAAGTTCATTGAAGGTTTTTCTAAGTTGGCTTTACCGTTGACGCAGTTGAATAGGAAAGGTCAAGCTTTTATTTGGACTTCGCAATGTGAAGCTAATTTTCAAGAGCTTAAGAGAAGGTTTAAGACCACTCCTATTTTGATTTTACCGGATCCATTGAAACCGCTTGTGGTGTATTGTGACACTTCATTGTTGGGTTTAGGAGGTGTGTTGATGCAAGATCGACAAGTGGTAGCTTATGCTTCAAGGAAACTTAAAGTTCATGAGAGGAATTATCCGACACATGATTTAGAGTTGGCCTCCATTGTGTTTGTTTTAAAACTTTGGAGGCATTATTTGTTTGGATCAAGATTTGGTGTGTATAATGATCACAAGAGTTTGAAGTATTTGTTTGACCAAAAAGAATTGAATATGAGACAAAGAAGATGGTTGGAATTCTTGAAAGATTATAATTTTTGTTTGAATTACCATCTTGGAAAAGCAAATGTTGTAGTCGATGCATTTAGTAGGAAATCAGTACATATATCGATGTAACAATGCGAGAGATGGAATTGTTGGAATAATTTCGAGATTTGAGTTTGGTTTGTGAAGCGACTTCTTCATGTGTTAAGCTTGGTATGTTGAAGCTTACTTGTGGTGTTCTTGATGAGAATCGAGAAGGTCAGAAATCGGATTTGAAATTGGTTGACAAGATGAAATTGATTAATAAAGGAAAAGGTGGTGATTTTCGGATTGATGAGAATGGTGTCATGAGATGTTGTGATCGAGTTTGTATTCCGGATGTATCGGATTTGAGAAAGAGGATTTTGGATGAAGGGCATCAAAGTGGTTTGAGTATTCATCCTGGAGCTACTAAAATGTATCAAGATTTGAGGAAGTTATTTTGGCGGCAAGGTATGAAGAAGGATATCACAAAATTTGTGTATTCATGTTTGACTTGTCAGAAGTCAAAGATCGAACATTAGAAACTGTCTAGTTTGATGCAATCGTTATCCATTCCTGAGTGGAAGTGGGATAATATTTCTATGGATTTTTTTTTGGGTTTGCCGAGGACGTCGAATAATTGTGAAGCAATTTGGGTTATTGTGGATAGATTGACGAAATCTGCTCACTTTATTATGATGAGAATGGATTATTCGATGGAGAGACTTGCAAAGTTTTACATTAAGAAGATTGTTTGTTTGCATGGTATTCTGTCGAGTATTGTTTCTGATAGAGAATCGAGGTTTACTTTGAGATTTTGGGAAGGTTTACAAGGTTCTCTGGGTACTAAGTTGCATTTAATTTTGGCGTATCATCTACAGACCGATGGTCAGACGGAGAGGACGATTCAATCACTTGAGGATCTTTTGAGGTCTTGTGTTCAACAGCCTATGGATAAGATTACGATAATTCAAGAGAAGATGAAGGCTTCTCAGAGTCGTCAAAAGAGTTATAAGAGGAGGAAAGCACTTGAGTTCGCGGAAGATGAACATGTGTTTTTTCGAGTTACGTCGGTAACGGGTGTTGGTAGGGCTTTGAAATCGCGTAAGTTGACGATGCGTTTTATTGGTCCGTATCATATTTCCGAAAAAGTAGGTGAAGTGGTATATCGAATTGCATTGCCACCGTCGCTTGCTAATCTTCATGATGTGTTCCATGTGTCTCAATTGAGGAGATACATTGCAGATCCATCACATGTTGTACAGTTAGATGATGTTCAAGTAAGGGATAACTTGACGATTGATACATCACCTATGAGGATTGAGGATCGAGAAGTTAAGAGATTTTGTGGTAAGGGGATCGCTTTACCGAAAGTTATTTGGGGAGGACCGGCCGATGGTAATGTGACGTGACAAAGAAACTTTTTATAAAAGCTTCAAATGAAAATTTTGTTTGAATAGTTATTCTTAAAATTTGATTTTAGGTATTTCATCTATTTATGGAAAAAAAATTGGATATCAAAATTTCAAAAAATCACTTAATTTTGAAGCTATTTCAAATAGACTTTCATAAAAATCATTTTTGAAATAAAACTTTTTGAAAAAATTATGATTTTGACTAAGTTTTGGTCTTCAATTATGTACGTTTATGTTATAGAATGTCAAATTAAGTGTTTCATTTTAGAAAAAACAAATATAAAAAAACTTGTAATATTTTGAAAAACGGTTTTAGAAAATCTATTTTCAAAAATACAAAGAAAAAATCCATTTTTTTAAAGCTGAAACAAACTGGCCCATAAGCTCACTGTCTGAGATGGATAAATAGACCCACATATAACTCCTAATCTTCTCATTCCCATCCAAACCTTCTTTCCGCAACTTTACTAGAGAAGGAACAACATGACAGAATACCTGCACAAGAATATCGTGTATAAAGATCATAAAAGGCCAAAACTTTGAAAGAAAACAAGCATATACAAGAAAGAAGAACACCACTGATCTCCATATGATAGTAACCTATTTTATACTGATGCTTAATCAATAGATAAAAGAATTGAAAATCATACATAACTAAAGGAATCTAAATATTCTTTGGCCTTCAAAGTGACAAGCAGGAAAATAAAATAACTTTAGTGGCTATTGTCTGTCAATCAAACTCAATGAACGAAAGGGTTTACTTGCATAATAATGGACGCTATTATTTGAGGAATGATTCAAAGCTGGAAAAGAGATAGCTTGAGCTCAGAGGAGAAATCACCAAGTTCATCTTCCAGAAGCTACATGAATGACTGTTCACATGTATGTCTATAAACTCAGGAAAATACCATGAATAAAAAAAGGACTTAACAGTTGGTGAACACCACCAGTTCAACGAGAAGCGCTATCAAACTACTCTTTCCAACAATTTCTATTATTTCCAGACATTCACATGGGTCTTGGTCAAGATCACACAAGCATTAGTACAAGCACATGTCAAAAATACCACAATTATGCCATGTCTTGGTCACATGAGGAATTTGCACGAACACATGGTGTGCTAAGCTTCACACTAGAATTTCTATGTCAATTTCCATGTTAAATTCTAACTATATCTAAGAATCGACATTAGAACCTAAACTAATCAACACAACAACTTCACAATCCTACATCAAGGAACACATCAACCTTCACAACTGTATCAAGTTATCAAAAGCAAGTAAGGAATTACCAAAAGAATTGAAGAAGATGATGATGCTTGGAGACGGTGATGATATTGCGAAATCGAAAAAGGAGACAGAGACGAAGGCCGCGCGAAAGTCTTGGACAGAGGGAGTGCGTCGCGATTTGACCGGTTGCAGCGACGAAGATGTGACCAGAGAGAGTAGTGCACGGCGGAGAAATTCCAGCGGAGCTGGACCGAAGGGAGGATACGACGGAGCTGGCCACGGCAAGGCCTGTGATAATTCTTGTATGCGTGGCATTGGTGTTGTTGCTGAGATTACGTGAATGAATGTTAGGTGATTTTGAGTGAAAGAATGAGGGAATGAAGTAGAGTTTTAGCAGCAGAATGAGGTTTCGGCGGAAAAGAAGAGGTTGCGGCGAAGAAGAAGAGAGAAAAGATTCGTGTGTGTAAAGAAGGACTAGGGTTTTAGAAAAAAATTGTTAACATTTCCCATCGGTTTTCTTTTGGACCAATGTAAAGACCTAATGTGTTTAATATTTTCCATCAGTTATTATTAAGCCCCGATGTAGAGGCCCACTTCCGTAATATTTCTCACATCGGTTAATATATAGGTCTGATGTAAAATCCCTTATAACGAGAATTTCATTTTATTTACAATTCTGCTACTGCTTATTTTTTTTCATTTTATTTACAAGACTGCCACTGTGTTATACATTTTTATTTTTTATATATTTTTTATATCATTTGAAATAAATACCTGATGTAAAATCTTTTGACAAATATTTTTCACATCTTATATTTTAATACCTGATGTAAAATCCTTTAAGCAAATGTCATATTTTTAGTAGTGTATGAGATATGATCATTTTGCTAATACATGAGTAATGTTAGTTTCCGCTGTTGTATGCATTGAGAAGCGTAATGTTTCATATGTGTTATGTATTTATGATCAGGTGTATCTGTTGACTAAGATATGTTTTTTTGTTTCTTAAGAGCTTTTAGTTTTTGGGAACGTCGATGCACCTATTTATGTATGCATGTTAATTTACTCTGATTATATGTTTTATTTTTGGGGTTATAGAAAGGGATGTTACACTACCAACCTTATATGGTTACCCCACCACCACCACCATGACAAAATTTTGAGGGCATGGGAAACCGACTCTTTGACAGTAGGATCGAAGAGTACACGGACAACGAGCGCGTGGATGGGCTAATCCAAGGCCAACCTACCCAAACACAACAAGAACCTCAAAGGGGTAGGGGTCGATGTCGCACCCTAAATTTTGACCTAAGTTTTTTTCATCTGATTCACTCGCATTAGCATCAATCGATTCATCTGCATCTAGAATAAGTTTCAATTTCACACGTTGCGTTTCTAATTTGTCATCTTTTAATTTTTGCATTAAAATCAATCATAATCATATTTTTGCATATTGAATTGAATTTGCATCTTGAATCTAATTTTATCATTGCATATTTTATTTACTTTTTAAAAAAAATAAATAAAAAAAATTAACTTGCATTTTCTTTTTTTGAAATTCTACTTAGATTGGTTTAATGATTAAATCATTATTTAATTATTATTGTTAATTTAAATTAGAATTAAGGAAAAGCCCATACATTTCATTGAATAGAAAGAAAATTTGTTTTTTTTGTTTTCCTCTTCTACAATAGGCCCATTACATAAAAAAGGAAAAAAAGAAAATTTGCTCTGTGCCCCTTTGTTTTTCCACGCCTCTGATACTACTGCTCCATCACCAGACCTGCATACCCTGCTCTCCCAACCAGTCCAAAAAAATTCTGCAGCAATACTCCAAAACATTCATCAAAGTAGACAAACCATAACCTGCACCAAAAAGCAAATGATCAGAACACTAAAATTGTTCAAATCCTTCAAGTTTTCCCCCCCAATTTTCATCTCATGTTCTCATCCAAACCCTAATCTTCCATCTATATAAACGGCCATTCATTCATACAGAAAAAAAAAGAGAGGAACAGAAAGACTCCTCCCAAAATTCCTCTCTAAACCTATCTCCCAAAACTCTGCAAAAAAACACTCTTCAATAACCAAACCTTCATACTCAATACAAACCACAACACAACCTGAAAAACACACAGCCACACAACAACCATAACCTCATCCTCACCTCACTTCTCATCAAAACCGAGCCTTCACCCACTCACCACCTGAACATCAAAACTCTGCAGAGAAATCCTCAAAACCTTTGCTCAACCAAACTTTAACCTCACAACCTCACTGTTATACCCCAAAATTTGCCCACATATTTTTCAAGAAAACTCCAATCTGAAAATTAAGGGTCTCATATAATCATGGATTTTTATTTCAACAAATATCCTGACATATGAAATACTTAGTTTTTAGAATCTTTCTTATACAGTAATTTGGCTTGCAGTTGAATTTATTCTTACGCAAACACCAAATACTGTTTATTACTTCACACATGCTATTTATTTATTTACAGATAAATAGTACTGACACAATTGGTACAGAGTTAAATCTTTTTGCAGGCGCAGAATCAGGAAACTCAGACTGTACTGGTAACAAGTAGATTATTATTATTATCTTTTGTTTCCCACTAATTTTTGTACTATATTCCATTATTTGCAAAAATCTTTTCAAATCTCTTTTTCAAAAATCAAATCTCTCTTTTTCAACACTATCATACTCTTTCTTTCAAATCTTACTTCCACTCAAATTTTCCTTTTGTACGGAATCACATCATTCCCCAACGTCTCTTTCCTTCTTTCCATTCTATAAATACCTCTCATTTTCTTCCATAAAATCTCACATCAAATTCCAACTCATCTTTCAAATTCCTACCTCATATCTATTTTCTCTTCTTCCCTAACAAGAATGGCAAAGTGGATAGAGACACTGTTTCTTACAGTCATCACCATTGCTACGGTGATCATGACTTTCTTCTGCCTGCATAGTCCTGAAGAGTGTGGACCTGCAATGGTTGCACTCCCAATCATCTACATGTTATTGTTCATAGCATGGGTCATTAATCGTCATTCTTAAAATTTGCCGTATTTCTTATTTCTTAAATGTACCGTTTATTCGTCGTACTGTTCAATATAGTATGTAATATTTGTACTGTCAGTATTAAATGTTGTACTATTTGTCATAATATTGCTTAATTACTAAGATAATATTTTGTGTGTTTTCTGCCAGTCAAATATTCCTATTTCTGTGCATTAAATGATTTTCAGGGTTATTATCGGTAATTTTGCCCGCATACCGTAAATATAAGTTATTTATTATGTCTGTGTTTTTCTAACAAGTCATGTAAATAAACTTTCATCTTTCTCATAAAACATAAAACAAAAACAACAAAAAAGAAAATTAACTTTGACTGTTGATTTTTCACTCTAACTGCTACATCAATACCTGAACAGTCAGTTGACAGCCAAACTGCTGGCAGTACAATTCTCAGTGTTTTGTACCATCAATCAAATCAATCTTTCACAATTCAAAATTCCAAGATCTTTGTGCTAGAAGTCTTCTGAATATCACGCGATTAGCAGAAACTCAACACTGCACAAAAATCAGGTACGCTTAACTGTCTCCTACACAAACAGTCCCTAATCAGGGTTTTTCTTGTTTTACAGGAGCAACAAGTTTTTGAGAGCTCAAATGGATTTCATACACATCCATATATCTCAAAGTACCATCAGACAAATTTTCAAACTTCAATTCACTCAGACGCACCGTCAGCAGCTCAAACAGTCAACAGACGACCCGTTTGACCAAAAAAGTCAACAGACAGTCAAAAATGAAATTTTTTGTCAAAGTCCATATTTTGTCAAAGGATTCATCATTTGATCATTGGATGATCATAATTCATCAAGGAAAGATCAAAAATCAACAAAACCCTAAGATTCAAAATTAGGGTTTTTGCCTGAAAAGTCAACTCAACTTTGACTGATCATAACTCTCTCATCCTTCATCCAAAAAATTCAAACCAAAGCTTGTTTTGAAGGAAATTCAATTATCTTTCAAATGCCATTGATCCCATGGTCATTGGATTCACCATTTGAAAAATATGATCAAAGACATTACAGGTCATTTTCAAAGTCAACAAAAAGACACTTTTTTCAAAAAGACACACAAGGAGCTTCAAAAATCATTTTGACATGAGACCAAAGACATTGGTTAGAGGACTCTTTGAGGTTTCTAAAAAGTGCAAGATCTCCTTCATATGACAAAAATTGAAGGATTTACACCTTGTTGAAGTTGGCTAAATTTTGGGAAAATACATGAAATCAACTTTGTTCAAAATTGCATTTTTTCCAAAAGGGGCCAAGTTTTCAGCATTCAAACATCATTTCCATGATGATATGGGCCTCCCACGACCAAGGCTAAGCCCACACCATTTTTTATCTATTTTTGGCATAATTTTATCTTATTTTAAGATTAAAATTAAAAAGAAAATGAAATGGATAAAGAATAGCTTGTATTCCAAGCAAGACTCATTCAACTCTGTCCCAAAGCAAAGTACAGCAGAGGAGAAGAAGAAAATCAAGCCATGGTGGCTTAAAGACAAAGCTACCAATGTTGAAAAAGTCAAGATTCCAAAAAACTCATCAATGCTTTTGGCTTAGTTTCTAAGCACTCTAATGCTTATAAATAGGCTATAGCACTTCAGTAACATAGAGGGACAGAAATTGAGAGCAAAACTCTTGCTTGTAACACACTTGTAATATCTTAAAATATTCAAAGAATTTTGAAATTCGAATTCCAAATTTAAGTCACTTTCCATTCAAACTAAACACTCAAACACCTTCCTTGAACATCACTGAAACTATCTCAATCAATTACAAGCCTTGAAGCTCACTGAATCGAGCTACACAGGTCAAAATTTGTTCAAACTAAAATCAATTCGTATCTGGTTATTCACACACGTTTAACAAGATGTAGACATACTATTGAGTTTGGTTTGAGGTGTAGATCATTTCTGGAAACTTAATTGAAGTTTGGACACGTACAAACGAAATCACCATTTTAGGGTTCATAGCTTCAAAATTAGGGCTTTCCAAATTAGGCAAAATTAGAGGTTCTAATTAGTACCGTTGAATTCGCATGGACCAAACGAATTGAACTGATAGGTCGCGCCAAGTTTATGTGTACGTTTGACCCTATTCGCTATTTTGCAGGTTTAGTAAGTAACCAATTACAGCGCTTTTGGTAAGAAAGCGCTATTAAAAGTCTTGTCTGAAGGTTGAAGACGAAGACGTGTCACCCACCTATTGGTTCTGACGCGCGCGTTTTTTTAAAATATAACCCTGGGTTTCAGTGTTTTGCAGGCGTGTCATAAGTGATGTTCCCTCACCATCTGGACCATCTGATCTCATTTATGACTCATCCAACGCTCCAGATCACGCGTGCGCATCATACTCCCTCATAAATTTCCACACAGGATCAGTATCCTTTTATTTCTATTTTATTTTCTATTTTATTTTGATTTCTTTGTTAAATTAATTAAAAATAGTTTTAAAAATCCAAAAATACACAAAAAAATATTTTTAGACTTCTAAAATAATATATTATTTTCTGAAATAAAAATATTTTATTTTCTTCATAATTTCAATATTTTGCATAATTAATTAGTATATATTTATATATTTGCTTTTTAATTATTCTAACCAATCAAAAAATCATAAAAAAAATTGTTCTTTGTGTTAAATATTGTTTATATATTATAAACTAATTTTGTACATATTTTGAATAATTTTCTTTTTAAGTTTTAATTATTTGTATAATTATTTGCATAATTATGTTTTAATTAACTTAAATCAATTTCAAATCAATTTCAAAAAACCCAAAAAAAATTAGTTTTGTTTTAAAATTAATTGACAAATATTTTGTACATATTTTAAACTTAATTTCTAGGTTTAAATCTATTTTCATCTTTTTCTTCATTTTAATTTAATTAATCATGCATTAATTATAATTAAAATCAATCATAAAAAATCCAAAAACATGCCTTTTATTTTTCTTGCAATTTAAAATTCCTAGATAAATGTATAGGATGTCAAATTCATGTAAATAGGCTAGTTTACATTTCCTGCACAATCGATGTAATAGCGTAGATTTACTTTCCGCACTTTACATTTCCGTACTTTAATTTCCCGCAAATATAAACTGCGTGTATGTCAAAGATAAAATTGAACCGTTAGATCACTAACTTCAAAGATAAATATCTGAATCCAATCACAATCACATTTGCACCTCTTCAGGTAATCCTTTTTCACAATCTTTCAAAATCAAAGTCAAAATTCCACTGTTTTGAGTACAAAATCGAACCTTGCTTTTATATCCGGTGAAAGGATAGATTTTTTAAAGGAAACAGGATAAAGACCTTACAACTCAGGGTAGACCTCCTAGTTTGCTTGCTCAAATCAAAACAAACAAAATTCTCATACACTGTTGATTTTTCAAAACTTTCAAAAAAAGACAATACTTTGTATACATCCAAACACGGATTATTACAAAGTTAACGTTCTTTTCAAAACATCTTTCGAAAGATAAACAAGCATTTTGTATACATCCACACACGGATCATTACAGAATTCAATTTACAAAGGTATTTGAAACCACATATGAGCAATTTCAGAGCAATTGAAAAGTGATCGAAAAACAAGTGAGCTAAGCAAACTTAAGAGCCCATGGATAACCATGGATACAAAGGGTGCTAACACCTTCCCTTTGTATAACCTACCCCCTTACCCAGAATTTCTTAAAGGTCTTTTTTCTGTTTCTTTTATAAACCTTTCCTTAATTGGATAAAATAAAAGGTCGGTGGCGACTCTGTGATATTTTCAAAAAAATGCGAAAGCATTAAGCGACAAAAAAGAGTCAGTTCACGTATCTCTACAGATCAGAGGTATGGCCTGGTATTAAAAAAAAAAATCGGAGGTCCACACTCACACTCAAAACAACCCTCCACCGAGTCACACTCAATCGAAAACAACAAATCAGCAACACCCTCAATCTTTATCCACAACCCGTCACACACATAAACCCTTTTCCCATAGCAAAGAACAACCGAAAAAACAACAAAAGAACACGCCTGCAGGAATCACACAACAGAGCCAAAATATACCTCCAAACATCATTCAAACCTCATCTTCATCACTCAAAAAAAACGCAGTGCACAGAGTCACAAAGCCAGTAAGAAAAATAGAAGTACGAAGCGGAGAATTGAAGGCTCACCGGAAGAAAATTAGCACTGCAACCGTCGAAATCTCAATGTAACTCTTCTATTTACTTTGTTTTCCATTCCTATGCAAAGCTTTGTAATTTGTAATCGAATCATCTCATGAAATTTGGGGTTATTTAGGGTTTTTGTGGGGATAAGGGTATCGATATTGTCTGCTCTGTTTGATATTGTTGTTTGAATCGAAAGAGAACGAAATCATGAGAAATTGCGAGAGAGCGTGAGAGAAACCGAGTGAGAGATCAAAACTGAGTGCGTGAAAGCATGAATCGAGAGAGATTGATATCGAGAGTGATACGGAGTGAGAGACGAGAGTGTTCCTTTTGTTTCACCATTGTTGTTCATCGCAGCAGCAGAGGAGAGAAAAGCAGAGAGAATACACGTGAGAGATGATAGAAAAGAGGCGCTGACCTTCTGAGTTTGTTTCTTTTTTTTTTTAGGTTTTTTCCTCATGGGCCAAACCGAACCTGGTTCGGTTTTCCTTCAAACTAATACGTTTTCCACACACCATTCTGCAGAATGCACCCCCAGCGCCTAAAATAAAAACCACTTTTGGGCTTAACATCATAGCCCATGAGAATTCCAATGTTACATTTCATGTTTATGTTTTAATTTTAGTTTTATGTTAAAATTAAAAATAAAAAAACCTCAAAAAAATGCTTTTATTATGTTTTCTTCTTTGTGATAAAAATAAATAAGGATTATGTTTTCTTCTCAAAACCTAAAAAATAGTTTTTCTTTTCAATCTTCATTAACCTGTCGATTCAATGTCGAAACCACTTCAAACAAAATTTTGGTCAACACGAAGTATCTTTTTTCAAATTTCTTTTGTCACAATAAAAAAAACTTCAAAATCTCTTTTAATAATCGAATTGAGTTTTGTCATTAATGGATGAAAAGAAGGGTTTGTACGTACTTGTACAAGTTGTTCTAAAGCATTTGGGCGATGGCCGTTAAGCCTTTGTTTGAATGCTTAGACTCCATTAAGGACTCATTCAAACTCGATTTGCCTCTTTTACAAAAACTCTAAAGAATAATTTCAACTCATCAAATCATTCCTTTCATTGCCCAAGTGCAAATCTTTTCATAACAAACCTTGGTCAATACCAAGTTCTTTTTTCCAATCAAAAAACGCTTTTTTACAATCGAATTGAGTTGAGTCCACAATGGATGAGATTAGAAGGGTTTGTACGTACTTGTACAAGTTGCTCTGTCAAGCATTTAGGCGATGGCCGTTAAGCCTTTGTTTGAATGTTTGTATCTCATTAAGGACTTCTCAAAACTCGAGTCGTTTCAATCTCTTTCACCACCCAAGAGGGGTTTGTACGTACTTGTACAAGTTGCTCTATCAAGCATTTAGGCGATGGCCGTTAAGCTTTTGTTTGAATGCTTGTATTCCATTAAAAAACTTCATAAAACTCAATTTAGCAAATGCTCTTTCAAGTATTCTAGGCGATGGCCGTTAAGCCATTGTTTACGTACTCGAATTTCACTTTTTCATAAAACACTTATTTCAAACTTATCTTTTCTTTGCCCAAATGCAAATTTCGCCCAAGTGCGAACCACATTCAAAAATTCGTCTTCCCGCCCAAGTGCGATTAGACCCATAAAATTTACTAACAAATTCGTAGTTCCTCCGAACTACATTCGCTCTGATTCTTCCATTGAAGATATGTAGGCACAAGACTCAAATGTCTTGGCGAGCACACTAAATAAAAAATATAATTTCGTAGCCACGAATTACGAACGCTCTGACTTTCCCATTGCACGAGGGAATACGTAGGCACAAGACTCAAATGTCTTGGCGAACACAATAATAAAAAAACCAAATCCCGTTTCTTTCTTGTCCATATATTAATAATTAGAAAGCAAGTAGATAAATAAGCTAACAATCGATCACAAGAATAACTAAATGGGTCCCATCGAGTACGATGGAGGTAAGGGGTGCTAATACCTTCCCCTTGCCTAACCGACTCCCGAACCCAAATTTGGTTGCGATGACCATTTTTATCCATTTCATTTCATTTGTGGGTTTTATCAATATTTTCCCTTTCCCATTGGAATAAATAAAAGTTGGTGGCGACTCTGTTCGATACCAATTTCGTGGCGATGATTTTTTTGACCCGCGACAGCTGGCGACTCTGCTGGGGACCTCCAAGAGAGTCAACCCTAATTTAGTTTTTCTTGTGATTTTGTTTTCATTTATTTACTTGCTTCTTTATTTCCTTTATTATATCATTGTTTGATTTCTTATCATGATGGTTGGAATCTTTCTATTGTTGGCACTTTATGGACAAAGCTCTACGCCCGAGCTCAAGAAACACATAAGATAAGATGGTGGTTTAGTATTAAACTTGCTTGACGTAGTGTCAAGTAGGAGGTACTAATACCCCGCCTAGAGTAGGTCCTTTGAGAAGATATCTTTGGTTGAGTAAGTTATTTACTCGAGCGATGATGTTTTCAATTTGGATCGTTAACTCTAGGGACCTTTAGACAAACCCTAAAACCACGACTTTTAGGAAATGGTGGTTTCGCACCCAACTTGCGTAACGTAACTATTACTGTGGGTATGTGCGAAAACCACACTCAGAATAGACTTCATTTGAAAAACACAGTTGGGTGGTAAGTTATTTACTAGATGACTGAGTTTTCAAAAGAAGTTTGTAACTCTGAGAACCGCGTCTAGAACCTTGTCAAAAAAACCTTAGAACTATCCTGTGGTGAGCCACTGTGTGCCAAATAATTTGAATTTTTCTGTATCCAATTGATTGAAAGTCCATTACTTATGAATCATACATGATATGACATGGCATTCATTTTTGCATTAAAAACAAAAAAAAATCATCATGCA
Organism: Vicia villosa; assembly: GCF_029867415.1. Taxonomy (NCBI): domain Eukaryota; kingdom Viridiplantae; phylum Streptophyta; class Magnoliopsida; order Fabales; family Fabaceae; genus Vicia; species Vicia villosa. Next base: position 128,061 of record NW_026705402.1, on the reverse strand, counting down.
TTTGCATTCATTAACATGCATTCTCATTCCCAGAATCCAATGCTCATACTTTTCTTTCTCCAACGATTGGCAAAGCAAGTTAATTACCCGACACTCTATTGGACTCGAAGCATGCCATAGAAGACATTGAGTGAGCTCCAAAAGGATAAGAAATAAATTCAGAAGATCCGTGGTCAATATCATGGAATTGCTTCGAAGCATTAAACACCAAGAAGGGTCAACCTCGACATACAATGTGGTTAATAACCCCATGCTCTGAAAGGTGCGAAGACACTGGGAACATGCCTAAAGCCAGCCATTAGACGAGAAAGTTCATCCTTGTTGGTATTGTACTATATTGCATTTGAATTTTTTCATCCTTAATCGTAGTTTTAATGAAATGAGCATTGCGTTTGTTTTGAATCAATCATAACATGTTCCTTTGTTTTATTTCCGTATCACTTACATAAATTCAAAAATACAAAAATTGTGCTTTTTCCACTTCACTTTCTTTATCAGCTTTCTGTCTAAGCAAGATTTGAGGGAGGATGATGATGAACGAAATATCCAATTTGCATCAATGTGCTTTCAAATAAGACCTTGCTGATGATGTACAGGCATTCTTTCAAATCCCCAAACACTGGAGATATAAGGATGATAATCCCTAGTCAGCCCCTTTGAGCCTTAAAAGTAGGTGTTTTCTTTTGGCACGAAATTTAAACCCTTAAACAAAACCTGGGGCAGGGTAGTTGTACAGCTAAAATGTTTAATTCATAAGATTTCCAAGAGAATCATTTCATGGGAACCATTCCCGACCAAAGGTTCAACCGCGTCCTCTCTTCGTACATAATGTCGAAGTAGCAGTGAACATCCAAAGCTTACAACAGTTGCTTCCCTTGGAACATCAATATGGCAGTCACAACATTGAACAAATGTCATACAAGTTTAATCCAAAAAAAATCATCAAAGAAAACCCCGCTAAGTCAAAACCTAAAAAAGGAGACTTAGGCAAAAAAAATAGGGATATAAAAGTAAAAAAAAAAAATAAAAAAAAAAAGAGATCAAAAGATCATTGTCAAAAGCAAGAACAAACTTGTGTGACTTTCAAAGAAGAATAGGTGACTGCCACCTTAAAACTCATTGGTTCTCAAACATCGTCTGCAAATTCTCTTGGAAGTCGAATACTTGTAAGAGTTAACTGAACTTAGGACTGGAGTACATCACGAAGAATGGGTGGGTTAAAAATAAAATTTTTGAGCCTATATCCTTTGTTTCTTAAACCGTGAACCTGACCACGTTACAACCTTCAAAAGTCCTAATTGAAGCAAGGTTTCTTTTGAAAGCATAACTAAAGCAAGGTTGCGTTAACCTGACTCCTGAATATTTGCTAATCATTTGTTTTGATACCACAATATCACATCATCTTTCACAACTTGAATTTCAAACTTCCATTGCATCCTCATTGGGATCTATTCATCGTATACCGCAATTTCATTTCAGTAAATGATTTGTTTTTAAAACTTGCATGCACGTCGCATTAAAATTACCATTTTGAATAGAATAGTTTCATTTGTAAATAAGCACTTTCCATCAAGGAAGTTCCAACAATGGAAGTCATTCAAAGAGCCTAAAGTGGCATCAGCAAAGTCACATTACTTCAAAAGTCCATCATTCAGGGGCATTTCATTTCAAAGTTCCCAAGGACTGGGGCATGTCATCTCAGGATCATCAGTTTGAATCCAAAACTTTGTTGAAGCAAATTTCTACAGAGACTCAACATTCTGGGGCAAATCGAGGCCAAGACCTTTCCTTCAAGCAGTCCAAGCAGACTATGCCATATCAAGTAGTTCTCAAACTCAAAATTGGTGTCGGGAATTATGCTTGCACAAACTCCTACCAAAAGACTTTTTCCACCTCATAAAAAAAAACTATTGCCCTCCACTGGGGCATCTCTTCAAATATTCCAAACCATAAATTTCATTCATAGCATGCATTCATCAATCATGCATACCATTCATGGGGCAATCTCCCACAACATTAAATCAAAAATTCAATCTTGCTCAGTCTTTTCCATTGAAAACCAAGCATGGTCCACCATGGATACCCAAAAAAAATGCACTGCCCATTGGCAAATATCCAGTAAATTCATTACTTGCATTGATCAACCATCATACATCATTACACGTGCATCAATTTGCACAAAAAGAAAAAAAAAACAACAAAAATATCTCATGCATAAGCACAAAGCATGCATAAGAGATCATGATTTTCTTGTTAATTTGAGCCAACCCATTGGTTGAAATCAATCAATCAATTTTCTTGTGAATCTGAATCAGCCCATTGGTTGAAAATAATCCTTCTCTTGTTGTCAGCCTATTGGTTAAAATTTATCATTTATCTCCTCAACTCATTGGTTGAAATTTCAGTCTTATTTTTCGGTTAACATAAATCAACTCATTGGTTGAAATCAATTTCTTCATACCCTCATCAGCTCATTGATTGATGTCGGCTTAATTTCCTGTTCCAATCGTACTCGACTCATTGGTTGTGGACGATGTGTCGACTTTCATCAGCTCATTGGTTGATGTCAGTTATGTCTTTTTTCAACTCATTGGTTGATAATGAATTGTTGTTTACCTTCATTAACTCGTTGGTTGATGTTGGCGTTTCCTGTTTTAAATCGTACTCAACTCATTGGTTGTGGACGACGTGTCGACTTTCATCAGCTCATTGGTTGATGTCAGTTATGTCTTTTAAAAGTCAACTCATTGGTTGATATCGAATTGTTCTTTACCTACATTAACTCATTGGTTGATGTTGGCGTTCATATGTTTTAAATCGTACTCAACTCATTGGTTGTGGACGATGTGTCAACTTTCATTAACTTAGTGGTTGATGTCAATTATGTCTTTTTTTTTTCAACTCATTGGTTGATAACAAATTGTTGTTTACTTTCATCAGCTTAGTGGTTGTTGTTAGTTTTGTCTTTTTTTCTTCAACTCATTGGTTGATAACGAATTGTTGTCTACTTTCATCAGCTTAGTGGTTGATGTTAGTTTTGTGTTTTAATCAACTCATTGGTTGATAACGAATTGTTGTTTACTTACATTAACTTAGTGGTTAATGTTAGTTATGTCTTTCATCAGCTCATTGGTTGATAACGAATTGTTGTTTACCTACATTACCTCATTGGTTGATGTTGGTTGTTTCCTTGTTTTGAAGTCAACTCATTGGTTGATACCGAATTGTCGTTTACCTTCATTAACTCATTGGTTGATGTTGGCATCTATCTGTTTTGATTGCACTCAACTCATTGGTTGTGAACGATTCTTTTTGGCACCATTGCCTTTTCCCAACAAGTATTCTCATTGGAACTCCTTGACACCATCATTTCTTCAATCCCCACAGAATTTACTTTTTCGTCTTCATATCCTCAATAAGAATTCATGCATCCATGCATTCATGACATTTCATCGCTTTAAGGGTCAAAAGTGAGGTCACTTAGTATTTAATTATCTTTCGCCTTTGATATCCCGAAGACTAAAGTCATTCATGCTATCTGGCTAAAGATAATTAAATAGGGGCATCTGTCGCACCCTAAATTTTGACCTAAGTTTTTTTCATCTGATTCACTCGCATTAGCATCAATCGATTCATCTGCATCTAGAATAAGTTTCAATTTCACACGTTGCGTTTCTAATAAGTATGAAATTCGCAGTTAATTTGTCATCTTTTAATTTTTGCATTAAAATCAATCATAATCATATTTTTGCATATTGAATTGAATTTGCATCTTGAATCTAATTTTATCATTGCATATTTTATTTACTTTTTAAAAAAAAAATAAATAAAAAAAATTAACTTGCATTTTCTTTTTTTGAAATTCTACTTAGATTGGTTTAATGATTAAATCATTATTTAATTATTATTGTTAATTTAAATTAGAATTAAGGAAAAGCCCATACATTTCATTGAATAGAAAGAAAATTTGTTTTTTTTGTTTTCCTCTTCTACAATAGGCCCATTACATAAAAAAGGAAAAAAAGAAAATTTGCTCTGTGCCCCTTTGTTTTTCCACGCCTCTGATACTACTGCTCCATCACCAGACCTGCATACCCTGCTCTCCCAACCAGTCCAAAAAAATTCTACAGCAATACTCCAAAACATTCATCAAAGTAGACAAACCATAACCTGCACCAAAAAGCAAATGATCAGAACACTAAAATTGTTCAAATCCTTCAAGTTTTCCCCCCCAATTTTCATCTCATGTTCTCATCCAAACCCTAATCTTCCATCTATATAAACGGCCATTCATTCATACAGAAAAAAAAGAGAGGAACAGAAAGACTCCTCCCAAAATTCCTCTCTAAACCTATCTCCCAAAACTCTGCAAAAAAACACTCTTCAATAACCAAACCTTCATACTCAATACAAACCACAACACAACCTGAAAAACACACAGCCACACAACAACCATAACCTCATCCTCACCTCACTTCTCATCAAAACCGAGCCTTCACCCACTCACCACCTGAACATCAAAACTCTGCAGAGAAATCCTTAAAACCTTTGCTCAACCAAACTTTAACCTCACAACCTCACACTCAAAACAACCCTCCACCGAGTCACACTCAATCGAAAACAACAAATCAGCAACACCCTCAATCTTTATCCACAACCCGTCACACACATAAACCCTTTTCCCATAGCAAACAACAACCGAAAAAACAACAAAAGAACACGCCTGCAGGAATCACACAACAGAGCCAAAATATACCTCCAAACATCATTCAAACCTCATCTTCATCACTCAAAAAAAACGCAGTGCACAGAGTCACAAAGCCAGTAAGAAAAATAGAAGTACGAAGCGGAGAATTGAAGGCTCACCGGAAGAAAATTAGCACTGCAACCGTCGAAATCTCAATGTAACTCTTCTATTTACTTTGTTTTCCATTCCTATGCAAAGCTTTGTAATTTGTAATCGAATCATCTCATGAAATTTGGGGTTATTTAGGGTTTTTGTGGGGATAAGGGTATCGATATTGTCTGCTCTGTTTGATATTGTTGTTTGAATCGAAAGAGAACGAAATCATGAGAAATTGCGAGAGAGCGTGAGAGAAACCGAGTGAGAGATCAAAACTGAGTGCGTGAAAGCATGAATCGAGAGAGATTGATATCGAGAGTGATACGGAGTGAGAGACGAGAGTGTTCCTTTTGTTTCACCATTGTTGTTCATCGCAGTAGCAGAGGAGAGAAAAGCAGAGAGAATACACGTGAGAGATGATAGAAAAGAGGCGCTGACCTTCTGAGTTTGTTTCTTTTTTTTTTAGGTTTTTTCCTCATGGGCCAAACCGAACCTGGTTCGGTTTTCCTTCAAACTAATACGTTTTCCACACACCATTCTGCAGAATGCACCCCCAGCGCCTAAAATAAAAACCACTTTTGGGCTTAACATCATAGCCCATGAGAATTCCAATGTTACATTTCATGTTTATGTTTTAATTTTAGTTTTATGTTAAAATTAAAAATAAAAAAACCTCAAAAAAAATGCTTTTATTATGTTTTCTTCTTTGTGATAAAAATAAATAAGGATCATGTTTTCTTCTCAAAACCTAAAAAATAGTTTTTCTTTTCAATCTTCATTAACCTGTCGATTCAATGTCGAAACCACTTCAAACAAAATTTTGGTCAACACGAAGTATCTTTTTTCAAATTTCTTTTGTCACAATAAAAAAAACTTCAAAATCTCTTTTAATAATCGAATTGAGTTTTGTCATTAATGGATGAAAAGAAGGGTTTGTACGTACTTGTACAAGTTGTTCTAAAGCATTTGGGCGATGGCCGTTAAGCCTTTGTTTGAATGCTTAGACTCCATTAAGGACTCATTCAAACTCGATTTGCCTCTTTTACAAAAACTCTAAAGAATAATTTTAACTCATCAAATCATTCCTTTCATTGCCCAAGTGCAAATCTTTTCATAACAAACCTTGGTCAATACCAAGTTCTTTTTTCCAATCAAAAAACGCTTTTTTACAATCGAATTGAGTTGAGTCCACAATGGATGAGATTAGAAGGGTTTGTACGTACTTGTACAAGTTGCTCTATCAAGCATTTAGGCGATGGCCGTTAAGCCTTTGTTTGAATGTTTGTATCTCATTAAGGACTTCTCAAAACTCGAGTCGTTTCAATCTCTTTCACCACCCAAGAGGGGTTTGTACGTACTTGTACAAGTTGCTCTATCAAGCATTTAGGCGATGGCCGTTAAGCTTTTGTTTGAATGCTTGTATTCCATTAAAAAACTTCATAAAACTCAATTTAGCAAATGCTCTTTCAAGTATTCTAGGCGATGGCCGTTAAGCCATTGTTTACGTACTCGAATTTCACTTTTTCATAAAACACTTATTTCAAACTTATCTTTTCTTTGCCCAAATGCAAATTTCGCCCAAGTGCGAACCACATTCAAAAATTCGTCTTCCCGCCCAAGTGCGATTAGACCCATAAAATTTACTAACAAATTCGTAGTTCCTCCGAACTACATTCGCTCTGATTCTTCCATTGAAGATATGTAGGCACAAGACTCAAATGTCTTGGCGAGCACACTAAATAAAAAATATAATTTCGTAGCCACGAATTACGAACGCTCTGACTTTCCCATTGCACGAGGGAATACGTAGGCACAAGACTCAAATGTCTTGGCGAGCACAATAATAAAAAAACCAAATCCCGTTTCTTTCTTGTCCATATATTAATAATTAGAAAGCAAGTAGATAAATAAGCTAACAATCGATCACAAGAATAACTAAATGGGTCCCATCGAGTACGATGGAGGTAAGGGGTGCTAATACCTTCCCCTTGCCTAACCGACTCCCGAACCCAAATTTGGTTGCGATGACCATTTTTATCCATTTCATTTCATTTGTGGGTTTTATCAATATTTTCCCTTTCCCATTGGAATAAATAAAAGTTGGTGGCGACTCTGTTCGATACCAATTTCGTGGCGATGATTTTTTTGACCCTCGACAGTCGATAACGTGTTCAACAAAGTCGGGTAGCGCCTATGTGCGGAACTGACGATTGTTACGGTGACAATAGACATTAGAATATTTATAGTATTTTTTAAAATAAGTTGTAATGCATCTTTTATTATAAATATATATATTTCCGTATTAATAATTATTTATTGAATATTTAATATAAATAACATAATTAAAAAATTAAAAAAAAAGTTAAAAAGGGAGGATATTTTAGTAAATATTAATAATTTATTAAATATCAAAATCACATTCTCTTCCTTCCCCTCCAAATCTCCCCGATTCGGGGAACGCAAAACGTGTGATTTGGAGGGATTTTACTCCCCTCCCTTCCCTTCATCTCCCCTCCTAAAAATTAAACCAAACATATTTTATTATGAATATCTCCTCCCCTCCATCTACCTCGAACCAAACACACCTCCTCCATCTACCTCGAACCAAACACACCCTTAGTAGAAAACCCTTTTATATGTTGGGCGAAAGTAATAAATTAATTAATTAATTATATTTGGCAAATATTAAGGGGCGTGTGTTTATATTTTATTAAGAAACCGTTTTTCATATTGGCTAATTAAATAAATAAACTATTATTTAGAAAATATTAAGGAAATGTGTATTTAATTAGTTAGGAATGATTTTTGATTAAGGAGAAAATTATTTACAATTTCTTAAGTCTGATTAATGCTATTTGTCAATAAAAATATCACAAATGTACTTTAACATCATTTAAAAAGTGAAAATAAGATAAAATTGCATATATGTAAGAAGAAATTATATATTTATTTTATTTTAATCGATTATATTTAGCAAATATTAAGGAATGTGTATAATTTATCAGGAAACTGTTTTTCAAGCTGGGTTAATTAATTAAATAAATAAATAAATTATTATTTAACAAAAATTAAATGTGTGTTCCATTGGTTAGGAATTGATTTTTTTATAAGTGTCATTGATAGAGTTAGTGGGCATTTTTTTTAGAACGCATGTCTCCAATTTATTAGACATTAGTTATTAAAAAAAAAATTTTAAAAATGTAATTGATAGAGTTATTGGGCATTTTTTTTTAAATTAAAAAAATATGGTTAGTTGATGGTTACTTATTAAAGTTAGTGGAAGATTTTGAAGGAAATCTTGATGGGAAAGTTATATAATGTTGGAGACTTTGAAGGGAAACTTGATGGAAAAAGTTATAAAATTATATAGTATATTATTATTATTATTATTATTATTATTATTATTATTATTATTATTATTATTATTATTATTATTATTATTATTATTATTATGGTTTATTAAATGTTGGAGATTTTGAAGGGAACTTTTATGGAAAATGTTATAATATTATTATTATTACTATTATTTTGAATCAACGGAAATATTTATTAATTCAAAAACATTTAGATACAAAGGTGATCTAATACAGATCCAACCCTCCACTCAGACAAGATAAACAAAAAAAAACAACTAGCCTAGATCATCATATTTGCTATATGGTATCTAAGACTTTTGTATTGCCATCCCCTGTACACTATATTGTCAATGATAATTCTATAAGTATCTATACCATCCTGCTTGTCAAAACAAATGGCGTTTCGATGCTACCAAATACTATAGATAGTTTCCGCTATAGCCATTTTCATAATTGCCGCACGCCAACCTTTTCCTTTAGTGACCTGAACTAACCAATTGATCTCAGTATCCCATGTAGCTGGGCTGTGCACAGCACCCAACCAATCCAGGATTTTCACCCAAATCTCCCTAGTTTTGCTGCAGCCAAAAAACAAGTGAAACACCTTTAGTTAGTAGGTTAAATATTGTTATTATTATTATTATTATTATTATTATTATTATTATTATTATTATTATTATTATTATTATTATTATTATTATTATTATTATTATTATTATTATTATTATTTATTATTATTATTATTAAATGTTGGAGATTTTGAAGGAAAATTTAATGGGAAAAGTCATAAGATTTGAAGGGAAAGTTGATGAAAAAAGTTATAAGATTATATATTATTATTATTATTTATTAAATATTGGAGATTTTAGAGAGAAGTTTGATGGGAAAAGTTATAGGATTTGAAGGAAAGCTTGATGAAAAAAGTTACTATAAAAGTTACTACAGAGTTATATTATTATTATTATTATTATAAATAAAAAATCAAAATAAATTTGTTTAAAAAATAAAAAGAATCTATTTTTCACTAAGATTTATGATGCATTATAATTATAATATCGTGTTAGCAGTATCATCATTCTATAATATTTATTCAAACAAAATATATATACAATGAATACTAAAAATATATTAATATCATCCTTTAATTTAAGTGAACAGAATAAAATAAAATTTAAATAAAATAGAAGAAAACAATGATAAATTTATTTCAAAATTAAAAGAAACTAATTAAAAATTAAAATAGTACTGTTTATGGATGAAAAAGTAATTTTGTTTTTGTTGTGTTACTTAAACTAATTATAAATAATAATAATAATAATAATAATAATAATAATAATAATAATAATAATAAAATTAATTTTTAAGAGTAGACAGTAGACTCATATGTTATTCATTTTTAAAGGAAATTGAAAAAAAATATTTGTTTATAAATAAGAATAAACTATTTTTATCAAGAATCATACTATTTTTTATTTAGAATCATGAAAATAAATTGAATTCTAATTTTTTTTAAGAAATATTAAAAAGAATCATGTTTTTATTTTATTATAAAAAATAGAGAAAGTTATATTTAGTAAGAATCATGTGAGTTTCTAACGGTTAGATTAAAATCAAATCAACGACTAAAATTGAGTGTAATACTTGGTGTAACTAATTGGTGTAATTTGATCACTCCTCATATATATATATATATATATATATATATATATATATATATATATATATATATATATATATATATATATATATATATATATATATATATATATATATATAGGGGACGACTCAAGTGAGAACACTTGATTATTACGAGAAATGAGAACAATAAATCACGACCATTAAATTTTGATTTTGTTGATTTCAATGGATTGGATTGGTTTCTTTTTCTATGATCCTTAATATTTATTTTAAATCAAAATAGAAATAGAAACCAATCCAATCCATTAAAATCAACAAAATCAAAATTTAATGGTCGTGATTCACTGTTCTCATTTCTCATAATAACCAAATGTTCTCACTTGAGTCGTCCCCATATATTTATATAAGAATGTGAGAATGGATGTGAACCATTGGATTTTAAAATAAAGGATGGAGATTATGTGTGAGTCTTTTTTTCTCTTTCCTCCATTAAAAAAATGTAGGAAAGAGAAAAAAAGATTCACACATAATCTCTACCATTTATTTTAAAATTCAATGGTTCAGATTCATTCTCACATTCTCATATATATATATATATATATATATATATATATATATATATATATATATATATATATATATATATATATATATATATATATATATAGTTTGCTGAAGTACACCCACTTGTTTTTATAAAAGTCTATTTTAGCATACATTAATTAAAAAATAATTAAATGACTTTAAGGTGCATGTTGCTAAAACACACCTTTATAAAAATAAGTGGGTGTATTTTAACAAACCCCACAGAAACTTGCTAAAATACGCCCACTTATTTTTATAAAGGTGTGTTTTAGCAAACTTTAACTTAAAAAATAGTTAAATGCACCCTAAGGTGCATGTTGCTAAAATAGACCTTCATAAAAACAAATGAGTCTACCTTAGCAAACCTTTGATATGAAATTATAACTTTAAGTTTTTTAATAATTTTATACTAAATTTTAAAGAACAAAATAATTATTTCGGATAAATTTTATAAGTGTCACGTACAACTTTTGGGATGGCATGTAAGTTGTTATATCTCATACTGTCTTTAGGCCGGTCTTTTTAGAGACCCTGGGCAAATAATAAAAATTTAGTCTTAATAAAAAATTGAGCAACTTTAAATTTTTATATTTTTTTTTTTTAGTTTTATAAAAATATGTAAATTTTATATTGACATCGATGTAATCAAATCAAACTAATGTATTGAGTTAGAAAGTGTTACAGTAAAATAATTGATGAATCTTTAAATATAAATAAAATATAATTTATATAGTATATTCATAAAATAAATTATTTTATAAGATAAAATAATTTATTTTAATTATAAAATAAAATTTAATAATTATTTTGTAAATAAAATAAAAAAGTAATAGAATTAGACACAATATTAATATATTTTATCCTATAAATTTAATAATAATAATAATAATAAATGAATTTGTTATTGATGAATCTTTAAATATGAATTAAATATAATTTATATAGTATATTCAAAAAATAAATTTTAAAAAACTTAAAATATATTAATACTAAATGTACCTTTTTAGTAAATGAAACATGTGAAACTAAGACAAACAACAACAATCTAATTGTCAAACACAGCTCCCTCCGCTCGGCTACAGTTTTAACATGATACATATATGCAAACAGATTTATAATACTTATTATTTATTTTAATTTTTTAACTCTTTTTGATTTTGAGACCGTGGACCTGATTGCCCTGGCCCAAGGCCGGTCCTGAATGTCTTATGTTATTATTATATTTTTTAGATTGTTGTGTGTAAAATTGGAATTTTAAACTCATTGATTGGGTGATGATAATGGTAGTTTGGGTCCATACCTACAATTTCATCTTAATCTTATCACCGACCTCAACTTAAAAATCCTTATTTTTTTTTTAAAAACAATAATTCATAGCTCCTTTTTCTATCTTTTAATTTTATATATATATATATATATATATATATATATATATATATATATATATATATATATATAAGAATTTTTTAAAAATAATCATATTCTTTAATAAAAAATTCAAATAGTCGCTTTCCCGAATAATTTTTAAAGGATTTATGTTTCAAACAAAAAAAAATGGGTTGTAGAGGAATAGCTAATCTAATTTGCAACAACACTAAAAGCGTATGTCTAGCCAGTTGAATTGACAACAATGTAAAATCTACAGAAGCAGTCATAAATTCAATTGACTCCTTTGTAGAGCTGTCAAATGGGATGGCCCGGCCTAGCCTATTCCGGCCCAGTGGGTTAAGATGTTTAAATGGACTGACCCGGCCCGACCCAATTGCTTAATGGGCTACAGAAAATGAGCCCGGCCCGTTTATCAAAAGCCCATGAATCCCGATGGGCTAGCCCAACTCATATTACAATATTATAGTTTTAATTTTATAAAAAAATATGTAATGGATAAAAGTCTCATAACATAAGTAGAGAGTCATCATGAACTTAGTTAAGTGATATTTAAAATATTCATCAAATCAACATCCATATATATATATATATATATATATATATATATATTCATGTAAAAGTACAAAGTAATTTAATATTTTTACCAATACTTATTAAATTTTCTCTTTATCTCACAACCATTTTCTTGATCACATCATCTTGAAAATATATCTTCATCCTCTTTAACTTTTCTTTATCACTTGAAAACACATTTATGCAATCATATCTTATCTCAATCTTTTTTCTCCAAAATTTACCAAAATCTTTTTTTAATGGGCCAGCCCAAAGCACGCTTGGTCCGACTCGACCCAACCCATGAAAATATAGGTCCGATGGACTGGCCCAAAAAGTTAGAGGCGTGTTTTTTTATAGTATTTTACGCCCCGGCCCGCGCTAAATTATTGGGCTTATGGACCGGGCCCATTTTGACAATGTATAATTTTTTTACTTTAATTAATTAAAATAATTAATAAAAAATTGAATAAAAACAATTAACTAAAAACTAATATATTTAGTTTTAAATCAGATTACTTACGAGAATATTTGTTACACTACTGACGACAACCTGCTTGGTCATGTATGTCGTCAGTTCCATATTCTCTACTGACTTTTTCTCGTAAAGGTTTCTGTTGATTTACCCCCAGTTGTTTGAAATGAGGTCCTTGGAACATAACCATCACCATATTCACTAATAAGTTCTTGAAATTCTACGTAGTATGGTGTATGCATTGCGCTACCGTAATTGAGTTTGTTGCTCATGTCGTAGTAGTTGAGTTATGTTGTTTGGGTTGATGAGGTTATTGGTGAGTGATCTGGTCGATTAAATGACGACATTGGTGTAAATACTTCATTGGGGAAATGAAGAAATAGTTGTTGTGGTGTTTGATAATCATATGTTTGTTGGATGTTTTGGTGTTCTGATGTTGGGGTGTTTTGGCTATGGTAGGAAGTGTTGGCGTTATGTATTTTTTGGGTGTTTTGACTATGGTAGGAGGATGTGTTTCTGACACATGTTTGTCGGGTGTTTTAATAATAATCATGTTGTTGTTTGTGGTATGAGGTATGTTATTGGTTTTGTGGTTGGATGTGTGTCATATATTGATTGTGGATTTTAGTGTTGTTGGATAGGGTGTTGTGTGTAAGTGGTTTGGTAATTTAGTTGGAGATTAGATGTTTAAGCTTGTTATGTGCAAGTGATTTGGCGTGGGTCGTATAAATACCTATCTTCGGAGAAAAAGTAAATTGTAACTGATATATGTCTTTCCACTCGTTGATCATAACTCCTCCATTGACGATACTTAGCTTTAGCGAACTCTTTCCAATCGTCAAAGATCCTTTATTCATTAACTTTACATTGATGCCATTGTCCGAGACAGGAGTTCTGGAATTGTTGATTCACACGGTTACTATGGTGCATCTCTATAGTGGTGAACCTGATGATTGGTGTTGTTGCAGTCTAGTGTAATTTGGTTTAAATTAAATATTATTGATTTTTATTCAATTGTTTTTTTATCAATTAGTTGTTTTTATTCATTTTTTTATTAATTGTTTTTACTAATTAATTAAAATAAAAAATTCTACAACACATATGAACCAATTGAATTGACAATTGCACATATAAATTATACACTGTTGCAAATTTAATTGGTTAGATATAACACGATAGTTAATTTAATTGACTATTACTTTACTTTTTAATGTTGTCGGCAATTGAATTGGCACTCCTCTGCAAAACAAATTTTTGGTGCTTGAAATATGAGTATTTCAACAATCAGTTGAAAAAGATGGTTATTTGAGAATTTTTATTAAAAAACATAATTGTGTTAAAAAAAGTTGAATATAAAATATTGATATAAATTATTATTATTATTGTGTAAAACTTTTATTTATGTACAATCCAATCAAAATTTTAAATTTAATTACTTATTATAGTTTTATTAAATTTATATAGAGAATATCCTATCTCATCCCATAGGTTTCTCACATACAATATGCGCCGTCAAATATGCCGTTCTATTTTTAGTGGTGTATCTCCAGAAGAAACTTTATTTTTTTTTTATTTTGATTTGTTTCGTAGATACATCTACGGAACCTTTTCTTCAAATGTTTTTAAATTTAAAATACTTCCGTAAATGCATCTTCAGAATCTAAATTTTGAGAAAATAAATAAATTTTTGAAGATGTATCTACGAAAATAGAAGGCATAAATGTAATTGCGCCGAATGACCAAAAGTGTTATGGGTGAATTGAGATATTCTTTTTATATATTACATCCAATTATAAAGAAATGAATCTCCTTTGATCATAGTGTAAATTAATTATTATTGTTTTTTGTCTAATAATATGGTTGTTGGAGTTCGCTTTTTAAAGTTGAACAAGTGTAGGGGTGGCAAAATGGATGGATTGGATGGATTTGGATTGGATTGTTAATGGATGGATCAAAACGATCCATTAATCCATTAACAATCCACTAAATTTTCTTTTGCAAAATCCAATCCAATCCATCCACTAAGGGATATAATCCATCCGATCCATCCATTAAGTATTTCTAATGGATGGATATCCATCCATCTATAAAATTAACTTAAATTCTTTTTTTTTTAATTAATTTTACAAAAGCAATTTTTTTATGAAACTTTTTGAAAGAATGTTAATTATAAATATTTGTCTCTATAGTAACTCTAATCAACTAATATCTTGATTAACTTTACTTTTTTTTTTTATTAACTTTTTAATTCTAACTAACTAACTTATCGAAAGAAAATTAAAATTCATTGTGTCGCAATTAAACTATTTTAACATGAATGTTAAATTAAATAAATTCAATACGTACCAATTAAGCAATTTTAACGTTAATATTAAATTAATATAAACAAGATATCTAAGTCTGAGCATCATTAATTTTTTTCAAGGAGATACTGTCATGTAGTTTTTTGTTGCTGTCATGTAGTTTTTGCATACGCTCGGTGTAAAATCCGGGAGTTTAAGAAGTCTTCATCTAAGGCGGAGGTTAAGGGTGAGCCAATTGTGAATTGCTGTGAGCACTCGGAGCGGGGTTAGTGTAATCTGTTAAATTGGTGGTGTATTGGGTTTTCTAGTGCACTATATGTTAGTTAGGATGCTGCTGTGGAGTTATTTCTTTCTTGTAGCAGAATTACTGTTTCTGGCGTTAGTGTAATATAGCATGTCTCATGCTAGAGTTCTATTTATTATATATAACACCTTTGCTTTTCAAAAAAAAAAATAATAAACCAGCATCATCAATTTTAACGTTAGTATTAACGTTAATATTCATACTTTTTTACAATATGATACAGGAAAGAAAATTTATGGGTGTGAATATTATGAAAAACAAAAATGTTAAAAAATTGTTTAATTTTAAACTTTTCATGTTTTTAATAAAAAAGTAATTTAATAAGTAATAAACTAAAATCCATTGGATTTATAAAATGAGATGGATGGATTGAATCCATCCATGTAGTTTGATGGATGGATTGGACCAATCCATTAAATTTGTTTTTTGATTAATGGATGGATTGGATGGATAAATTATTGGATGGATTGGATGGATATTCTCTTAATGGATTTTATTGCCACCCCTAAACAAGTGTGACGTCAGATATTCAATTTCAAACTCCTACATTCAAATGTTTCTATATAAATATCAATTGAATTTACTTAACGGAACTAGTGTAAATTAATTCTAATATTAAATTAATATTATTTTTTTTTAGTTTAATTGTAATTTTGATCTTCATTTTTTTTTTGGATTTTAGTCTTTTCATTTTAAAATCTGGAATTCTAGTTCATTTATTTTAGTTTTTTAAGAATTTTAATTCCCCTGCAAATTCGAAGACAATTTTTAATGATATGACGCTCATATTGATGATATGCCAATACCATTTCAACAGTGAACTATTCAAAAAAAACTATTTTTATTTAAAATTTATGCTGAATATCATCATTGTGAGCTCTATGTCATTAACAATTGTCTTCAAATTTGAGGGAGACTAAAATTCTCAAAAAATTAAAATAAAGAAATTAAATTCCGAATTTTAAATAGGAGAACCAAAACCAAAAAATAATAATAAGAGGATCAAAATTGCAATTAAACTTATATTTTTATTTTATTTTTTATAAATTATATGATAATGTTGTATTTTCTAAGTTTATAAATATAATTTTAAGAAAAATAATTTTATTATAAAAAAATAGTGATGCAGTTTTGTTATCTATTTGCCATCAAACTTCTTGGTATTAGGGATGGCAAATTGACAATGGATTGATAGGGTACTATAGTATCTGTCCCCATATCCGTAGTTTGAAATAATTCTCGTACTCGAGCTCATATCCGCGTGGGCATCAAAGTTTATATCTGTATCTGTATCCTATGGATAGCTTAAGTACTCATACCTGTATCCGTTTATCCGTATTTTTAATAAAAAATTATCGATCAACTTAATTTATCATGTTATTTTAGATTTTTAAAAACATTTTAAAAAATTCAAGAATATTTTTGTCGAGTTAAGAAGTAAACAAATTTTTTTATTAAAATGAGTATAAGTTTAATAAAGATGTAGTTAATAAAATTGCTAAACATGCATATATATATATATATATATATATATATATATATATATATATATATATATATATATATATATATATATATATATGTGCGGGTATGGGGTAAGGTGAGTACTAAGTTACTCGTATCCGTGTTCATACCCGCTTATTTTCGTGAGTTGTAATTTGTGTCCATGCTCATAACCATTTTACGAATTTTTACCCTACTCATTTTGGATATTTTTTAGGGTACCCGCTAGAGATGGGTACAATTGTCATCCCTTTCGTATAAACTCTAATGATATTATAAAAGGGTCTTGCTAACCACCGCTATGACATTCTTTAAGCCTATTAAATAAAAAAAATATTCTTTATGAAAGTCAATATTTTAATTTTTAATACATTTTCAATGTATTGAGTACATGTATATTTTAAAAAAACTACCATTTTAATTACATAAAGAGTTCCAAAGAGTACTAGTTTGTATTTTCCTATTAAAAATTATGTTCTTTTAAAAAATTATGATTGAATATTGAGTACCTTTAATTTCAAATCAAAACACATATTAATGACGAAAACTATATTCTCATTGAAAGAAAACAAATTATAAAATGAAAAGAAAAAGATAAAGAATGTGAGCCAATAAAAAGTATACAGTGTAAAAGTGGTAAGCACGTGAATAGTGAAAGCGCATGGAATGAAAGCCGTTCAATTTATTGTGGTTGTTGACTTGTTGTAATCTAATTCACTCTCACATAATAACATTTCCTTAAATCATTTCATACATGAAAAATTTAATTAAAAGACTAATTATTATTATTATTATTATTATTATTATTATTATTATTATTATTATTATTTGTCTAATACACTAAATGGGATGTTACAGCCAGTGTTTTAAAAACCGGACCGGTCATCGAACCGGTGAGGGTACTGGGTCACTGGTTTATCGGTCGAACCACTAGGTCACTGGTCGGACCGCACGACCAAACCGGATTAAACCGGATTAATCCGGATAACTCGGTTGAATAGACCTGTCATTATATAGGTATAAAACCGGTCGAACCGGATGATTCAGTCTCTAAAAAAATATAACTAGCTTTTAAATTTTTTAAAAATATCATATCATAAATTCACAATTTCATAACTTAAATTTAAATTTTAAACAAAAGGTATCACTCATAACAAAATAGTAAAAAATTACAAAGTCTAATTGCAAACAAAGTCTAATTACAACATAATCTAATTGAATAGTTTATAACAAAATAACTCCAATGTGTACCAAATTTAATTCAAAATAGGATCCTCCTAAAAAGAAAATCAAATAAAATTCAATATTTTTATGCTATTTAAGAAAATTTATTAGCAAAGATAACAAATAGACAATAAAGTTTTTAATTTGTCATTAAGGAAAAAAACTATGTGAGAATGCTATTTAAGTAATACACTACTAAATATATTAAAAAAAATTAAAAAAAAAAGTTTAAAAGAAATGTTAAAAAAAATTAAAAAAAAAATTAAAAAAAGTTAAAAAAAAAAAAAAGCAATTAAACCGCCGGTTTTCCGGTTCTCACGGTTTTCACCGGTTCCCACCGGTTTAATGACATACCCGATCTGACTATTAAACCAGACCGATTACCTGGCTGGTTCCCGGTTCGACCGGCCGGTCCGGTCCGGTTTTTAAAACACTTACAGCATTATATTTTGTTTACAACAATCAACTGAATTATTTTAACGAAATTATATTTATTTTTCTAATGAATAATGATAACTATATTAAATTATACTATATTATTTGATAATTTATTAATTAAAATTTCGAAGTGTTTTACATATCATATGTATTAATGTGTTAACATGTGGTGGGCGTGGAAGAAGCGACAACACACATTTAGATAACTACCTACCAGTCAGCCCTAGTTTGTTTGTTTGTTTTGCTTCCTGTTAGTTACTTACCATACCTGGTAAGGAAAGGAAAGTGGTTCCATCCTCATCAAAACCCCCCATCCTTTCTTAACTCTACTCTCCACATTCTATATACACATTACACACACTACCCACCATCCTTATTATTCCAATGAAAATGGGAGGAGGAACTATTCTCAGTGTGGTTTTTGTTGTGGCACTGGCAGCTATGTCTATGACCATGGATGTGGAAGCAGTTGGTGAGGTGGACCATGTCGTAGGAGGAGATCACGGTTGGGATCCCACCTCCGACATCCTATATTGGTCTTCCGACAGAATCTTCCGGGTCGGAGACCAAATCTGTATGTCTTTTTTTCTTTTTCCTATATTGTCCCTTTTCATGTTTCATTCACCACTCCTTTCATAAAAATAATTACATATTTTCTTTGATTTTGTTTTATCTACAGGGTTTACATACTCTGCGGCACAGGGATTAATTGCGGAGTTGAAAAGCAAAGAAGAATACGAATCGTGTAACATGAGCAACCCTATCATGATGTACACGGAAGGTTTGCATACAGTCCCACTTGACAAGGAAGGAATGAGATACTTCGTGAGTACTGATTCTCAGAACTGTAAGAATGGGCTTAAGCTTCATGTTGAGGTTCAGCCCAAGGAGTCAGACTCACGGGCTTTGCCCGTGACTCAAACTGTTGTGGCTGATGGGCCGGCTGCTCCTTCTGGTTCGGCCCGTTATGGTTACAATGTGATTCTTTCTCTTCTTTCAATGTTGTCATGTGTTTTTGTGGTGCTTGCTTATTGATTGATGTAAGGTTATGTTTGATTAGAATAATTAGTTGTATTGTTATTGCATATTTGAAGACGGATTATTTATGAGTCTTTTGATAACTAAGATGTTGTCATTATCATATCAAAAGTGTGTGTTTGGAATTTGGATTATATCATAACAATGCTAATTGCTAACAACGTGATTGTCATAATCACAAATAGGGCCGAAAATAGTCTAATCGAGCTAGGCTCCACTAAATAAGAATTGGTTTAACATGAACTCCATTTTAAATTTGATATATTTTTTTAAAATTTAAATTCGACTTATTTTAACTTCACAAATAATTTAATTCAACTCGTTAAGTTGGATTCGTTATTTTTATCTTGTTTACTTTACGGATTTATAAATATTTTTTAAAATATATTGTTTATATTTAATATTTTAAATTAATATATTTTTTCAAAAAAATATTAAAATAAAATAAAAGTAATAAAAATGAAAAAAAAATAGAGTTAAAATTAGATATAACTCTTATATAATCGAGTTTACTTACGAATCTAATAAGTTGAATTATATCCGATTTATTTGGTTAACGAAGTTAACTTTTTATTTATATTCAGTTATTTGATTCATGAATCAAATTTAATGATTTAATTGTTGAATCGAATTTCGAATTATGATCGAGTTGATTCGGTTTATTCGGTATAATTAAAGTGAAACAACCATAGTTTTTCACCGTGAATTTTTTATCAAAACTCTACTTCTGAACTTGAATAAAAACTGATTTTGTCGAATCCGCAATGAATCCAAACATACGTACACTAAGTAGATTTTACTAGAATCTTGCTGGTGGATAGTTTGTCTTGTTTGGTGGTCATTGTGCAGTACCTGATTTTTGGGTTGGTTTGCTATGTGGTGGATTTCATTTAGCACTTCACTTTCAGACCATAGAGCAAAATAAAACCTAGATATTTTATGGAACTTGAGATACTGATATGAACCATTTTTATTTGAAATATCCTACTTAGAAAAATATATAATGTTCCATTTATAAGAGAGAATATTTATATACCTAATACTTTATTATTTTATTTGCGAATTTGAAGAGGAGAGAGGAGAGGAATAGAGAATTTTAAAGGAAAGATCTTTGAGAAAAAAATTAGAAAAATTCTTTAATATAATTAAAAAAAATGATTTTGTAAATAATGATAATATTTATCATTGATGTATTTTTAATTAGAATATTATAACAATATATTGTAATTTAAGAATTTATTTAAGCGTATATTTTAATAAGTTTATGCAAAATTGAACTAAAAAATTTAAGAATTTATCTGCGAAAAAAATTCATTTTGAGTGAATTAATTATATAAATTTGATTTTTCGATTAAAAGTGAGTTGAATATAAAGTAATTTATGTTTATATAACTCTATAAAAAATTGAGTTGAACATTAAATTTTAATATAAAAACCAATTTAAACTCAAAAGCTACATATTCTAGCTTAAAATATAATCAATTTTAGATGCAAAATCAATTCTATTCTAGAAGAATCAAACACCTCAAAATCAATTATACACCTTTAAAAAAAATTGTCTCGTAAAACAAACATACACTATATCATCTAAACTCCTCTTCTATTAAAAACTTGTCTTTTTCATCACTTTAAACAGGTGCCTCTAGTCCACCTTGTCTCAAGCTTTGTTGATATTAACTTGTTGAGTTTGACTCATAAGTAATGTTAGGTGGAAAGGGGCGGCGACGCGGAACATTGCATCTTTATTAGCTGCAAGTGGGATTCGGTTAAGAGGAAAGTGGTTGTCAACATAAATTTATTTTATGAGCAGTCGATGTTGAAACAGTCAGAAGTGACAGTTGCGCCAGATACTAAGGTAGAAAATTCCCGTCATGACACTATTCATGTGAATATTGAAGAGCCACCAGTGAGTCCAAGGCTGATTGTATCCCAACCGCATGATGAACTTTGCTCAAATTCAGGTGGAGTGCAAGATTCAGGTTGAGTACAAAACTATACATTTGAACGTGATAAAGAGCATGATCGTATTACACCTCCAGTGAGACATGGGTTTGAAGACTTAACAACATATGCTCTTCTTACCAGTTATAGAAACCCTTCTACCTTTCGAGAGGCTATGGCTAGTTAAGAGAAAGATAAGTGAATAGGTGTTATGGTGGAGGAGATGGAGTCCTTAAAAAAGAATAAAACATAGGACCTTGTTCAGCTGCCACATAGAAAGTGTGTTATTGGTTGCAAGTGGGTGTCCAAGAAAAAGCCAAAAATAACAGAAAAATAAGTGGAAAAGTTCAAGGCCCGCCTAGTTACAAAGGGGTATTCACAGCAAAAGAGAATTGATTATGATGAGATATTCAGTCTGGTGGTTAGGCACACTTATATCAGGGCAATATTGGCTCTGGTAACCAGCAGGGATATGCATTTAAAGAAGATGGATATGAAAACATATTTCCTCCATGGTAATCTAGAGGATCAAATCTACATGGAGCAGCCAGAGGGATTCATTGATACTAGACATGGCAGACTTGTTTGCAACTTGAAGAGGTTTTTGTATGGCTTGAAGCACTCTCCAAAGCAGTGGTACAAGAACTTTGATTCATACATGCTTTATATTGGCTATAGAAGTTTTGATTATGATTGTTATGTATATGTGAGGAGCCTTGATGATGGCTCTTCTATTTTTCTGTTATTTTATATTGATGATATGTTGATTGCTGCCAACCATTTGCATGATTAAATAAGTTGAAAAGTTGGGTAAGGATTTTGATATGAAAGATCTGGGTGTTGCAAAGAAGATTCTTGGAATGCAAATGCATTGGGACAGAGGAGCTAATAAATTACAGTTGTCTCAAATAAGCTATGTTGAAGGTGTTTTGAGTAGATTTGACATGAGTAAAGCAAAGCCCGTGAGTACTCCATTTGCGAATCATTTTAAGCCCTCGTTGGAACAATGTTTGAAGACAAAATCATAGTTTGAAGGTTTGTCTAAGATTCCCTATGCCAATATAGTTGATTGTTTGATGTATGTTATGGTTTGCACTAGACCAGATTTGGCACAAGCAATTAGTCAAGTGTGCAAGTTCATGTCCAGGCCAGGGAAGCAGCATTGGGAAGCATTCAAGTGGATCCTAGGATACTTTAAGGGTACAACGAATCTTGGTATCATATTTAACATGGAGCATGATGTTTCATCAATTGTGTGATGTGTGGATTCTACTATGCATGTGATCTAGATGTTATGAGGTCTATGACAGGGTATGCCCTTACTCTTGTGGGGGGCCTATATGTTGGAAATCACGAGTTTAACCCATAATAGTTATGTATACAACTGAGGAAGAATGCATGGCAGTAGCTGAAGTTGCCAAGGAAGCATTATGGCTTATATAGTTAGTGAAAGAGTTAGGTGTTAAGCAAGGTAGAGTTCAATTGCATTATGATAGTTAGAGTGTTATCTCTCTGACGAACAATCAGGTGTATCATGTTAGGATCAAGTATATTGATGTGAGGTTCCATAAGACCAGGGAGTAGTTGGTGTGTGTGTGTGTGTGTGTGTGTGTGTTTTATTGCTTTAGTGTCTTAAGACTTATTCTTGTTTATTTATAATAAATTGATCGACATTAAGGCACTAAAGCGCTAAACAGAGGATCAAGCAAACTTTCATACAATCACATCTTTTAGATCGCATCTTCATTACCATTTGCTTGATTCAACAATGTATGACAACTAGAACTTGAAATAATTGACTGATGAAACTTGAGATATCTATTCTTTGTTTAGATTCCATCATCAGAAACCTTTGTGATCAAAACCATTTGACAGTATCATCAATATATTTTATACTGGGTTTTTAATGAGTTAATTGATTAAAAATGATATATTGATCAATTAACAAAGTTAAATTAGGAAAAAAAATCATTGTATATGTCACTTATTCGATTATCAGCCTCCTTAATCGATTATGAGGCGCTAAACTTTGATTTAATCCATTTGAGGGACATCTTAGTCGATTATCCAGTGTATTTTACCTTTTTACTTAATTAAACAAACTTCTAATCAACTAAGTGCTTGTCCGGATTGTTTTTAAAAAGTTTTATCAAAAGAAAAGACATTTGAAGACACTTTGTCCGAGTATTACCTAAGTATCTTAAGACTTACACTTGTTCATTTGTAATAAGTTGATCCACATTAAAGCATTAAACGCAGGACAGGCTAGCTTTCTCACATTTACATCTTTTAGATCACATCTTCATGATCATTTATTTGCTTGATTCAACAAAGTATGGCACTTTCAACTAGAACTTGAAATAATTGACTGGTGAGACTTGAAATATCTCTTATTTGTTCAGATTTCATCATTAGGAACCCTTGTGATCAAAACCATTTGACAATATCATCAATATTTTAACAGTTATCATCAACACCTTGACATTTGTCATCAACTCCTTGACATTTCTCATCAACACCTTAACAATTGTCATCATCAAAACCATTTGAAGATATTGCGTGCACAAATCTTCCCAACACATAGAACTACGCAACCTCGCTTCCAATCCTAGGCTTCTTTTTTCACCACCTTTACATCTTAGTTGACCTCAATCTTATTTAAACCATATTTATAAAACCTATAAGCACCAATAGTCTGATAACCAACTGAGATCATTGGTTCACTCCTATAATCTAGCTTCTTTCTTCTTGCATCATAGATATTTTAGAAACATTGTGAGCCAAATACTCTTAAAGGAGTCATACTTTATTGAGTGCCTTCTCCTTCAATATCTGTGTAAGGAATATGTTCAAGGGTGGAAGCAATTATGGGTCACTGCTTCTCCCTACGCACCATGATGTAGCTCTTTCTGTTTTAGTGTACTTCCTGCCATGTTTAGTACACTTGTGTTTCTTATTTCACTTAGACCATTGTTTTGTAGAATATATGGTGATGTCAATTTGTGTATAATATCATGTTGAGTGATAATGTCTTCAAATTATTTAGATGTGTGCTTTCGCCCCCTCCTCCATCTTTCCTCAAATATTTAACATCTTCCCACTTTGTTTCTTAACTAGCTTCCTGAGTTTTTTTTTTAACACTTCTAAGGCAATCACTTGCATCCTTGATCATATATAGTCATAACATTCCTGAGAATTCATCTACAAATATGATAAAATATTTGTTTCCATCTATTGATAACACATTAAAGGGTCCACAAATATACAAATATTGTAATGAACCACACCTAGTGGCTAGTACCTGACCTCAATGGCAAGTTGTTAGTGAAATTTGATCTTGGGTGCTTTGCCATCACGCAAGTTATGCAAGATCTCTCAAGAGATGTAATTACATGCATTTCTAGGACCACCTTCTTTGAATTAAGTTGACTTAGACTATTAAACTCAAATGGCCAAACGTTCTCCTTGTCTTGAACCACGGTTGCCATAAACCTCCACTAGATTGATCAATGTCTTGAAGGTTCTATTTTTTTGCAAGTAATGGTTTCAAAACCAGTATGCTCTTAGCATCATATAGTTTAAATGAGACATCCTCCATAAATGTTGTGTATCTCTTATCTACTAGCGGACCAACAACACCGCATAGATTGCATTTCATCTCAATATCATATAGAACTTTTTATCACTACCTTTTGCCATCTTGCAGATGAACAAGAATATGTCCCATACCCTATTAGCTATTTTAAACTTTTTCCTTGCTTGATAGTTTAACTTTACAACACTAGTTTTAAACACTACTCTCTGTTTAAGAGTTTTAAATACTAAAATTTAAAATAGATTTTTAACGATTTTTATTTTTGGTCTTAATTTTTTAAAATTAAAAAAAAAACATTTTATTAATGACAAATTTGTAATATTATATAACTTTTTTTATTTTTTTTTTCAAATCTATTTTTTAAAAACTAAAAAATAAAAAACTCTTTCAAACAAGTCCTAAATATTTTGGACCTGCCACTAGAGCTGGCAATGAAACAATCCAACTCGAAAATAGATCAGAACTCGGTTAGATAATTAAATCGTTAAACTAGGTTCATAAATCAAATGAACTGAATATAAGCTAAAAACTAAATTCGTTAACTAAATGAGCTGAACTTGAATTATACATAATTCGACTCGTTACGTTCATGAGTCAACTCGATTATATATGAAATAGATTATATTGTCTTTAACAGCAGGTTTAAAGACTTTCTCCAAATCTTAATCCTATATTTTTTTTTTAATCTAACAGTTTTAATTCATGAGTCCTCTCGATTATATATGAAATGGATTATATTGTCTTTAACAGTAGGTTTAAAGACTTTCTCCAAATCTTAGTCCTATATTTTTTTTAATCTAACAGTTTTAGTTGATAATTTATATTCTCAAATGAGCAAAATATTTCTAAAAATAATTATACAAATAAAATCAACATATAAATTCAAATCTTATAACTTTTATTTTATTTCTATATTTCTTATTTAAAAAAATATTAATTTAAAATGTGAAATATATAAAAAAGTAAACTTTAAAAATATTAATTTAAAATGTCAAATATATATAAAAAAAAAACTAGACTTTAAAAATTGACCTTTAAGTCCTTGAAGCTAGCGAGATGAATCTAACGAGTTGAACCGAATTATTCGTGAACTTTTAACAAGTCAAATTTGAACTAAAAAATAAACTCGAAACGAACTTGAACTGAGTCATTTTCAGCCCTTCCTGCCACATATTCATCACATAACCTTATTCATCACAAGACTTATTCATCACACTACCCCTTGTTTCGGAAGTTCATTTCCGAAAAGGTACTTTTTTTGAATGTGTTTTCGGAAATGTATCTCCGAAAACGTGTTTTTTTTAATATAAAATATTGATTTCGGAGATGCATCTCCGAAATAAAGTTACTTTTCAGAAAATGTGGTGTTTTCGGAAGTTCATCTCCGAACGCACCCCCTTGAGGGAATTCGGAAATGAACCTCCGAATTTATGTCTGGACAGAAGAAAAATGAAAAACAACAACGATTCGCTTTATTTAATCGGGTGAAGATTACAACGATAATATTACTGAAAATTAAAGTTACATATTGTTGAACACGGGTAGGTGGGGATGAGTCAACATTTTGATAACGTCGTCCGCCGATCTTTGAAGTTTCGCGTCCAACTCGATCGGGCCTTTCGAAGAAAATCGGTCGAACGTTGTCCACAAAACCGCTAAATCTTCGTCGTTCTTGATCTCAAAAGGTGTGAACTTAATGTCTCCCTCGTCGTTAAGCGATGGCGAGCGGTACTCGAGCTTGACAACCTTTCGATTCTCGGGATAGTGCAAAAGTGTGTTGAGCGACGGTATCAACTCCGCAAACGGCGTGTCGCGCGAGAAGCGAAATTGGAACGGCATCGGGTAGCCGATTTCAAAGTACACGAATGCTAGGTGGGGGTAGGTTTGTGTCATTTGTGTTTTGTGGTGTGAATAGGATGAAGAAGAGTGTGTAGTATTTATAGACTTATTGGAGCATTGATGGCCCAACAAACCTTATCCTGCCTCAGGGGACTTTTCGGAAATGAACTTCCGAAAATAGGAGGTAGAGATGTATATTTCGGAAGTTCATTTCCGAATTATGCAGAAACAGACATAAATTTTGCATTTTGTTGATTGCTTAGTGTGTTGTGTAAATTGAACAAATGGAAGGTACATTAAACATAAATTAGACAAAGATGACATAAAACATACTTATATTATATATGTATTGAATCGGTCCGATTTTACATGATAAACAACAATACATACAAAAATGGTCATTAAAAACCAAAAACGATCCGGAACGAACTAAAATTCACCGAACCAATCGGTGGATCCTAAGTCCAAAATAGGCACGTTTTTCGACCGCTCTCTATTTTGCTCGCGCTCTTGGCTCATCATTTTTTCAAACTCCGCCATTCTTGAAACGAAAGGATCCGGCCAAGTCTCCGCCTCATTTGAACGATGTGCGGTCCATTGACAACAAGTAGCCGGTATAGGACACCCCGGTTTCAAAAACACTTGGACGAAGTACCGCGATCGTAGATACCCGATGCATATGATTCGGCCCGACGAGTCCAATGGCGGTCGACTATGAAGTGGAAAGAAAGTCTCACTTAGTCCAAACCTCGTCAAATTGACGCATACAATATCATATGCACTTGCTATTAGATGACCCATATCGGGGAATGACATCCACTTCGAGACCGGAGCGATACCGGTAAGTGATGGAACAAGTGAATCATGAATTTTCGCAAACTTTTCTTGATTTTCATATAGTCGGCCGTAGATGTCCCGATACGAAGTCAACTCCGCAATAAGTTCCCGTCGGACTAAAGTGTGATTATTTTCCCCTTTACCGAGCAAACCCGCAACGACCCGATATCCACAATTGTCGTCGCCTCCAACATCAACGATGTTATCGATATATTTGTGCATAAAAAGTGGCATCTCATCAATGTAGACAATGGGTGATTTTTTTATCGGCGGTGTGCGAGGTGGCTTCGAAATACGGGCACCTTTGTTACCACTACACTTGGACTTAGGTGTCTCATGAATTTCCGGGAACGATGCATCAACATGTTCAAAGTAGGAAGGAGATCGTTTTGTTAACGTGTCATCTTGTGTAATTTTGGACTTTTTCGGTGCAACTTTCGTCTTAACCGGTTGAGATGACGGTTTCAAATCGGTGGTCTCCGGAAATGCGATCTTTCGCAATTGTTCTTTTATATGCATTTTTGTTGTGTCGTCCGCTTTAGCAAACTTCTCCATTATCACTTCCAACTCGTCGGAGATGGTGATTTTGGAGTCATTTTCTTTCGGCGGGTCAAAATCATCAAAACGAAGTTTCTTCCAATGGTCGGCTACCTCATCCATGCGTATGGGTGAATTCAACTTTTTCTTTTTTGCAAGTATACAAGCACATGGAAGGCCGTATGTCTTTCTAATGGTGCACCCACATAATGAACTATCCGTCCCCGTGGTCTCCGACCGCTTAGCTTCATGAAACAAAAAATTCAAACCCGTTCGAGATATGTTGTAAATCAATTGGGAGAATAGAATTTGGCCCTTATACCGGTGTTCCATAACCGTCTTGCTCCGACCGAACGATATTTGAATTTCATTGTGTTGATTTTGGAGAATTTGGTTTACGGTGTCCCATCCCCGACACAAATCTCCCTTGCTATCACCCAACCACCTCTTGAAGACCGCATGTGCGGATTCAACTCGGTTAGTCGTGGTGCAACCAAGATGTCTAACCCGATTTGTCCAAGCGCACACGACTTTTTCTCTAACTTTGTCAAGAATGGTGGATTCGACGTAATGACAAAAAGTCTTAATGGAACCACACAAAGACCTAAAGTGTACCAATTTCTCGGTATACACCTCTTCGGAGTATGCATCCAAAATTTCCCTCCATGCCGCCATTATCCTATCAACCACAACACCGGCTTTGACAACTTTACCATTTTCATCCGGCCTATCTTTTGTCCCAACCGCGGGTTTCAACTTGCTTCTCACGTTGCAAGTTATGTGATACCGGCAAAGTAAAGCGGTAGATGTCGGGAAGACGGTATCGACCGCATTCATCAAAGCATTGTCCCGATCGGTGACAATGACGTTTGGCATAACCTCTTGATCAACTAACAAAGACTTGCAAATTCCCAAGGCCCGCGTAAAGTTGTCTTCTTTTTCACACTCCAAAAAAGCAAACCCCACCGAATAAGTCTTGTCCGTCGAGGTCACACCGACTATCTCTAGAAGCGGAAGCCTATATTTGTTTGTCTTGTACGTCGAATCCATGACTAGAACGGTTGGAAATGTGTTGAATAATTTGATACTTTCGGGATAGTCCAAAAAATATCACGCACCGTAACTTTATCCTCGGAGCTTCGGAAGCTTGAAACATATTTGTTATCGTCTAGTAGTTTCAAAAGTTGTTGCATTTCCGACCGAGGGCCCATATTCAATACTTTGAGATTGTGCCGTTCATTGTAAACTTGCTTGATATTTGAAACGCTATCCGGATTCTTACGCTTCAAATCGGCAAGTATGTTGCGAGGCGCCACTTTGACTATCGTTAGGTCCGATATCACATTCCTCTCTTCGCGGGACAAACGACACGCCATTGGATGTCCGTGTAACTTGACATCCAAGGCATGATTATGAATTCCACAAATTACGGTTAACCGCCACAAATCATCAACCCTCCGAGTAGCACGCAACTTAAACGGACACCCGCACTTTCTCGATCCCGTGTCCTCGTGTTTTAGCACCCGGTTTGATTGTACATAACTACCACCCCGTTCGCAATTCAAAACAACGAAAGCTTTCCGCCTACTATTTCCGTTGTCCGACCTTAAAATAACAATTCCAAATCCATGTTTGTTAGCTTCCTTCCGAACCCAATCAATCAATTATTCGCGACTACCGAAGCTCCGATCATTTGTAAAATGTTGCCGAACATCGACCGCATTGATCATAGGAGTAACGTCAATAATCGGATCGTTATTAACGTTGACAATTTCCGGAACTAATACTCCATCGTCTCGCACAATGTTGTCCGGATGCACCATACCTAACAAATGAATAAATTAGCAAAATTGGCCAAAACTGTTTTTTTTTTAACTGCCAGGGCATATTTCGGAAGTTCATTTCCGAAATTTATTAGGTAATATATTTCGGAAATGAACTTCCGAACCATATCAGTTTCAGCATAAAATTTATCAATCAATGTAGTGAAATAGGGGATGAAATGAGTGATGTTTACCTGAAATTGTAGCTTTCTATGCTCCCTTTAACGTGATCAACGGTTTGAAACTTGATTTTAGGGCGAAAATGGATGGAGATTGATTGGGTTTTGGAGGGGGTTTTGAGATGTTTTGGAGAAAAATGATGAAATAGTGAAGGAGGGAAATTTGTATATGCAGGAATATTTTCGAAAATGAACTTTCGAAAATATTCACGTTTTTAAATTTTTTTAACTTCGGAGATGCATCTCCGAAAACACCACTTTTTTGGTGTTTTCGGAGATTCATTTCCGAAATGTATGAAAATTCAAAAAAAAAAAAAACTTCGGAAATGCATCTCCAAAGCAGAGGCAGTTTTGGTTTTTCGCTGGGGGTGACCCCCATAGCAAGGTGGGTAAAGAAATTTTCTTTTGGTGTTTCAGTTGCCATCCTTAAGCCATTGAGCTACTGGCTAATTGTTTCAGCACTTAGTTCAATTTCATTCTTGCCTCTTGGTGTTAAATTATGTTTAATATCATCCCAAGGCACGTTTTAATTGTCCCTTATTTCAGTATATGGATGAACTACTAGCCATGAACTAAAAATCATACTATTGGTAACTCCCTCCATTATGCTTATGTTTAACCAAAAATAATCTGCATCAATATTTTCTTAATGTTACTTTTTTTTTAATTCCATCCACCAATTAATATTATATACAACACTTATTTGACATTATAACTTTATATTGTTAATAGTAAAAAGTACACCAATAAATGGTCACACCAGCTAGAAATATATTGTTCCCCCTTTTTTAGGAAATTAAATGAAGTACGAGTTATTTATGCATAGGCAAACAAAAGTCGTACACTTAATGGTCATCAACTTACTAAAATCAATACCAAACTCTTCATGGCATCTTGAAGATGATGCACAAACTATGAAGCTATCTGACATTAACTTGTGTAAGCTGTCAGATGGTGTATTAGCAAATACTTTCTTTTTAATGATGCACCTTCGAACACAGTCGATCACTACTAGTTAATTCTTTCTTAGGATAACATAACTGGCTCCATTTGTAGATTTCTGTATCTTAGAGATTCTCTTCAGGATTTCGGCAAACGCTTTCTTATCCTACACATAGAAAACAAGCACACAATGCAATGTAAGGCGCGGTAGGGGTAAGATATTTACACCTTCAAAAATTTTGAATAAGCAAAAAAGTTAAACTAGCGAGACTCTAGTCAAGATTCTAACCAAATTAAGATTAAATCCAACCGGATAACATGAAAAAGAGCAAGTAAATCACTATGCCAAGAAATACAAAGAGAATACAAAGCTAAGCCGGAAAGGGGGAACAAGTCTCAAATCAGCTAGCATGTGGGAGGAAGTGCTTTTCCTCTTTTATTTAAATGCTGCCACTTTTGATCATGAGCAAATCAATTTTATACGTGAGCTTTTTACTTTGCACAAACTTAACAGTAAGTTCCAGTAAAATCAAATCACTACCACTCAGTTGGCTTGTTTACCACCTAATGGATTTATATCAGGTCATAGTCTGGAATAAAATTTCTAACTTTTAGATGATCATGATTCAGAAAACTAGACCAGTTCACTGGTTTTGATTGCTTCATTCTGGTTAAACCAGGAATTGGTTTTTCTTTTTCTCGGAGAGAGGAGGGAGCAAGAAAAGGCAGGATTGGACTATTTAAGCAAACATATTCAGTTTAGACAAGGATAAAGCAAAATTAGAGCTTACCTCTGAACATCTTAACCTCGCCTTAAATTTACCCACGAGCTCCTGTGTGGTTAATGGAGCCCTTTGCATTAGAACAGCTGTAATTTCTTCCGCTGTTACAGGTCCAGTAGCTGCATTAGAAGACCCAGTGTTTGATGACGGTGGTGGTGTAGCTCTTGGAGGTGCGCTAGTTTTAGCTGTAGATCCATTTAGATCTTTTTCAGATGGTTTTTGTTCCTGATTCAATAAAATCATGAAGAATTTCAATAACAGCAATAGGAAAACTCTCAAAATAAAATTCTTTGTAAAAAAAAAAAAAGAGAACAAAAAAAATCTGCTGTTAATCGAATTTTTCAAAATTATTTTAGAGATGAGAAAAAATCTATTTGGTAATCTAATGTTTAAAAATTGTTTTAGAGATGAGAAGATCAAAAAATAAATTTGCTAATCTAATTTTTTAAATATATTTGATTATATTAAATAATAAAAATAAAAAATATTTTTATTATAACTAATAATTAAATATACCAGTGCTTATAATTCAGTCACTAACTAAATAAAATTTTGATTATAGAGTAGAGTTATGGAAAATTTTGTGTCTGATCTGATCAAAAGTGATCATTTTGTATTAACCGTAAATCAATATTATTTTCCTTAAGACTTCTATGGCAATTATAGTTAGGGTCTTGCTAACCAGTGCCCTCAGACAAGGCATTAAATACGCAGATTACCGAGATAAATTTACTATTTTGGAATGCTTAACCATTGCCCTGAGGGCACTGGTTAGCATTTCCCTGTTATTATCATAATGAAAAATGAAGAAAAACACCACACTCAATTACATTACTTGTTTACTTTAAGTTTCATATTAACCCATTTCACTGACAACACACATTTTGACTGATGTCTGTTTATACTTTTTAAAACTGTGATAGAAACTAGTTAGAGCACTATATAATATTGGAAGAAGAAAAGAAAAAATTGATACCAATATATTATAGCATATCAATATCCATAATATAAACATCAAACCAAACCAACACAAGTATCCAGGAAAAAAAACCACCAATAATCGAAGGTTTTAGAATGGTAATTGGTTCAACTAGATGTTATGGTGTTCCCACATTCTATCTCTAATATGATTCCTACTCATTGTCATTTCAATTGCACCATCATCAAAATGACTTTGTTAAGTTATCTTCATTAACTTATATGCTAGAAGCTTCATTATCCTCTCAAGTTCTAGAGGATCCATTTCTAATATGTTAATGTTGCTAACTATTTATGATATCTTTATATTATTTAAGAGACATATAGTGTTGAAATTTTATTGATTTTTTTATGGAAATTAAATTTAGATTAGGGAGGGCACACCCCATGCAAGGTCAGAGAGAACTGTCAACGACATAGAAGATTTACAATAGAGTTAATGTATAATCTACTAATTTCAGAATTTTAGACTAGAACTCAAGTTACAGTTGGTGTGAGTGAAAAGTCTAAGCATCTACACAAGCTGCAATTGGTTTAAATTTTATTGAAATTTTAATGAGAACATTTTAGTGTCACATACATTGAGAGTCCTTTAAATTATTTATTTGTATCAAGTTAGTCTTTTAAGTTTTTTTTAAACAAATTAGTCATTTTAATTCGTTAACGTTTACGTCAATAGCATTTTGAACACATTATGTTCCAAAAAATCTAATGTGTCTTTTATTTGCACTAACATTAATGAAAAGGTAAAGCAAAGCAACAAATATACCAGAAGGAGCCCTCATAATCACTTTATCCAACAAAAAGCAACAACTTACATTTTCTGTCTTTACTTTCTTAGGTGGTACATTATTAGATGGCTTTGTTTCTTCATTTGCTTTTCTTTTCCCCTTTGAAGACTTTGAAGTAGGTGTTCCGCGAGCAGATCCTGTTGCTGTAGGTTTCGAAGGACTGTTGTCAACAGGTTCTTCCTTAGGTTCCTTTTGCTTTGTAGCAGTAGCAGGAGGAACACTGCCCTCGTCATCCATCTAGACAAATAAATTTGATCAGCTGATTAATAAAAGATGAAGTCTAGTTCAGACCATAGGCTTTACAAAATGCCAATAAAATTGGTTCCTCGATGTAGAAGTTACAGAAAATGCAAAAGCTAGTGGAACAAAGAACAATGAACAAATATAATACAACGATAATAAGTTAAAGAAAAGGCAGGAATGAAAAGAGAAAGAAGGGAAAAAAATCTATACATCGTCGTCGTCATCATCGTCATCGTCTGCTTCAGAGTCACTCAGACCACCACTTCGCCCAAGTAACTTCTTCAGCTCTTTCCCAGATTTACTCAGACCACCTCCTTCTTCATTGTCTTCATCCTCATCCTCTTCATCCTGCAATTATGATTAAAAGAATAACTTAACAAGGAAAGCTAGAACCAACAACAACAACAACAACAAATAAACCAAATATAGAATGGTTCCATCAACTCCAAGTTATATTATATATGTATAAGTTCCTAATAATATAAACATCAAGGATGCATGTCATCAGTCTCGGGTTAGGATCCTAAGACTGGATCTAGCTCACATACAAACAGGAATAACTGAGGAGTCTGCTCCTATCTAGCAAGAGAATGTATTTTATAGATGAAAAAAAGGGAAATTTAAGAAGAAAAAGAGCTGAGCTTGAGAAATGGAGATTGGAGACTTCTTAGGTCAAGGCATAATATTAATAACCAACAAATAAAAATTACACAATGCCTAGTCTATATCCACAATGAATAAAAGCATTTTATTTGTCAGAACAGTTTAACAAAACCATTCTTTCTCCGATAAGTACTTGTTCAGAATACATTTTCTCTCCTTAACTTTTCCCCTCTATTTGCAGCTTTGAGTTGAGCAAACAAAAATAGACCTGTAGGCTTGAATTTGTATTCTGGTAACACATCAATATAGGCTCCTTTAACAGATGCCTACTCCTCAAGGTAGAAATTAAGAGACCTCCCTAGAAGGGTACTTTCAACCTGCTAAATAGCTTATACAGGTTTACACTTCCATGAAAAACCACCAAGTCACAGTCCTTTCCTGATAAATAATGTTTCCAAATGCCCTGGAATGGATTGCTTCAGGCATTCCAGGAATAGCCTCGTCTAGCCAATGTTGTATAACTCGGAACCTATCTTAGTATTGGTGGTCGGTGAAAGAAGTCAAAGAACGTAACTTGAAGGATCCTAATAGGTATTGTAAGTTTTCTACTAGATTGATTGGGTTTCGCCCAATGTTTCTAGCCAGTCTACAAGTCAAGATCATAGTAAGAAGCGACTCGAGTGAGGGTGAGAATAGTTGGTTAGTGTTAAGAGTCCCACATCGGACAATATGAGCCGATTTTGTAGGGATGAGTTAGGCCCAACCCAAATTGAGTTTTATTTCAATATTTGATAAAAAAATCATTTTCAACAATATGCACTACCCATGTTGATTATCCCACTATTTGAAAACTATATTTGCAATGCAAAAGATCAACATTTGGGTTATTTATACATTTGCTTAATTTTAGTACAATCATATTAAATCTACAAGCTATTGATAAATGTAAACAAACAAGATGTATCTATTTCCAAGTAAAGCATGTGCATTTTTCTTGCAAGTAAAGCATGTTCTATCCCCCAAGCTTACCCAAATTGCTAGGTGGTGGTCAATAGGAGCCTTAAACAAGGTTGTCAAACTCAAAAGTCTACATTAACTCACAATATATGTATGTAAACTCAACTTTACAAGTTTATTCAATACAAAAAGTGTTAAAAACATCTATGATTGTATCTAAACACAATTTACCTGTGGGCGTTGTAAAAAGTGAAATCAAAATTTGATTAATGAAGAAGAACTAAATTGTGGTAGGGGTGGATATAACTAATATGAAAAATGAAGATGAAGTAGAAGGAAGAAGAAAATGGGGTAAGAAAAAAAGAAGAAAATGGAGATAAAAAAAAAGGTAGCTTGCAAGTGAAATTATAAAGAGGGGTGAACATGGGCATTGTATTCCTTTTTTGAAAAATGGCGCAACCAAGCATCTTAGTACTCGTTGGTTAAGTGAGAAGCCAAATTAACTTGGATTTAAGTTCCTCCAATATGGAATATTTTGTATTGTGAAGAAAAACAAACCCCTTATTCAAGTTGGGGGGCTATACTTCCATTTACCTTTCCCCTTTCCCTTTACCCAAAGCTCTCCCCTCCAAACTCACAAACAGAGCCTTGGGATTGTGCGAGACCATAGCTATGAATATCCTCTAAGGAAACTAACCATGTCAAGGAATAACAATGAAACCAATAAATAGTAAAATACAAAAAGTAATCAATATAATTAACCAGATCTATTAAATCCATCCTACTTCATTGAATCGCAATTTTCAAGAAGATGACAACAAAGCCATGTCATTGCCATGTACTGCAAAGAGAGACCATTTACCTCCAAATCTTTCTCAATGGTTTGGCCTATAGTTTCCTTTGTCTCTCTTTACCTCTAACTATTAAATCATATTTTATCTAGTCGACCCTCCTTATGAAGGATAAAAGTTCATAAATAAATATTTCTATAAATAAATCGATTCCTAATAAATATCCCATTATAGAATTAGCTATGAGCCTATGACACAGAAATGGTTATATATGACTGACATTTCACAACAGCTCACAAGTATAAAAATTTGCGGAATGGAAACTAACCTGCTTGATTTCAGGAGGAGCAGGAACTTCGGGAGCCAAATCCTCCCTTTCCTCGGGATCATTACCAACAGCTTCATCATCGTCCGTGAAAATCTCTTCATGCTCCCAATCATCACCTGTAACAGGTGTACAAGTACAAATATACTCAAAGAAAGAATAAGCACGAACTCATCAAAGTGATTTGAAAGTTTTCAAACCATATCAAGCTAAGTTTCTCTCTATAAGCTAACTAGTTGTGCTATAAAATCTGCACATTGTACTTATATGCCATAACTGACGGGTTATCAGTATTGCTACTTTATCCAATAATTTATGAATTGGATCTGAAGTTCAAATCTGGGAATAATTCATGCAGCAATGTTTCATAAATCCATGGTTACATGGTTAGACTGCACGATGGGCTTACGTCTAAGGAAACGTTACACAGAAAAATACACACAGCTGCTATAAGTCTATAACATGCCATTTAAAGCTTTCTTGACACAAGACAGCCAAGTCTTACGAGACTATATAACTAACAGATTAGAAGTTTGACGTGTCAGCCAACTTTAAAACAAGATGTTTTTAGAAGTTTACAAAATTTATATTATTGACAGAAAAGTCATACTATGAAGAAAAAAATATTTTACATATTGATGATGGATCTGCACTATAAATAATTTTTTATAAATTTGAAACTTTCATCTAATCTCGCGTGCAGGGCAAATTTTCTTTCCACCATTGACAAGCTTTATGACTTATATCATACCAGTAAAGATGGACATTGCAATTCATGACATAATGCATACCGTAAAATGATCGTTTCCTCTCTTCTCCAATATTTTATGATAGGTTATCACTACATAAAGCTAACCAAAAGTAAAATCATAACTTTCAACGTGGATTCGTAAAAAATAAAAATATAAAATATAAAACAAAAAAGACAACATACTCACCCTTTTCAACATCATAATCATCCTCATCATGGTCCCCTCCCCTTGGACCTTCCTCGTCATCTTCGTCATAGGCAGGTTTTTTATTCAGCCCAAGTCTACTCTTCCTATCTACCTCCTCATCTTCATCTTCCTCTCCTTTATCAGAAGAGGGACCTTCATCATCATCATCACCAGTTTTTTTCCGGCCTCTCCCACCACCAGCATTGTTTTCCTTTTCATCTAATTTCGCATGTTCACCGAAAGCAGTAGGTGCTTTCATCATCCATCTTTGATATCCATCAGCAGTTTTTTTCCTATTTTTCATCTTCTCTTCTGCTTCCTCCAAAGTCAATTGCTTATATTGCGCAACCTTGTTAAAGTTGTACCTAAAAAAAAGCACGCCAAACTTCACATCTTCCAACTGTCTTTGACCAGTAAAAATCACAGAAAAGAAGAAAATAAAAGCAAAATTCTTTCGACAAACACAATCCTTAACAAGCATACCAGGATCCAGCAGGAATGGCAACAAACTCCTTCTTTTCCTTCATTAGCAGGTAATATGTAGCTGATTGTGAACCTTCGAGATGACCCTGAAACTGGGACTGGCCTGTTTCGTCCTCCAAGTGCCAAGGCCTGTTCTTGTACTTCTCCTATGTAATGCAACAAGAAATCACCCATGAACAAAAAAGAAGAAAAGAATACCTATTACAGCCCACAATCAATTACACACTTTCTTCATGACAAACACATAATCCTCTTTTTTCATGTCCATAACAATCATCAGCTAAACAACTCATTATTTAAATCAAAAACTACCATGTCATGGTGCCTTTAGTATTCTTCGTACTATTAATAAAATACAATTCGCATATCCAAATTGCATCACCCCACGCGGCAGTGTTGTCATAAAACATATATTTATATATAAAAAAATAAGAAACCCCCATACAAGCCTATTTTAGCACATTCTAGATGAACATAATAAAAGTATAAAACAAATACATCAAGTATTACATATTCACAACCTATATGAAGCGCGGACACCAAAACACGATTCCGTCACTGACACGTCGACATTGATAATAATTTGAAAATTGAATAAATTAAACGTAATCACAATTCACAAGTGTTGTTTACGACACGGACACGCCTTCTTTCCGAGATTTCGGTGCTAAGGAGTTTACAACTTCTCAATAATGCAATCCATCTAAAATATAATGCAATAAAGCCACAAAGTAAAAACGCAAGAACAGATTTCAATACCCGCAAAGAATCAGTCATTTGGCGAATCTTCAATGCCTCCTTCTTCAGAGACCACTTATTTTCAGCACTTTTCTTCTTCGAAAAATCAGGCAAGCCAGTCATAAACCTTCCGATGAAATAGTTTTTATCGTTGGCAGAACTCGCACGAACATTATATTCCTATAACAAAAATTCATCATGAAATTGCAATTCACATAACCTAACAGAAAAATGAATAGAAAAAGTCAATGAAAAAGATCGAACTCGAATCAAACGAGTGACGGTCGCGCCGCAATCGTAGCATTTGGAGCGATTTTCAGCCATGGTTTTGCCACAGGCGGCGCACAGAGTCATGTGCTTGCAATTGCTTCCGTAGAGACCTTCGGTTGTTCCGCATCTGCTACAGGATGATTTCAATTGCAGGTCCATCGTCATTGAAATTGCACCTTAACACGGAGAAGATGATTTATGATTCAATGAACGAAGGAATCGTATTTCTAGGGTTTCGTAATTTCGATTTCGGTTCAGAGGTTTTAGGGCTCCTTGATTGGATTCTGAGGACAAAACTTCGAAACAATTGTCGATTTTCTAATCCTCTTCCTTTCTTGCACAAATATCCTTCAACAGCAATAATTAAGTATTTATTGTGTAGGGTGTTGTGATGGATTAGGATTACAATTAAAATGTTTTTTTATGATAATTTTTTTTTAATATTCAATTAAGTTTTTAAAAAAATTTAAAATAGACCGAATTAAAATGGTTTTACACTCTCAAACATAATAATCAATCATGTAACCAAAGTAATTTTAAAATATAAATATGATTTGACGGAATACACGTCGATGATTGATGATTGATTCTTGATGTAAAATTATTACATTGACTATACATATCTTATTTTCTTATAAATGTTATGGTATTTAATTTAATTAAGATATCACATTTTTTCGAGTTCCATTGAAATTTCTCTCTATTTATTTATAAAAAAAAACAGTGAGGTTTAGATGGATTCTTCATTTGAATGAATATTTTGCATTGTCATTAAGGTCTACGAAAAAGAGGTTCAATAATAAGTGATGAAGAGAAAGTCTTACGAAATATGAGAACCCTTATCTCTGCCAAAGGCGTTAGATCACGCAAGAGCGGTTCTAACAGTTCATATTATGTAAAGACCAGATCGCGTCGTTTCAAGTATTCAATTCATTCTCATTTTCTTACCACTTTTCACTTAATAACTAACTTATGTGTTAGAGTGAACTTTGCATGTCCACCTTTTCTCCGTCGTACCAGAAGCTTTCTCTACCACTCAAAGACTTCATTTCACCACTCCATTATACATTTTTAGTTCCTGCACGAAACAATGTTGCCTTCTGTGAGAAATGAATCTTGATTCTCATTGTTTTTCAACGAAAACCTGTGATTTTCTTCTCTCAGATCGTTGATCTTCTTTCCTTAAATCATGTATCTTCTTCTCGCATATCACCAAGTTTTTCTCTAAGAACATTGAGAGAAAGCGAGAGAGGGAGAGAGAGAGAGAGAGAGAGAGAGAGAGAGAGAGAGAGAGAGAGAAAGAAAGCGAGCGACAGGGAGAGAGGGGAATAACAAAAAAAGAAAGAGTAAATTAGATAACTAATTCTTGAAGTCATGGTAACGTCGAAAGTTACCAAATCAGTTGTTCATAATCATGTCGTTGTTGCAACTGTTGAAGCTAACAAAGTTTCCCCTCTTCCTCCAATATAAGTGATCCAGTCCTTGTAATCTCATTGTATGTTCCTACGCAAGGAGATTATAGTCTCCTTGAATTGAGCGGGGGCCATTCCAAGCCTTATTATTCTTCCATCTTATGCAACACTATTGTCAAGGCTTACCTTCACAACAACCTCATTTATAACTCTTTATTCCTGAACACAAGATGCTCTACAACAGCAAGCCAACTTAAGCATGCAAGGAGTTGCTAACCTACTAAATAGTGTCTACAAATTGGTACAACAACAAACTCCCAAGCCGTATTTAATATTATACTATGTATTGAAGAGAACTTATAAAGCACTCCTTTTAAGAGCCAACACAACGCATAAGGCAACTTCACACAGAGACCACTTAATCATACCACAATCAGCTCTAGCAAATGCAATCTTACCATAATGAGTAATCTCAAAGTCGCAAAGTCGTAACCAGATCAGAAGACATCATATTCCCTCGCCCTAATCCAAAGGGAGAAGTGACAGTCACACTTCACTAGATATTTGTTAGCCCCATAATTCACAAACACACCACACCTAGAAATGGGAAAGATACGAAGAAGGTGAGTTAATCTCTTAGCAAAAAAGAAGCATGCTCTCTAGATGCATCCTGGATAGTAGGATCTCACGGTCCCTTGAGAAACCCCCAAAGCTCGACAATTAAGATGGCAATGGGGATCCTGATGAGCATGTCGACAACATATTGGATTACTACCACGTTCGAGGAGCTTTGAAGTGTAATCTCATTGTATTAACCCTCGTGGAAGCCGTCGTGACTTGGTTCAAAACCCTGACAGACAGAAATGTAGACTCATGGAATGAATATATCAATTACGAAGAAGAGCTCATAGTTGAAAAGAAAACCCAAGGAGCAAGAAACCTCGAATAATGTCAGGTTCTAGAAAAGGATAATAACAATCATAGAGATGACGGGATGCAAGGACCCCAATCTAGATTTTTCGCATACTTCATGTGATATTATAAGCCATGTCATTTTTAATATTATATTATTTATTTATAATTATCAATTATTATCATATTCCTCCATATTAACCCTTTGTCATTTAAAGTGATTTTCATACCTTGGTTAACAAGAGTAGGTTATATGATGAAGACAATGGTGCAGAGAAGGCTCACTATCAATGAACTAGATATATAAGAGACAAATTTACTATGCATAAGATTAGAGGTAAGCCATACTTTTCCCATTCCACAAGGCTTAGAGCTCGCGACCTATCAACAACAAAACCCTTTAATTGGAAGAGGAATGGCAGCAATCAAGGTAATGTACATGGCATATGAAATTCTAATAGTCAGGGGAATAGTCATTGGTATAGTAATAATAGAAGTTTATATTCAAGTTAAAGCATTATTAATAAGGGTGGTCATGTTATTCCCGTATAATATTCCAAGTGTGGGTGGTAAGGTCTTGTCTCATTAGAACGCAAGGATAATGTGGTTACTTATTTCAATTGTAATCAACAAGGCCATATCACCATCACATCCCCATAACCAATATTTTGATTAAGGCAAAAGCTTATTAAAGAAAAAATATCAAAGGAGAACAAATATGAAATCAAGAATGCATTAACTTATGGATATTTTAGAAGTAAAGGAAAATAATCTTGATGCTAAGGTACTCAATTACAATTTATTATGTATAAACGTTGGATGCTCTTAAAATAATACTCATATTCATATCTAAAGTTATAAAACTATCATGCATATAAAACTTTGAAGAAAAGCCATAAAAAGTTCAATTTTAAAAATTTGGTTTCACTTTTTAAGTCAGTTCGGTTGCACTTTTTAAGTCAGGTTTGGTTAACTGATTTAAGAAACTTGTTGTTGTTTGAAATTTGAAAAACTATTTGAAATTCGAATAACTATTTAAAATTTGTTTAATTGGTTTAAGAAGTCATGTACATAATGCAGAATTGTGTCATTTCATGAACCATTGTCATTCTAAATTTTTTCAAACCTTCATGAAAATGTCTCAAACTTTTGCATTAATTCATAGAGATGTCTTAGGATGTATTTAAGGCAAAAAATATTAGTTTTCAAAAAACATTTTTACTACAAAAATTCACATACAATTCAAACAATTTTCAAAGTGATTATACATCATAAAACATGAAGAATAACTCACAACCCTTTCTTTTTCCTATCAGACATGAAGAATAAATGTTTGCAAACTAACACAACTTTCCTTAATGAATTACATAGACTCCTATGGATCCTTACACCTAAATCTAAATTGTGATGATAATGCTCTAACTCTCCACAAAATTAGTGTGCCTTCTGAGAAGCCTTGTGCTCACTAAGTAGTCCACTCAATTACTCTATTTTTCTAGAGTTTTGCAACTGTTTCATTATTCATCTTATTAAATTTTGTTTTTTTAAGAAAACATATATTTTTCTTGCCTTACTGGAGAATTGTGTTAAGCCAAATTTTTTATTGAATTTCCACACTCCCTTATGTTAAAGGACACAATATTCACCGCGTCTTCTTGTTTTTCACCCATTATTATCTCCCCTTATTTATCTCTTGCTTCTATTACTCTGATTGCTTCTTCTTATACTTCCTTTATTTCTTCACATGATATTACTAAGTTAGTGATTATTTTCCATAAGTTCCTAACTACATCCTTTTTTAATGCGACCTAGAACCTCCTATTGCATTGCAATACATCAGAATCAATTGTTGGTTCACAATATAGAATTGAAGCTCTTGAATGTTAATATGTTGAATCTTTTAAAAATTGTGATAGTTTAGTGGTATTTAATTGTGGTACTATGCTTTGTGTTCCTTTTTCTTTTGGAGGGATGCGTACAGAAAAGTACGGTCTTTCCATGATTAAATGTGATTCTCTAAATTCTTGTGACCCAATTTTCTCTTTTACTTTGGTTCCACCTTGGTTTGGACCACTAACAATGTTTAATTCCATTCTTCGCGCTTCTTCCATTTTTCTTCTTTTCAAATCAGTTCCCATTTCTTGTTGGCCCAAATCATCATATTAGGCCTTTGACACCCTTTGACTCAGTTTCCTTTTGTTCTTACATGTTTATGCTGAATTATTTTTCATGACACATTATGTTTTAGTTTCATTTTAACTTTTAAAACTTTCTCCCTTCACTTCCTGTTGGACACCTTTTTGTTGATTTGAAACCATCCCAGACATTTGCTTACCCAACTCCAAACTATGATTAGTTTTCTTGCTTCCACTAAAAAGTACAATAGCTTTTCCACTCTTTTCCTCGTTCCCCGTGTCCATGTCACTATCGATGCCAACATTTCCTTTGACATAAGAACTTTCCCCACCTCCATCATCTGAGATTTATGCGCCTCCTTCATAAGAACTTTCTGCAATACCACTTTCCTTCTCCTATATCGTTCATCTAAATTAGACTATGAACTACCATCTGATCCCCCTAGATCATCTTCCTCCCCTTTGGATTAGGTATCACAATCCTCATCGAGCCATGGGAATCCTTAACCTCAACTCTAAACACCTATTCATTATCCTTGCCTTAAATGTTTCATTGAGAACCGTGCTATATTTTGTTACGATCATAAATCTTGTCACGTCTTCTTTTGTCTATTTACTTATTTCTTCATATGAG
Source organism: Vicia villosa (assembly GCF_029867415.1). Lineage (NCBI taxonomy): Eukaryota > Viridiplantae > Streptophyta > Magnoliopsida > Fabales > Fabaceae > Vicia > Vicia villosa. The sequence goes on along the minus strand of NW_026705402.1, from coordinate 83,728 downwards.
TACACATATACTCCCCACCGAAAATGTTATAAATTCAAAAAACTTGGGTGACCACACATGACAAGTAATCCCATAACATCTTAGCCAAGTTAATATTTTATTGTCTACATCTTCCAGACTCCATTCCTTGATTCACTCCTTGATCTTTGGAAAACCATTTTCCTAGCTCTTCTTTCAACACTTCCACTTATGTTTTCAATTCTCCTTCCTCTCCTTCTAACATACATAAATTAGATCCTAGTGGAGTAGTTTTTATTGAAAAATACCCTTAAGTGTGAAAGGCTTCTTGTATATTGTATGTCATATCCTAGCTCTCCACCTTACCCAGTGTTGACTTGAAGTGTGCAAATGTAATTTTGGTCCTTAGATGGTCTATGATTTCCTCTAGTTTTGGTTGTTCCCCACCATAAATGATATCTTCCCTTCTCATGCTTGTTGTTGGTTGGATGCTTGAGGTTGTATTTTCCTATTTGTATTTTACACTCGTGTTTCATTCGATTTTGATAAGTTGTGTTGTTATCTTTCATTAATCACCCATTTCATTTTTCTTGTTTTATCTTTAGAATCTTGGAATATTGGCATATATTTTCTTACTTGCGATGATGATGTTGTCAAGTCTAATAGCCATATTTCTTTCATCTTGCACATTTTTAAATTTAACAAACCGATACATTTTCCCTCTCTTATCACTCTTAAGAGGGATTACCACCTCATGTACATCTTCATACTCTCTAAAAACAACGTGCATCTCATTTGTTCCAAGGTTGTCAAGTATTTCTGTGAAGAAGAATGAGTTTATTTTAGTTTCCTCCTCCATTCTTCTATTATTCCCACTTGAGTTTTCTCTTTGTTTTGAATGGTCTTCCATGTCTGCTTACTGTCATTCATCCATTATCTTCTCCTTTTTCTATTATTGTGCATTCTCTTCTTCTTTTTCATTATTGTCCTTGTTAATGTTGTTGGTTGGTGAACTTTGAAGTTATTGGATGATGAAAATAGTTGAAGGTTGAGAAAAGTTTGAGTCGAGTTTTTAGAAATTTAGAGCGGTTAGAGCTTTTCTCTCTTTTCTCATTTTGCTATTCTCTCATTTTTCTTACCGACCTCCAATCTCAACTTATTTGCATTTAAATTATATTTAATATCACACCAAGTAAAGCTATCAAAATGGGCTCAACCCACGGGCCTTATTTATCATGGGTCAGGCCGCAAAAATCCTTTAAAAAAATACAACCCTATATTTTTGGCCCAGCCTACCGGGCTATGTTTTCATGGGTCGAGCCAAGTCGGGAAAGCGGGCTTTGGGTTGACCCATTAAAAATGAAATTTTAAAATAAATTTAGTTAATTTTGGAGAAAAATATTGAGCTAAAATAATTGTATAAGTGTATTTCAATTGAAAAAGAAAAGTTAAAAAGGATGGATATATGTTTCAAAATGATATAATTAAAAAAATAATTAAGATAAAGAGAAAGTTTGACAAGTATTGGAGATAATATTAAGTTTTCTCTACTTTTACATATATCTTCGTAGGATTCATATATATATGGATGTTAATTTGGTGAATATTTTATAGGGTTAAATAAGTTTTTAGTCCCTGTAAATATGGCACTTTCCAGTTTTAGTCCCTACAAAAATTTCCTTCGAACTTTGGTCCCTGTAAGTTTTTCCGTCCCCATTAAGAGTCCCTCCCGTTAGATTCCACTAACGGAGGGTGACGTGTAACGCATACGTGGATATTATTTCTTTCTGATTCGCCAGCGTGGAAATGATAAGGGTTAAATCTCTTAAACAAAATCTCACCCACAGATTAAGTCTTTCTTTTTCACTCAAGCTCTCCTCTTTTCAACTGCAAACCCTAGATAACACTTCTCTCTTCCAACTTCCATCGTGGTCCCAACAACCCAGACAAGAAGAATCTTTGTGGTCCTAATACGAAGCATCTTGTGGTCCCAAAACGAAGCATCTTGTGGTCCCAAAACGAAGCATATTGGAGCTGGGTCGTTCGTTCTCTTTTGCGTGGACCAGGTATGTGAATGGTTCATCTTTCTTAGACTTTTTGCTATTTTCTAATCATAGTGGTTGTTAAACAAACATTAACTACTATAGGACAAAGATTTTGATTATTTAGTCGTATCTGTTGAGTACAGCATATGTACTTTATCTGTCGTTTTTTGTTGCCCTAGTTAGAAAATGAATTAAGTATTGTGTTTCCCTAGTTAGAAAATGAATTAAGTATTGTGTTGACCTAACAGGAAATGTCTAAGTTTAAAGTTATTTTCTACACAAGGGGCAAGTTTGTAAAAGACCCTGAACTGAAATACGATGGTGGGGACATGTATGCTTTTAGTGGTCAAGATAGTGACTATTGGTCTTTCTTTGAGGCCTGTGATTTAGTTAAGAGTATTGACCCTGAATTTGATTTTGAGATGGTTAAGATGTGGTGGAAACATGAAGCAGGATCATTTGAAGCTGATTTAAATCCATTCAGAGATGATGGAGATTCTGCTGAGTTGGCTGCTTATGCTGTTGGTCATGGAGCTGAAGTTGAGATATATTGTGAGCCAAAACCAGATGAAGGAGAGCTGACTTTTATGGAATCTGTTAGGCAAAAAGGGAAGGGTAAGGCTTGTGCATCAGAGAAGGAACCATTACATGAATGCAGTGGAGATTCAAGTGATGAGAGTATCAAGGATGTACACTTTGATGACAGTGAGGAAGAAAGGATGAATGGGTTTGAAGATGACTTTGAGGAACTAGTGGGTGTAGGTAAAACTAGTGAAGTCAGGAGTCCACCTGTTACAAACAATGCTGTCCCTAATGAAACAGACAATAACATATTTATTACAGATGAGATGGGCAAGGCACATGTAATTGAGGAGGAATACATGACAGATGAATTGGACAGTGGAGCTGATGATGATAGTGGTGATGACAGACCATGTGTTATAAGGTTCAATGCAGAAGAATCTTTCACAAAAGATTTTGTTTTTAAAGTTGGAATGGAGTTTCGTTCACTTAAGCAGTTTAAAGATGCTATACTAGAGCACAATGTTCTTAATGGGAGGGAAGTTAAGTTTGTAAAGAATGATGCCAATAGATGTAGGGTTGTATGTAAGGATAAGGAGAAGTGTGATTACACTGTGCTATGTAGTAGAGTCCTAACATCCACTACTTTTAGGATTAAAACCTTGTATTCTAAGCACAAGTGTGGAAGACAGTTCTTTAATAGATGTGCTAAAGCTGATTGGGTGGCTAAGGTCATTGTTGATGGGTTGAAGAACAACACAAAGATGAAGTTGAATGATGTGGTGGCAGATGTTAGGCTTAGATATGCAACAGAAATTCCAGGTTGTAGGGCATTCAAGGCAAGGCAGATTGCTAGACAGATTGTGGAAGGTGACTCTAGTCAGCAATTCAACCTCCTTTGGTCTTATGGTGCTGAGTTAAGAAGGGCATCCCCAGGGAATACATTCAAACTCAATACAACATGTGCTGGTGAAGGGTTAAATCCAAGATTTGAGAAGTGTTATATGTGTTTTGATGGGACTAAGATGGCATTAAAAAAAGCATGTAGACCTTTCATTGGATTGGATGGATGTCACTTGAAGCATAAATATGGTGGAATTCTGCTCATTGCTGTAGGAAGAGATCCAAATGATCAGTACTTGCCAATTGCATTTGCAGTTGTAGAAAATGAATCAAAGGACACTTGGAGCTGGTTCATGAAGTTGTTGTTGGAAGATATTGGTGATGGAAGATGGTGTTTTATCTCTGACCAGCAAAAGGTACAATATTTATGTTGTTTACTTAAAATACAAAGTATTTATGTTATACAATATTTACTTAAAAGTATTTGTATTTGTTTCAGGGTCTGGTCAATGTGTTTGATGAGGAATATCCTTCCTTTGAGCATAGATTCTGTTTAAGGCATCTTTATGCTAACTTCAAAAAGAAGTTTGGTGGAGGGACATTGTTTAGGGATCTAATGATGGCTGCTGCTAAGGCAACTTATTATGAGGCACATGAGGCAAAGATGCTCATGATCAAGGAAGCAAATGTGGATGCTTATGAGTGGCTGCAGGCAATCCCCAAACACAAGTGGTGTAAGCATGCATTTCCTTTCTACTCAAAATGTGATGTTTTAATGAATAATCTTAGTGAATCATTTAATGCTACCATACTTTTGCAAAGAGACAAACCAATTATAACAATGTTTGAGTGGATCAGAAACTACTTGATGGGTAGGTTTGCAACACTTAGGGAAAAGGTGAATGCTTATAAGGGTTATGTAATGACCAAACCATTAAGGAGACTAGATAGAGAAATAGAGAAAAGTGCTAGTTGGACAGCTACGTATGCTGGTAGGTTAACATTTCAGGTAACACATGTGCTTTTCACTGATAGCTTTGTAGTGGACCTAGAAAAACACACTTGTTCATGTAACTATTGGGAGTTGATTGGGATACCATGTAGGCATGCTGTAGCAGCCATTCATAGGAAAGTTGATGACCCAGTTAAGTATGTGCACAAATGTTATCTTAGGACCACTTATGAACACTGTTATAGTGAGGTGATAACACCTTTGAATGGGCAAAATAAGTGGCCTAAGACAACACATCCTATTATCATGCCACCATTGTTCAAACGTGGCCCAGGGAGGCCCAAAAAACTACGCAGGAGAGAACCTGATGAGGCAAATCAAACCAAGTGGCAAAGAACAAATACATCCCACAGATGCAAGATATGCTTTGTACTAGGTCATAACAAGAGGACCTGCAAGAAAAATAAGCAAATAGTTGCTGTATCTGCTGCAAGAACATCACAAGAGGCTCCAACACAAGAGGCTCCAACACAAGAGGCTCCAACACAAGAGGCTCCAACACAAGAGGCTCCAACACAAGAGGCTCCTACTCAGGCTAGTCAAACAAGCAAAAAAAGGGTATTGGAACTAACTTAATTATTTCTTTTTTCCTGCATTTTTTAGTTTATGAGACTGACATATGTCTTATGAATTTTTTCAGGGGAGGCCTACAGGGTCTATCAACAAGAAAAAGAAAGATAAAGTGGCACCCAAGACAAAAAAATCTAAGACTGTTGAACCAGAATGTGATGCAGCTGCAAATGCTGTTCCTGATGCAGTTCCTGAAAAGGATGACGTCCAAGCTGATATTCCTATGCAAGATGATGTTCCAGTTCCTGATTCTGTTCCTGAAAAGGCTGATGTACAAGCTGATATCCCTGTGCAAGATGCTGACCCTGTTCAAGATGATGTTCAAAATGCTGTCCCTGTACAAGATGATGTTCAAGATGCTCCCAATACTGACATCAATGATTCACAGTCGTCTCTTAAAAAGTATTGTGGTATAGATGCTGAAACATTGGCTAAGATTCTTGATGATGATGAAATTCTAGATGTTCAACCATTGAATGTTGACACATCTCCTGTGAAAAGAACAGTCAAAACTTTTGTTGGTAAAGCTCCAAAGGTGGTCAAGAAAACTTCCAAATCCACTGCTTCTTCTTCATCCAGGCCAACATGTTCAGAACCTGTAAGTCTTATTTGGACACTTCACACTTTTTTAAATGACTGATTCATATAGATTAATTGTACTTGTTCATTATTACTAGGTCAAAAAACCAATCCAGAAGCATAAGCCCAAGAAGATTGTTGATATGGGTGTTCAAAAAAGGCAGAGTGACAGACTTAGGACCATAAAAACAAAGAATATACCTGGCCCTGGAAAGAAGCCTGATGACCCTTTGGTCATTTATGAAGATGAAGCAACCTCAGACCAATCCATGGGTGGGAAGCAGTCAGAAGATTGGGAGGCCATTTGCAAAAGGATGACTCAGTAGGATGACTTAGTGATGCCATGTTGTTTAGTTTGAATGAACTCAGTAGGAAAAATGTTATGTTTGTAATGTTAGTGAGGCTAGTCCTCTAACTATTTTCATGTTACTGCTATCTGCCTTGTGTTTTGTGAACATATGTATCAAAACTAATGTTATGTCAATGGTTTTTTGTGCAAATTTTGGAGACCAATTATAAGTCATTAGTAGGTGATTTTATATGACAAGTACTGATCAAATTTTATGGTCAAGTATATGTGTTTTACAGGTCGGTTTAAAGATGAATTATATGTCACTTTAATGACACATTTTATAGTCAACTATATGTCAAATTTTATAGTAAAATATAGACAAAATATAGCCAAATTATAGACACATATATGTCAACTGGTGTAAACAAAAAAACAGATTATAATTGAATGAGAATAACTGATACAACATTAATACATATTGGCCATAAAAAACACACTGATACAACAAAACATTACATCCAACTCACATTACATCCAACTCAGATTAACAAACATTACATTTAACTAATTCAAATTCAACAATTAACAAACTCAGATTTCGTACCAACAACATTACATCCAAAATGATCATTCCAAACACTGATTCAACAATTACATTTCCATAGAAAATACAAATTGACTATTACAGACACAACAATACACCAAGTCTTCATCTTTCCATACACAACATCTGACTTTATCTTCACCTTCAATTTCTTGTTCTTCTTCTGTGAAATTTCGTACAACTCTCTCATAGTTTCAAGAGAAATTGATACCTCCTTCATCTTGCTCTCATGATCTGACATTTCGTGAACACCGGTTCGTTGAGCAATATCATCATCCCATATAAATAAGTTACAAGTTTCATCACCTTGCCAAAATGGACATCTCCAAAACAGGCGCCCTTTGTTAGCTCCATTCTTACAGTAATACGAAGTCATACGAGCATCACACGCACATCTCCTACCTGGACGTGTACTCACACTTGATGAAGATGTTGGCTTCGTTCTCCTAGACGAAGATGACATCGTGAGATTGCAAGCGACGTATTCAATTGAGCGACTAACTCAAACGAAGCAAGAGAAGGAAGCCAAAGAAGGGATTGTGAAATTTGAGAGTGTGGAGATGAAGAAGGAAGCTGCAGAAGAAAAAGCTGCAGAAGAAAAAGCTACAGAAGAAATTAGGGTTAAAGTTTTTTCACGATCCCCTTATGTCTAAACACAATTGTCCTACGTGTCACCCATAAAAACAGCTGTAAAAAAAAATTCACACCTTTGGCATGACACGTCACCCTCCGTTAGTGGAATCTAACGGGAGGGACTCTTAATGGGGACGGAAAAACTTACAGGGACCAAAGTTCGAAGGAAATTTTTGTAGGGACTAAAACTGAAAAGTGCCATATTTACAGGGACCTCATACATATTTAACCCTATTTTATACATCCTTTTTATAAATTTGTTAATTTGGTGAATATTTTATACATCCTTTTTATAAATTTAAAACCATAATTTAAAATAAATGGCTGACTGGTACATCGGACTGATCCACCGGGCCACAGGACTGGGCTCATTTTTGACAACCCACGAAGTAATCTGGCCGACCCACTTGAACCTATTTATATGTTTTAGTCTCCAAACCGGCCCATTTGACAACTCTAACACCAAAGAACATGTTAAGTGCCCCTTATTTCAGTATAACAAGGGTTCCAATGGTAGCCATTAACTAAAAATAATCAAAATCAATATTTTCTTAATGTTACCTTTTTTTTAATTACATCCACTAATTAATACTCTATACAACATTTCTTTAACATTATAACTTTGTAAAAAAATATTACATTTCATTGCTTTCAATTTAAAATAGCTTTATTTTTTTCATTAAACAAATTCATATTTTTCTATAATCGCTAAAATTATTATTTTTAAAACGAAATTCAAATTTGATTCCAAAGTAATTCAATGCCAAACAAAAGTAGGATACTTAATGGTCATCAAATACTAAAATCAATACCAAACTCCCCATGGCATCTTGAACATGATGCACAAACTATGAAAGTTATCTCACATTAACTTGTATAAGCTGTCAAACACAGATAATGCCTAGTTAACTCTTTCTCAGGATAACATAATTATTTCCACTTGTAGTTTTCTGTATCTTAGAGATTCTCTTCAGGATTTCAGCAAATGCCATCTTATCCTACACATAGCAAACAAGCATTCAGTGCAATGTAAATCACAGTAATAAAAACTCTAACTTTTAGATGATCATGTTTCAGAAAATTAGACCAGTTCACTGGTTTTGATCACTTCAATAAATTTAGATGTACTATAAGTGTGAAGCTGGTGTGTATTAGCCTACTTTCTATTCAAGCAAACATATTCAGTTTAGACAAGGATAAAGCAAAATTATAACATACCTTAGTTTAGACAATGTTGTCAACAGGTCCTTCCTTAGTTTCCTTTTGCTTTGTAGCAGTCGAATGAGGAACACCACCGTCGCCATCAATCTAGACAAATAAACATGATCAGCTGATTAACTCAAGATGATGAAATCTAGAAAATAAAAAAGCTAGTGGAACAAACAACAATAAACAAAAACAACATTGAGTTAAAGTAAAAGGAGAAGTGAAAAGAGAAAGAAGGTAAAAAAAAAAAATACATACAATTTCACCGTCTGCATCCTCTTCACCCTGCAATTATGATTAAAAGAATAAGTTCAACAACAACAAATAAACCAAATATGGAATGGTTCCAATGCATATAGGTATAATTTCCTAAAAATATAAACATCACATACAAACGTGGCTGGTGAACTCTTTCTCAGGATAACATAACAGGTTCCACTTGAACTTTTCTGTATCTTTGCAATTCTCTTCAGGATACCGGCAAATGCTTGCTTATCCTACAGATAGCAAACAAACACGCAGTGCAATGTAAAACACAGTAATAAATTGAGTAAATCACAGTGATGAACTGATAATAAAGCAAAATTAGAGCTTACCTCTGCACTTCTTAATCTGGCCTTAAATTTATACACAACCTCATGTGTGGGTAATGGACCCTTTTGCATTAGAAAGGCTCTAGTTTCTTCCGCTGTTATAGGTCCAGAAGCTGTGTTTGTTGCAGATACATTTGGTTCCTGATTCAATAAAATCACGAAGACTTTCAATAACACTAAAACTAATGAAACAAAGAACAATACACAAATATAATAGGAAAGGGGGAAGTGAAAAGAGAAAGAAGGGAAAAAAAATTCCATACAACTTCGCCGTCATCGCGTGCATCCTCTTCATCCTACAATTATGAGTAAAAGAATAACTTTAATAAAGAATGCTAGAATCAACTTCAACAAATAAACCAAATATGGAACTGTAAGTTATATTATATATATATATGTATAACTATGAAGCACCTCAACACTACGATCAGTAATAATTTGAAAAAAATGAATAATATAAACGTAATTAGAGTTGTCGATCTTAATGTCCTAATAATATAAACATCAAGGATGCATGTCATCATTCTCAAGGGTTAGGGTCCTAAAACTGGATTTGCATGTGATGATATGATACACTACATATATATATAGAAAACCCTAATAGAAAGAATAAATTGAAAAGTTAATGAAAAGGATCGAACTCGAATCGCACGAGTGACGGAGGTGCTGCAATCGTTGCATCTGGCGGTATTTTCAGGCATGGTTTTGCCACAGGCCGCGCACAGAATCAGCGCGTAGAGACCCTCGGTTGTTCCTCTGGTTATTGAAATTGCACCACAACACTGGAGAATAAGTTCTAAGGTCCAATGAGTCTTCTTTCTAGGGTTTTGTAATTTAGATTTCAGTTCAGAGTTTTTTAGGACCTTTTGATCAGTTTATGGACAAAGCGATTTTCTCACTATTTAAAAAGATTTTTTCAATATTTCTTTTTGGTAAATTATTTGGTACATGAATTTCGATTGAATATCTTTATATTTCTGTAAATAAATTTAAATTTAAATTTATTTTAAAATAAAATAATATATTTAAATTATTAAATATTATTATTATTGTTTAAATGTGACACATACACCTTAATATTATACACTGTATTTAGAATGTATAATAATTTTTTTTTTTTTAATGTTTTGACATAGACCAACATATATCCATGCTGTATTTTCTACGGTGTATTATTCTTGGTGTAAAAATAACAAGCCTCCTGTTTTTTTTCTTTCATCATACTTCATGTAATATTATTTTGGGCCTGACAACATATTGCATAGGTTCAATTAGAAAATTTTATCTCATACTTCAGGAATTATTCTCTTACCCTTACAATTCATTTGATTTTATCAAAATATCTTTATATTATATAGGAAAAAAAGGTAAAAGAATCTACATTCCAAAAGAATGGTTGGATCACGATTTTAACAATTTTGTCACTAAAGAAATTACCGGGTCGAGTCGCAGATCGGTACGTTTTTTTTAAGACGTTTCGCGGTACTGCCAAAATTATGCAAAACAGCTCTTAATAACCACGACGCCTCCAGGATAAAACAGCTCAGTTCTATACTATATGATTACTACTTGCACAGTGGATAATCGGTCTAGAAATACACCTTCAAATGGTACTAGGACCATTCAAATATGGTATCAATACCATCTTAGTATATGGTATAACGACCAGTCATAGTAATTTCTCAAACCAAGAGAAATTTCAATAATTCTTTAAAGAGAATCCAATAAAAATTATACTTGATAATTTCTCAACTCAAACGAGGAGAAATTAACATTATTCTCTAAGGAGAATTCAAGAAAGTACTCGGAAAATTCAACGAGTAGAAAGAAAGGGGGAGAAGTTGGCGCTTCGACAATTCGAAAGACGCAGAGTTATGAGAGTTAGGAAGGAAAACTCAAAATAAGTTTTTGGTGTGTTTTGGACTGAAACAAATGACTTCCTTATATAATGAAGTAATGAGTATTTTTTTCAATTCATCTCCCTATATTGGAATATATACAAAATGTTCCAACAATCCCCCACTTGAATTTAAAAAAGTGTTTCAGAAATAACGTCAGACGTTTCTAAGATTGTGCATAAGCAGAGGTGTCTACGACTTGAACCTTTGCGTAGCAAGTAGGATTCCGATTCAACAAGAGTGACACAATTACCTTGAACTCTATCTCAGACATCAAACTCGCACACAACCTTTTCTTAAGGTGTATTCTAATAGCCCGTGCTTTAATGGCCCTGCACGTGTATCCCGGTTTAGTGAAGGCTCTAGGAATTCTGCCTCGAAATTCCATAGGAACCGGCCTCAGTTCCACAATCACATAGGTGAATCTATCAAGAGTACTCCTGTAGTCTAGGTACTCCCTCATACAGAGTATAGATCTCATTAAGAGTTTCTATTATCTCATCCTCTTATTACTTCAGGATTCATGCTTCTTTTATTTACTCTAGCATGATCGCCTTATATTACTCACAACTTGTTATTACCCATTGAACCTATTTCTTGGGATCTCCAATCATTTAGGTCGGGTTACCATCATGTGCAACTCATTTCTGTATAGGCATTAGTCCCATCTTTTTGGATGTATTATGGATTTTCTCTCTAGCTAATCCTTTCGTCAAAGGATCTGCTAAGTTTTCATCATTGCGTATATGATCCACTCTTACAGCTCCTTTAGAGATACAATCTCTAAGGCGTTGTGCTTTCTTCTTATTTGACGTCTTTTACCATTATAATAATGGTTCTCAATTTTTTTTTTGCAATAGTCGCGGTACTATCGCAGTGGATCAACATAACTGGCATAGGTTTTTCCCATAAGGGAATCTCAGCTAGCAAGCATCTTAACCAACTTGCTTCTTCACTAGCATTTGCTAGTGCTATCATTTCAGACTTCATCGTGGACTGAGCCATGATAGTCTGTTTCTTTGATTTCCAAGATACAGCTCCTCCAACTATGTTGAATACATAGCCACTAGTAGCTTCGGAATCACCTAACAAGGTATTCCAATCTGCATCACTGTATCCTTCAAGTACAACAGGAAATTTCTGATAATGTAGGCCGAGTTCTATGGTCCTTTTAAGGTACCTCATGACTCGCTCAATAGCTTGTCAGTGCTCGTTACTCGGTCTACTCGTAAATATGCATAACAATCCTACGACATATACAACGTCGGGTCTAATACAATCAGTGGCATATCTAAGGCTGCCAATGATGCTCGCATATTCAGTTTGTCTCACACTTTCACCAGTGTTCTTAAACAGTTTCACACTTGGATCATAAGGTGTGCATGCAGGTTTACAATCAAAGTATTTATATTTCTTTAAGATCCTCTCCACATAGTGTGATTGATCCAAAGAAATTCCTTGCTCGGATCTCGTGATCTTGATACCAAGAATCACACTTACTTCTTCAAGATCTTTCATATCAAAGTTGTTGCACAATAATGATTTCACATCATTAATGGTTTGAATGTTTGATCAAAATATGAGTAAATCGTCTACATAGAGACATATGATAGTGTAAATGCGATTCTCAGATTCATAATAAACGCATTTGTCACTTTCATTCACTTTATACTCATTCAATATCATTAAATTATCAAAGTTTTCGTGCCATTTTTAGGAGCTTGTTTAAATCCATACAGAGACTTTCCTAACATACATACCTTGTTTTCTTATCCGTGTATCACAATTCCTTTCGGTTTTACCATATAGATTTCCTCTTCTAAGTCACCATTTAGAAAGGTTGTTGTAACATCTATTTGGTATACTATTAAGATATAAATAGCAGTTATTGAAATAAGTACTCTAATGGATGTAAACCTAGTAACTGGAGAGAAGGTGTCGAAGAAATCTATATTTTTTTCTATTTAAAACCCTTGGCTACAAGGCGAGCCTTGTATTCACAATAGTTCCATCGGGTTTTAGTTTCTTTTTCAAAAACTCATTTACAACCGATTGGTTTGCTATTTTTAGATTCTAGAGATTCTACCTCATCATTAATAGTTTCTTGCCATAAATCTACATCCAGAGATGACAAGACTTCTTGAAGATTTTTTGGATCTTTTTCTACATTATAAGCCGCATAATCAGGCCCATAATCTTTAGAAACTCTCACTCTTTTACTTCGTCGAAATTCTGTTTCTACATTGTTGCTGCTTTCTGTGCTTCTTATCACAAGAATGTGACTCGATTGAGTGCCCCCACTATTTCTCGATTTGAAGGGAAATTTGTATTCTTAGAAATCATCATCATTTGATTCTATGATCACTTTTGCATTTAGGTCATAAAACCTATATGCCTTACTGTTTGCTGCATATCCAATGAGTACACATTCATATGCTCTACTAGCGAGTTTAACTAGTTTTGGATCCAGAATTCTGACATAAGCCAGCCATTCCCAAGTTCTCAAATAAGACCAGTTTGGTTGTCTTTTCTTTAATATCTCATAAGGAGAGATATTACTCTTTGACTTGGGAACTCTATTCAGGACATAACAAACAGTCAATAAAATTTCCCCCACTAGTGAGGTGCAGCACCAGAATTCATCATAATTGCAACAAAAAGTTCAGTAAGAGTTATATTCTTTGTTTCTGCTTTACCATTCATTTCAGGGGAATATGGAGCAGTCGTTTCATGTACAGTTCCATGTTGTTTATAAAAATTATTAAATAAACTAGAATCATACATATTACCTATCACTACAAATTCTTACTAAATCATTTTCAAATTCTTTACAAAGATTTTAAACTTATCAATTTCATTCACAAAAATATCATTCTTTGTGATGATGGTGTACAAATCTACCCTAATAAACTAACTAAATCTTGCCTTATTTAGAAGAAAAAAAAACATAAACATGATTCTTTATAATCTCGGGAGCATACATGACATCCTTCAAGATTGAAGTTTTTTCACAGATGGACCTTGTTCCACTTCTCCAATATCGACAACATTAGTGGTGTGGATATCTCCCAACAACACTTTCTTATCTTTAGTATTCGTGTATGTTTTAAACATAACACGATCATAACAAACACGACAAGAGACGCATGTGTTTATCCACCAACCATCAAATCTATCAACCATGTTGATTTCAATGATCATATGAATACATTTTCCATTAGCTAGGTTAATCCGTGCATTACGGGCTACACCAAGTTCAAGCATTACAAGATACATTTCTTAGCCATATGACTTAGTTTTCCACAGTTGAAACAAAAGGAAAACAACGTCATTTCTTTGTGGTGGTGGTTGTTGTCTAGTTGGAGCAACTAGGGCCATAGAAGGGTTCCCATTCTTAATTTGGTTCATAATATTACGGTTCTAATTCTTTAATGATTTTCCATATGACTTCAGAACCACACCGAATTTCTTTTTGTAGTTTAAAACAACCAAGACTTTTCTATTTAATCATGTCTCTGATATTCTTCTTTAATGAGAATAATCAGTCTCTCAAAAAAATAATTTTATTTTGTAACAAAGCATAATTCTTAAAAGCTTTCAAATTAGGGGCAGTTTGTCAATAATAAAAGAAATTCGAATTGCTTATAAATACATACCTTCAGTGATGATCTTATGAGCAATCTTTTGAAGTTCGTGACTGAGTTTCTATGGACCTTTCAAATACCATCTGATACTTCACGTAGCTGCTAAAATCATTCTTCTGTTCTCCAGCTTCTTCAATGTCACACTTGTTTTTCAGAGCATCTTAAACATATTTTGAAGTATCACAGTTACTGTAATAGTCATACAGATCATTTGTGATTCCATTCAGAATTTTATAATCATTCATTCTATAAGGTGATTTCTTTCCTAAGCTGTAAATTGTTCGCTTTAATCTGTGCAGCAGATTCAGCTTCAACACTATTACGTGTTCCTTTTGATCCTCGGATTTCTTACCGTTAGTTTGTTCGGTTGATCCAAAAGGAGCAACAAAATGTCCTCGATCAAAATGTTAGCTATCTTTTTCAACATTAAGAAGAAAATCATCATTTGTTGCAAACATTTGAAGTGACATCTCTCAAACATGAACGGTTTGTCAAAGAAAGTATCCGCAGAAGTACCAATAATTTCTTTAGTAGCCATGGCAATTCGAAACGTCTTAAAATTGTTGGATCACGATTTTAACAATTTTGCCACCAAAGAAATTACCGGGTCGAGTCGCAGATCAGTACGCTTTCTTTCAGACGTTTCGCGGTACTGCCAAAATTATGCAAAGCAGCTCTTAATAACCACGACGCCTCCAGGATAAAACAGCCCAGTTCTATACTATACGATTACTACTTGCACAGTAGATAATCGGTCTAGAAATACACCTTCAGATGGTACTAGGACCATTCAAATATGGTATCAATACCATCTTAGTATATGGTATAACGACCAGTCATAGTAATTTCTCAAACCAAGAGAAATTTCAATAATTCTCTAAAGAGAATCCAATAAAAATTATACTTGATAATTTCTCAACTCAAACGAGGAGAATTTAACATTATTCTCTAAGGAGAATTCAAGAAAGTACTCGGAAAATTCAACGAGTAGAAAGAAAGGGGGAGAAGTTTGCGCTTCGACAATTCGAAAGACGCAGAGTTATGAGAGTGAGGAAGGAAAACTCAAAATAAGTTTTTGGTGTGTTTTGGAATGAAAAAAATGACTTCCTTATATAATGAAGTAAACTAGCCAAGATTTCTAATCCAAGCGATGTGGGACTAAGGAATTTTTCCAACTAACATCCAATGTGAGACTTGACTTAATGAGTATTTTTTTCAATTCATCTCCCTATATTGGAATATATACAAAATGTTCCAACAATCCCCCACTTGAATTTAAAAAAGTGTTTCAGAAATAACGTCAGACGTTTCTAAGATTGTGCATAAGCAGAGGTGTCTACGACTTGAACCTTTGCGTAGCAAGTAGGATTCTGATTCAACAAGAGTGACACAATTATCTTGAACTCTATCTCAGACATCAAACTCGCACACAACCTTTTCTTAAGGTGTATTCTAATAGCCCGTGCTTTAATGGCCCTACACGTGTATCCCGGTTTAGTGAAGGCTCTAGGAATTCTGCCTCGAAATTCGATAGGAACCGGCCTCAGTTCCACAATCACATAGGTGAATCTATCAAGAGTACTCCTGTAGTCTAGGTACTCCCTCATACAGAGTATAGATCTCATTAAGAGTTTCTATTATCTCATCCTCTTATTACTTCAGGATTCATGCTTCTTTTATTTACTCTAGCATGATCGCCTTATATTACTCACAACTTGTTATTACCCATTGAACCTATTTCTTGGGATCTCCAATCATTTAGGTCGGGTTACCATCATGTGCAACTCATTTCTGTATAGGCATTAGTCCCATCTTTTTGGATGTATTATGGAATTTCTCTCTAGCTAATCCTTTCGTCAAAGGATCTGCTAAGTTTTCATCATTGCGTATATGATCCACTCTTACAGCTCCTTTAGAGATGCAATCTCTAAGGCGTTGTGCTTTCTTCTTATTTGACGTCTTTTACCATTATAATAATGGTTCTCAATTTTTTTTTGCAATAGTCGCGGTACTATCGCAGTGGATCAACATAACTGGCATAGGTTTTTCCCATAAGGGAATCTCAGCTAGCAAGCATCTTAACCAACTTGCTTCTTCACTAGCATTTGCTAGTGCTATCATTTCAGACTTCATCGTGGACTGAGCCATGATAGTCTGTTTCTTTGATTTCCAAGATACAGCTCCTCCAACTATGTTGAATACATAGCCACTAGTAGCTTCGGAATCACCTAACAAGGTATTCCAATCTGCATCACTGTATCCTTCAAGTACAACAGGAAATTTCTGATAATGTAGGCTGAGTTCTATGGTCCTTTTAAGGTACCTCATGACTCGCTCAATAGCTTGTCAGTGCTCGTTACTCGGTCTACTCGTAAATATGCATAACAATCCTACGACATATACAACGTCGGGTCTAATACAATCAGTGGCATATCTAAGGCTGCCAATGATGCTCGCATATTCAGTTTGTCTCACACTTTCACCAGTGTTCTTAAACAGTTTCACACTTGGATCATAAGGTGTGCATGCAGGTTTACAATCAAAGTATTTATATTTCTTTAAGATCCTCTCCACATAGTGTGATTGATCCAAAGAAATTCCTTGCTCGGATCTCGTGATCTTGATACCAAGAATCACACTTACTTCTTCGAGATCTTTCATATCAAAGTTGTTGCACAATAATGATTTCACATAATTCATGGTTTGAATGTTTGATCAAAATATGAGTAAATCGTCTACATAGAGACATATGATAGTGTAAATGCGATTCCCAGATTCATAATAAACGCATTTGTCACTTTCATTCACTTTATACTCATTCAATATCATTAAATTATCAAAGTTTTCGTGCCATTTTTAGGAGCTTGTTTTAATCCATACAGATACTTTCCTAACATACAGACCTTGTTTTCTTATCCGTGTATCACAATTCCTTTCGGTTTTACCATATAGATTTCCTCTTCTAAGTCACCATTTAGAAAGGTTGTTGTAACATCTATTTGGTATACTATTAAGATATAAATAGCAGTAATTGAAATAAGTACTCTAATGGATGTAAACCTAGTAACTAGATAGAAGGTGTCGAAGAAATCTATATTTTTTTCTATTTAAAACCCTTGGCTACAAGGCGAGCCTTGTATTCACAATAGTTCCATCGGGTTTTAGTTTCTTTTTCAAAAACTCATTTACAACCGATTGGTTTGCTATTTTTAGATTCTAGAGATTCTACCTCATCATTAATAGTTTCTTGCCATAAATCTACATCCAGAGATGACAAGACTTCTTGAAGATTTTTTGGATCTTTTTCTACATTATAAGCCGCATAATCAGGCCCATAATCTTTAGAAACTCTCACTCTTTTACTTCGTCGAAATTCTGTTTCTACATTGTTGCTGCTTTCTGTGTTTCTTATCACAAGAATGTGACTCGATTGAGTGCCCCCACTATTTCTCGATTTGAAGGGAAATTTGTATTCTTAGAAATCATCATCATTTGATTCTATGATCACTTTTGCATTTAGGTCATAAAACCTATATGCCTTACTGTTTGCTGCATATCCAATGAGTACACATTCATATGCTCTACTAGCGAGTTTAACTCGTTTTGGATCCAGAATTCTGACATAAGCCAGCCATTCCCAAGTTCTCAAATAAGACCAGTTTGGTTGTCTTTTCTTTAATATCTCATAAGGAGAGATATTACTCTTTAACTTGGGAACTCTATTCAGGACATAACAAATAGTCAATGAAATTTCCCCCACTAGTGAGGTGCAGCACCAGAATTCATCATAATTGCAACAAAAAGTTCAGTAAGAGTTCTATTATTTGTTTCTGCTTTACCATTCATTTCAGGGGAATATGGAGCAGTCGTTTCATGTACAGTTCCATGTTGTTTATAAAAATTATTAAATAAACTAGAATCATACATATTACCTATCACTACAAATTCTTACTAAATCATTTTCAAATTCTTTACAAAGTTTTTAAACTTATCAATTTCATTCAAAAAAATATCATTCTTTGTGATGATGGTGTACAAATCTACCCCAATAAACTGACTAAATCTTGCCTTATTTAGAAGGAAAAAAAACATAAACATGATTCTTTATAATCTCGGGAACATACATGACATCCTTCAATATTGAAGTCTTTTCACAGATGGACCTTGTTCCACTTCTCCAATATCGACAACATTAGTGGTGTGGATATCTCCCAACAACACTTTCTTATCTTTAGTATTCGTGTATGTTTTAAACATAACATGATCATAACAAACACGACAAGAGACGCCTGTGTTTATCCACCAACCATCAAATCTATCAACCATGTTGATTTCAATGATCATATGAATACATTTTCCATTAGCTAGGTTAACCCGTGCATTACGGGCTACACCAAGTTCAAGCATTACAAGATACATTTCTTAGCCATATGACTTAGTTTGCCACAGTTGAAACAAAAGGAAAACAACGTCATTTCTTTGTGGTGGTGGTTGTTGTCTAGTTGGAGCAACTAGGGCCATAGAAGGGTTCCCATTCTTAATTTGGTTCATAATATTACGGTTCTAATTCTTTAATGATTTGCCATATGACTTCAGAACCACACCGAATTTCTTTTTGTAGTTTAAAACAACCAAGACTTTTCTATTTAATCATGTCTCTGATATTCTTCTTTAATGAGAATAATCAGTCTCTCAAAAAAATAATTTTATTTTGTAACAAAGCATAATTCTTAAAAGCTTTCAAATTAGGGGCAGTTTGTCAATAATAAAAGAAATTCGAATTGCTTATAAATACATACCTTCAGTGATGATCTTATGAGCAATCTTTTGAAGTTCGTGACTGAGTTTCTATGGACCTTTCAAATACCATCTGATACTTCACGTAGCTGCTAAAATCATTCTTCTGTTCTCCAGCTTCTTCAATGTCACACTTGTTTTTCATAGCATCTTAAACATATTTTGAAGTATCACAGTTACTGTAATAGTCATACAGATCATTTGTGATTCCATTCAGAATTTTATAATCATTCATTTTATAAGGTGGTTTCTTTCCTAAGCTGTAAATTGTTCGCTTTAATCTGTGCAGCAGATTCAGCTTCAACACTATTACGTGTTCCTTTTGATCCTCGGATTTCTTAGCGTTAGTTTGTTCGGTTGATCCAAAAGGAGCAACAAATTGTCCTTGATCAAAATGTTAGCTATCTTTTTCAACATTAAGAAGAAAATCATCATTTGTTGCAAACATTTGAAGTGACATCTCTCAAACATGAACGGTTTGTCAAAGAAAGTATCCGCAGAAGTACCAATAATTTCTTCAGTAGCCATGGCAATTCGAAACGTCTTAAAATTGTTGGATCACGATTTTAACAATTTTTCCACCAAAGAAATTACCGGGTCGAGTCGTAGATCAGTACGCTTTCTTTAAGACGTTTCGCGGTACTGCCAAAATTATGCAAAGCAGCTCTTAATAACCACGACGCCTCCAGGATAAAACAGCTCAGTTCTATACTATACGATTACTACTTGCACAGTAGATAATCGGTCTAGAAATACACCTTCAGATGGTACTAGGACCATTCAAATATGGTATCAATACCATCTTAGTATATGGTATAACGACCAGTCATAGTAATTTCTCAAACCAAGAGAAATTTCAATAATTCTCTAAAGAGAATCCAATAAAAATTATACTTGATAATTTCTCAACTCAAACGAGGAGAAATTAACATTATTCTCTAAGGAGAATTCAAGAAAGTACTCGGAAAATTCAACGAGTAGAAAGAAAGGGGGAGAAGTTGACGCTTCGACAATTCGAAAGACGCGGAATTATGAGAGTGAGGAAGGAAAACTCAAAATAAGTTTTTGGTGTGTTTTGTAATGAAACAAATTACTTCCTTATATAATGAAGTAAACTAGCCAAGATTTCTAATCTAAGAGATGTGGGACTAAGGAATTTTTCCAACTAACATCCAATGTGAGACTTGACTTAATGAGTATTTTTTTCAATTCATCTCCCTATATTGGAATATATACAAAATGTTCCAACAATCCCCCACTTGAATTTAAAAAAGTGTTTCAGAAATAACGTCAGACGTTTCTAAGATTGTGCATAAGCAGAGGTGTCTACGACTTGAACCTTTGCGTAGCAAGTAGGATTCCAATTCAACAAGAGTGACACAATTGTCTCTAACTCTATCTCAGACATCAAACTCGCACAAAACCTTTTCTTAAGGTGTATTCTAATAGCCCG
This sequence comes from Vicia villosa, assembly GCF_029867415.1. NCBI lineage: Eukaryota > Viridiplantae > Streptophyta > Magnoliopsida > Fabales > Fabaceae > Vicia > Vicia villosa. Next base: position 63,079 of record NW_026705402.1, on the reverse strand, counting down.
TGCTTTAATGGCCCTGCACGTGTATCCCGGTTTAGTGAAGGCTCTAGGAATTCTGCCTCGAAATTCCATAGGAACCGGCCTCAGTTCCACAATCACATAGGTGAATCTATCAAGAGTATTCCTGTAGTCTAGGTACTCCCTCATACAGAGTATAGATCTCATTAAGAGTTTCTATTATCTCATCCTCTTATTACTTCAGGATTCATGCTTCTTTTATTTACTCTAGAATGATCGCCTTATATTACTCACAACTTGTTATTACCCATTGAACCTATTTCTTGGGATCTCCAGTCATTTAGGTCGGGTTACCATCATGTGCAACTCATTTCTGTATAGGCATTAGTCCCATCTTTTTGGATGTATCATGGATTTTCTCTCTGGCTAATCCTTTCGTCAAAGGATCTGCTAAGTTTTCATCATTGCGTATATGATCCACTCTTACAGCTCCTTTAGAGATACAATCTCTAAGGCGTTGTGCTTTCTTCTTATTTGACGTCTTTTACCATTATAATAATGGTTCTCAATTTTTTTTTGCAATAGTCGCGGTACTATCGCAGTGGATCAACACAACTAGCATAGGTTTTTCCCATAAGGGAATCTCAGCTAGCAAGCATCTTAACCAACTTGCTTCTTCACTAGCATTTGCTAATGCTATCATTTCAGACTTCATCGTGGACTGAGCCATGATAGTCTGTTTCTTTGATTTCCAAGATACAGCTCCTCCAACTATGTTGAATACATAGCCACTAGTAGCTTCGAAATCACCTAACAAGGTATTCCAATCTGCATCACTGTATCCTTCAAATACAACAGGAAATTTCTGATAATGTAGGCCGAGTTCTATGGTCCTTTTAAGGTACCTCATGACTCGCTCAATAGCTTGTCAGTGCTCGTTACTCGGTCTACTCGTAAATATGCATAACAATCCTACGACATATACAACGTCGGGTCTAACAATGATGTTCGCATATTCAGTTTGTCTCACACTTTCACCAGTGTTCTTAAACAGTTTCACACTTGGATCATAAGGTGTGCATGCAGGTTTACAATCAAAGTATTTATATTTCTTTAAGATCCTCTCCATATAATGTGATTGATCCAAAGAAATTCCTTGCTCGGATCTCGTGATCTTGATACCAAGAATCACACTTACTTCTTCGAGATCATTCATATCAAAGTTGTTGCACAATAATGATTTCACATCATTAATGGTTTGAATGTCTGATCAAAATATGAGTAAATCGTCTACATAGAGACATATGATAGTGTAAATGCGATTCTCAGATTCATAATAAACGCATTTGTCACTTTCATTCACTTTATACTCATTCAATATCATTAAATTATCAAAGTTTTCATGCCATTTTTAGGAGCTTGTTTTAATCCATACAGAGACTTTCCTAACATACAGACCTTGTTTTCTTATCCGTGTATCACAATTCCTTCCGGTTTTTCCATATAGATTTCCTCTTCTAAGTCACCATTTAGAAAGGTTGTTGTAACATCTATTTGGTATACTATTAAGATATAAATAGCAGTTATTGAAATAAGTACTCTAATGGATGTAAACCTAGTAACTAGAGAGAAGGTGTCGAAGAAATCTATATTTTTTTCTATTTAAAACCCTTGGCTACAAGGCGAGCCTTGTATTCACAATAGTTCCATCGGGTTTTAGTTTCTTTCTCAAAAACTCATTTACAACCGATTGGTTTGCCATTTTTAGATTCTAGAGATTCTACCTCATCATTAATAGTTTCTTGCCATAAATCTACATCCAGAGATGACAAGACTTCTTGAAGATTTGTTGGATCTTTTTTTACATTATAAGCCGCATAATCAGGCCCATAATCTTTAGAAACTCTCACTCTTTTACTTCGTCGAAGTTCTGTTTCTACATTGTTGCTGCTTTCTGTGCTTCTTATCACAAGAATGTGACTCGATTGAGTGCCCCCACTATTTCTCGATTTGAAGGGAAATTTGTATTCTTAGAAATCATCATCATTTGATTCTATGATCACTTTTGCATTTAGGTCATAAAACCTATATGCCTTACTGTTTGCTGCATATCCAATGAGTACACATTCATATGCTCTACTAGCGAGTTTAACTCGTTTTGGATCCAGAATTCTGACATAAGCCAGCCATTCCCAAGTTCTCAAATAAGACCAGTTCGGTTGTCTTTTCTTTAATATCTCATAAGGAGAGATATTACTCTTTGACTTGGGAACTCTATTCAGGACATAACAAACAGTTAATAAAATTTCCCCCACTAGTGAGGTGCAGCACCAGAATTCATCATAATTGCAACAAAAAGTTCAGTAAGAGTTCTATTATTTGTTTCTGCTTTACCATTCATTTCAGGGGAATATGGAGCAATCGTTTCATGTACAGTTCCATGTTGTTTATAAAAATTATTAAATAAACTAGAATCATACATATTACCTATTGTAATACGGTGAACTGACTTTTTATCGATCGAAATGTCGCGGTAAGCAAGAGTCGCCACCGACTTTTATTTTATCCAAACAAATTCGGAAAGGCAAAAAGAAACAGAAAAAAACCTTTTTAAAGAAATCTAAGTTCGGGGGGTAATTTATGCAAAGGGAAGGTGTAGGGCACCCTTTGCATCCATGGTTTCCCATGGGCTCTTAATTGCTTTGCTTGCTCGTTTGTCTTTAGAAAAAGTAGATGAAAGAAAAAAAAAGTGGGCTTTAGCTCGTAAATGAGCGTAGCCAGTTTTTGAAGAATTGTGAGAAAGAATATGAAAATTGAGCATTGCAAGGCAATTAGGGGCAATTACCTTAAACTCAGATGATAGGTCTCTTTTTAGCCTTTCAGAATGAAAGGGTCAATCCTTGCCATAAGAGGGCAGGAAGCCTTTCGTTTGGAGGTAGAAGGGTCATCGAAATATCCTTTGCCATAAGACTGTCCCATGCCATAGGAGGGCAGGTAGTCTAAGGTAAGGATCAGAATAAGCCTTATTCGTAGGCAGCCAGAAGATACCTCAGCCTTTTTCCATAGGCAACTTCCGAGGGTCGAGGTCATATTTGTGTATCGAAAGCATCATCATTTTAGGGTCTCATGACCTTTTATCGAGGCAACATGGCTGAGGTATCCTCATATTCGAGGGACAGGCTATTCTGCAAAACACAAGGCAACAAGGCAACAAGGCAACAAGGCAACAGGCAACAAGGCAACAGAGAGGGTTACCTAAAAGCGTGCGTGTGTGCACCAATCACGTGATTATATTCGATTATATTATCTTGTAAATTATTGAGGCTAATTCAATTTAAAGGTTGTCACTCCCTATTTTACTAACCACGCAGATAATATAAGGCAAGAAACAGTAATATGGGGGAGGGGACAATGAAACCAGTGGATCGCTTAATAGGGTTTTACATAAGTAATAATAAAAGCCATAAAATAAAATAAAGTTTAGGGTTACCAACGACGTAGCTTTGGCATTCGACAAACCCTGAAAAGGAAAAGATGGCAAACAAAAGAGGGTGAGTGTATGGCTAATTCGAGGGCGAACAAGATTAACCCTAAAATAAAGAATAGATAAATTTAAAATAATAACATAGGCAAAGGTACTTAGCTCTGATTTGATCTGATATGGTCGATAGGGCGCCTTTAAGGTTAACCCTTGAAATTTAAATGAAATACTTAGCTTCGTATTTGACGTGGCGCGTAGTCGGAAGGTATCTGAAAAATAACCCTGAAAAGAATACACAAAGAAATATATTTTTTAGTGTAGGCACATTTTCGTAAACCCTCATTTAGGGTATGAATTAACAGAATAAATAAAAACCATTTAATTAATTAAATCGGTGAAAATTAGGTCTCGATTAGATACCCTAAACCTAATATTTATTTAATGAATGAAAATTAATAATTACATAAATAATTTGATTAATTAATAAAATTATAAACCTTAATTGACTAAATTCCCATTAATCATTTAATTAAAAAAATCAAAATAAGTACTTTTTATCGAAAAGAAGGAAATTTAGAAGAAGTTTTAATTCAAAAACAAAAAAAGATATTTTAAAAAGAATTATTTATAAGAAAACAAATAAAAAAAAACAAGTTATGTAGTTAAAAAAAAATTAGAAGAACTCAGCTTGGATCCTGTGTGGGTGGCTGCTGAAGGACCATAGTGGAGCTGCGTCTTCAGGCCCTTAGATCTGGATCTGAGAAGAACAAACGATGGTGCTGGGATGGACCACCGTGAGGTGCTAGTGATGCTATGCATGGGATCAAGCCACAAGTATTTCACAAAATAAATAGTGTGGAAAAGAGGACTCGAACCCACGACCATGACATCCACCATTATTTCTTTCGCCACTTCAACCAATTCAACAACTTATTAATAATATAACCTTATTAAGTAATATTTAAAAAATAAATGGCAAAATTTAAACCAAAACAAATTGGAGCCGGTACTGTTCATCTTCCCCCAACGATGCTGAGGATTTCGCCCACGGTTTTACCACGTTTTGGCCACGGTTTTTCTCCATAGTTAATTTCTGCAATCATCCAAACTCAACAAATCGCATTATAAATCAGAATTAAGGACATGAATCAACTCGAAATTGTTCATTGAATCCAACGGTGCCCTCGATTTTGGCCAATTTTTCCTAGTCCGAGAGATCCCAATTGAAGGTTCTAAAACCCTAACAATGGCACCATGGTATTCCTGCAACTATACTCAAATTGAATTATACAGAAACACTCCAAACATTGAATTGAACATGAATATGCACTTAAATCCTATTTATAATGCTTAAATCAATGAAAACGAATTCGAACCAATGGATGCAAACCGTGGACGTATTGAGCGTGATTCTGTACGCGAGTGTGCTTGGAGAAGACTCAGAGAGCTCCAAGGAACACTACAAGATCGATTGAGACCTTCAAATGCCCTTGAATTCGCTTGCAACCGTGTCTGCTATGATGATTTTTTCCAGAAATTTGTGACTTGGTTAAAGCGGCGGATTCACGTCTCCTTGCAGCCAAAATTCTCTTTTTTGCTTTTAGGGGTCCTTCTGTATATATATTGGATCAATTAGGTTTACCAAACTGAATCATATCTCTATAATCTGCAAGATTGTGGTTTGATTTGGAAATTATATGTAATCTTGCCATTTTTTGTTTTTTATACATATTCTTTCACGTTTTCAGCCTTTTGTGATTGATTGGGGTGAATCAGCATATTTGGAAACATTGGTCATGCAATTCTTTTTTTATTAAATCATGATTTCCTTTTATTTAATTTGACTTTAAACAAATCAAAAAATAATAAAAATATAATCATAAAAAATTAAAAATAGGAATTAGCTTATGGGCCTCTTGTGTTCCTTATATATATATATCTTTTAGGTTAAAATAAAAAGGGAATAATCAAATAATTAAATCACATAATTAAAAATTAAAATCAAATTTAATTTGACTCCAATTCTTAATATATTTGGATCAATTATATTGATTCATTCTTAAATAAGAACCAACCTAAAGAAACAATATTTTAAAATGATGAAAGCAAATCTTTTCAAATCCCCTTCTTCTTCTTTTTTTTTAATGATTTTTTGATATATATATTTTTTTATGAATACGAAAACTAAAAATTAAAATGATAAAAAAGTCATTCATTCATTCATTTTTTTTTTGTGATTTTTGAATATAAATTAAAAATAAAACTAAAACTAAATTTAAAAAGCAAATAAGAGAAAAAAAAGTTAGTAAGTGGGATTCGAACACGGGGCCTCGTGCTATTGTAGCTCTCACGCTCAACCTCTTACCAATTGTACCAATTTATTTATTCGAAATAAAATGGCGTTTGTAAATATATGAGGGCAAATTTTGGGGTATGACAGCTGCCCCTGTTCAATTATCTTAAACCTGAAGATGTAGAGTGGTTTGTATGCCAGTCGATATCTGAAGGTGGAAGATGATTGAACACTAGAATACCAAGAAATTTGCCCTAGCTGAAGTAGGGACTTTTGTCGGAGATGGGCTTAAAGATGCCATCCAGGCCTTGAGAGAAAATTTATTGGAGATTGATCATGTCAGCACCGTTCGTAGTAACTGAATTAGATCTAAGTCTTTTGAACTATTCATGGAGGATGCTCGAAACTAAGTATCAGAACTAAATCGTCGTTTTGATTATCTCTGAACTATTTTCGAAATAATTGTCACAATTAAATCTCTATCTTGATTATCTCTGAACTATCTTTGGAGGATACCCAAAATTAAGCGTCAGAATTAGATAACTATCTTGATTATCTCTGAACTGTTAAGTATCAGAATTAAATCTCTATCTTGATTATCTCTGAACCATCTTTGGAGGATACCCAAAATTAAGTGTCAGAATTAAATAACTATCTTGATCATTTCTGAACTATCTCTGGAGAACATCCGGAACTAAGTATCAGAATTTAGATATATGTGTTGATTATCTCTGAACTATCTTTGGAAGATATCCAAAATTAAGTATCAGAACTAAATCTCCATCTTGAATGAGCGTCAGAATTAAATCTTTGACTTGATTATCTCTGCACTATATCTAGAAGATAATGTTTACTTGATTGTAGAAGTAGGCTGAAAAAGGAACATTAATTTTATGCAATGTTGTGATGCATGTATTGTAATGTTTATGAATGGAAATGTTATGCATAGGCAATGAGGCGTATGTATGTTATATATGAATTTACTATGACACATGATGTATGAAAATGATTTATGCTATTTAGGGTATCTTGAGAAAATAAATCCTTCTATTGTTTGTAATCTTAATGTTTGGTCTTGTCTTGAAGATGCTCAGCTGGGAACTTGTGATTCTTGCTTGGGGATGATCAGTAACTTGATGTACCCTGATTGGGAATAAAGACATTAATAAACCATATTGGCGAAGAGCAAAGTGTTGGGGAAATGACAGTGTTGAAGATGTAAACTCTGTTGGGGATCCATATCTGTGTCGGGACGAGAACTTTTGAAGATGTCTTCTTAATGATTACCCTGTGGGGATATGATCTTGTGAACCCGGCTCTGTGGGGAGATTGAAAGTTGCCCCCAATGATCATAGCACTTGCCATTCTTGGATTTGATTAGAACACGCCACTGAGTATTTGGCAAAGATGTAAAACTAGACTTGCATAGATTTGCCCCAGTTAGTAGGAACTTTGGAAAGATTCGCCTCGCGAGGACTTTATGAGATGTGCACTATGGGCATCATGCCCCTCGTAATCATAGGCCCATGACAATGCCCCATGTTGGTTGGGAAGTAGATTCAGATTTACTTGGATACATGCCCCTGATTGTTTCTGAATCCTTGAGAGATTCTCGGAATCTTGACTTGATTGCCCCAGATTGATTGGGCAAAACGTGCCATGCCCCTTGTATACGTAGGAGACATTGCTTCTTGGAGTAATCTTGTCTGTCGGGATAACTTTCAGTCATTAGTTGTACCCTGTGCAAGTTCTTTCTGTTGCTAACATTTGAAATTATGTAGCAGAATATGTTTAATAATGTATTCATGAGATGCAATGCATACGTTTGTCTTGAGTTTTTGAAAAACATTAAAGCAGGAGATGTAAAAACATGACATTTGTAAGAACATGATATTTATAACAACATGCCGTTTGTAAAAACGTGACATCAACTTGGCATTTATGGTAAACCTTAAGGAGTCAGGATACCTTTTTGGTAACAGTATGCTTTCGAACTAACCATGTTTCAATTAGGACTTTCAAAGGTTGTAACGTGGCTTGGTTCACGGTTTAAGAAACAAAGGATAAAGGCTCAAACTTTATTTGTACCCACCCCTCTTCGTGATGTTCTTCGATCCTAAGCTCAGTTAATTCAACTTATGCATTCAGGTTCCAAGAGATCTATGGATTTGCGCCTTTGATAATGTTGATGGTTCGCAAGTAATGAGAACTTCTGATATGGCAGTCATTTCTTCCTTTTGGTAGTCACAACTTTGAGTTGTTCAAGAATTTATTGACTTCTCCTTTTTTCATCTTTTTGATATCCCTAACTTTTGCCTGAACTGTCTATTGTGAGCTTACAGTCAGCGGGATGCCTTGATTTTTGCCTAAGTCATCGTTTTTATTTTTTTACTTAGCAGGCTTTTCTTTGTATATATGTTTTTCATTTTTTCCTTTTTGAAAGATAATGACTGCCTTGTTTCATTGATGAAACGTCATTGTCTTTTGATTGACATTTCCAACACTTCTTTGATGCGTGCGGTTGAACGTTTGTGATTGAAACCTTTGTTGAAAGGTGTACTGAATGGTTCTCTTAAAATAGAATGCACAGCCAAATTAAACTGAGAACTACCCTGCCCCAGGTTATGATCAAAGGTTTTGAATTATTCAAGAAAGAAAACTCCTACAACTTAGGCTCAAAAGGGTTAACGAGGGATTATCATCCTTATATCTCCACTGTTTAGGAATTGAAATAATGCCTGTACATCGTCAACATAGTCCGTTCAAAAGCATACTGTATGAGGTTGCGATATCGTTTTCGTCATCCTCCCTCAAAAGGCTTACAACTTAGCAGGAGTTGAATAAACACAAAACATATGCAACGTAAATACGTGATTTGAAATGAATGATAACGAAATAATGTACTCAAGACAAAAATATGCAATGCACTAATGATAATTATTAAAACAGATAATGTATATCATAAGTCGAATGTTTAAACAAACAGAATAGAAATTGCAAACAAAAGTAAATCTAATGATCTAAAAAGTTCATCCTTCTAGCCATCCATAGTATTAGCAATCTTGTTGTGATTAGGCATGGGAGCAGTGATCACATTAGGAGTTGCAGGATGGTTGAACTCAATTTCACCAGCGTCGATCATATCTTGGATCTTGTTCTTCAACGGCCAACAATTCTCTGTGTCATGCCCAGGACTATTAGAATGATATGCGCACCTCGCATTGGGTTTATAACTAGGAGCAGAGGTGTTAGGATTCTTAGGAGGATCCCTCAGGGTGATCAAATTTGCCTTTAGCAGATGTTGTAAAGCTTGAGCTAGCGACGTGTTGATCTTTGTGAATTGACGTCTGGGTGTAACTTGTTTGTCTTGACGACCTTGTTGAGGCGCCGGTGTGGAGCTCAGAACTGCCCCAATATGTTGATCATGGTTTTTCCTTTTCTGCCCATACACAGCATTAGAATCTGACCTCCCATTGAAATGCTTCTTTGTAGTACTTGAGGATGTAGCCACTTGAATCTTACCACTTCGGATGCCATTCTCGACACGTTCCCCAGTCAGTATAAGCTCAGTGAATCCAGATGATGAACTTCCCAACAAATGACTATAGAAAGGGCCAGTCAGTGTATTCATGAACATATCTACCATCTCTCTGTCAGCCAAGAAAGGTTTGACTCTTCCAGCTAGGTCTCTCCATTTCTGAGCATACTCCTTGAAACTTTCCTTAGGTCCTATAGACATGCTTTGTAGTTGCATGCGAGTTGGTGCGAGATCGGAATTATATTGGTATTGCTTATAGAAAGCAACAACTAAATCTTCCCAGGTATGAATGTTGGTACTTTCCAGTTGATAGTACCATTCGAGTTGAGTTCCAGATAAGCTTTCCTGAAAGAAATGGATCCAGAGCCTCTTATCATCAGTGTGAGGCTGAATCTTCCTCACATAAGACCTCAAGTGTATTTTAGGACAAGAGACTCCATCATACTTAGAAAAGGCGGGAGTTTTGAATTTTGGAGGAATAACGACCCTAGGAACAAGTCCAAGCTCTTCAAAATCCAGCCCAGGTATCTTCTGAATTTCCACGCTTCTCAGACGCTCTTCTAACATCTTGTATTTGTCATCGAGATGTTCGTCCTCATGGTAATAATCCTCTTCTTCTTCAGAGAGTTTGGCACACTCGTGGTTACTTTTTGCATCGGTTTTGACACTAACATCATCATCTTGCTCATCCTCATCACTGTCTTCAGAGGTTTCAGCATCCCTGAGTTGCAAGATCGGTCTAAGATTTTTCACCTGAGTCTTCTTACCCTTCTTCTTCTTCTTTTTAGTCAGCATGGCTTTCAGCTCTTCTTGCCCATTGGACAAATTCAGAATCAAGGCTTGGAACTCAGTGTTTTGAGCTTGGAGATCCTTAACTGATTGTTCGAGATCCATGATGCTGAAATAAACAGCGAGGAAAGATGAGAGACCTATTGTAAGAAACCTGTTATGCGATGTTATGAATGCAAATGCAATGCTTTCAAGGATCTATAGGAAATTTAGTTTGCAACGTTTAGACATTAAATCAAACACAACTATGTCCAGAGAATTCTGGCTTTCGTCTTTGGACGTCCTTCTTTGAGAATCAAGCTCACCATATCGAGTGGGTCATCGCCTCTGATTCGGGATACTTCTGAATTTGAAGATACATGGCTAGAGGAAAATAAATCCTCTCGCCGCTTGATAGGTACTGAGTCTTTGAATTGGAAGGTGTGTGACCAGAGGAAAATAAATCCTTTTGCCCCTAGATAGGAATTCAGTCCTTGATAAGAGCACCTGAAATTGTGCGCCCTAAATCCCTAAAATCCTTGAAAGGGTTAGTTAAATCATGTTATGCTTATGATGTCATGATGTCATGATGTTATGCGAATGCAGTTCGTTGGACTTAGTGCGAGATGGTAAGGACAAACAAATCCTTTCAACAAAACCTGCGAGGAAATGAAGGTTAGTAGCAAACACAAACAAGTCACACAAGTCACACAATTTTTGGCTTAAGGCTTGCATGAAGTCTTATCAGGTTTCCTTCCCAAGGGTATTTCTATGGATAAGGAGATTTCAGCAACGGGTTCTACAAGTTATCCAGAATTGTCAGCCCTTCTAAAGCACCCTCGGACATGATGCATTTGCACCATGCAATGATACTTTGAGAAAGAACCTATCTGAATTGTAGCATCGGGTAGCGACTAGTTCTTAACATTTGTCAAGAGTAGTCCCCCCACTACGTTCCTAAAGGCCAGGATGGGTTAAGGGTAACTAAAGGTCCTTGAGCTCCGGCGCACCCACAGACACATACATAGACCCCCCTCATTTGAGAAAGGTGTGCATATGCTATGGAGTCCTAACTCAAGTGTGAACTTCATATTGACTCATCTCCCACATATGTGAAAGAGGTCGCCATGACTATGCCACTCCTAATCTTAAGTGTACTTGAATCCTGGTGTAGGATTCGTCCTTCAGTTAATTCCCAAAACAACCCTGAAAAATAAAGCAAGCAAAACAAACAATAGAAAACAATTAAGTGAATCCTAAACTTTTAAGGTAACCCCTCTTTTATCGAAAATCCCCAGCAGAGTCGCCAGTTCTGTAATACGGTGAACTGACTTTTTATCGATCGAAATGTCGTGGTAAGCAAGAGTCGCCACCGACTTTTATTTTATCCAAACAAATTCGGAAAGGCAAAAAGAAACAGAAAAAAACCTTTTTAAAGAAATCTAAGTTCGGGGGGTAATTTATGCAAAGGGAAGGTGTAAGGCACCCTTTGCATCCATGGTTTCCCATGGGCTCTTAATTGCTTTGCTTGCTCGTTTGTCTTTAGAAAAAGTAGATGAAAGAAAAAAAAAGTGGGCTTTAGCTCGTAAATGAGCGTAGCCAGTTTTTGAAGAATTGTGAGAAAGAATATGAAAATTGAGCATTGCAAGGCAATTAGGGGCAATTACCTTAAACTCAGATGATAGGTCTCTTTTTAGCCTTTCAGAATGAAAGGGTCAATCCTTGCCATAAGAGGGCAGGAAGCCTTTCGTTTGGAGGTAGAAGGGTCATCGAAATATCCTTTGCCATAAGACTGTCCCATGCCATAGGAGGGCAGGTAGTCTAAGGTAAGGATCAGAATAAGCCTTATTCGTAGGCAGCCAGAAGATACCTCAGCCTTTTTCCATAGGCAACTTCCGAGGGTCGAGGTCATATTTGTGTATCGAAAGCATCATCATTTTAGGGTCTCATGACCTTTTATCGAGGCAACATGGCTGAGGTATCCTCATATTCGAGGGACAGGCTATTCTGCAAAACACAGGGCAACAAGGCAACAAGGCAACAGGCAACAAGGCAACAGAGAGGGTTACCCAAAAGCGTGCGTGTGTGCACCAATCACGTGATTATATTCGATTATATTATCTTGTAAATTATTGAGGCTAATTCAATTTAAAGGTTGTCACTCCCTATTTTACTAACCACGCAGATAATATAAGGCAAGAAACAGTAATATGGGGGAGGGGACAATGAAACCAGTGGATCCCTTAATAGGGTTTGACATAAGTAATAATAAAAGCCATAAAATAAAATAAAGTTTAGGGTTACCAACGACGTAGCTTTGGCATTCGACAAACCCTGAAAAGGAAAAGATGGCAAACAAAAGAGGGTGAGTGTATGGCTAATTCGAGGGCGAACAAGATTAACCCTAAAATAAAGAATAGATAAATTTAAAATAATAACATAGGCAAAGGTACTTAGCTCTGATTTGATCTGATATGGTCGATAGGGCGCCTTTAAGGTTAACCCTTGAAATTTAAATGAAATACTTAGCTTCGTATTTGACGTGGCGCGTAGTCGGAAGGTATCTGAAAAATAACCCTGAAAAGAATACACAAAGAAATATATTTTTTAGTGTAGGCACATTTTCGTAAACCCTCATTTAGGGTATGAATTAACAGAATAAATAAAAACCATTTAATTAATTAAATCGGTGAAAATTAGGTCTCGATTAGATACCCTAAACCTAATATTTATTTAATGAATGAAAATTAATAATTACATAAATAATTTGATTAATTAATAAAATTATAAACCTTAATTGACTAAATTCCCATTAATCATTTAATTAAAAAAATCAAAATAAGTACTTTTTATCGAAAAGAAGGAAATTTAGAAGAAGTTTTAATTCAAAAACAAAAAAAGATATTTTAAAAAGAATTATTTATAAGAAAACAAATAAAAAAAACAAGTTATGTAGTTAAAAAAAAATTAGAAGAACTCAGCTTGGATCCTGTGTGGGTGGCTGCTGAAGGACCATAGTGGAGCTGCGTCTTCAGGCCCTTAGATCTGGATCTGAGAAGAACAAACGATGGTGCTGGGATGGACCACCGTGAGGTGCTAGTGATGCTATGCATGGGATCAAGCCACAAGTATTTCACAAAATAAATAGTGTGGAAAAGAGGACTCGAACCCACGACCATGACATCCACCATTATTTCTTTCGCCACTTCAACCAACTCAACAACTTATTAATAATATAACCTTATTAAGTAATATTTAAAAAATAAATGGCAAAATTTAAACCAAAACAAATTGGAGCCGGTACTGTTCATCTTCCCCCAACGATGCTGAGGATTTCGCCCACGGTTTTACCACGTTTTGGCCACGGTTTTTCTCCATAGTTAATTTCTGCAATCATCCAAACTCAACAAATCGCATTATAAATCAGAATTAAAGACATGAATCAACTCGAAATTGTTCATTGAATCCAACGGTGCCCTCGATTTTGGCCAATTTTTCCTAGTCCGAGAGATCCCAATTGAAGGTTCTAAAACCCTAACAATGGCACCATGGTATTCCTGCAACTATACTCAAATTGAATTATACAGAAACACTCCAAACATTGAATTGAACATGAATATGCACTTAAATCCTATTTATAATGCTTAAATCAATGAAAACGAATTCGAACCAATGGATGCAAACCGTGGACGTATTGAGCGTGATTCTGTACGCGAGTGTGCTTGGAGAAGACTCAGAGAGCTCCAAGGAACACTACAGGATCGATTGAGACCTTCAAATGCCCTTGAATTCGCTTGCAACCGTGTCTGCTATGATGATTTTTTCCAAAAATTTGTGACTTGGTTAAAGCGGCGGATTCACGTCTCCTTGCAGCCAAAATTCTCTTTTTTGCTTTTAGGGGTCCTTCTGTATATATATTGGATCAATTAGGTTTACCAAACTGAATCATATCTCTATAATCTGCAAGATTGTGGTTTGATTTGGAAATTATATGTAATCTTGCCATTTTTGGTTTTTTATACATATTCTTTCACGTTTTCAGCCTTTTGTGATTGATTGGGGTGAATCAGCATATTTGGAAACATTGGTCATGCAATTCTTTTTTTATTAAATCATGATTTCCTTTTATTTAATTTGACTTTAAACAAATCAAAAAATAATAAAAATATAATCATAAAAAATTAAAAATAGGAATTAGCTTATGGGCCTCTTGTGTTCCTTATATATATCTTTTAGGTTAAAATAAAAAGGGAATAATCAAATAATTAAATCACATAATTAAAAATTAAAATCAAATTTAATTTGACTCCAATTCTTAATATATTTGGATCAATTATATTGATTCATTCTTAAATAAGAACCAACCTAAAGAAACAATATTTTAAAATGATGAAAGCAAATCTTTTCAAATCCCCTTCTTCTTCATTTTTTTTAATGATTTTTTGATATATTTTTTTTTTATGAATACGAAAACTAAAAATTAAAATGATAAAAAAGTCATTCATTCATTTTTTTGTTGTTGTGATTTTTGAATATAAATTAAAAATAAAACTAAAACTAAATTTAAAAAGCAAATAAGAGAAAAAAAAGTTAGTAAGTGGGATTCGAACACGGGGCCTCGTGCTATTGTAGCTCTCATGCTCAACCTCTTACCAATTGTACCAATTTATTTATTCGAAATAAAATGACGTTTGTAAATATATGAGGGCAAATTTTGGGGTATGACACCTATCACTACAAATTCTTACTAAATCATTTTCAAATTCTTTACAAAGTTTTTAAACTTATCAATTTCATTCACAAAAATATCATTCTTTGTGATGATGGTGTACAAATCTACCCCAATAAACTGACTAAATCTTGCCTTATTTAGAAGGAAAAAAAAACATAAACATGATTCTTTATAATCTCGGGAGCATACATGACATCCTTCAATATTGAAGTCTTTTCATAGATGGACCTTGTTCCACTTCTCCAATATCGACAACATTAGTGGTGTGGATATCTCCCAACAACACTTTCTTATCTTTAGTATTCGTGTATGTTTTAAACATAACACGATCATAACAAACACGACGAGAGACATCTCTCAAACATGAACGGTTTGTCAAAGAAAGTATCCGCAGAAGTACCAATAATTTCTTCAGTAGCCATGGCAATTCGAAACGTCTTAAAATTGTTGGATCACGATTTTAACAATTTTGCCACCAAAGAAATTACCGGGTCGAGTCGCAGATCAGTACGCTTTCTTTAAGACGTTTCGCGGTACTGCCAAAATTATGCAAAGCAGCTCTTAATAACCACGACGCCTCCAGGATAAAACAGCCCAGTTCTATACTATACGATTACTACTTGCACAGTAGATAATCGGTCTAGAAATACACCTTCAGATGGTACTAGGACCATTCAAATATGGTATCAATGCCATCTTAGTATATGGTATAACGACCAGTCATAGTAATTTCTCAAACCAAGAGAAATTTCAATAATTCTCTAAAGAGAATCCAATAAAAATTATACTTGATAATTTCTCAACTCAAACGAGGAGAAATTAACATTATTCTCTAAGGAGAATTCAAGAAAGTACTCGGAAAATTCAACGAGTAGAAAGAAAGGGGGAGAAGTTGGCGCTTCGACAATTCGAAAGACGCGGAGTTATGAGAGTGAGGAAGGAAAACTCAAAATAAGTTTTTGGTGTGTTTTGGAATGAAACAAATGACTTCCTTATATAATGAAGTAAACTAGCCAAGATTTCTAATCTAAGCGATGTGAGACTAAGGAATTTTTCCAACTAACATCCAATGTGGGACTTGACTTAATGAGTATTTTTTTCAATTCATCTCCCTATATTGGAATATATACAAAATGTTCTAACACTTATGTTAAGTTATTGCATAACTACAACAAAGATGACTTTAAACAATAGTGAGAAACAAAAGCCTAAAGTAAAAAAAAAAACAGTTGCCTATTTTACTAAAATCTTTTTACTAAGCTATCCGTTTGTATTATAATTGAAAAAAGTTGCATTTTTAAAAAAACTTATAGTTATTCGGTGATTACGACAAAAACAAATCTAAGTAACAGTGAAAAACTGTGACCTAAAATAAAGAAAACTATTTCATTACTTGTCGTTAGAGTATCTCCAATGGTGCAACTTACATTTGAGTTCTTTATAGGACCCATTAAGCCACATCATATTAAAAGAATTTATTTAATTTTAACTTTAATAAAAATCTGATATGGGTCCCACAACTTTACCTCATAACTTGATTTGATTGAGTACTACAATCTTTTAGTTGTTCCATGCAATGCAACTCTATTATGACATGGCAAAATTTTTAAATATTTAATTATTAAATTAATGGTACAGGTGGAGAACTCAATGGAAGAAACTAACATTGGAGATGGTCTTAGCGACGTTTGGATGATCTTACCACTTTGACAACTATTTTTTTAATATGGTCTGTCCACTTTTAAAATCGATTTTAAAACAACAGTCTATTATGTCATTGCTAAATGAAAATTTTTTATCAAAAACTTATAACTAATTTATATCGTGAACAAAAGGAAAACTACCAAATAACTTATAACTAGGGGTGGAAATAGGCCATACCGGTCTACAGGAGTCTATGACTTAGCCTTTATAAGGTCAGACCGACCAGACTTATTTAACAAAAAGGCTAGACTTAAGCTATTAAAAAAGCCAATGAAACTTTATAGGCCGACCTATATTTTCATGTATATTAAAAATAGGCTAAATAGATCGGCCTATATTTGTATGTATATTAGAAAAAAATGCTAAATAGGCAAGTCTATATATGCATATATATTATAACAAATGCTAAATAGCCTGACCTATATATGCATATATAGGACGATTTATAAGGTTTCTTAAATAATATGGATTAATTGAAAATCATAATGAAAAATAGGCTTTCAGACTAGGACAGACTTTTAAAAAAGTCAGGCCAGACCAAAAAAGAAAGTTTATTATAGGTCAGAAGTCTTTCAAGTTTATCGTAGGTCAGACCCAGACCTTATAAAGCCTAGCCTAACATATTTCCACCCCTACTTATAACTAAGTTATTTGATAAAATTATAATACCAGATAATTTTTATGTAAATTATCCAGTGAGCATATAACCTACCAAAATACTTGATTGCAAATTATATGGTGAAGAGAAATTACATAATTTTTTAAGTGACGTGCTATGGTAGAGGTACAAAATTTTGAAAAATACTAGTAAGAGACCCGTGCGTTCGCACGGGTCAAGCAAAGTCGCTATATAGATTAAATAAGTATTATAGAGTTATGGTTAAGAAATATATAAAAATATGTACGAAGTAATAGAAAAAAATGTCTTAAATGATGGTTGTCATATAAATATTAATTTAATTTATCCGATTGTAGTAGTTGTCAGGATATACATAAAAATTATGTTGAAAAATATGAGTATATGGTGTACACTTCACGCAGACACATATATAAAATTGACGTGCGTTAGTACGGGTCGCGCAATATCGTTATAAATTGTAAATAATATAGTATAGTGATGATTAAAAAATGTATATAAAAGATATGCAAATTAAGTTGTCTCGGCCCGTAAAAAAATGTATAATTTAGTAGAAAAATTAAGAAAATAATTAAGTTGTCAACTACCCGTGCATTCGCACGGGTCGCGTAATGTCTTTATAAATAGTAAATAAACATAGTATAGAACATGAAAACGTAAATAAAATATATTAACAAAAACATGTAGGGTTTGTTTCAATCTTTAAAAATATACCGTTGAGGTAAATGCAGAAGAGTGATTTAGGGTTGAAGGAGAAGGCGATTTTGCGTAATGCATAGTGGAGATTTTAAAGGACTGGCAAAACTGAAAGGGCAAACCAAATTGAATGGGGTGGAAGCTTGAAAGCCTGCAAAATTGAATGGAGTAAATTTTGTTTCACATGGCTCAATGTAGATAAGAGCCTTGAAAAGAGTATTTTTACACGCTGCTGCCATTTTCTAGAATAAACCATGATGACTTGTGCACGCTGCTCCATTTACACGCTGCTGCCTTTTTTTTATTCAAAATAGTTACTTATGCAGTTAGGTAAAACCAATTCACCATAGCTAACTTAAATAATTACCTAACTTAAATAATTATTACTGTAGTAATTATGATTGATATTGGTTTTATTAATTGTTTAATAAATAATAATTGTTTAATGAGTAATAACTTAATGTAAATGACGTAAAAGGACATGAATTAGGAGTAATTAAATGAGGTTATTAGGTTATTAAGGTAAAATTGGTAGTATATTACTGTCTTATATTGTTATTAGATATGGGCGAAGGGATAATTATTGGGATATGGAATAAAGTTTTCGTCCCATCATCAATGTATATAAACCACATCATGAGCATTAAAAATGTATCATTCAATTTATAAGTCCTTCTATTCCTTTTTATCCAGTGACTGAATTTGGGAGTAGAAATGTTAACATTGTAAGTACATCCCGCTCGACCGCACTAGAATAGGTTTGCATCACTATAACAAGAATCGACATCAATATTTTTTTATCTTCATGTTTTGTGTTATAATTTTTTTCTATATTTATATTTATTTATATTAATTGATTATGTCATTTTTTTCAACACTTTCACTTTAATCTAATATTTTTAACACAACACATTTTTATTTTACTTTTAACATAAGTTCAATTTGTTGGTTATAACTTTTGAATGTTTTTTTTATATTGTGCTATGTGTTTTTTATATCATTAAGATTTTTAAAATGAATATTATTATTTTTATTAGGTGTTTTATCGTTTTTATGGTTTAATTATACTTTTGGTTTCTCTATTTGAAATTTAAACAGTTTTGGTCTATGTTTCACATCTTTGTACTTAAAAATAACATTGAATGCATTTCTAAATCTCATGACACTTGTGAAATATGACAAATTGTAACACCCAAAAAATTAGATTTAATTATTTAATCTATTATTTGGTTGTTGTTGTGTGATTATATGAGTCGTTGTGATTTATCTATGAGATTATGTAACGTGTGATGTTATGTTGATGTGTGTGGTAGTGGAATTAAGGTGTTAGTTAGAATAAATAAATATAGTTCTAATTAACATTATTATTTAATTAAAATAAAATAAAGGAGATAGTGAAATGGAGTTAGTGAGGACATAATAGGAAGATCATATTATGGGTTTTAAGGCTAACTAAGTAAGAAGATGAAAAAGAGAGGAAATATTCATTCATCGTAAAAAGTTGGAGAAGCGTGTGTAATACGGTGAACTGACTTTTTTATCGATCGAAATGTCGCGGTAAGCAAGAGTCGCCACCGACTTTTATTTTATCCAAACAAATTCGGAAAGGCAAAAAGAAACAGAAAAAAACCTTTTTAAAGAAATCTAAGTTTGGGGGGTAATTTATGCAAAGGGAAGGTGTAAGGCACCCTTTGCATCCATGGTTTTCCATGGGCTCTTAATTGCTTTGCTTGCTCGTTTGTCTTTAGAAAAAGTAGATGAAAGAAAAAAAAAAGTGGACTTTAGCTCGTAAATGAGCGTAGCCAGTTTTTGAAGAATTGTGAGAAAGAATATGAAAATTGAGCATTGCAAGGAAATTAGGGGCAATTACCTTAAACTCAGATGATAGGTCTCTTTTTAGCCTTTCAGAATGAAAGGGTCAATCCTTACCATAAGAGGGCAGGAAGCCTTTCGTTTGGAGGTAAACGGGTCATCGAAATATCCTTCGCCATAAGACTGTCCCATGCCATAGAAGGGCAGGTAGTCTAAGGTAAGGATCAGAATAAGCCTTATTCGTAGGCAACCAGAGGATACCTCAGCCTTTTCCGTAGGCAACTTCCGAGGGTCGAGGTCATATTTGTGTATCGAAGGCAGCATCATTTAGGGTCGCATGACCTTTATTTATCGAGGCAGCATGGCTGAGGTATCCTCGTATTCGAGGGACATGGCTTATTCTGCAAAAAACACAAAGGCAACAGGCAACAGGCAACAAGGCAACAGAGAGGTTACCCCAAAAGAGTGCGTGTGTGCATCAATCATGTGGTTCAATTCAGTTATTTATCTTGTAATTAGTGACTCTAATCCAGTTTAAATTTGCACTCCCTAAATTACTAACCACGCAGTATATAAAGCAATAACGGGGAGGGGAAAGTGAAACCAGCGGATCCCCAACAGGGTTTGGCACAAGTAATAATAAAAGCCATAAAATAAAATAGGGTTTAGGGTTACCAACGACGTAGCTTTGGCATTTGACAAACCCTGAAAAGGAAAAAGAAGAGACAGAAAACAGAGAGTGAGTGCATTATCGGTTCGAAGGCGAACTTTATCAACCATAAAAGTAAAAAGAATAATTAATAATAATAAAAGGAACTTAGCTTCGAATTTGATCTGATATGGTTGGCGGAAAGCCTCGGGGTAACCCTGAAAAAGGCAAAGGCAAAAAAATAGATGGAGTGAATGTATGCACAGTTCAAAAATATAAGGGCAAACCCTAAAATCAAAAGGAAACAAAATAGACTTTTAAAATAAATTAAATACTTAGCTTTGTGAAGGGCGTGGCGAGTAGTCGGAACGTATTTGAAAAGCAACCCTGAAAAGGCATAGAAAAAGAAAGATTTCAGTGTATGGCATGATCCTCGTAAACCCTGATTAGGGTACGAATTAAAAAAGCCGCGAGCGATTTAATTAATTATTGGTCTCGCTACCTAATTAATTAAATCGGGATAAGAAAATTAAATCGAGTGTAAGAATAATTTTTAGGAATTTTTGGAATTAAAATACAATGAATATGAATTTTTAAAGATGTTAAATAAATTAATATAATTAAAATAAATAAATATAATAAATAAGTATATATAATAAATATATTAAATAAAATAATTATTATTAAAAAAAAGTTTTAGAAAATATATATAGATTTTATAAGTAAAAGAAGAAAAAAAAAAGGAAAAGAAAAAAACAAATAATAAAACATATATATATATAAATATATAAATAAAAACATTAAAAAGAAAAAAAACTTAGCGTTTTGGATCCTGTATGGCGTGCCTCTGACAGATCATGATGCATCCTCGCTTTTGAAGACGTTGGATGCGCTTCTCCTGAGATCAGATGGTTGATAATTGGAGGCGCATGGTAGTCTCGCGCGGATCTGCCGCGTGGGATCTGAAAATAACTTAACTCAAACAAAAGATTTATTAGCGGAAAAAAAAAAGAAGAGAGACACTGGGGATCGAACCCCGGTCTCGTTGGTGAACAGTCCTTTTCGTTAACCAACTGTGCCAGCTTTTGTTTGCTGATGACACTGCACTCCATTAACAATATATCCAAAACAATATTTAAAAAAACAACAAAACGTTTGCGCGGCCATGACTCATCTTCTTCGCTCAAATTTCTGGAAAAGAAGAAACACGTTCAGCAACGCTTTTCTTGTGTGGCTACAACCTGCAAATTATCAACAAAAACGCAAAGAAAAAAAACAGATCGAATCTATATCTCCTCACGAATCGAATGATGTCATTTATCGGATCTAATTTCGCCTAGGATAAAAATCCCTAATTCGGAGCTTAAAACCTCATCCATGGCGGAACTTCGAATCTGCACTCAAAACTTAAACTAACGAACCAGAAAGCTTGCAGACACAATCATAAACATGAATATGTAATTAAAACACACGTATGATACATGAATTACACGAATCGATCCGAAACAAAATTTGACAAACCGTGAGCCACAGACGATGATTTGCGATGCTTCAGGACTTGGTATCAATTGGTATCGATTCAGGGAACCTTTAGGAACACGTTGAAACTGGAAAAAGTCTTCTGAAACTTCTCAAACTCCAAAACCGATTCTTCAATTTCTTGAGTTTGTTGAGTTTTCGAACAGAGCTTCTCTTGGCCGAAAAAATCCCCCCCTATTATGATTAGGACTAGGTATATATGGAGATGATTTTAGGTTACTACAGATGAATCAAATATGTCTGAATCCTTGTGATTGAAATCAATTAGAGATTTGATTTGGAGGAAATTAAAATTTGCTGTTTTTGAACTCAATCAAACTTCAATTAGATTTTTGGTTGATTATTTATCAGGAAAATATATTCACGTACACCACAATTGCCATTTGATTTGTTTCAATTTATTTTGATTTAAGTTAGATAAAAATCAAAAATAAAACCAAAATCAAGATGATGCACAAATGGGCCTGGAGGTTTCATGTTTACACCCCCACTAATTGGGATTTTTTAATCAAACATTCAAAATTGCTCTATTTAACCTTCACATTTTTTCCATAATAGCCTAACTTGTGACGATCATAGCGCCCGAATTTTCCTATAGTAAACTCAGATATTTACTCGAGGTTTGATCACAAAATGAACCAATTTCTTTTATGTTTTTCATTATTCATTTACTTTATTTAAGAATTTAAATAAATAAATTCCAAAATAAAATAATAATAATGATAAGAAATAAAAGAATGGCTTCACGGGTCTTATAATGGGTCATGAATATGCTTGAGATGGAAATCTTTTGAATTGGAGATAGTGTGGGGTATCATAGACCATATGAGATGCCTTGGAGCTTTTGATCCATTGATTTACTGATTTTCCTTTGAACAATTCAAACCCTAGTTTCTGAGCTTTGTTTAGGAGAGTGTGTCTTGGAGCTTTGTGTATTGTTTTGAACTTGTATAAGAGAAACTGTATGGGCAAATTTTGGGGTATGACAGCTGCCCCTGTTCAATTTTCTTAAACCTGAAGATGTAGATTGGCCTGTGTGCCTGTCGGAGTCTGAAGGTAGAAGAGGATTGAACACTAGAATACCCAAGAAATTTGCCCTTGCTGAGATAGGGACTTTTTGTAGAAGATGGGCTTAAAGATGCCATCTGATCTGGATAAGTATGAAAGTCAGGATAAGTCATATGTTAGACTATATCCGAGCTTGAAGTATTGAAAGGTGCTTGTCGGAGATGGGCTTGAAGATGCCATCAGATGTTTGAAGAATTGTTTGTCTAAAGCAGATGCTTTTCAGACTGGATCATATGCATTGATTTGTACTTGAAGGAGATTCATTAAAATGAATTAATGTCTTATAGAAGACTACCTGAAGAGGTGCTCGAATAAGATATATCATTGACTGATGTAAAAAGATTAGGCTTTAAACAAAGCTCGAGAAGAAGTATCTTGTAGAAGATTAACGGGGAAACTCCTTGAAAGGGCAGTAGATGTCTTTAGAAGATGTTGGGTAAATATTAAAGGAAGATTTCCTATAGAGGTTAAGATATGCCTCAAACGAGGCTACCTAGAAAGGCTCCTGTAAAGGATATGATATGTCTTAAACAAGACTACCTAGAAAGGCTCCTAGAAAGGATAAGAATCATCTTAGAAAAGATTACCTAGAAAGGTTCCTAGAAAGGATAAGAAACATCTTAGAAAAGATTACCTAGAAAGGTTCCTGGAAAGGATAAGAATCATCTTAAAAAAGATCACCTAGAAAGGTTCCTAGAAAGGATGTGAAACATCTTAGAAAAGATTACCTAGAAAGGTTCCTAGAAAGGATAAGAAACATCTTAGAAAAGATTACCTAGAAAGGTTCCTGGAAAGGATAAGAATCATCTTAGAAAAGATCACCTAGAAAGGTTCCTAGAAAGGATAGGATGTTCTTTGATCGTTTCTGAATTATCTTTGAAGAAAGACTCGGAATGAAGCATCAAAATTGTATTCGTTTTGAATGAGATTGAATCGTCGATACGATTGTATTTGCACCATACTTGGATGGTAATATTCTTTTGATTATGAAATGACCTGAAAAGGAAAGATTAGTTTTATGCAATGTCATGATGCATGTATTGAGATTCTCGAAATAAACGAGAGTACTGTATGTTATGCATTTATGAGTGATGCAGGGATGGACTATATAGTCGAAGCATATTGATAATTTTTGTATAGCAACTGCGGGTTGAGAAAATAAATCTCTGTGTGCTGTTGGAGATAATGACAAGAAAATTCCTGTCTTTTGTTCGATGATATCCAGCTGGGGATTTTTGATCTTCGCTTGGGGATGAGATTGACGTGAGTGATCTGATCCTGATATATCCTGGGGACAAGAGAGATGAGCATAATATCCAACCAGATTTCTGAGCGGCAACTCTGATAGATATAGCGAGTTTGAATAAAACATGCTAGAGAAGAAGATTATGTTGGAGATATAAAATCCGTTGGGGAACCAAGTCTCTGTTAGGAAGAGATGGCCTGAAGATGACTTGTTATGTGGGGATATATTATGAAAACTGCTCTGTGGGGAATGTCCAGAGATTTTGAATTCTTCATTGCCCCTTGTCTTTGAATACTTGCTGTTGAAAAACACTTGCGAGAGTATACCTGCCCCTGGAATTAATAGCTTGGTATGCCCGATACTTGAATTTGGAATTAGAACTTCAAATAAGAGACATATACTGACATCATCTGATGCTAGTAGCTAAATAGCATTTGTTGAGAGTTGTGACTGATGTGACATGCCCCCAGTGATGGACTAACTTCTCTGGTTTTTCAGTGCCTCTGAGAGGTTCTATGAATCATGACTAGTTTTCTCATAGTAGACGGGATAATAATATGTCATGCCCTTTGTGTAAACAAGCTTTTAGTTGATCGAGTCACGCATATGAGACGTCTCTGCAAATTTATTTGTCGGGAGGACTTTTAGTCATTAATTATGCCCCATGCAGATTCTTCTTGATGTCAGCCATTTGAAATTACGTAGACAAAATTGTTTTATAATGACACTCATAAAATGCAATGCATATGTCTGTCTTGAAGTTTAGAAAACGTTTTTTAGTAAAACAAAAGATGTAAGAAAGCGATATTTGTAAAACATGATATCAACTCAAGATTTATGGTAAACTTTAAGGAGTCAGGATACCCTTTTTGCGACAGTACGCTTTTGAACTAACCATGCTTCAGTTAGGACTTTCAAGGGTTGTAACGTGGCTTGGTTCACGGTTTAAGAAACAAAGGATAAAGGCTCAAAATTTGATTGTACCCACCCTTCTTCGTGATGATCTTCGGTCCTAAGCTCAGTTAACTTTGTGTTTCTACTTTAGCAAAGCTTGACGTCATAACATTGACATTTGATGATGGATAAAGCAACGGGAGTTTATTTGGACGGGCAGTCATCCCTTTTTTGTAACTCTTTTTTTCTTTTGTCGAGGATTTGTAGTGCCCTCCTTTGACTTTGATTTTGTTATCCCTAACTTTTATCTGAACTGTTTATTTTGAGATTACAGTCAGCGGGATGTTTTGATTTTTGATAAGTCTCCTTCATAGGTTTTGACTTGACAGCGTTTTCTTTTTTTGGTGGATATTGACTGCCTGACTTAATGGTTGCGGGAACCCATCATTATTTGTGTAGACAACTACTAAGATAATTGAGTTAACTGAGTAACTACCCTGCCCCAGGTTATGATTAAGGGTTTTAAATTATGCAAAGAAAAAACTTCTACTCCTTAGGCTCAAAGGGGTTGACGAGGGATTAACATCCTTATATCTCCACTGTTTGGGAATTGAAACAATGTCTGTACATCGTCAGCATAGTCTGTTCAAAAGCATACTGTATGAGGTTGCGGTATTGTTTTCGTCATCCTCCCTCAAAAGGCTTACCGCTTTAGCGAGAGTTAAATATCATAAAGAAAACTAAGTAAAAACAAAGTTTAATATAGAAATAGGAAGAGAAATAAATCAAGACAAACATATGCAATGCATTAATGATTATGATAAAATAAATAGAGTCTGACATAAGACGAATGTTTAAACAAACAGGAAAGAAATTGCGAATGCGAGTAAATTAATGATCTAAATAGCCATCTTTTAGACTTTGTGTGGCTCCTCTGGTTGGCCAAATTCGACGATCCCTTCTTCGATCAAGTCTTGAATTTTATGTTTCAATGGCCCACACTCTTCTGTGTCGTGACCAGGGCTATTTGAATGGTAAGCACATCTTGCATGATGTTTGTACCCAGGGACGGGATTAGAAGGAGCTGAGTATGGAGGCAGTAGAGTTATCAGACTTTGATCGAGCAAGTGTTGCAAAGCTTGATCCAATGGCATGTGTAGTGGGGTAAATGACCTCTTGGGTTTTGATTTCCAAGTACGTTGTCCACCTTGTTGTTTACGTCGATCTTTCTGTTGTTGTTGCTGTGTTGGAGCCTGACTAGGGACCAGGACTGCCCCGACAGTGTTGGATTCATTCTTCCCATTGTATGGCTTTTGAATAGTACCAGAAGAAGTAGCCACCTGAATTTTTCCACTTCGGATACCACTTTCAACACGTTCTCCAGTCAGTATGAGGTCAGTGAATCCAGATGACGAACTTCCCAGCAAATGGCTGTAGAAAGGACCAGTAAGTGTATTCATGAACATATCAACCAATTCTCTATCACTCAAGGAGGGTTTGACTCTTCCAGCTAGATCTCTCCATTTTTGAGCATACTCCTTGAAACTTTCCTCGGGTCCCATAGACATGCTTTGTAGTTGTATGCGAGTTGGTGCGAGGTCAGCATTGTATTGGTATTGCTGGTAGAAAGCAACAACCAAATCTTCCCAAGTACGGATGTTGGTACTTTCCAGTTGATAGTACCATTCGAGTTGAGTTCCAGATAAACTCTCTTGGAAGAAATGGATCCAGAGCCTCTTATCAACAGTGTGGGGCTGAATCTTTCTTACATAAGACCTCAAGTGCATCTTTGGACAAGAGACTCCATCATACTTAGCAAAGGCGGGAGTTTTGAATTTTGGAGGAATAACTACCCCAGGAACGAGTCCTAGTTCTTCAAAATCCAGCCCAGGTACCTTCTGAATTTCCACGCTTCTCAGGCGCTCTTCTAGTAGTCTATACTTCTCATCAGCATAATCCTCATCTTGAATGCTACAATTCAGATAGGTTCTTTCTCAAAGTATCATTGCAACAGGGATGGACTTTTTTATCGATCGAAATGTCGCGGTAAGCAAGAGTCGCCACCGACTTTTATTTTATCCAAACAAATTCGGAAAGGCAAAAAGAAACAGAAAAAAAACCTTTTTAAAGAAATCTAAGTTCGGGGGGTAATTTATGCAAAGGGAAGGTGTAAGGCACCCTTTGCATCCATGGTTTTCCATGGGCTCTTAATTGCTTTGCTTGCTCGTTTGTCTTTATTAAAAGTAGATGAAAGAAAAAAAAAATGGACTTTAGCTCGTAAATGAGCGTAGCCAGTTTTTGAAGAATTGTGAGAAAGAATATGAAAATTGAGCATTGCAAGGAAATTAGGGGCAATTACCTTAAACTCAGATGATAGGTCTCTTTTTAGCCTTTCAGAATGAAAGGGTCAATCCTTACCATAAGAGGGCAGGAAGCCTTTCG
The DNA here is from genome assembly GCF_029867415.1 of Vicia villosa. NCBI lineage: Eukaryota > Viridiplantae > Streptophyta > Magnoliopsida > Fabales > Fabaceae > Vicia > Vicia villosa. Next base: position 35,625 of record NW_026705402.1, on the reverse strand, counting down.
TTTGGAGGTAAACGGGTCATCGAAATATCCTTCGCCATAAGACTGTCCCATGCCATAGAAGGGCAGGTAGTCTAAGGTAAGGATCAGAATAAGCCTTATTCGTAGGCAACCAGAGGATACCTCAGCCTTTTCCGTAGGCAACTTCCGAGGGTCGAGGTCATATTTGTGTATCGAAGGCAGCATCATTTAGGGTCGCATGACCTTTATTTATCGAGGCAGCATGGCTGAGGTATCCTCGTATTCGAGGGACATGGCTTATTCTGCAAAAAACACAAAGGCAACAGGCAACAGGCAACAAGGCAACAGAGAGGTTACCCCAAAAGAGTGCGTGTGTGCATCAATCATGTGGTTTAATTCAGTTATTTATCTTGTAATTAGTGACTCTAATCCAGTTTAAATTTGCACTCCCTAAATTACTAACCACGCAGTATATAAAGCAATAACGGGGAGGGGAAAGTGAAACCAGCGGATCCCCAACAGGGTTTGGCACAAGTAATAATAAAAGCCATAAAATAAAATAGGGTTTAGGGTTACCAACGACGTAGCTTTGGCATTTGACAAACCCTGAAAAGGAAAAAGAAGAGACAGAAAACAGAGAGTGAGTGCATTATCGGTTCGAAGGCGAACTTTATCAACCATAAAAGTAAAAAGAATAATTAATAATAATAAAAGGAACTTAGCTTCGAATTTGATCTGATATGGTTGGCGGAAAGCCTCGGGGTAACCCTGAAAAAGGCAAAGGCAAAAAAATAGATGGAGTGAATGTATGCACAGTTCAAAAATATAAGGGCAAACCCTAAAATCAAAAGGAAACAAAATAGACTTTTAAAATAAATTAAATACTTAGCTTTGTGAAGGGCGTGGCGAGTAGTCGGAACGTATTTGAAAAGCAACCCTGAAAAGGCATAGAAAAAGAAAGATTTCAGTGTATGGCATGATCCTCGTAAACCCTGATTAGGGTACGAATTAAAAAAGCCGCGAGCGATTTAATTAATTATTGGTCTCGCTACCTAATTAATTAAATCGGGATAAGAAAATTAAATCGAGTGTAAGAATAATTTTTAGGAATTTTTGGAATTAAAATACAATGAATATGAATTTTTAAAGATGTTAAATAAATTAATATAATTAAAATAAATAAATATAATAAATAAGTATATATAATAAATATATTAAATAAAATAATTATTATTAAAAAAAAGTTTTAGAAAATATATATAGATTTTATAAGTAAAAGAAGAAAAAAAAAAGGAAAAGAAAAAAACAAATAATAAAACATATATATATATAAATATATAAATAAAAACATTAAAAAGAAAAAAAACTTAGCGTTTTGGATCCTGTATGGCGTGCCTCTGACAGATCATGATGCATCCTCGCTTTTGAAGACGTTGGATGCGCTTCTCCTGAGATCAGATGGTTGATAATTGGAGGCGCATGGTAGTCTCGCGCGGATCTGCCGCGTGGGATCTGAAAATAACTTAACTCAAACAAAAGATTTATTAGCGGAAAAAAAAAAGAAGAGAGACACTGGGGATCGAACCCCGGTCTCGTTGGTGAACAGTCCTTTTCGTTAACCAACTGTGCCAGCTTTTGTTTGCTGATGACACTGCACTCCATTAACAATATATCCAAAACAATATTTAAAAAAACAACAAAACGTTTGCGCGGCCATGACTCATCTTCTTCGCTCAAATTTCTGGAAAAGAAGAAACACGTTCAGCAACGCTTTTCTTGTGTGGCTACAACCTGCAAATTATCAACAAAAACGCAAAGAAAAAAAACAGATCGAATCTATATCTCCTCACGAATCGAATGATGTCATTTATCGGATCTAATTTCGCCTAGGATAAAAATCCCTAATTCGGAGCTTAAAACCTCATCCATGGCGGAACTTCGAATCTGCACTCAAAACTTAAACTAACGAACCAGAAAGCTTGCAGACACAATCATAAACATGAATATGTAATTAAAACACACGTATGATACATGAATTACACGAATCGATCCGAAACAAAATTTGACAAACCGTGAGCCACAGACGATGATTTGCGATGCTTCAGGACTTGGTATCAATTGGTATCGATTCAGGGAACCTTTAGGAACACGTTGAAACTGGAAAAAGTCTTCTGAAACTTCTCAAACTCCAAAACCGATTCTTCAATTTCTTGAGTTTGTTGAGTTTTCGAACAGAGCTTCTCTTGGCCGAAAAAATCCCCCCCTATTATGATTAGGACTAGGTATATATGGAGATGATTTTAGGTTACTACAGATGAATCAAATATGTCTGAATCCTTGTGATTGAAATCAATTAGAGATTTGATTTGGAGGAAATTAAAATTTGTTGTTTTTGAACTCAATCAAACTTCAATTAGATTTTTGGTTGATTATTTATCAGGAAAATATATTCACGTACACCACAATTGCCATTTGATTTGTTTCAATTTATTTTGATTTAAGTTAGATAAAAATCAAAAATAAAACCAAAATCAAGATGATGCACAAATGGGCCTGGAGGTTTCATGTTTACACCCCCACTAATTGGGATTTTTTAATCAAACATTCAAAATTGCTCTATTTAACCTTCACATTTTTTCCATAATAGCCTAACTTGTGACGATCATAGCGCCCGAATTTTCCTATAGTAAACTCAGATATTTACTCGAGGTTTGATCACAAAATGAACCAATTTCTTTTATGTTTTTCATTATTCATTTACTTTATTTAAGAATTTAAATAAATAAATTCCAAAATAAAATAATAATAATGATAAGAAATAAAAGAATGGCTTCACGGGTCTTATAATGGGTCATGAATATGCTTGAGATGGAAATCTTTTGAATTGGAGATAGTGTGGGGTATCATAGACCATATGAGATGCCTTGGAGCTTTTGATCCATTGATTTACTGATTTTCCTTTGAACAATTCAAACCCTAGTTTCTGAGCTTTGTTTAGGAGAGTGTGTCTTGGAGCTTTGTGTATTGTTTTGAACTTGTATAAGAGAAACTGTATGGGCAAATTTTGGGGTATGACAGCTGCCCCTGTTCAATTTTCTTAAACCTGAAGATGTAGATTGGCCTGTGTGCCTGTCGGAGTCTGAAGGTAGAAGAGGATTGAACACTAGAATACCCAAGAAATTTGCCCTTGCTGAGATAGGGACTTTTTGTAGAAGATGGGCTTAAAGATGCCATCTGATCTGGATAAGTATGAAAGTCAGGATAAGTCATATGTTAGACTATATCCGAGCTTGAAGTATTGAAAGGTGCTTGTCGGAGATGGGCTTGAAGATGCCATCAAATGTTTGAAGAATTGTTTGTCTAAAGCAGATGCTTTTCAGACTGGATCATATGCATTGATTTGTACTTGAAGGAGATTCATTAAAATGAATTAATGTCTTATAGAAGACTACCTGAAGAGGTGCTCGAATAAGATATATCATTGACTGATGTAAAAAGATTAGGCTTTAAACAAAGCTCGAGAAGAAGTATCTTGTAGAAGATTAACGGGGAAACTCCTTGAAAGGGCAGTAGATGTCTTTAGAAGATGTTGGGTAAATATTAAAGGAAGATTTCCTATAGAGGTTAAGATATGCCTCAAACGAGGCTACCTAGAAAGGCTCCTGTAAAGGATATGATATGTCTTAAACAAGACTACCTAGAAAGGCTCCTAGAAAGGATAAGAATCATCTTAGAAAAGATTACCTAGAAAGGTTCCTAGAAAGGATAAGAAACATCTTAGAAAAGATTACCTAGAAAGGTTCCTGGAAAGGATAAGAATCATCTTAAAAAAGATCACCTAGAAAGGTTCCTAGAAAGGATGTGAAACATCTTAGAAAAGATTACCTAGAAAGGTTCCTAGAAAGGATAAGAAACATCTTAGAAAAGATTACCTAGAAAGGTTCCTGGAAAGGATAAGAATCATCTTAGAAAAGATCACCTAGAAAGGTTCCTAGAAAGGATAGGATGTTCTTTGATCGTTTCTGAATTATCTTTGAAGAAAGACTCGGAATGAAGCATCAAAATTGTATTCGTTTTGAATGAGATTGAATCGTCGATACGATTGTATTTGCACCATACTTGGATGGTAATATTCTTTTGATTATGAAATGACCTGAAAAGGAAAGATTAGTTTTATGCAATGTCATGATGCATGTATTGAGATTCTCGAAATAAACGAGAGTACTGTATGTTATGCATTTATGAGTGATGCAGGGATGGACTATATAGTCGAAGCATATTGATAATTTTTGTATAGCAACTGCGGGTTGAGAAAATAAATCTCTGTGTGCTGTTGGAGATAATGACAAGAAAATTCCTGTCTTTTGTTCGATGATATCCAGCTGGGGATTTTTGATCTTCGCTTGGGGATGAGATTGACGTGAGTGATCTGATCCTGATATATCCTGGGGACAAGAGAGATGAGCATAATATCCAACCAGATTTCTGAGCGGCAACTCTGATAGATATAGCGAGTGTCATACCCCAAAATTTGCCTTCCTTTTTTATCTGGCTTATCACTTCAGAATCATTTACACCATTTGCATTAGCATTCATATACATTACATATTCATCTTTGCACGTTTTGTTCGTTTGTACGATTTAATGACATTTTCAATTTACTAATTCTTCTGGTTTACAATTTTAATTTTAATTTAATTTATAATTAATATTAGTAAATCATTTTATTATGTTTATATATTATTCTATTTCTTTTTGGCTTTTAGGTGCAAATAGAAATGAAGTCCATTGAACTTAAATTGATCCAAGCCCATGGCCTTAAAAGAAGTCCTTAGTCCTATCATTTTTATTTTTATAAAATTTTATTAATATTTATCTGAGTTTTTTATTCATTTAAATATTAAATAAGTTATTAAAAATATAAAATAATGGGATTGTAATCCCAAATTATAGGCTAAATCTTTCAAAGAACCAGAAAATTCAATCTATATGACAGAAAATCGTGGAAAGCTTGATTGAATATGTGATTTGGCTAATTGAAAGTTTCTATTTTTTCTTCAATCAAATCTCAATCTCCAAAAGATGAATATTGAATTTGTTTCTGTTGACCTACTTCTTCTCTTATAAATACTTGGATCAGTACAAGGATTCGAGGACCCAAAAGCCATAGCCGAGCACAAAAATCCAAGGAAAAAGTTCAAAACGGTTTCAAATTAGCAGCGCAATTCAAGAAGTTTTGAATATCAAACAACAATCCTGGGGCCTCTTTGAAGCAATCCCGATCGCTATCGAGCCTGGAGCCGTCAGAAACGCAGTCCCATACACAACGGTTTGCACGTTTGTTACTAAGAATCCATTCCTATAATTTACGCATCATTAACATAATTTGACTGCATATACGTGTTTGTGTTGATGTTCCTATGCTTTTTGGGTTGCTTGATTAGAGTTTGAGTGCAGGTATGGTGTTCCACCATAGCTAGGGTTTCGACCTTACAAATTGGGGATTTGTTCTAGAGGCAAATTTTGACCAAATTAAGGGTTCCAATGGATTCGTAGGGAAGTTTACAATCGATTGGGATTATTATTTCGTTCGGTTTGATGATCTATCGCAGGTTGGAGTGATGGGAGTCTGTAGCTACATAACCAAACCGTAGCCAAAGCTTGCTGTATGTTCAGAAAATCAATGGGGAAGAAGATGATGGAGCCCGCGCGTATTTTTTTTATTTTTAAATTTTTTGTTTTATTTCTTTATATAATTTTACGATGATTATGTTATCACATGAGGCAAAAGGGCGGAGCGGTTGGAAGGCGCGTCTGATGCTAAACGCAAGGGCAAGGGTTCGATCCTTGCCTCTTGCCCTTATTTCTTTTATTTTCCATCAAAAGCCTCTCTTGCAGATCCAACGTATCCGACCCATGCATGACTACGGTGTACCTATGTCTATCAGCCCTCAGATCTCATGGAAACAGGATCCAACGCCCATTAAGATGCAGGAGTATCACGCACCTTCAGATACCAACCACACCCAATCATAAGCTGAGTTTTCTTCTTTCAAATTCTTTATATCTTGCCTTTTTTATTCTAATTGTTTATTTTCTTTCTTTTCAACCACAAAACTTTTCTCAAATCTTTTTTTCTTAAAACTCTTTTAAAATTAGATAATTAAAATCAGCCTTTTATTATTAGATTAATCCTTATATTTTCTTTAAATAATTAGAATAGGTAATTTAATAATTAATTTAGGTTCTAGTTAGTAATTTTAATTTGGATTTTAATTGACTAGTTTTTAGGTTAAATAATTTAGGGTTAATCAAATCAGGATTAATAAAAATTAATTAGGTTCATAACCAATAATTAATTTTTAGGATGTGTTAGCCTTAGAACCCTAGTAGCCATAGATGTTTGAGGTAGGTGTTGCCCATTAACTTAGCGTGTCGATGTTTCTCATAAAACTCATTCCCTAAAAATCAGGGATTACGAAGATCATTCTCTACACTGAATATTTCTTTTTCTGTGTCCTTTTCAGGTTTGCTTTTCCAATACACTCCGACTATGCGCCACGTCAAGCCAAAAGCTAAGTCCTATTTCGTATTTATTTTAAATAATCATTTTATTTTATCTTGTTCTTTTTTATCAAATTAGGGTTAAATTTAATTGCCATTGAATTAGCCATACACTCACTGTTTCTTGTTATTTTTCTGTCAATTCTCCGAGGATCAGAGTCAATGCTTCAGGCAACCCCCGACTATCAACCTACGTCAAAACAAAGCTAAGTATTCTATTTATTCAAAGTCTATTTTGTTTCCTTTTAAAATCAGGGTTTGTCTTGCCTTCCTTCTCTTTTGCCTTTGCCATTTTTCAGGGTTACCCCGAGGCTTCCTCCGACTGCCAACCATATCAGATCAAATGCAAAGCTAAGTGCCTTTCTTTGTTTATTTAATTATTTTTAAATTCTTTATCCTTATATTTTTAGGGTTAACCTCGTTTGCCTCCGAACCGATAATGCACTCACCCCTCTGTTTATTCTTTCTTTTCCAATTTTCAGGGTTTATCGAATGCCAAATCGCCAGAGCTACGAATGTTGGTAAACCTAAACCCTATTTTTATTATTACTTATGTCAAACCCTATTAAGGGATCCGCTGGTTTCATTGTCCCCTTCCCCCACTATTATGTAACTGTTTACTGGTTGTATTGTTTGGCCTTGAAGGCACTTAAATTATATTATTATATTATTATTGCGTGGTTAGTAAAATAGGGAGTGGCAACCATGAATTGAATTTAGAATCACTAATTTACAAGATAATATAATTGAATATAATCACGTGATTGGTGCACACACGCACGCTTTTGGGTAACCTCTCTCTGTTGCCTTGTTGCCTGTTGCCTGTTGCCTCGTTGCCTTGTTGCCTTGTTACTTGTTGCCTCGTGTTTTTGCAGAATAAGCCATGTCCCTCGAATATGAGGATACCTCAGCCATGTTGCCTCGATAATCAAAGGTCATACGACCCTAAATGATGCTGCCTTCGATACACAATATGACCTCGACCCTCGGAAGTTGCCTACGGAAAAAGGCTGAGGTATCTTCTGGCTGCCTACGAAATGGCTTATTCTGATCCTTGCCTTAGACTACCTGCCCTTCTATGGCATGGGGCAGTCTTATGGCAAAGGATGCTTCGACGACCCTTCAACCTCCAAACGAAAGGCTTCCTGCCCTCTTATGGCAAGGATAGACCCTTTCATTCTGAAAGACTAAAAAGAGACCTATCATCTGAGTTTAAGGTAATTGCCCCTAATTGCCTTGCAATGCTCAAACCTTTTTATTATATTCTTTCTCATAATTTTTCAAAAGGGCAACGCTTATTCACAAGCTAAAGTCCCTATCTCTTTCATCTACATTCTCTAAACAAACGAGCAGGGCAACGCTTATTCACAAGCTAAAGTCCCTATCTCTTTCATCTACATTCTCTAAACAAACGAGCAGGGCAACGCTTATTCACAAGCTAAAGTCCCTATCTCTTTCATCTACATTCTCTAAACAAACGAGCAAGCAAAGCAATTAAGAGCCCATGGAAAACCATGGATGCAAAGGGTGCCTTACACCTTCCCTTTGCATAAATTACCCCCCGAACTCAGATTTTCTTTAAAAGGTTTTTTTCTGTTTCTTTTTGCCTTTCCGAATATTGTTTGGATAAAATAAAAGTCGGTGGCGACTCTTGCTTACCGCGACATTTCGATTAATAAAAAGTCAGTTCACCGTATTACAGAACTGGCGACTCTGCTGGGGATATACCGATAAAAGAGGGGTTACCTTAAAAGCTTAGGATTCACTTAAATGTTTTCTATTGTTTGTTTTGTTTGTTTTATTTTTCAGGGGCGTTTTGGGAAAATTGAAGGACGAATCCTATTCCCGGATTCAAGAACACTTAAGATTAGGAGTGGCATAGTCATGGAGACCCCCCTTGTGCATGCTTGGGGTTGGTCAAAATGAAGTTCACACTTGAGTTAGGCCTCCACTGGTTATTGTGTACCTCTTTTGCATGAGAGAGGTTTATGCATGTATCTTTGGGTGCGTCGGAGCTCAAGGACCTTTAGTTACCCTTAACCCATCCTGGCTTTTCGGAACGTAGTGGGAGGGCTATTCTTGGTGCATGCCAAGTTATGGTCGCTACCCGATACTACAGCTCAGATAGGTTTCTTCCTAAAGTATCATTGCGTGGTATGCATGTACCATGTTCGAGGGTGCTTTAGAGGGGGCTGACAATTCTGAGTCACTTGGTAGAACCCGTTGCTGAAATCTCCTTATCCATAGAAACACCCTTGGGAAGGACACCTGATCAGACTCCATGCAAGCCTTAAGCCAAAAATTGTGTGACTTGTGTGACTTGCGTGACTTGTGTGATTTATTGTGGTTACTACTAACCTTCATTTCCTTGCAGGTTTTGTTAAAAGGACTTGTTCGTCCTTACTATCTCACACTATGCCAAATGAACTTCATTCGCATAACATCATGACATCATGACATCATAAGCATAACATGATTAACTAACCCTTTCAAGGATCTTAGGAATTTAGGGCGCACAATTTCAGGTGCTCTTATCAAGGACCGAATTCCTAATCAAGGGGCAAGAGGATTTATTTTCCTCAAGCCGCATGCCTTCCAATTAAAAGACTCAGTACCTATCAAGGGGCAAGAGGATTTATTTTCCTCTAGCCATATATCTTCAAATTCAGAAGTGTCCCGAATCAGAGGCGATGACCCACTCGATATGGTGAGCTTGATTCTCAAAGAAGGATGTTCCAAGATGAAAGTCAGAGTTCTTCAGATAAGGCTGCGACCGATTTAATTTCTATATGTCGTGAACTAAATTTCCTAAAGATCCTTGAAAATATTGCATTTGCATTCATAACATCGCATAACAGGTTTCTTACAATAGGTCTCTCATCTCCCTCGCTATTTATTTCACGCATCATGGACCTTGAACAATCTGTCAAAAATCTCCAAGCTCATAACGACCAATTCCAAGAGATGATCTTTAACTTGGCCAAGGGGCAAGAAGAATTGAAGGCACTCCTATTCTTGGGGTACAATTACAATGCGAGATGCGCTAATTATTCAAACAATCCTGGTTATGGTGTAAAGGATGGTAGACTGTTGAAGCGTGCGATTTAATCATGACACTCAAATCAGAAAAGACCACGACGACAAAGTCACGACAACTGAGTCACGACAACAAAGTCATGACAACTGAGTCACGATAACAGAATCACGACAACTGAGTCACGACAACAAAGTCCCGACAACTGAGTCACGATAAAGGAATCACGACAACTGAGTCACGATAAAGGAATCACGACAACTGAGTCACGACAACAAAGTCATGACAACTGAGTCACGATAACAGAATCACGACAACTGAGTCACGACAACAAAGTCCCGACAACTGAGTCACGATAAGGGAATCACGACAGCGAAGTCACGACAACTGAGTCACGATAAAGGAATCACGACAACTGAGTCACGATAAAGGAATCACGACAACTGAGTCACGATAAAGGAATCACGACAACTGAGTCACGATAAAGGAATCACGACAACTGAGTCACAACAATCAATTCATCCATATGATCCAGACGCTCAGGGCAATCGAGCCAACGAATTCTCCTGACTATAAACCCAATGCGAGGTGCGCATACCATTTCAACAGTCTTGGACGTTACACAAACAATTGCTGGACATTAAGTAATAAGATTCAAGATCTGATCAATGAAGGAGAAATCAAATCCAACCCTCCTGAAAGCCCTGTGGTGATCACCGCTCCTATGCCTAGTAATGACAAGATTGATTGACGTCTCGACGGACGAACTTTTGGATCATTAGATCTACTTTCATTTGCAAGTTCTTTCCTGTTTGTTTAAACATTTGACTCATGATAGACATTATCTGTTTTAATAATCATCATCAGTGCATTGCATATATTTGTCTTGAATAAATTATTTCGTTATCACTCATTTTAAATTGCGTCTTTACTTTGCATATGTCTTATGATACTCAACTCTGGCTAAAGTTGTATACCTTTTGAGGGAGGATGACGAAAATGATACCGCAACCTCATACAGTGATGCTTTTGAACAGACTATGCTGACGATGTACAGGCATTGTTTCAATTCCTAAACAGTGGAGATATAAGGATGTTAATCCCTCGTCAACCCCTTTGAGCCTAAGAAGTAGAAGTTTCTTTCTTGTACTAATTAAAACCCTTGATCATAACCTGGGGCAGGGTAGTTCTCAGTTAGTTTGGTTGTGCATTCTATTTTAAGAGAATCATTCAGTAAACCTTTCAACAAAGGTTTCAATCACAAACGTTCATCCACACACATTAAAGAAGTGTTGGCTCATCAATCATTAAGTAAGGCAGTCAATATCTTTCAAAAAAAAAAAGATGAAAATGAAGAAAAACATACATACAAAGAAAAGCCTGCTAAGTCAAAAATCAAAAAGAAGACTTAGGCAAAAAAATCAAGGCATCCCGCTGACTGTAATCTCAAAAGTAAACAGTTCAGGCAAAAGTTAGGGATATCAAAAATAAAAAAAGGAAAGTCAATAAATTCTTGAGCAACACAAAGTTGTGACTACCAAAAGGAAGAAATGACTGCCACCTCAAAGGTTCTCTCTGCTTATGAACCATCATCATTATCAAAGGTGCAAATCCAAAAAGTCTCTTGGAACCTGAATGCATAAGTTGAATTAACTGAGCCTAGGACTGAAGATCATCACGAAGAGGGGTGGGTACAATAAAAATTTGAGCCTTTATCCTTTGTTTCTTAAACCGTGAACCAAGCCACGTTACAACCCTTGAAAGTCCTAACTGAAGCATGGTTAGTTCGAAAGCATAATGTCACCAAAAGGTATCCTGACTCCTTAAGGTTATCACAAATACTGAGTTGATATTTTGTTTTTACAAGCATCAGGTTTTTACAAACATCTCATTGTTACAAATACCATGTCTTTATAAATATCACGCTTTTACATCTCTTGTTTTAATGTTTTTTCAAAAACTCAAGACAAACGTATGCATTGCATCTCATGAATTCATTATTAAACATATTCTGCTACATAATTTCAAATGTTAGCATCAGAAAGAACTTGCACAGGGTACAACTAATGACTAACAGTTATCCAGACAGACAAGATCATTCCAGAAGCAATGTCTCTTATGTACACAAGGGGCATGGCACGTTTGCTCAATCAATCAGGGGCAATCAAGTCAAGATTCAAATAATCTCTCAAACGCCTAGGGCAATCAAGTCAAGATTCCGAGAATCTCTCAAGGATGCCGAAAACAATCAGGGGCATGCATCCGAATAAATCTGAATCCCTATGATCACTAGGGGCATGCCGCCCATACTTCACATCTCATAAAGTCCTCGCGAGGCAAATCTTTCCAAAGTTCCTACTAACTGGGGCAAATCTACACAAGTCCAGTTTGACATCTTGACCAATATTCAGTGGTGTGTCCTAATAAAAACTCAAATCCTGGAATGGTAATTGCTGGGGGCAACATTCGAGACACCCATGTCTCCCCACAAAGTCGGGTTCACAAGATCATATCCCCACAGAGTAATCATTAAGAAGATATCTTCAAACGCTCCCGATAGAGACATGACTGCCCAACAGAGTTTACACCTTCAACACTGTCGCTCTCCTCCAACATGATTTATCAATATCTTTATCACCAATCAGGGAACATCAAGTCACTGATCATCTCCAAGCAGAAATCATAAATTCCCAGCTGAGCATCTTCAAGACAAGATCAGACAGTACAATTACAAGGACATAGAGATCTACTTTCTTAATCAAAGACAACATAAATCGTATTCACATATCATATGTCATAAACATAGTCATACATTGCATGCATTACTTCATAAAAGTTCATACATAACATGCAAAGCTTCTCATTTATTTTGAGAGACTCATTATGTAACCCATGCATCATGACATTGCATAAATTTAATCTTACCTTTTGCAGAATACAGGTACAGACAAACGAACACAATCTCCAACTTCCCAAGGTCTAATTCATTTACTACGAACGGTAATGACACGATCATATTCAAGATCTAATTCAGCTACTACGAACGGTACTGACACGGTCAATGCCCGAAGATCTAATTCATTTACCACGAACGGTAATGACACGATCATTTTCAAAGATCTAATTCAGTTACTACGAACGGTACTGACACGGTCGACGCTCAGAGATCTAATTCTATCATCACGAACGGTGTAGACACGATCACTGACCCTCCCAGTCTAATTCAGTTACTACGAACGGTGCTGACACGACAAGAGAATCTAATTCTATCATCACGAACGATGAAGACACGATTATCTCCTCAGATCTAATTCTATCATCACGAACGATGAAGACACGATTATCTCCTCAGATCTAATTCTATCATCACGAACGATGAAGACACGATTATCTCCTCAGATCTAATTCTATCATCACGAACGATGAAGACACGATTATCTCCTCAGATCTAATTCTATCATCACGAACGATGAAGACACGATCATCTTTCCAAGATCTAATTCAAGTATCACGAACGATACTGACACGATCAATTCCCAAGGATCTAATTCATCTACCACGAACGGTAATGACACGGTCAACGCGCAAACAACATCTTCTCAAAATTCAACTACCAGATGGCATCCACAAGCCCATCCCCGACAAAAGTCCCTACTTCAAATAGGGCAAATTTCTTGGTATTCTTATGTTCAATCATCTTCCACCTTCAGATACCGACTGGCGCGCAGACCACTCTACATCTTCAGGTTTAAGATAATTGAACAGGGGCAGCTGTCATACCCCAAAATTTGCCTTCCTTTTTTATCTGGCTTATCACTTCAGAATCATTTACACCATTTGCATTAGCATTCATATACATTACATATTCATCTTTGCACGTTTTGTTCGTTTGTACGATTTAATGACATTTTCAATTTACTAATTCTTCTGGTTTACAATTTTAATTTTAATTTAATTTATAATTAATATTAGTAAATCATTTTATTATGTTTATATATTATTCTATTTCTTTTTGGCTTTTAGGTGCAAATAGAAATGAAGTCCATTGAACTTAAATTGATCCAAGCCCATGGCCTTAAAAGAAGTCCTTAGTCCTATCATTTTTATTTTTATAAAATTTTATTAATATTTATCTGAGTTTTTTATTCATTTAAATATTAAATAAGTTATTAAAAATATAAAATAATGGGATTGTAATCCCAAATTATAGGCTAAATCTTTCAAAGAACCAGAAAATTCAATCTATATGACAGAAAATCGTGGAAAGCTTGATTGAATATGTGATTTGGCTAATTGAAAGTTTCTATTTTTTCTTCAATCAAATCTCAATCTCCAAAAGATGAATATTGAATTTGTTTCTGTTGACCTACTTCTTCTCTTATAAATACTTGGATCAGTACAAGGATTCGAGGACCCAAAAGCCATAGCCGAGCACAAAAATCCAAGGAAAAAGTTCAAAACGGTTTCAAATTAGCAGCGCAATTCAAGAAGTTTTGAATATCAAACAACAATCCTGGGGCCTCTTTGAAGCAATCCCGATCGCTATCGAGCCTGGAGCCGTCAGAAACGCAGTCCCATACACAACGGTTTGCACGTTTGTTACTAAGAATCCATTCCTATAATTTACGCATCATTAACATAATTTGACTGCATATACGTGTTTGTGTTGATGTTCCTATGCTTTTTGGGTTGCTTGATTAGAGTTTGAGTGCAGGTATGGTGTTCCACCATAGCTAGGGTTTCGACCTTACAAATTGGGGATTTGTTCTAGAGGCAAATTTTGACCAAATTAAGGGTTCCAATGGATTCGTAGGGAAGTTTACAATCGATTGGGATTATTATTTCGTTCGGTTTGATGATCTATCGCAGGTTGGAGTGATGGGAGTCTGTAGCTACATAACCAAACCGTAGCCAAAGCTTGCTGTATGTTCAGAAAATCAATGGGGAAGAAGATGATGGAGCCCGCGCGTATTTTTTTTATTTTTAAATTTTTTGTTTTATTTCTTTATATAATTTTACGATGATTATGTTATCACATGAGGCAAAAGGGCGGAGCGGTTGGAAGGCGCGTCTGATGCTAAACGCAAGGGCAAGGGTTCGATCCTTGCCTCTTGCCCTTATTTCTTTTATTTTCCATCAAAAGCCTCTCTTGCAGATCCAACGTATCCGACCCATGCATGACTACGGTGTACCTATGTCTATCAGCCCTCAGATCTCATGGAAACAGGATCCAACGCCCATTAAGATGCAGGAGTATCACGCACCTTCAGATACCAACCACACCCAATCATAAGCTGAGTTTTCTTCTTTCAAATTCTTTATATCTTGCCTTTTTTATTCTAATTGTTTATTTTCTTTCTTTTCAACCACAAAACTTTTCTCAAATCTTTTTTTCTTAAAACTCTTTTAAAATTAGATAATTAAAATCAGCCTTTTATTATTAGATTAATCCTTATATTTTCTTTAAATAATTAGAATAGGTAATTTAATAATTAATTTAGGTTCTAGTTAGTAATTTTAATTTGGATTTTAATTGACTAGTTTTTAGGTTAAATAATTTAGGGTTAATCAAATCAGGATTAATAAAAATTAATTAGGTTCATAACCAATAATTAATTTTTAGGATGTGTTAGCCTTAGAACCCTAGTAGCCATAGATGTTTGAGGTAGGTGTTGCCCATTAACTTAGCGTGTCGATGTTTCTCATAAAACTCATTCCCTAAAAATCAGGGATTACGAAGATCATTCTCTACACTGAATATTTCTTTTTCTGTGTCCTTTTCAGGTTTGCTTTTCCAATACACTCCGACTATGCGCCACGTCAAGCCAAAAGCTAAGTCCTATTTCGTATTTATTTTAAATAATCATTTTATTTTATCTTGTTCTTTTTTATCAAATTAGGGTTAAATTTAATTGCCATTGAATTAGCCATACACTCACTGTTTCTTGTTATTTTTCTGTCAATTCTCCGAGGATCAGAGTCAATGCTTCAGGCAACCCCCGACTATCAACCTACGTCAAAACAAAGCTAAGTATTCTATTTATTCAAAGTCTATTTTGTTTCCTTTTAAAATCAGGGTTTGTCTTGCCTTCCTTCTCTTTTGCCTTTGCCATTTTTCAGGGTTACCCCGAGGCTTCCTCCGACTGCCAACCATATCAGATCAAATGCAAAGCTAAGTGCCTTTCTTTGTTTATTTAATTATTTTTAAATTCTTTATCCTTATATTTTTAGGGTTAACCTCGTTTGCCTCCGAACCGATAATGCACTCACCCCTCTGTTTATTCTTTCTTTTCCAATTTTCAGGGTTTATCGAATGCCAAATCGCCAGAGCTACGAATGTTGGTAAACCTAAACCCTATTTTTATTATTACTTATGTCAAACCCTATTAAGGGATCCGCTGGTTTCATTGTCCCCTTCCCCCACTATTATGTAACTGTTTACTGGTTGTATTGTTTGGCCTTGAAGGCACTTAAATTATATTATTATATTATTATTGCGTGGTTAGTAAAATAGGGAGTGGCAACCATGAATTGAATTTAGAATCACTAATTTACAAGATAATATAATTGAATATAATCACGTGATTGGTGCACACACGCACGCTTTTGGGTAACCTCTCTCTGTTGCCTTGTTGCCTGTTGCCTGTTGCCTCGTTGCCTTGTTGCCTTGTTACTTGTTGCCTCGTGTTTTTGCAGAATAAGCCATGTCCCTCGAATATGAGGATACCTCAGCCATGTTGCCTCGATAATCAAAGGTCATACGACCCTAAATGATGCTGCCTTCGATACACAATATGACCTCGACCCTCGGAAGTTGCCTACGGAAAAAGGCTGAGGTATCTTCTGGCTGCCTACGAAATGGCTTATTCTGATCCTTGCCTTAGACTACCTGCCCTTCTATGGCATGGGGCAGTCTTATGGCAAAGGATGCTTCGACGACCCTTCAACCTCCAAACGAAAGGCTTCCTGCCCTCTTATGGCAAGGATAGACCCTTTCATTCTGAAAGACTAAAAAGAGACCTATCATCTGAGTTTAAGGTAATTGCCCCTAATTGCCTTGCAATGCTCAAACCTTTTTATTATATTCTTTCTCATAATTTTTCAAAAGGGCAACGCTTATTCACAAGCTAAAGTCCCTATCTCTTTCATCTACATTCTCTAAACAAACGAGCAGGGCAACGCTTATTCACAAGCTAAAGTCCCTATCTCTTTCATCTACATTCTCTAAACAAACGAGCAGGGCAACGCTTATTCACAAGCTAAAGTCCCTATCTCTTTCATCTACATTCTCTAAACAAACGAGCAAGCAAAGCAATTAAGAGCCCATGGAAAACCATGGATGCAAAGGGTGCCTTACACCTTCCCTTTGCATAAATTACCCCCCGAACTCAGATTTTCTTTAAAAGGTTTTTTTCTGTTTCTTTTTGCCTTTCCGAATATTGTTTGGATAAAATAAAAGTCGGTGGCGACTCTTGCTTACCGCGACATTTCGATTAATAAAAAGTCAGTTCACCGTATTACAGCGAGTTTGAATAAAACATGCTAGAGAAGAAGATTATGTTGGAGATATAAAATCCGTTGGGGAACCAAGTCTCTGTTAGGAAGAGATGGCCTGAAGATGACTTGTTATGTGGGGATATATTATGAAAACTGCTCTGTGGGGAATGTCCAGAGATTTTGAATTCTTCATTGCCCCTTGTCTTTGAATACTTGCTGTTGAAAAACACTTGCGAGAGTATACCTGCCCCTGGAATTAATAGCTTGGTATGCCCGATACTTGAATTTGGAATTAGAACTTCAAATAAGAGACATATACTGACATCATCTGATGCTAGTAGCTAAATAGCATTTGTTGAGAGTTGTGACTGATGTGACATGCCCCCAGTGATGGACTAACTTCTCTGGTTTTTCAGTGCCTCTGAGAGGTTCTATGAATCATGACTAGTTTTCTCATAGTAGACGGGATAATAATATGTCATGCCCTTTGTGTAAACAAGCTTTTAGTTGATCGAGTCACGCATATGAGACGTCTCTGCAAATTTATTTGTCGGGAGGACTTTTAGTCATTAATTATGCCCCATGCAGATTCTTCTTGATGTCAGCCATTTGAAATTACGTAGACAAAATTGTTTTATAATGACACTCATAAAATGCAATGCATATGTCTGTCTTGAAGTTTAGAAAACGTTTTTTAGTAAAACAAAAGATGTAAGAAAGCGATATTTGTAAAACATGATATCAACTCAAGATTTATGGTAAACTTTAAGGAGTCAGGATACCCTTTTTGCGACAGTACGCTTTTGAACTAACCATGCTTCAGTTAGGACTTTCAAGGGTTGTAACGTGGCTTGGTTCACGGTTTAAGAAACAAAGGATAAAGGCTCAAAATTTGATTGTACCCACCCTTCTTCGTGATGATCTTCGGTCCTAAGCTCAGTTAACTTTGTGTTTCTACTTTAGCAAAGCTTGACGTCATAACATTGACATTTGATGATGGATAAAGCAACGGGAGTTTATTTGGACGGGCAGTCATCCCTTTTTTGTAACTCTTTTTTTCTTTTGTCGAGGATTTGTAGTGCCCTCCTTTGACTTTGATTTTGTTATCCCTAACTTTTATCTGAACTGTTTATTTTGAGATTACAGTCAGCGGGATGTTTTGATTTTTGATAAGTCTCCTTCATAGGTTTTGACTTGACAGCGTTTTCTTTTTTTGGTGGATATTGACTGCCTGACTTAATGGTTGCGGGAACCCATCATTATTTGTGTAGACAACTACTAAGATAATTGAGTTAACTGAGTAACTACCCTGCCCCAGGTTATGATTAAGGGTTTTAAATTATGCAAAGAAAAAACTTCTACTCCTTAGGCTCAAAGGGGTTGACGAGGGATTAACATCCTTATATCTCCACTGTTTGGGAATTGAAACAATGTCTGTACATCGTCAGCATAGTCTGTTCAAAAGCATACTGTATGAGGTTGCGGTATTGTTTTCGTCATCCTCCCTCAAAAGGCTTACCGCTTTAGCGAGAGTTAAATATCATAAAGAAAACTAAGTAAAAACAAAGTTTAATATAGAAATAGGAAGAGAAATAAATCAAGACAAACATATGCAATGCATTAATGATTATGATAAAATAAATAGAGTCTGACATAAGACGAATGTTTAAACAAACAGGAAAGAAATTGCGAATGCGAGTAAATTAATGATCTAAATAGCCATCTTTTAGACTTTGTGTGGCTCCTCTGGTTGGCCAAATTCGACGATCCCTTCTTCGATCAAGTCTTGAATTTTATGTTTCAATGGCCCACACTCTTCTGTGTCGTGACCAGGGCTATTTGAATGGTAAGCACATCTTGCATGATGTTTGTACCCAGGGACGGGATTAGAAGGAGCTGAGTATGGAGGCAGTAGAGTTATCAGACTTTGATCGAGCAAGTGTTGCAAAGCTTGATCCAATGGCATGTGTAGTGGGGTAAATGACCTCTTGGGTTTTGATTTCCAAGTACGTTGTCCACCTTGTTGTTTACGTCGATCTTTCTGTTGTTGTTGCTGTGTTGGAGCCTGACTAGGGACCAGTACTGCCCCGACAGTGTTGGATTCATTCTTCCCATTGTATGGCTTTTGAATAGTACCAGAAGAAGTAGCCACCTGAATTTTTCCACTTCGGATACCACTTTCAACACGTTCTCCAGTCAGTATGAGGTCAGTGAATCCAGATGACGAACTTCCCAGCAAATGGCTGTAGAAAGGACCAGTAAGTGTATTCATGAACATATCAACCAATTCTCTATCACTCAAGGAGGGTTTGACTCTTCCAGCTAGATCTCTCCATTTTTGAGCATACTCCTTGAAACTTTCCTCGGGTCCCATAGACATGCTTTGTAGTTGTATGCGAGTTGGTGCGAGGTCAGCATTGTATTGGTATTGCTGGTAGAAAGCAACAACCAAATCTTCCCAAGTACGGATGTTGGTACTTTCCAGTTGATAGTACCATTCGAGTTGAGTTCCAGATAAACTCTCTTGGAAGAAATGGATCCAGAGCCTCTTATCAACAGTGTGGGGCTGAATCTTTCTTACATAAGACCTCAAGTGCATCTTTGGACAAGAGACTCCATCATACTTAGCAAAGGCGGGAGTTTTGAATTTTGGAGGAATAACTACCCCAGGAACGAGTCCTAGTTCTTCAAAATCCAGCCCAGGTACCTTCTGAATTTCCACGCTTCTCAGGCGCTCTTCTAGTAGTCTATACTTCTCATCAGCATAATCCTCATCTTGAATGCTACAATTCAGATAGGTTCTTTCTCAAAGTATCATTGCAACAGGGATGGACTTTTTTATCGATCGAAATGTCGCGGTAAGCAAGAGTCGCCACCGACTTTTATTTTATCCAAACAAATTCGGAAAGGCAAAAAGAAACAGAAAAAAAACCTTTTTAAAGAAATCTAAGTTCGGGGGGTAATTTATGCAAAGGGAAGGTGTAAGGCACCCTTTGCATCCATGGTTTTCCATGGGCTCTTAATTTCTTTGCTTGCTCGTTTGTCTTTATTAAAAGTAGATGAAAGAAAAAAAAAGTGGACTTTAGCTCGTAAATGAGCGTAGCCAGTTTTTGAAGAATTGTGAGAAAGAATATGAAAATTGAGCATTGCAAGGAAATTAGGGGCAATTACCTTAAACTCAGATGATAGGTCTCTTTTTAGCCTTTCAGAATGAAAGGGTCAATCATTACCATAAGAGGGCAGGAAGCCTTTCGTTTGGAGGTAAACGGGTCATCGAAATATCCTTCGCCATAAGACTGTCCCATGCCATAGAAGGGCAGGTAGTCTAAGGTAAGGATCAGAATAAGCCTTATTCGTAGGCAACCAGAGGATACCTCAGCCTTTTCCGTAGGCAACTTCCGAGGGTCGAGGTCATATTTGTGTATCGAAGGCAGCATCATTTAGGGTCGCATGACCTTTATTTATCGAGGCAGCATGGCTGAGGTATCCTCGTATTCGAGGGACATGGCTTATTCTGCAAAAAACACAAAGGCAACAGGCAACAGGCAACAAGGCAACAGAGAGGTTACCCCAAAAGAGTGCGTGTGTGCATCAATCATGTGGTTCAATTCAGTTATTTATCTTGTAATTAGTGACTCTAATCCAGTTTAAATTTGCACTCCCTAAATTACTAACCACGCAGTATATAAAGCAATAACGGGGAGGGGAAAGTGAAACCAGCGGATCCCCAACAGGGTTTGGCACAAGTAATAATAAAAGCCATAAAATAAAATAGGGTTTAGGGTTACCAACGACGTAGCTTTGGCATTTGACAAACCCTGAAAAGGAAAAAGAAGAGACAGAAAACAGAGAGTGAGTGCATTATCGGTTCGAAGGCGAACTTTATCAACCATAAAAGTAAAAAGAATAATTAATAATAATAAAAGGAACTTAGCTTCGAATTTGATCTGATATGGTTGGCGGAAAGCCTCGGGGTAACCCTGAAAAAGGCAAAGGCAAAAAAATAGATGGAGTGAATGTATGCACAGTTCAAAAATATAAGGGCAAACCCTAAAATCAAAAGGAAACAAAATAGACTTTTAAAATAAATTAAATACTTAGCTTTGTGAAGGGCGTGGCGAGTAGTCGGAACGTATTTGAAAAGCAACCCTGAAAAGGCATAGAAAAAGAAAGATTTCAGTGTATGGCATGATCCTCGTAAACCCTGATTAGGGTACGAATTAAAAAAACCGCGAGCGATTTAATTAATTATTGGTCTCGCTACCTAATTAATTAAATCGGGATAAGAAAATTAAATCGAGTGTAAGAATAATTTTTAGGAATTTTTGGAATTAAAATACAATGAATATGAATTTTTAAAGATGTTAAATAAATTAATATAATTAAAATAAATAAATATAATAAATAAGTATATATAATAAATATATTAAATAAAATAATTATTATTAAAAAAAAGTTTTAGAAAATATATATAGATTTTATAAGTAAAAGAAGAAAAAAAAAAGGAAAAGAAAAAAACAAATAATAAAACATATATATATAAATATATAAATAAAAACATTAAAAAGAAAAAAAACTTAGCGTTTTGGATCCTGTATGGCGTGCCTCTGACAGATCATGATGCATCCTCGCTTTTGAAGACGTTGGATGCGCTTCTCCTGAGATCAGATGGTTGATAATTGGAGGCGCATGGTAGTCTCGCGCGGATCTGCCGCGTGGGATCTGAAAATAACTTAACTCAAACAAAAGATTTATTAGCGGAAAAAAAAAAGAAGAGAGACACTGGGGATCGAACCCCGGTCTCGTTGGTGAACAGTCCTTTTCGTTAACCAACTGTGCCAGCTTTTGTTTGCTGATGACACTGCACTCCATTAACAATATATCCAAAACAATATTTAAAAAAACAACAAAACGTTTGCGCGGCCATGACTCATCTTCTTCGCTCAAATTTCTGGAAAAGAAGAAACACGTTCAGCAACGCTTTTCTTGTGTGGCTACAACCTGCAAATTATCAACAAAAACGCAAAGAAAAAAAACAGATCGAATCTATATCTCCTCACGAATCGAATGATGTCATTTATCGGATCTAATTTCGCCTAGGATAAAAATCCCTAATTCGGAGCTTAAAACCTCATCCATGGCGGAACTTCGAATCTGCACTCAAAACTTAAACTAACGAACCAGAAAGCTTGCAGACACAATCATAAACATGAATATGTAATTAAAACACACGTATGATACATGAATTACACGAATCGATCCGAAACAAAATTTGACAAACCGTGAGCCACAGACGATGATTTGCGATGCTTCAGGACTTGGTATCAATTGGTATCGATTCAGGGAACCTTTAGGAACACGTTGAAACTGGAAAAAGTCTTCTGAAACTTCTCAAACTCCAAAACCGATTCTTCAATTTCTTGAGTTTGTTGAGTTTTCGAACAGAGCTTCTCTTGGCCGAAAAAATCCCCCCCTATTATGATTAGGACTAGGTATATATGGAGATGATTTTAGGTTACTACAGATGAATCAAATATGTCTGAATCCTTGTGATTGAAATCAATTAGAGATTTGATTTGGAGGAAATTAAAATTTGCTGTTTTTGAACGCAATCAAACTTCAATTAGATTTTTGGTTGATTATTTATCAGGAAAATATATTCACGTACACCACAATTGCCATTTGATTTGTTTCAATTTATTTTGATTTAAGTTAGATAAAAATCAAAAATAAAACCAAAATCAAGATGATGCACAAATGGGCCTGGAGGTTTCATGTTTACACCCCCACTAATTGGGATTTTTTAATCAAACATTCAAAATTGCTCTATTTAACCTTCACATTTTTTCCATAATAGCCTAACTTGTGACGATCATAGCGCCCGAATTTTCCTATAGTAAACTCAGATATTTACTCGAGGTTTGATCACAAAATGAACCAATTTCTTTTATGTTTTTCATTATTCATTTACTTTATTTAAGAATTTAAATAAATAAATTCCAAAATAAAATAATAATAATGATAAGAAATAAAAGAATGGCTTCACGGGTCTTATAATGGGTCATGAATATGCTTGAGATGGAAATCTTTTGAATTGGAGATAGTGTGGGGTATCATAGACCATATGAGATGCCTTGGAGCTTTTGATCCATTGATTTACTGATTTTCCTTTGAACAATTCAAACCCTAGTTTCTGAGCTTTGTTTAGGAGAGTGTGTCTTGGAGCTTTGTGTATTGTTTTGAACTTGTATAAGAGAAACTGTATGGGCAAATTTTGGGGTATGACAGCTGCCCCTGTTCAATTTTCTTAAACCTGAAGATGTAGATTGGCCTGTGTGCCTGTCGGAGTCTGAAGGTAGAAGAGGATTGAACACTAGAATACCCAAGAAATTTGCCCTTGCTGAGATAGGGACTTTTTGTAGAAGATGGGCTTAAAGATGCCATCTGATCTGGATAAGTATGAAAGTCAGGATAAGTCATATGTTAGACTATATCCGAGCTTGAAGTATTGAAAGGTGCTTGTCGGAGATGGGCTTGAAGATGCCATCAGATGTTTGAAGAATTGTTTGTCTAAAGCAGATGCTTTTCAGACTGGATCATATGCATTGATTTGTACTTGAAGGAGATTCATTAAAATGAATTAATGTCTTATAGAAGACTACCTGAAGAGGTGCTCGAATAAGATATATCATTGACTGATGTAAAAAGATTAGGCTTTAAACAAAGCTCGAGAAGAAGTATCTTGTAGAAGATTAACGGGGAAACTCCTTGAAAGGGCAGTAGATGTCTTTAGAAGATGTTGGGTAAATATTAAAGGAAGATTTCCTATAGAGGTTAAGATATGCCTCAAACGAGGCTACCTAGAAAGGCTCCTGTAAAGGATATGATATGTCTTAAACAAGACTACCTAGAAAGGCTCCTAGAAAGGATAAGAATCATCTTAGAAAAGATTACCTAGAAAGGTTCCTAGAAAGGATAAGAAACATCTTAGAAAAGATTACCTAGAAAGGTTCCTGGAAAGGATAAGAATCATCTTAAAAAAGATCACCTAGAAAGGTTCCTAGAAAGGATGTGAAACATCTTAGAAAAGATTACCTAGAAAGGTTCCTAGAAAGGATAAGAAACATCTTAGAAAAGATTACCTAGAAAGGTTCCTGGAAAGGATAAGAATCATCTTAGAAAAGATCACCTAGAAAGGTTCCTAGAAAGGATAGGATGTTCTTTGATCGTTTCTGAATTATCTTTGAAGAAAGACTCGGAATGAAGCATCAAAATTGTATTCGTTTTGAATGAGATTGAATCGTCGATACGATTGTATTTGCACCATACTTGGATGGTAATATTCTTTTGATTATGAAATGACCTGAAAAGGAAAGATTAGTTTTATGCAATGTCATGATGCATGTATTGAGATTCTCGAAATAAACGAGAGTACTGTATGTTATGCATTTATGAGTGATGCAGGGATGGACTATATAGTCGAAGCATATTGATAATTTTGGTATAGCAACTGCGGGTTGAGAAAATAAATCTCTGTGTGCTGTTGGAGATAATGACAAGAAAATTCCTGTCTTTTGTTCGATGATATCCAGCTGGGGATTTTTGATCTTCGCTTGGGGATGAGATTGACGTGAGTGATCTGATCCTGATATATCCTGGGGACAAGAGAGATGAGCATAATATCCAACCAGATTTCTGAGCGGCAACTCTGATAGATATAGCGAGTTTGAATAAAACATGCTAGAGAAGAAGATTATGTTGGAGATATAAAATCCGTTGGGGAACCAAGTCTCTGTTAGGAAGAGATGGCCTGAAGATGACTTGTTATGTGGGGATATATTATGAAAACTGCTCTGTGGGGAATGTCCAGAGATTTTGAATTCTTCATTGCCCCTTGTCTTTGAATACTTGCTGTTGAAAAACACTTGCGAGAGTATACCTGCCCCTGGAATTAATAGCTTGGTATGCCCGATACTTGAATTTGGAATTAGAACTTCAAATAAGAGACATATACTGACATCATCTGATGCTAGTAGCTAAATAGCATCTGTTGAGAGTTGTGACTGATGTGACATGCCCCCAGTGATGGACTAACTTCTCTGGTTTTTCAGTGCCTCTGAGAGGTTCTATGAATCATGACTAGTTTTCTCATAGTAGACGGGATAATAATATGTCATGCCCTTTGTGTAAACAAGCTTTTAGTTGATCGAGTCACGCATATGAGACGTCTCTGCAAATTTATTTGTCGGGAGGACTTTTAGTCATTAATTATGCCCCATGCAGATTCTTCTTGATGTCAGCCATTTGAAATTACGTAGACAAAATTGTTTTATAATGACACTCATAAAATGCAATGCATATGTCTGTCTTGAAGTTTAGAAAACGTTTTTTAGTAAAACAAAAGATGTAAGAAAGCGATATTTGTAAAACATGATATCAACTCAAGATTTATGGTAAACTTTAAGGAGTCAGGATACCCTTTTTGCGACAGTACGCTTTTGAACTAACCATGCTTCAGTTAGGACTTTCAAGGGTTGTAACGTGGCTTGGTTCACGGTTTAAGAAACAAAGGATAAAGGCTCAAAATTTGATTGTACCCACCCTTCTTCGTGATGATCTTCGGTCCTAAGCTCAGTTAACTTTGTGTTTCTACTTTAGCAAAGCTTGACGTCATAACATTGACATTTGATGATGGATAAAGCAACGGGAGTTTATTTGGACGGGCAGTCATCCCTTTTTTGTAACTCTTTTTTTCTTTTGTCGAGGATTTGTAGTGCCCTCCTTTGACTTTGATTTTGTTATCCCTAACTTTTATCTGAACTGTTTATTTTGAGATTACAGTCAGCGGGATGTTTTGATTTTTGATAAGTCTCCTTCATAGGTTTTGACTTGACAGCGTTTTCTTTTTTTGGTGGATATTGACTGCCTGACTTAATGGTTGCGGGAACCCATCATTATTTGTGTAGACAACAACTAAGATAATTGAGTTAACTGAGTAACTACCCTGCCCCAGGTTATGATTAAGGGTTTTAAATTATGCAAAGAAAAAACTTCTACTCCTTAGGCTCAAAGGGGTTGACGAGGGATTAACATCCTTATATCTCCACTGTTTGGGAATTGAAACAATGTCTGTACATCGTCAGCATAGTCTGTTCAAAAGCATACTGTATGAGGTTGCGGTATTGTTTTCGTCATCCTCCCTCAAAAGGCTTACCGCTTTAGCGAGAGTTAAATATCATAAAGAAAACTAAGTAAAAACAAAGTTTAATATAGAAATAGGAAGAGAAATAAATCAAGACAAACATATGCAATGCATTAATGATTATGATAAAATAAATAGAGTCTGACATAAGACGAATGTTTAAACAAACAGGAAAGAAATTGCGAATGCGAGTAAATTAATGATCTAAATAGCCATCTTTTAGACTTTGTGTGGCTCCTCTGGTTGGCCAAATTCGACGATCCCTTCTTCGATCAAGTCTTGAATTTTATGTTTCAATGGCCCACACTCTTCTGTGTCGTGACCAGGGCTATTTGAATGGTAAGCACATCTTGCATGATGTTTGTACCCAGGGACGGGATTAGAAGGAGCTAAGTATGGAGGCAGTAGAGTTATCAGACTTTGATCGAGCAAGTGTTGCAAAGCTTGATCCAATGGCATGTGTAGTGGGGTAAATGACCTCTTGGGTTTTGATTTCCAAGTACGTTGTCCACCTTGTTGTTTATGTCGATCTTTCTGTTGTTGTTGCTGTGTTGGAGCCTGACTAGGGACCAGGACTGCCCCGACAGTGTTGGATTCATTCTTCCCATTGTATGGCTTTTGAATAGTACCAGAAGAAGTAGCCACCTGAATTTTTCCACTTCGGATACCACTTTCAACACGTTCTCCAGTCAGTATGAGGTCAGTGAATCCAGATGACGAACTTCCCAGCAAATGGCTGTAGAAAGGACCAGTAAGTGTATTCATGAACATATCAACCAATTCTCTATCACTCAAGGAGGGTTTGACTCTTCCAGCTAGATCTCTCCATTTTTGAGCATACTCCTTGAAACTTTCCTCGGGTCCCATAGACATGCTTTGTAGTTGTATGCGAGTTGGTGCGAGGTCAGCATTGTATTGGTATTGCTGGTAGAAAGCAACAACCAAATCTTCCCAAGTACGGATGTTGGTACTTTCCAGTTGATAGTACCATTCGAGTTGAGTTCCAGATAAACTCTCTTGGAAGAAATGGATCCAGAGCCTCTTATCAACAGTGTGGGGCTGAATCTTTCTTACATAAGACCTCAAGTGCATCTTTGGACAAGAGACTCCATCATACTTAGCAAAGGCGAGAGTTTTGAATTTTGGAGGAATAACTACCCCAGGAACGAGTCCTAGTTCTTCAAAATCCAGCCCAGGTACCTTCTGAATTTCCACGCTTCTCAGGCGCTCTTCTAGTAGTCTATACTTCTCATCAGCATAATCCTCATCTTGAGGATACTCGTCTTCCTCTTCTTCTTCTTCCTGGCCATCAGAACCTACATGGCTTCCCTGATTGTTCTTGACACTAAGATCATCTCCTTCCTCTTCCTCTTCCTCATCTTTAGGAACTGTTTCTGCAGCCTTCTTGGGACGACCCTTGAATCTTCTTCCCAGGTTGATCACTCCTTTGGGCTTCTTGGTCTTTTTCTCCTTCTTAGTCAGAAGGGTTTTCAGCTCGTCTTGCCCCTTGGATAAGTTCAGGATCAGATCTTGAAATTGGGCATTCTGAGCTTGAAGGTCTTTGACTGATTGCTCGAGATTCATGATGCTGAAATAAACAGCGAGGAGGTAAGAAACCTGTGGCGGGAACCTGTGATGCAATGTTATGAATGCAGATGCAATATTTTCAAGGATCTCTAGAAATTTAGTTAGCGACGTCAAAAATGATTTGGTCGCTTCTTCGTTTGAAGAACTCTGATTTCTGGATGTTCTTTTAGGGGAATCAAGCTCACCATATCCAGTGGGTCATAGCCTCTGATTCGGGAACTTCCGAATTTGAAGGTACATGGCTAGAGGAAAATAAATCCTCTTGCCCCTTGATAGGTACAGTGTCTCTGAACTGGAAGGTATGTGGCCAGAGGAAAATAAATCTTATTGCCCCTTGATAGGACTTTAGTCCTTGATAAGAGTACCTGGAATTGTGCGCCCTAAATCCCTAAGATCCTTGAAAGGGTTAGTTAAATCACGTTATGTTTATGATGTCATGATGTCATGAATGTTATGCGAATGCAGTTTGTTAGACTTAGTGTGAGATGGTAAGGACAAACAAGTCCTTTCAACAAAACCTGCAAGGAAACGAAGGTTAGTAGAAAACACAAACAAGTCACACAATTCACACAATTTTGGCTTAAGGCTTGCATGGAGTCTGATCAGGTGTCCTTCCCAAGGGTATTTCTATGGATAAGGAGGTTTCAGCAACAGGTTCTACAAGTTATCCAGAATTGTCAGCCCTTCTAAAGCACCCTCGGACATGATGCATTTGCACCATGCAATGATACTTTGAGAAAGAACCTATCTGAATTGTAGCATCGGGTAGCGACTAGTTCTTAACATTTGTCTTCTAGCTCCTCCACTACCAACCTTGCATTTGAATGCGCTTTTTCCTCTTTTATTGTACCACCAAGCTCTCCCTCCATTTCAATATTACTTTTCACGCTTTCCTCAAGAACCAACATATTCTTTTTTTCCCAACATTCATTTCATGATGTCAGCTTGCGTTGAAAGCTGTTAGTTCACTTCAGTCTCGCCTCTACTTGACCCCGCTAATCCATGATCACTCAAAAACACAAATAAATTATGAAAAAGGGAGCACCTATTGTACTCCACATTTAACACTAATTTGACTATAATAGACATGAAAATAAACTAAAAAGCATATAAACTACTAAAAATATAGAAACATAAAGCCATGCATTAACTCACAAAATGTGTGTTAACAATACTCCCACGTTCTTTGGTCTAAAAACACTTTTTACTCTATCAATGACCTCGTGTTTGAGAGACCGTGTAGTGTTTTATTTTAAAAGACCTGGCAAGAGCGGGAGATGTACCGCCCCCAAGAAGGGCAACGACCCTTATCTCACCTTCAGGGAGATATTGTCTTGCCATAACATTTCCTCTCGCACAATCACGAGAAATGTGGAATAAGATGTTTCTTGGAAGGGAATAACTAATCCATGTTTCCCAGGGAAATAGGGATTCAATGATCCACCATTGATTAAATGGGTGGTGGGCCTTCCTAAGAAAAACCATAGGCCCAAAAAAGCATCTATAAATACTTCCTTCTAACGGGAGAAAGAGACATATCTTAACTAATACATATCACACTTTACATATTCTTACCCTAAAGCATCACAATTTTAGATAGAGCCTATTACCTCATGTGACCAGATCCTCTAAACCACCATAAACACCATCAAATAGGGTTTCACGCCACAGTCGACAAACCCTAAACATCATACAACATAATATACGTACTAAAACCTCTAAATATCCATGCCCCTGTAGAGGTCACATGCACACCTATACTTTTTGACCTATACAAAATTCTTTAATAAATTTACCCTTTCATATTTTATTCTGGTTGTAGTTCTAATTTTCTTGTATTGACTAAATATTATTAATGATCACCTTTATAATATCATTTAATGGATTTCTAAATTTTTAATGTAGTTGTTGGAACTTTTTAAATGTAATTTTAACTTTACATTATTATTTAATGGGTTTTTCTAACCTATGCAACATTGCATAGGATAAGGGACAATTAATACATTATTTCCTTTCATATAAATTATCATATTAATTATTTTTTTTTTTGAAAAATAATCTTTTATATTTTCTCTCTCCCACCTAATTAATAGATCAACATAAATAATAATTAATATGGTAATTTATATTTAAAAAGTGGTGTATTAATTGTTCCTTACCTATGCAATGTTGCATAGGTTAGAAAAACTCTTATTTAATTAATTTAAGTTAACTTTTAAAATTAATTATTTTTAATTTTGTCGTTAAAAAAATATATGTTTCACATACACATTATATTATTGACATTTTTTAAAATTTAAGTTTATTTTTTGAAAAAAAAAAGAGGTCGAAGGCAAAAGAAAAAAATATTACATAGCAATCAATTTAGGATTAGAGAGTCCAATATAATCAGCTAGCAAAAAAAAGAGATTTGAATAGAAACTTGTTCATAAAGCATCAAATTAGGATATAGATCACATCCCATATTGATAAGTGCATTTGCACAAGTGTTCGACTCATGATAAATATGACAAACATACACTCAATCCAGTTGGAGCAATTGTTGAATTTATTATACCAATCACATTTCAATTATACCATCCTATCCAAAATCCAAAATGTTTTAAAGAACCACTTTAAAATCTATATAAAATCTATTAGTTATGTCTAACCCCTTGCCTTCTCATTCAAGGCATTTCGTGCCTCGCCAATCATGCCTTCTACGAAGGCCAACTAGGAACCACCATTCTAAAAAAATCATGCCTTTATGTCTGATCTCCCCATCTCTATAACACACCGACAAACCTCTGAAGCGTCTTTAGTGTGGTCATCCCTAACCTCTTGTACCTCCTGATTTGCTGGCCTAAGTGGTATTTTAGAAGTGCCTAGTGTCATGATAAGGTGTGACACCCAAGAGAACCATGTCATATAGTCGTCATCATAAGCCGATAGTAAATGAGCTAGCACCTGCGACACTCCTCTGATATCAAGTTACTATCAAAATCCTTCAGTATCGCATCAAGATCTTTGCGCCGGACGGTGGAAGGAGTGGAATCTGTGGGAGGTCTCGGAATAATTTGCAAATAGTCAAACTGGCGCATCACTCACTCATACAAATAAGGATACATAAGAGATAACCCACATGTCATCCATCTAGAGTATAAAGAAATGAGGTTCAGCGAACGCGTCCAGCACTGATCGCCGTATGGGCATAAGGAAATGTCATTTGCTAGATTATAGTCATGATACATGCGGAATGGCTTGATCACATTATTACCCCCTTACAATGCAGAGGAGCACCACATGGCCAATCCTCAATGTAGGCAAGCACAACTTCCCACCCAGTGATGTGAGAAAAATGAGGGATGATCCATACATGAAATATGGTTAAGATAAAATATTACTAACAAGTTTAACAAATGAATTATTAAAATATTAGTAACGATAAATTACCGTAAGCAGGGTGCAGCTCTCTGTCATATACTTTGTCTTCTAAAGACAACCCTCGCCCAACTTCTAGTACAGGTAGACCAAATAGGAGGCGTCCCAATTATACTCGTGAATCAACGTCAAGTCGATGAAGTACTTAAGGTAGACCACATCAACGTAGGTTATCATTTTCTTCAAAAAAAAATGGACGTGTCAACCAAGAACAAGGGTAACACCTCAATGCACAAGAACGATGATAGTCATCCTGTAGATCATCACATTTGGCATCCTCAGCCCACTGCATATGGTTTTTATAAAGTTGTTTCATAAAACTAAATCTAGCAAGAGCACTTATGTTGTCAGTTACCTCATTTGCAGTTTTAGTTGGGTCATCCCACAAATGAGTAACCATCATCTCAACAACTTCCTCTCGACCGAGCCTTCAGTGGCTTAGTAATTTTCCGCTGATGAAAAGATGTAGGAGGCATGAGACACCATCTAGGGTGATGATGATCTCACCTATAGGAAGGTGGAAAGATGAAGTCTCTGAATACCATCTCTCTACAAATGTCGCATGCATACCATGGTTTATGGTCATGTACGCAACATAACATAAATCGACAAGATCAGAATAATAAATAACATCCCTAAATCCATCAGCAAGACTAAAATAACATCCTTAAATGTCTATTAAATCAACTAAATTACTCGGTTCGGTTGATTTCAGACCTACGAATTTTATTCACCCTACCCTAATAGGTGGATTAGCACTACTTGCATTTTGCATTACTATTTTAATTGCCGCTTCTATTTATATTGCCTATTACATCATTTTAACTTTTATCTGCCGATCAAAATTTTCTTCTTCTCTATTTTAGTTATATCCGTCAACAAATGCACCTACAAATTGTAACCGTGCATAATTACATAAGAATTTCTCGATATTTTTTACTTGTGAGTAAAATTAGCAGTTCGTCGTATTACCCGTGCTAAGGTGAAATGCAAAAACCAGTACAATAAAAGACTAGCGTGTCACTAACTCACTCTTTAAGAGGGTAGGTGGCTACCTGTCCTCTCTCTCTACGTATCTAACCATCTTCTCTTGATCGAACGGATACAATTCTACTACTATATATATCTCTAGAAATTCATTATATACAAAACACTCTGTTTTTTGTCTCTTTCTTTTAGTTACCATCCTTGACTTCATCTCAACCACGACGCAACCGTCATCACTCACCACCATGACTCTTCAATCTTTCATCCAAGTCCACCCAGACTCTCACTTCCCCATTCAGAATCTCCCTTACGGAATCTTCAAGCCCCAACCAGATTCTCCCCCTCGTCCCGGCGTAGCCATCGGCGATTTCGTTCTCGACCTCTCCGAGATCGCTTCCGCCGGTCTTTTCAACGGCACTCTTCTAACTAACTCCGATTGCTTCCTCCAGGTTCCTCAACTCTCTCTTCATCTCTACTACACTTTCTAATTTTCCTGCTTCAAAATCTGTGTTACTTCAAACTCTTCTTTTATTTTACCTAAATTTTCGTAGTTTATTTATTTATTTATTTTTGTATTCCTACTTTATTACACACTCTTTTTGTTTCCGCTTAGAAATCGGAAGGAAGTGAAAAACGAGAACGAACACTCTCTGCAATTTTGTCCTTTTTAGTAATTTGCAACATAATATATTTTTTATTTGATTTTTTAATATATAGTTTTGTGATGTTGTTTTTGTTATCGTTTTAATTTAACAGCCTAATCTAAATAAGTTTGTATCACTCGGAAGACCAGCATGGAAGGAAGCTCGTGCCACTCTTCAAAAACTCTTATCATGTATAAATTCTTCAACATTATGTTATTGTGATTATGAGTTTATGTCGACGAGTAATAATTTGAAACGAAGAAATTAAAGATAATCACATGTGTCAGTTTCGGAGTCCGAAACTGATACATACACACTTTTTTCAGAGGTGTTAGTGCTACTGAGCAAGTTTGTTCAATACTTTGATTTTGTATGAGCTGCAATGGCTGGTTTTTATATTGATTGAATTGAGTTTTGTTTTTGAATGCAGCAACTGAGCCAACTTTGAGGGACAATGAAGTTCTGAGACAGAAAGCACTTGTGCCTTTGGTATTACACATTGTAGTTTAATATTGTCATATTGTTGTATTGTGTTTGTAATTTCTTATAACGATTTTGTTGTGTGTGTTTTCAGAGTCAAGTAGAATTGCTTCTCCCTGTTGCAGTTGGGGACTATACGGACTTTTTTTCTTCTCTGCATCATACTAAAAATTGTGGAATCATATTTCGCGGACCGCAGACTCCTGTTTTAGAGAATTGGTGTGTTGAATTTTATGGCTCTTCAAATTAAACAAGAGTGAATTTTTCTAGTGTACTGAAGAAATGAGTGAAATTTGGTTTGCAGGTATCACTTGCCTGTTGCTTATCATGGACGCGCATCTTCTGTTGTTGTTTCTGGAACAGATATTATTCGACCGAGGTCAGAAGTTTTGTTACTAAAAATGTTTTCTAGTTGTTAGTTCACGCACTATAGGGGATAGATATCTAAATTATCTGTTTTTTTGGAGGTTTACGATTTTTTCTATCAATGTTTTGTTTCTTAACATAGGAAGTTTTGTAATGCATGATTGTCTCTACTCTCTATCATATGTAATTTTTCCTTAATATGTGTGAAATAAACAACTTTGCTAATTATTGTCGAACAAACAAGTAATGAAAATAGAAATCTTCAGCTCCGTTTGTAACCTTGTCCGTTAAATTGTTCTGTATGTCTTAATATTTGTCTACTTTGTGTGTTTGTTCAGAGGTCAAGCTCATCCTGCTGGAAACCCTTCGCCCTACTTCGGCCCTACATTGAAGCTTGATTTTGAGTTGGAAATGGTTAGCTTTTTGTGTACATAGATTTGCTAATGCCACATTTCTCACTATAATGTGTATGCTGTGTTTTATTTAAAAATATGAAAATCAAATTTATATATTCTGTCATTTACTTCTTTGTTTTAGTGTTTTGAATGAGTTGTTATGGTAATTTACCGTTTTTCATTTATTTTACTATGAATACAATCTTAATTTTCTTACAGGCTACTATTGTCGGACCTGGAAACGAACTAGGAAAACCTGTAGATATAAACAATGCTGAAGATCATATCTTTGGACTTGTTCTACTGAATGATTGGAGTGGTAATTGTTCAATTCAATACCTATTTTTGATGTTAATGTGGTCTATAGTTGATGCTTCACTTAATTGTATTTTGCAGCTCGAGATATTCAGGCATGGGAATATGTTCCTCTTGGTCCTTTTCTTGGCAAAAATTTCGGCAAGTTTCAATTAATTACTTCAAATGTTTTAGTTATTTTGAAAAAAAAAACTGAGCATTTGAATATAAGTTATCTTCTTAATTATCAATGCAATTATAGTGTTAATCTTCTTTTACGGTGTGTGCCAAAAATTATATAGCCACGACGATATCACCTTGGATTGTGACCTTGGATGCATTAGAGCCTTTTGCCTGTGAAGCCCCGAAACAGGTAACCGGTTTCTTACATTTGAGATTGACATTTTAGATATTTATAATTAGGCTGCTCATGTATGAAGTTCGTAATAAACACGCCGATCTGTAAAATGCAGGATCCTCCTCCACTTCCTTACTTGGCCGAAAAAGTATCCAAAAACTATGATCTTTCACTGGAGGTATTTCAAAGAATCTTCCTTCTTTTGCTTATGTCAGTGACAATATTTCTGCATGATCTTTGTAGACAACAGCCAACTTTCCGATTTCTTAAGTTAATCATAAAACTTCTTCCTTGGTGCAAGGTCCACATTAAACCTGCTGGTCACAATGGTTCAAGCGTTGTTACGCGGAGTAACCTCAAGCACTTGTAAGGACTCTATTTTAAATAACATTGATTTAATCCTCACCTGCTCTGTTACTTTTTTTTCAATCGTTCATGTGCCCTTTGAAACTGTTATACATAAATTTTATGCATCGACTTATTCAAGACCTGTCGTTTTGTAGATACTGGACATTGACTCAGCAGCTTGCTCACCACACAATCAATGGTTGCAACCTGAGGCCAGGCGACGTCCT
Source organism: Vicia villosa (assembly GCF_029867415.1). Classification (NCBI taxonomy): domain Eukaryota; kingdom Viridiplantae; phylum Streptophyta; class Magnoliopsida; order Fabales; family Fabaceae; genus Vicia; species Vicia villosa. The sequence goes on along the minus strand of NW_026705402.1, from coordinate 264 downwards.
TGGAACAGGGACAATTAGTGGCCCCGTAAGATTCAATATTTTATGGTGTCTAACTTTCCAATACATTTTCTTTCTTTCATGAATTGTAACCTATGAATCTGGTTGATGAATTTTAGTAATATTATAATGATTGTTTATCACTGTAGGAGCCAGAGTCTCGTGGATGCTTACTAGAGTTAACATGGAATGGACAAAATTCGCTGTCTTTGAATGGGTTAGATAGGAAATTTCTTGAAGATGGAGATGAAGTCACCTTAACTGGAT